>NC_136265.1:63162261-63762261 GCF_964187855.1 Myxine glutinosa | reverse complement strand
AGCGCAATGTTCAACCCAGTGTCAGAAAGCTGGGTCTCCGTCGAAGGTCATGGGTCTTGCAGCAGGTCAATGATCCCAGACACGCTTCAAAAAGCATGCAGGAATGGTTCAAGACAAAATGCTGGACTGTTCTGAAGTGGCCAACAATGAATCCAGATCTAAATCCCATTGGACACCTGTGGGGAGATCTGAAAACAGCAGTTGGGAGAAGGCACCCTTGAAATCTGGGAGAACTGGAGCAGTTTGCACAAGAAGCGTGGGCCAAACTGCCAGTGGAGAGGTGTCGGAAGCTCATTCATGGCTATAGGAAGTGCTTGACTATTTTGTCCAAAGGCTGTGCTGCCAAATATTAAGTCAAGGATGTCAATAATTTTGTCAATGCCATTTCTTTTTATTTTCTGATTTAAAAGGATATATTAGGATAAAGGAGTCAAACAAAGTCAAATTTGAATAAAAAACAAAGGTTCTGTAATATTAACAGTGAAATAAAGAATTGTGGAGACCAAATACTTTTGTCAAATTCAACTTAGTTTTCAGAGAAAATTGTGAGTTGTTTGAAAAAAGTGCAAGGGTGCTAATATTTTTGTCCACAGTTGTACGTACTTGATAAATGAAGTACCCCTTCACAATCTGGTAAATGATGGTGAATGGTTCAACACCCGCAGATGAGCATTTCGGTTTCCCTGGTGATTTGGAGATCACCTCATCAGCGTGGCGAATCTGCCGTCTTGAAATCGTGAATGAGATCATTTGGGGCAGGGACGCATCACGTGGTTCGTTTTTCCGGAACCTGCTTTATACGCGTGCATGGTAGTGTTGTTGTGTACGCTACCCCCCACTACCTTACAGTTCCCTCCGATGCGCCATGAACCGAAATGTCTCCGGTGAAGATCACAGATCGAACCCCCGGGATCCACGAGCGGTTCCGATCGAGGAAACTCGGTGGTTTTTTTTTTTTTTTTGTATACAAGATCGGGGCTCGTGAAGGAGCGAACATTTATCCCACAGAAAGACAAACCGACAAACCGACACATAACCAACAAACCAACACATAAAACAAAAAGCATCGGGAGCTGTAGACAAGATGGGGAGAGAGGGGGAAGGACACAAACACAACATTTGAGAGCAGGAACCGAGAGACATGGAGACATCGAGAGATCTGTGGGAGGGAGAGGGCTTTGGGGGGGAGGCATGGGAAAGGGGGTGGGAGAGGCATAAAACATATGGACACTGCCAGGACTACCAGGAAAGAAGTTGGAATTACAAACAAGGTGGATCTGGGGTGAATTAGTGGGGGTAGAAAAGATCAAGGTTTTGGATGGGGGAAGATAAGAGATGGTGGTGAACAGCTGTTTTAAAGACCTGGAGGGAGGAGTAGGATTGAAGGGAGTGTGGGAGTTTATTCCAGAGGCGGGAGAAAAGAGGAATGAAGGGGTGATGGTGAGCAGAGAGCCGAGATTTTGGCAGTTTAACCATCAGAGGCTTGCTGGCAGATCTTGTACGACCTGTAGGAATATTTGGGGGACAGAGCACAGAGAGAGCTGGGGGAGCAAGGCCGGAGAGGAGTCGGTAGAAGACAGAAAGACCACCTACCTGCCTGCGGTGAGTGAGTGAAAGGCCCTCAGAGATAGCTTCATCGCGGGAGATTCCAATGATTCTGAAAGCTTTGGTTTCAACAGCGTGAAGCCGAGCTAGGTGTGAGGCAGGAGCACCAGCCCATGGGGGAGAACAGTATTCCATTGAGCTGCGGATGAAAGCCTTGTATGTGGTGAGGAGCTCAGGTGTGCCTAGGAAGGACTTCGCACGACGGAGGATGCCCAGTCGGCGACTGGCTTTGCAGGCCAGCTTGGAAATGTGGTTTTCCCAAAAAAGATCATGGCAGATAGTGAGACCCAAAAGCTTGAGCGACAGAACTTCTTGGAGAGGATTGTTGAGAAAGTAGATGGGAGGGTTGTCCAGTCGATCTTTTCGGAGAGACGTAGTAAGAGTGTGAGATTTGTCAGGATTGAAAGACATGTTCCACTTGTTTGACCAGTCTGTGATTTTGTCCAGGTCTTCAGAGAGTGAGGAGGCTCCAGACTGCCGATCTGAGGGAAGAGGAATGGAGCGGCAGAGAGTGGAGTCATCAGCAAAGAGATAGAGAGGATTTTCCAGAGAGTCGGAGAGATCATTGATAAAGACCAGAAAAAGCACAGGGCCCAGCACACTGCCTTGGGGAACTCCAGCCTGAACAGGAAGGGGAGATGAGAGAAATCCATTCAGGGCCACACGTTGAATACGACCAGAGAGGAAGTCCGCAAGCCATGCATGGAGATTTCCATGGATACCATAGGAGTAGAGTTTGGTGAGCAGAGCTGGGTGCCAGACCGTATCGAAGGCACGTGATATGTCGAGGGAGACAGCTCTGATTTCCTGTTTGGCATTGAGGACCTCCATCCATTGTTGAGACAGGAGAAGCAGCATGTCCAGAGTAGAGTGACCTGGTCTGAATCCAAATTGATGATCAGAGATCAAGCCATTGGAGAAGAGGAAAGATTTCATATCCGAAGCAATGATTGATTCCATGACTTTGCTGATAATTGGGAGCAGGCTGATTGGTCTGTAGTTAAAAGGATCTGTTTTTGCACCTTTTTTGTGTAAAGCGGTAATGTTTGCTGATTTCCAGGATGCTGGCAGATGACCTTGAGCAAAAGATAGGGTGAAAAGAACAGAGAGAGGGTGAGATAGAGCGGCAGAGCAGGATTTTAGGACCCGTGGGCTGATGCCGTCTGGTCCAGTTGCAGAATCAGAGTCGAGGTTAGACAAAAAACTCCTCCACCTTGTCAGGAGAGAAGGACACAGAGTCCAGGAGCAGTTGGGTTCGACTGGGAAAGGTGGGAACAGAGAGAGATGGGTTTGGGACTAAAGATTTTGAGGCAAACACAGAGTTGAGGCATTCGGCTTTGTCACGTGCGATGTCAACTGTGTGGCCATTTGAGGTAAAGGAGGGGATGGAGGGGGAACAAACACCAGAAACGGATTTGACCAGACGCCACCAGGATTTGGAGGAAGGAGACAGGTTGGAGAGTTTGTTCTTGAGTGAGGAGAGATAGTGCTTCCTGGCACTCCTGAGGGTAGACACACACTTGTTCCGAGCTTGGTGGAAGGAACTGAGATTGCCTTCAGTTGGATTAGCCTTCCAAGAGGCAAAGGCAAGTTGTTTCAGGGCAACTGCCTCACCACAAGATTCGGTGTACCATGGACGGGAGGAAGGGTAAGACAACTGAAGACGAGATGGGATAAATCTGTGCATGAGAGAGATCAGTTTGCTTTGGAAGAATTCCCAGGAAGAATTGATGTCAGAGGCAGTGGAGATGGGAGACCAATCCAGACGATTGATGGCTGCTTGAAGCCCGTCCCAGTCGGCCTGAGTGAAATGCCAGACTCTTCGACGCTGAGGAGGCTCTCTGAGAATGGCCAGAGAGATGTCCACTTTGACAAGCACATGATCAGAAGAACCGATTGGAGCAGAAGAAGAGCAGCAGACATTAGCAGGGACGTTTGTCATAAACAAGTCTAGAAGAGAAGAAATTCCATTGGCTGAGATCCGGGTCGGGAAATTGACAGATTGTATCAATCCCAGTGAGTCACAGAAGTCCTTTGCTGAGGTGCCATGACTGGTGAGAGAGGAACCCACACCCAACTAGGTGGCATGATGACAGTTGAAGTCACCACATATGAGGAAGAGAGAGTTGGGATGAGTGGATAGAAGTTGGTCCATGTTGTCAGAGAGTGAAATGTAAATTGAGTCATCACTCTTTGGGGGACGGTACAGAACACATATGAACAAAAGGTGGGAGCGGAGAGGAAGCCGTAGCCAGAGGTACTCCTGGGGGTGAGGAGGAGAGAGGGCAGTGCAAGGAGAATGAGGAAGAGAGTTTTTGATAAAGATAGCCACCCCACCACCAGGACGAGGCTCAGGTCTATCATACCGGAAGAGGGAGTAACCAGGAAGAGATATTGAGGAATCAGAGACATCTTGAAGGAGGAAAGTCTCTGTTAAGCAGATCAAGTCTGGATTGTCAGAAGCAACCTGTATGGAGAGATCAGTCAGGTTTGAGCGAAGGCCAAGGATGTTTGAGGTCCATACCGTTAAAGAAGAGAGAGGGGGAGCATCGGGTACAGGACAGGGGAGGGGAGGAGTAGTGTAAGATGAAGGATGAGAGGGGGAGGTAGGGAGAGCAGTTGATAGTGTGTCAGAGATTACAGAAGAGTTCCAAGAAAGGGAAGGATGAGGAGGATGAAAGGTTTGGTGGTGAAGGGATGAGGCAGAGTGAGGGGTTGTTTGAGGGGGGGGGGGCATGGGACAGTAGAAGGTTGGGGGGGGGGTGGAGGCATGAGATAGAAGGGAGACGAGGTGGGGAGGAGGCAACTTTGAGGAGGGGGGAGGAGGGAGAATTTGAGAGGAATGGTATGGGGGGAGATTTGAATGGGAGGAGTTGGGGGGGAGTTTTGAAGGGGAGGAGTGAGGTGGGAGTTTAGGAGGGGAGGGGCAAGGGGGGAGTCTAGTCGTGGAGGAGCAAGGGGGGAGTTTAGGAGTGTAGGGGCAAGGGGGGGATTTGGAGGGGAGGGGCAAGGGAAGAGTTTATGAGGGGAAGGGCAAGGGGGGAGTTCAGGAGTGGAGGGGCAAAGGGGGGGATTTGGAGGGGAGGGGCAAGGGGGGACTTTAGGAGGGGAAGGGCAGGGGGGGAGTTCAGGAGTGGAGGGGCAAGGGGGGAGTTTAAGAGTGGAGGGGAAAGGGGGGAGTTTAGGAGTGTAAGTGCAAGGGGGGGGATTTGGAGGGGAGGGGCAAGAGGGGAGTTTAGAAAGTGGATGATTAATGAAAGACGAACATTGATAACAAATTGGGTTTGTTGTGATTTTCAAGTTAGCGATCCGATTCAGAACGATGGAGGAGGGATGGAATGAATGTGAATTTAGACCATGTATTGAGGGAGACGTATAAGATATTGAATTTCTTTTTTTTGACGTGGAATGAGTTTGAGTGGAAATTGAGAAAAGCCTTTTAAATAGGAAGAAAAACAGCGTGTTGTCATATACCACTGAATAAACCACTGAAGGGGAAAGGTTAAACATATTTAAAATAATATTTAAACAGAACCGTGAACAATCTTATATGCACAAAATACCAACGGGGGGAGGGCCGAGAGGGACCACCACGAGTCACGTGAACAGGGCAAAAGGTGGATGGCAAGGAGATCATGGGGGCGGGGCGAAACGCACCGCGATACACCTGGACAGAAAGTACAGGATGAGACAACGGCACACGTGGAGAAAGGAAAAATACATGTTTTTTTTTTGTTTTTGTTTTTTCGGGGGGGGGGTGGGGTGGGGTGGGGATTTAAAACGTTAGACAGAGAGTATTACGTTCGGTGTAGAAGGGAAAAACTGAGAGCCAAGCAAAACACGATGTAGGGGACTTAAGTTAACAAACACCGACAGGGGTACAAGGCCGCACACGAGGTGCAGAACAGGATTAATTAATTACGAGTTACAGGAAATTCAAACCAAAACTAACTATAAACAAACAATAAAGCATGGACGATAAAGTAACGAGTTGAAATTTGACAAACACACGAATGAAAAAATAACCACTTTGGATGCCCGGAGAGAAACCAAGCCTCCAGGTCGGAAGCTTCAACAACTAGGCCGCGTGGCCGCGCGCGGCACGAGAAACTCGACTATTTTTTACAGGTATGAAAGATTAACCCCGATAAAACTTCCGAGGGACACTTAAAAGGTACACACACGTAAGATAAACAGTTTAGACAAGAATACAAATGTGACAATGACTTAGCTTCGAGCGTGCGTGAAGATCGTGGAACAGCTTCGAAAATCCGTGACCGCCCCGATCAAGATCTCACGAGATCTGATCGTTCCGGGAGATTCTCCCTCAGATCGCGGGTCCAGGGTCGGACCACCCGAGGATGAGGACCCGGGACCCGGCAGGGCCGTCTGAAGGCATGGGCACACTGGGCATTTGCCCAGGGGCCCCAAGTTGCACAGGGGCCCCACGATTCTAGGGGCACCATGCTGCGATATTGTTAGAGAGATCTCTTGGTAGAGTGGATAATTACTCAACCTCTCGCTGGAAAGGCCTGGGATTAAGTTAGGAAATAAGACTGTCGCAGAATACATTTCATTTTATATGCAAATGGTATAATATGCATTAACCTTATTTCATTAAGATTTCCTCATTTATTCACTGTGTAAAATACGAAACAAGTTTCACTGCGCATCCCGATTGCCATTTGTTGAATGACGTCATGCACTTATTGTTGAAGTTGAGTTGAAGAGTAATTATCTACAAATAATCCGGAAGAATTCCCATGTTTTAAACGTGTAAATGACTGGAAACACAGCAATCTTATTGTAGAACATGAAAATGGAAAAGAACTTCGCAAGTGCATGATGGCATATCTGATTTGGCATAAAGAAACTGGATGGGTAGATTCTTTATTAATCAAACATCAGCGCTCAGAGCAGGATTACTGGCATAAAGTGTTGACATGTGTGGTTTCTGTCATTCGCTTTCTTGCCTCCAGAGGTTTGGCATTTCGTGGGGAGAATCAAACTATTGGGTCGGCAAAAAATGGAAACTTTTTAGGTATTCTCGAACTGTTGAGTGAATTTGACCCTTTTTTGGAAGAGCATCTCAAACTGCATGGAAATGCTGGAAAGGGGAACCCATCGTATCTATCGGCAAACATTTGTGAGGAATTTAATGAATTAATGGGTCAACATGTTCTTTGTGCTATTATGGAAGAAATAAAAGAGTCAAAGTATTATTCAATAAGTGTGGATTCCACTCCAGACATCTCACACATTGATCAACTGACATTTACTGTCCGGTACATTCGAGGAAGTGAGCCTGTGGAGCGTTTCATCAAGTTCATCCCCATCTTTTGTCATGGAGCAAAGAATCTAGCAGACACTGTTGTGGATTTCCTGAATAGGAACAAAATTCCGCTATCAAACTGCCGTGGTCAGTCGTATGACAATGCCTCAAATATGTCTGGACGCTATACTGGATTGCAGGCACGGATCCGTCAACTGAATGAGTTCGCCATCTATGTCCCCTGTGCTGGACACAGCCTGAACTTATTGGGAGTAAAAGCGGAAGTGTTGTCGACAGATTGTAAAATTATTTGACTTTGTTCAGCGTCTGTATTCCTTTTTCTCGGCTTCTACACTTCGATGGAATGTTTTGGTATCATCTTTCGGAAAATATCATATTGGGGTCAAGCGTCTGTCTGACACGAGATGGTCGTCACATTTTGATGCTGTCCATGCTCTGCATAGAGGTTTCGAGAAAATTAAACATGCACTGGATTCAGTATCAGCTGACACTGACCAGGAAGTGAATACAAGGCGAGAGGCAGAAGGATTGGGCGAGAAAATGGAGAACATGGAAACGATTTTTCTGACAATTCTTTGGAACGACATTCTCGAAAGAGTGAGCAAAACAAGTAAGGTCCTGCAGTCAAAAGATGTAGACTTACTTGTTGCCATGAATCTTCTTGAGTCTCTGAAAACGTATCTTCAGGTAATTAGAGACAAATTTAGTGAATATGAACTGAAGGCCAGGAGTCGGTGTCCAGATTCGGATTACAGCGATGTGAAGAAACGGGTGCGAAAGCGAAGTGTACATCTTACTACATATGACGGATCAGAAGAAGAGATACTTCTAAACAAAAGTGAAAAGTTCAGGGTGGAAACATTCCTTCCTGTTCTGGACTCTCTGAACTCTGACCTGACAAAACGTGCAGATGCTTATTCATGGATTGGAAATCTGTTTTCCTTCTTCAGTCAATTGAAAACGATTGGTTCTGATGAGTGAAACAAAAAGTGTGAACACTTGGATAATGTGTATCACAAAGACCTTGATTATGGTGTTCTTCTAAATGAATGCCAGCAACTCAAGCACTTTATGGTTCTTGAAGAAAATTGTGAGACACTCCCTGCGTTGGTCAGAAAAATAATTTCGTACAACTTGAAATCTGTGTTTCCCAATGTTGAAATTGCACTCAGAGTGTTCATGTGCATGATGGTGACCAACTGTACAGGGGAACGTTCATTTGCAAGATTGAAGCTCACAAAGAATCAGCTTCGCAGCACAATGCGGCAGCAGCGTTTGAACTGGCTTTCACTCATGTGCATGGAAAATGCCACCTGAAGACCATTGACTTCAATCCAATTATAAATCAATTCTCTGCAAAGAAATTTCGCAAACGTTTGCATAATAATAAATAATTCATACTGCACCATCTCCCTCTGTACAGTGTACCAAATATTATTATTTATATGTTGAAATGTTTGTTTTTTTCAAGGCTTATGTTATTGTTGCGGTTTTGAGAACCCACACTTGCTTGTAAATATAAAATCATTAACGGTTAAAGGTAGCACCCATAGGTAGGCCACAAGCAACACGTAGGTCACCATAGGATGTCAGTTATTTCTTCGTATTTGTATAGATAAGGCCATTCCCAATAATTGCATCTGCGTTGTGTCAATCAAATAAGAGTAGGCCCTTCGTCCATTTTGGCAGCCTCCCTTCCAAGCAACGCCATTAAGCGCTCCCCAGTCTGTGCCCCATGGCCCTTCCCAATTTGTTACGTGCCTTTGTCAGCAGCGTTCGCAACCTCACTGGGCTTCCGCTCAAACCAGCCCAGAAACCCACGAGGTAAGGCCCGAAAAGGGGGCAGAGCACCAAGATGAAGGTGCGGCCACGTCAACCAGCCATCAAGGCGGGGCCAGTAAGCCATAACCAGCCAACCAGGGCTGGAGTGAGATCGCCTGACAGGTGTGGCCTTGGGCTTCGAGAGCGTTCGCTGGCTTGGGTTATAAAAGCGCGAACACAAAGCCCTTGAACAGGACTTATGCAGCGGCGCCCGTTGAACAGGACTGCAAGGAATCGCGCTTGCTAAAAGGACTTATCGTGGTTGAAAGGACTTACAGCGGAAGCTTGTGCTCAGAGGACTTACAGTCATGTGAAAAAGTAAGTACACCCCATGTAAAGTTTTGACTTTTTCAACATATTTAAACGTACAGCTATTTGATCTTCATTTCAACAATATTGATAGATAAAGGTGATACAATATAACAAATATCATGAAACATTTACATTTTGTAGTCCATTGTATAATTTAAATAAACATAAATGCAAATTTCGCATGTGGAAAAAGTAAGTACACCCCGACATTTATCACTACTTCAAATACCTAAAATTAGAATCAGGTGCACCAGCTCAGGTGCAAATGATTAGAACATCATTGGAGAGGATCTTGGAGGAACCTGTCTTATTTAAACCTCAGACATTTAGTTTGGTTTGCTCTTTGTTGTTGAAGTGTGCAGCGTCATCATGCTGAGATCAAAAGAGCTCTCTGAGGCCTTCAGAAAGAAGGTTATAGATGCCTACGAGTCTGGGAAGGGATTTAAAAAGATCTCCAAACAATTTGAAATCAATCATTCGACTGTCCGGAAGATCATCTCCAAGTGGAGAAGATTCCAAACAACTGCCAACTTGTTCAGGCCAGGCCGCCTCAGCAAGTTCAGCCTGAGAGCAGACCGCAAGATGCTGAAAGAAGTCTCGAAGAACCCCAGAATGTCATCACAGGACCTACATGTAGCTCTTGCCACTGTTGATGTCAAAGTGCATGAGTCTACCATAAGAAAGAGGCTGCACAAATTTGATCTACATGGGAGGTGTGCCAGGAGGAAACCTTTGCTCTCAGAAAGAACATCAGGGCAAGACTAAAGTTTGCCAATGAACACCTTCGCAAAGACCAGCACTTCTGGAACAATGTGCTCTGGACAGATGAGTCAAAGGTAGAGCTATTTGGCCACAGTACCAGAAGACATGTTTGGCGAAAACCAAAGACAGCATTTGACCACAAGAACCTGATACCAACTGTAAAGCATGGTGGTGGAAATATTATGGTTTGGGGCAGCTTTGCTGCATCAGTGCCTGGGCAGCTGACCTTTATAGAATCCACTATGAATTCTTCATTGTACCAGAGGGTGCGTGAGGATAATGTGAGGCTATCTGTCGGAAAGTTGAAGCTCAACCGAAGATAGACCTTGCAACATGACAATGACCCTAAACATACCAGTAAATCCACCAAGGAATGGCTGAAAAGAAAGAAATGGAGGGTTCTGGAATGGCCAAGACAAAGCCTGGATCTAAATCCCATCGAAATGTTGTGGGGGGATTTGAAACGAGCTGTGCATGCAAGAAACCCCTCAAACATCGCACAGCTGAAAGAATTCTGCATGGAGGAGTGGGAAAAATTTCTCCCAGTCGATGTCAGAGACTGGTAGACAGTTATAAGAAACACCTACTTGAGGTTGTTTCTGCCAAAGGGGGCAATACCACCTATTGGAGCCAAGGGTGTACTTACTTTTTCCAATGCGAAATTTGCATTTATGTTTATTTAAATTATACAATGGATTACAAAATGTAAATGTTTCATGATATTTGTTATATTATATCACCTTTACCTATCAATATTGTTGAAATGAAGATCAAATAGCTGTATGTTGAAATATGTTGAAAAAGTCAAAGCTTCACATGGGGTGTACTTACTTTTTCACGTGACTGTATGCGCTTGATCGTGGTTATGAGGACTTATGCAGCAGCGCTCAATAAAGAGGTCTGAGCGGGGAGAGAGAGGCGCTTGACATGGGATGTGCACTTTACGAGGGAACTGAAGCCAAGCATTGGTATTTCAAAGAGGCGCACTGTGGCAAACCGCTGTACTAAGGGCGAGCGCGCGGCACGCATTGCCACGAACTGCAGTGTGCAGGACATTGGGAAGGGGGGCGATTGGAGCGAGTAGTGCGCATATTACGTACGCCAGTATACCAGCCTTCCCCCGTCATTATAATTGTCCGCTCGCGTTACACTACGTGAAGAGCTGCCTACTGGGTTTCGTCTGCTGGACCGGTGCCGGACTGGAGCCTGGACACCATCGCCGGACCTTCCACGCTACCATCTGCATCCCCGTGTGGGTCTCGAGTCTGAGACCGAATCTGAGAGCAATCGGGCCTGTGTCCAGGGAATAGAGTAAGACTGTCTAAGGCTGCCCTGTGTACTTTTCCTTCCTCTTTCTTTCTTGTACATTCTTTCGTTTCCTCTTCTTCTTTGTACATTTGTTAATAAATTGCCCTGTTCTTTCTAGTTTCTCCTCAACCCGATCGTCCTAGTCCTTTCTCAATTGGGTAAGCGTGGCACGATCTCAACCGCTATAATCGGGTCTAGTCACTTGTTAACAGCTCGGATCGCGGATCGCTATCCGCTCGGCGTTTCCATCAATATCCGTGATTCAGGCGGGAGTTATTCCCTCGTTTCCGGCCGGCGTTAGTACTTAGGTAGTAGCGAAACCCTAGGCCTAAAAAGCCTACCTAACGCCGTGCCGGGAAGGACGTTATAACTTCCAGGGTCGCGTCGGCCAGATAAGAGGACAAGGGGATTAACCCCCTCTTGATAAGGGGAGAGCCGACGTCTGAGATCCGCAACATTATATTGTTCAAAAGTTTGTATTGATTAATCCTCGCTTTACAGCATGTTTTTACAGAATGTTTAAACATTAATTTTGTTGAAAGTTCCAATAAATCTATAGGTTTCATTTCATTGACCGTTTACATTTTTATTCCCATGGGTGGGTGGGAAGGGGCCCTAGTGGATTGCTTTGCCCAGGGCCGACAATGCTCTTAAGACGGCCCTGAGTGAAACTGAAAGCGAGGAAGGTGAGTTTGTAATTTTCATGTAGTGCCATAATTTGTTAATTAAAAGATTAACGAGCTTGACTTGTATTTTTGAGCTTATTTTATGGTAAAATTATCGAAAAGATGGGTGTCAGATGTTTGGACCACTGATCTCTACAACCACTGGATAGCGCATTGGCTGATCGATCTGACGCCAAACGTACGAACCGGCCGCCATCTTAACCGCTCGCATTGATTCTCCAAGAAAGCTCGCGTTAACACTCCTGCCAATACATATATAATTTTGATTCGTTATTACTTTTAATGGACTCAAGATGCCTTCATGTGCTGCGGTCAACTGTACAAATAGGCAGTTCAAGGGTTGCAATCCAACATTTCATCTGTAAGTATAATAAAGTTACTGTAAATGAGACTGTTTAGAGTTAATAGCGTGCAACACATGAACGAGTTAGATGTTTGTACAGACCCATGTGTAGATTCCCTTGTTAGTTGCTGTGTAAAAAAGTTCTATATTTTAGATTTACATTACAATCTAACTTTTAGTTAGGCTACTTTAAAACAAATAGCTTGCAAAACCACAGATTTGTGTGGAGCTAAGTATGAATTATTACTTAATTGTAAATGAAGAATAAAAATCTGAAAAAAAATGCACAAAATTACGGTGTAAAACTGTAATCAGATCTAGATCTGATTACAGTTTTACACAAATGACAATGTGACAAGATCTAGAGTCTTGACTCTAGATCTAGTCACATTGTCATTGAAGAGTCTGGACTCAGAGCTCAAGCAATACTGCCACGACATGACTGTAAAGTATGTTGTATGTACATGCATGTAGTTTATTCCTTAAAGGCTAAAGGGCTAAGGCAGTTCCCTTGTTATGATTTATAATTTCTGAAAGGAATACTTCGATAGAGAATAAATAAATTTACTAAATAAAATTGCATTTCAATTGTATGTTGACAGCTGTATAACAGATATGTACATACATTGCAGAACCAGTAACATTCATATGCATGTGGATGTGGTAAAGAAGCCTTATCATTTGTGGCCATATTCGCTGGAATAAGTCGGTATAATACATAGAAATTATTTTTATGTTACCCTTTGTTTTGTCATATAGATTCCCTTGGAGTCGTCGATCTGTTCTGCAGATATGGATGGTAAACATGCGGAGGGACATGTGGACTCCAAGTAAGAAATCAGTCCTTTGCTCCGACCACTTCACAGCCACATGCTTTGATAGGAGTGGGCATACAACTCGCCTGAAACTTGATGCTGTACCAACAATCTTCAAATTTCCATCTCATCTACAAAAGGTATTTACCCCTGAATGAAGCTGATAAGAAACACACTGGCGGCAGGTTGGGTCATAACTTCACCTGATGGTGGCAAGATCAAATGGACTTACATGAAGGAGTTGCACAAACTTCAGGAACAAGGACTTCGCCTTGGCAATAAACTGAAGGCAGCACACATGGCCTGGGAAAAGCAAGAAATGAAGGTCAACCTTGCTGCACAAGCACTGAGCAGTAGTGTGGCTGATGCAATCGAGTACTGCAACAAGGATGTCAAGCTTCCACAGTTTCGTGAATCAGAAGCCACAGTCGAGTTCATTCGGACCATCGACCACCTGTTTGACATCATGAACTCACGTAATCCTCTGGCACGAAAGTACAAGTTTCCGATGAGAAAGGAAAATGAGCATCTTTGGAAAGGATTCCTTACATATGCTTACACCTACCTCACCACCCTCACACATGCAGATGGGCAGCCAATGTACCTCACCAGGAGGAAAACTCCATTCATCGGATTTCTAGCTGGAATCAAGAGCTTGCAGGGCCTGTTTGATTCTCTTGTTAAATGCGATGAGCCCAAGCTTAAATACTTGCTCACCTTCAAGCTCTCACAGCCACGTCGAGCTGTTCTTCTGTGCGGTACGGTCAGCCAATGCGACAAATAACAACCCAACAGCTAGACAATTCCAATCCACCTACAAGAGGCTGCTGGTTCATCATGAAATCAAGGGAATGGGAGGTAATTGCATCGCGCAAGACAAGACACCGATCCTTCATGTGTCCAGTGTACTTGTCAGCCATGACAGAGAAGGCCGCATCACCGATGAGAGCGACATGTTTCTTATCAGGAAATATGACTTGGAAGATCGGCAGCCATGCAATGGAGACCATGATTACATTGATGCACCTAACATCCCTCCCTTGTCTCCAGTGCTACATGATGCTATAGGATACATAGCAGGCTACGTTGTACGTATGGTAAAGAGACACACACCTTGCCTTGAATGTCAACAGGTTCTGACTTCAAATTGGATGGATGCTGGTGGACGCCTCTTGAAGAAAAAGAATCGGGGTGGCCTTATCAAATCTTCTGATGATGTGGTGAAGGTGTGCAAATCGACTGAGCGATGCCTCCAGAGACTGCTCCATACAACAGACAGTGCTCTACCTCGGTCTAAAGGGATTGCATCTGCCCTATCAACGGCTGTTCTGCATGATCTCGGATCTCAATGTTTGTTTGCACAGCTGAATGATCACATGTTCGACTGTCCGCCAGACCACAATCACGTTTTTGTGCTCATCAAGTGCATTGCAGCATGTTACATCAAGATCCGGATGCATCACCTTGCCAAGTGCTTCACTGAGAATATAACAGGACCCAAACTACGCAAACAATTGTCAAAGCTCATCTTATTTCGGCATGAGTAGTTCGAACTATTAGCAGCTTTCATGAACAAGGAAACTACCCGCATCCTATTACCATGGATGGACGTACAGGATAACTTTTTAGATATTTTATCTAAATCACTACATCTATTGACTTTGTCAATGCAAACCAAAAGCTTGCAAGTCAAAGACCCACAGCAAATGTAGGCATATTAAATGCAACTTGAGTCCCCCTGTGGCAAGTCGTTGTCATGAGAATAGCCTCAGTTGATAGCTCATTGTACCAGTACAATTGTACTCCTTTAAATACAAAGATTGCCAAAGGACAATCAATTACAAATTGCCTTTCATTGCCACAACTGTACTTTTTGCCTTCCATATTGCCTTTTATTGCCATAACAGTACATTGTAGCGGTTACCGCTGGGTATACAGAATCGCCTTGCACCTACCGAGGACGCGGCCAGGGAGTGATCACCATGCCGGGCTCGTCCAGGCCGCCCGGACAGGCCCAGACACGCCTCTCCCGGGCATGCCCGGACTCGCCGTTCCCAGGCTCGCCCGAGCCGCCCGGGCACGCCCGGTGTCGTCTTTCCCGGGCATGCCCAGACTCGCCTTTCCAGGGCTCACCCAGGACGCCCGGGCATGTCCAGACTCGCCTTTCCAGGACTCGTCCAGGACACCCGGGCATGCCCGCTCTCGCCTTTCCAGGGCTCGCCCAGGACGCCCGGGCATGTCCAGACTCGCCTTTCCAGGACTCGCCCAGGACGCCCGGGCACGCCCAGCCTCGCCTTTCCAGGACTGGCTCAGGAAGCCTGGGCACGCCCAGCCTCGCCTTTCCAGGACTTGCCCAGGACGCCCGGGCACGCCCAGCCTCGCCTTTCCAGGGCTCGCCTAGGACGCCCAGGCATGCCCGCTCTCGCCTTTCCAGGGCTCGCCCAGGACGCCCGGGCATGTCCAGACTCGCCTTTCCAGGACTCGCCCAGGACGCCCGGGCACGCCCAGCCTCGCCTTTCCAGGGCTCGCCTAGGACGCCCGGGCGTTGCTCAAATCGAGCCGCTTCTTGTGCAAGTTCAGAGTCTACACGTCCAGCTTTCTTTGCACGACTTGTTGCTGACAAAACTGCTTGAATGTGGTCTTTTGATTGCTCATGGACACCAAGTCGATCACCAGCGTGTTTCCAGTCGCAAAACCCATCATGTGTGAATTGGGATCTTGCAACACCCATTAGCTTGCAAAAGAAGCAGTAGAGTCGACCATTTGCTGGTGAAAAACAAAGCCAAGAGCGTATCACAACTTCCCAATTTCGATTTCGTCGTTCAAACATAGCTGGTGTACATTTCCGACTGTTATTGTTTGCAACTTTTTGTATTGCTGATGTAGCATCCAAAGACTTGACATCACTGTGGTGGAGATCATCAGCACCTTTCACAGCCCAATAGCCAATGAATTCTTTCGTCATATGCTCTGGCCGTACGCTGATGTCATCAACCTGTGTATTTGTATGAGATTCTGGAAGCACTTGCTTTGAAGCAGTGTCTGTCTTCTCGACATTCTGGTCATTTTCTGCCGTAGACAGGCGGGATGAAGATGAGGCTGGTGTCTCTGCAGCAGGTGCCTGCTCTGCGTGTACTGAAGGTGAAGCACTGTCTACTTCTGAAGCTGATGGACGAGTTAAGAATTCAGTCATTCAACGTGTTTTTGCAAGTTCTTGAGCTTCTCTTTCAGTACGTTCCTTGGATACGTTCCTCTTTGCAGCACCACTTGCAAAATGTCGTGGACCTTTGTGCCTGTCCATTCCACTCATTCCTGCAAGAAAATTTGCGTTTATTTTATTTGCGAAAAATGTGGAATGTAGCAGTGCAATTATTGCTTTAATATGGCAGGCGACAAAACAAATATCTGTGATGCATTAGCTTTCCTTGATGTCCTCATGGTGATACACACTGCATATACTGCACACTGCTTCCCAAGGATGAGTCAGCATTATCCCTTGGTCCAGCCTGAAAGATTAGCAGCATCAATAGGAACGCTTCCATTGTTACAAATACAGTACATTTTTCTAACAATTTTTTTTTTTCATGAAATATGTGGGGGACCCCTGGATGTGGAGGCCCCTGGGCAACTGCCCAGCTTGCCCATTCCTAAATCCGGCCCAGGTTCACACCCATCAATTCCTCTGGCTTGATGCGATGATCTTTGATGCATGATTCTTCGGTGATTTTGTTATCATAAAACGAAGTGAGAATTTCAGGATGTTTATCCGCCTCCCTGTACTTTTCATATTTGTTTAAAAGTTTTGGATACATTGTTGGTGGGTAACCTTCAATAGCAATTCCTCCATCACGTTTTCGCCAAAATATATCAAGTCCGCTAACATGGGCTCGAAACTTGTTCTGGTCCTTTTTCATCTTTTCAAAAACATCGGATTTCATCAAATGTGTTTTAATTGCGTCAATAATTTCTTCAAACATTTCTTTTGTTTTTGTTTCCGCCGTCGTTGGGATGAAGCGTGAATTATACATAACAAGCGGCAGCAAATATAATTCAACTCTGTGCTCCTTAGCATTATTTTCATTCACTTTAATGCCCAACGAAAACAACGTTGGTGTTTCAACAATCACTTTTCTAATAAAGCTTTGTGGGTGAGTATGATAATAATTATATTTAATCATAATACGGTGATAGTTAATTCCGTTGTTGTAATATTTTGGTTCTTCAAAGATAATATTTTTAATATCAAAATTCAGATAAGTCAACGCCATAAGTTATTTTTTAACATACTTTTATTTTTTTAAACTAAAAATCCTTTTTAAAATTTAATTTCATCATCTTTTATATAAATGACAATATATATTATTACACAAGCCGCCTTTGGAGCCTGGTGTTGGGCTAGCGGCTAGGGTGCCAGCTTAGGACGCAAGGATCCTGGGTTCGAATCCCGGTTGATCACTGAATTAAAGCCAGGGGGGTTGACTCAGCCTGTTCATACCTTCCGAGGTCGGCTAATTGAGTACCAGTTCACTGGTAATTCCCTGTGTGTCATAAAAGGCGACAAACAGGGTTGGCGGCAGGAAGGGCATCTGGCCATAAAACATTGCTTCAAAAAGGGGACCAAAAAACAACAACAACCACGGTCCACATGGTTTTTGGACGGTTGTTTTTACACAAGCCGCCTTTGATAAAAATCAGACGGTCACGGAATCCTATTGCGAAGGCCTTAGCCCTCGAGGCGAAAACTCAATGGCGAAATGCGGAAACAAAAAGATACACCACAGTGCGCGGGATGGAGGGGGGCGGCGCAAGAGCCCTGCAGTCTTACCTATTAAATCAACCACACGGAAACTGTGTTCATATATATATACAGAAAATAATATAAGGGTTTATTCGCAAGGATGGTGGGACAGGAAAAGCACATAAATATCCTAATCGGGACGTCCCCACACGGCAGATTCCGGATACGAGACGAGGGAATGAATTAGGAAAAGAACTGTTCGTTATGGTGTGTATGTGGTGTGCGGTCTTATCTGTCCGTCGTCTTGGCCCCACGCGGCTCCAAGCCCCGATGCAGAGAAACCCTCCGTCTGCCTCGCACGCTTCGCTCGGCCCTGATGCGACTCGCTCTGCTGCACACCACGAGGTCCCGCCCGCTCAGCACCAACCCAAGCTCCAGATGCACCGAGCACCACGCACCGAGCACCGCTCCAAGCACCACGAAGATGGTGAACCAACGACCACCAGGACCTCTCAAGACCAAGAAGAAGCGCAAGAGCTTCAAGCACAGAAAGATATCGTGCAGTGCCAAGAGGTCAAAGAGTGACGTGCAAGAGACAGAGCTAGAGCTACGGAAAATGTCCTGCAGCGCCCTTTTAGAACCTGGACAATGACGTCAGCCTTGGCCCGCCACCAACCAGTGCCTTCCACCGAACCTTGCAGCGCCTTTCCTCCAATCACACGTTCACTGTGGTGTGGTCATAGCTCGTGTCACGCGATGTTGCTAGGCCTACCTGGTGGTGTAGCTGACGGCGGCCACCCGGCGGTGACCGACCTGTCTTCCTGCCTGTGTTCTTCCAAAGTCGTTGTAAGGGAAGGGGATTTATTTACTGTTGCACCAAAGGGCCTATCTAAGTGTTTATGTTGGTGTGCATTGCCGAAAGGGACAAAGGTTTGATTACCAGGTGTGACACACAAGGCTGTTATCTTTAATCCCTACAACTACCTAGCACACGAACATCCTGGTATGTTCACAGGTATACTCCTTAACCGACAAACCGCCTACACACAGAATTTATTGCAGGGCAAATTCCTTATCGCGACAGATGAAGCATCTTACCTATTCAGATCTACCTGACTCTAGATATTGCTCTACCCTCCCGACATAACACAGCCCCACCCCCCCCCCCTCCCTGGAACCGTAGCTCCTGCTAGGTTCACTGCAGGTGCTACCATTCCAGTCTTAACACTTAGTGTCTCACACTTAATTAACCTACGAAATAAAGCAGGAGGGCTGTGGGAAGTGAGTCGGACTTCCTACCTATCTTCCTGAACAAGCTAATCCCCTTAACAACCATGCAATCAAATAGTTACAATGATCTTATTCGTTGTTCCTGCGGAGGGAGGAAACAAACAACAAACCAAAATCTACTTCACCACAAACTTATCCTTATCCAAAAATTCAAAACTCTAATAAACATTTATACATACCCCGGTCTACAGACCGCGTCCCCCGGTGGATGCCACAAGACACAACCTTACCTGTGGGGCCATCCCAATGTACCCCTAAATTTCTGCGGGCCCTGTCCAGATGTTACAGGTGAGTGACATGGCTCGGTGGATTTCGCCCACATTCATGCAACACAACCCCTTATCCACTCATTCTCATTCCATAAGTCATCACATAAAATCATTACACGCACGTAACTAACCCCCCTGCAGGACCATGGCATTGGTGTCATTCGTGTGTGCATGTCTCAATGAGGCAGCGGGGAGGTACCGCACAACTACGATGGTGGGGGCACTTCAGGCTGCGGTGCCCGCAGTCCCAAACACAAGTCAACCGACTCACAAGTTCATTGCCCCCCCCCCCCTTTTCCTCTTGGCCCCATGACAGCCCAACAGCCCTTTCTGCCGTTGCCCCGCCGGTGAAGTTCCCCACACACCAGGCTCCGTTGCCTCCTGCTTCCGCGCAGCTCCATGGGTCGCCGGGGGTCTCCTTTACCCCACGGTGCCCAACCAGACCCTCCACCGACAAGCTCCAATTTCCAGATACCACTGGCTGCCAGGGGTAATTGCCGCAGAGGGGGGCCACAGGCATCGCTCCTCAGAGCCTGATCGGTACCTGCGGACACACACACCTTCCCCACCCACAAGATCCCAAAACACATTTCCTCCACCGCTGCCATTCAATTCTCCAGCACATTTCCAGAGATGATAGTACCAAAAATATGTTACAAAAGAGTTGCCAAGGCCTGATTCATGTGAAATCCCCAGTTCACATTGAATCATATTTTCATTTCCAAGAGCACATTTCAAAACTCACTAACCATCACATGTCCTCCACCATCTCCACTCTCACGACCACATGAAAACACATCATCACAACACTAACACCTCTTGTGTGGTGTAACTAACACCTCTTGTGGTGTGTAACACCTCTAACACTAACACCGCCACTCACAAGACTCTGTGGCACACATTCCATCCCCTCAGCGACCATGTCATCACTCTCACCCGCCCCCAACTCCAAATTACATGTCCCCAATTTCCATAGCAAGTCCTGAAGCCTGGGACAGTAACCAACAAGGCCTTACCCCTAACCTTGATGTGCAGGTAACTACGGTTGGTCAGGTCCAAAGTGCCGTCCACCCACAAAATCCCAAAATTTACCATTGAGCCAATCAAATTTGTCCAAATTTCACTTTTGTCCCCACTATACTGGCAGGTATGTGGGTCCGCATCCAACGTTAATTATCACTGCACAATTACCTGTGGCCACGACAGCTCTGCACCTCTTCCGTGCAAGCATCATCGGGACAAACCGAGCAGTCGAAATGCCAACATTGTCCATGAGTGTCCCTAAGGGTGCGACCCACCATCCATCCTTCGGCCCCCCTGCGAGGAACACAGCTGCACCAGCCCCAGCTGGCCAATGTGGTGAGTACCTGCTGCCACAAACACTACCGGACCCACAGCCTCGGCCCTGGGGGAGACGGTCGCAGTGCGTGGCTTTCCCCGCACATCACCTACGCCGCCCTCGTCCCCCAGTCCACAGAACTGCAGCCCCCCAGTGCTCACCCACACTTGACCACACCATGGTCCAGTCGACAGCCATGCTCCACCAGGAGACCCACCCAGAAGACATGGTCCACACATCTTGGACAAGCACAGCACCACGTTGACCCTCAGACTACACAACTACATCCCCATAACCCCATGTCCCAAATATCAGCACAGTCGCCTCCGCAACCAGTTGAAAGCTGTGTCCTGCTAACCTGGCAATTTTTATCACAGCCTCCAACACTTTGGTCTAACATACCTGGATCAATAATGGTGCCACTGATGTCAGTGACCACCATGCCATTTCAAAATTCACCCTTAAATTTGCATCTAACCCACAGATTACCCATGCCCAACATTTATTCACATTTTCCTAACCTCACCAAAGAAAGATGCTTTGCCATACACATGCCAGCCGAGCATGGCCCATATGCCCGGCACGTTGCAAATTCCCGATTCATCAATCCCATGGCAGAAATACAAGTTTGTGTGGCAAGGGTGCCTGGAGGGCGTGAATGGTGTTGGTGTCCTGTTTTCTGAGGAGTTTGTAGACAGTGTGGTGAGTGTGACGAGAGTGAGTGAGACGTTGATGATGGTGAAAATGATGATTGGAAAGCTCTTGGTGAACGTCATCTCGGGATATGCTCCGCAGGTTGGTCGAAGCGATGAAGAGAAGGACAAGTTCTGGTGTGCGATAGAGAAGCTGATGGAAAACGTGAAAGATGAGGAAGTTGTTGTGGTAGGAGGAGACCTAAATGGACACGTAGGAAGGAGTATGGATGGTTTTGACGAAGTTCATGGGGGTTACGGATATGGTGTGAGAAATGCAGAAGGTGAAAGGATTTTGGAGTTTGCTGATGGAGCTGATTTGTTGATTTGTAATACTCAGTTCCAGAAAGAGGATAATAAGCTTGTTACATACACGTCAGGTGGGTCGACGACAACCGTTGACTACCTGATGGTGGTAAGGCGAGATAGGGGGCACCTTCGGGACACAAAGGTGATCCCGGGGGAGGAGGCTGTTTCACAGCACCACTTGGTTGTCTGCAACGTAAGGGTGAAAGGTGCGAGGAGAACTCGGCGGGTGAAGTACCAACCAAGAATGAAGGTGTGGAGGTTGAAAGAGGTGGCAGTAAGGGAGGCATTAAAAGAGAGGCTGAGTAGGGTCGAGGATGATGTGGTTGAGCTTGAAAGTGGTTGGATGTCGATGAAAGCTAGTCTGTTGGGAGCCGTTGGTGAGGTATGTGGATGGACAAAAGGACCACCGAGGCACTCGAAAACATGGTGGTGGGATGATGAAGTTGGAAAGAGGATTGACGAGAAGAGGAAGAAGTTCAAGGAGTGGCAGAAGGCGAAGGGTACGTGAGCAGAAACAGCAGAGCATAAAAGTTATAAGGCAGCCAGGAAGGCTGCAAAGAAAGAGGTAGCAAAGGCGCAGGAGGCATGTAGGAAAATGTTCGGAGAACGCTTGGATTCGGAAGAGGGTCAGAAACAAGTATTCAGGATTGCAAAGCAGATAGCGAAAGAGAGGTGTGATGTGATGGGGGTGAGTTGCTTGAAGGATGAAGTGGGACAAATCGTTGTCGACCCAGATGGAATTAAAGGAAGATGGAAAAGATATATGGAAATGCTGTTGAATACAGAGAATGAATGGGATGGCAACATAGAGAGTAACCCTGTTTTAGGGCCTGCAGAGAAGATAACTGAGAAGGAAGTTGAGGAAGCGATAAAAGCAATGAAGGGTTGAAAAGCGGGAGGGCCGACGGGAGTTGTGGGAGATATGTTGAAGGCAGCAGGAAGTTGGGGTGTGAAGAAAATGACAGAGATCTGTAATCTGGTGGTGAAAGAAGGCCGCATTCCAGTGGATTGGGAACTGAGTACCCTCGTCCCTCTATACAAGGGGAAAGGTGACCCTCTGGAGTGTGGCTCGTACCGAGCGATAAATTTATTGGAGCATGGAATGAAGGTATTGGAAAGGGTGTTGGAGAGGAGGATAAGGAAGAAAGTGAAGATCGACGAAATGCAGTTTGGATTCATGCCAGGAAGAGGAACGACAGACGCGCTTTTCATTATGAGGCAGTTGCAGGAGAAGTACATGGAGAAGAGGAAGAAGTTGTTTCTTGGGTTTGTTGATCTGGAGAAAGCATTCGATAGGGTACCACGCAAAGTATTGACATGGGCCTTGAGGAAGTTAGGAGTGGAGGAATGGTTGATCAGAGTAGTGATGGCAATGTACAAAAGAGCGCGCACAGCTGTAAGGACGGAGGACGGGAACAGTGGTGAGTTTGAGGTGAAGGTGGGAGTGCATCAGGGGTCGGTACTAAGTCCACTACTATTTGTAGCTGTGATGGAGGTGCTGGCTCAGAACGTAAAGGAGGGTTTACCGTGGGAGTTGTTGGATGCAGATGATCTGGTGTTGATTGTGGAAAGTATGGATGGACTGAAGGAAAAGATGACCACGTGGAAGGATTGTATGGAGACAAAAGGTCTGAAGATGAATATCGGAAAGACGAAGGTGATGGCAAGTGGTAAAGCATGTGGTGAGGTGGAAAGAACTGGGAAGTGGCCCTGTGCTGTTGGTAGGAAGGGTGTCGGAGTGAACTCCATTCAATGTACAATGTGCGCTGAGTGGGTTCATGAAAAATGTAGTGGTCTGAGAGGGTCATTAACCAGTGTGGCAGCTACATTCAAATGTAAGGTGTGCACAGAGGGAGCTGCAGATGGAGGAAATGTTGAGTTGGATCTTGGAGACGGCGTGAAGCTGGAAGGTGTGAAAACATTTTGCTACCTCGGAGACATGCTGAATGGAGAAGGTGGATCAGACTCGGCAACGGTTGCTCGAGTGAGATGTGCAAAGAAGAAGTTTCGGGAACTGAGTGGCGTGCTGATGATGAGGGGAGTGTCGTTGAAGCTGAAGGGAAAGGTGTATGCTGCATGTGTGAGAAGTGTTATGATTTATGGGAGCGAGACATGGGTAATGAACGTAGAGCAGCAACGAAGGTTGGAAAGGGTGGAAATGCGAATGGTTCGGTGGATGTGTGGAGTATCGTTGGGAGAGAGGAAGACAAATTATGAATTGCGAAAGATGATGGGAATAGAGCCTTACCTGTGATTAATGCTGTGAAGAGGAACAGGTTGAGATGGTTTGGTCATGTGTTGAGGAAGGATGAAAGTGACTGGTTGAGAAGAGTGATGGAAATGAATGTAGAAGGAAGCAGACGACGGGGAAGACCGAGAAAGACTTGGCTAAAGATGGTGGAAGAAGAAATGCGGGCAAGGGGGTTAACAAGGAGAGATGCAGAAAGTAGGGCAAAATGGAGAAGATTGTTGTGGGGACCGCAAGGCTAACCCCCGCTCTCGCAGGGAAAATGGCCTTTAAAATGCATGTTGTTGTTGTTGTTGTCATTCTCTTCACACCCCAATTTCCCGCTACCTTCAACATATCTCCCACAACTCCCGTCGGCCCTCCCGCTTTTCTACTCTTCATTGCTTTTATTGCTGCCTCAACTTCCTTCTCAGTTATCTTCTCTGCCGGTCCGAAAACTGGGTTACTCTCTATGTTGCCATCCCATTCATTCTCTGCATTCAACAGTATTTCCATATATCTCTTCCATCTTCCTTTAATTCCATCTGGGTCCACAACGATTTGTCCCACGTCATCCTTCAAGCAAATCATCCCCATCGCATCACACCTCTCTTTCGCTATCTCCTTTGCAATCCTGAATACCGCTCTCTGACCCTCTTCCAAATCCAAGCGTTCTCCGAAGATTTTCCTACATGCCTCCGCGGCCTTTGCTCCCTCTTTCTTTGCAGCCTTCTTAGCTGCCTTATAACTTTCATGCTCTGCTTTTTCTGCCTCCATACCCTTCGCCTTCTGCCACTCCTTGAACTTCTTCCCCTTCTCGTCAATCTTCTTTCCAACTTCATCATCCCACCACCATGTTTTCGAGTGCCTCGGTGGTCCTTTTGTCCATCCACATGCCTCACCAACAGCTCCCAACAGACTATCTTTCATTGACATCCAACCACTTTCAAGCTCAACCACATCATCCTCTACCATACTCAGCCTCTCTTTTAATGCCTCCCTCACTGACACCTCTTTCAACCTCCACACCTTCATTCTCACCTTTTGATACTGATGGTTAGTTAAGCATCCGTGACAATGAAATGCTTCCTACGCTTTCCCGCTAAAAATCTAATGTAGTTCATGCTGCGTATGAACCATCGGAGCACATGAAGAAGGCAGTACATCGGCAACAGTGAGGAGTAACCGCGAGCGGAGCGTGATTGGTCTGGACACCAGACAATCATCAGAATTATTGGTGGCATGCTCATCCGAGTTGGTGCAAGGTGTGAGGTTCAGGACATACCAGCTTTCTCTTTCTGTTTTCCTCGATGCATGCGGTGCCAGCTACCTCAGAGTTGTGAAGGCACTAAAGGTTCAGAGGGCGGGTCTGTCACGTTGTGGATAATATGGATGTATACATACTCTACATAATTGTGAATGTAACAGCCATTATTTCTCCCTTTGTAAAATTTGGCTGATTCTTGTCTACTAAAAGGCCTTTTCCGAAGAAACGGTGTCCTGATTGATTACCTTCGCAAAAGCGGAAGGTTATGTTTTGATCGCTGTGTATTTATTTGTATGTCTGTGTGTGTGTGTGTATGTTATTCGCATAACTCAAAAAGTATTCAACCGAATTGCATGAAATTTGGTGGGATGATTGGTTATTATACGGGACACATTTGATTAGATTTTGGGAGCAATCGGGTCAAAGGTCAAGGTCAAGGTCACGAAAAGGTCAAAATCGTATTTTTGTTGTTCTGTTCCCTACACTCCCATGCCAAGTACAGAACAGTAGCTGCGGCGAAGGTATGCGCTCTACCGAGTGCCCGTTCTAGTTTTGATTGCGGCAGAAGATAACCACGTCAATCGGGCTTCGTAAGCGTTCAAAGCGGTTATGCAATAAGAGGGCCTACTAGGCCAACTAGTTAAGGTTGATTATGTCATCATCGGCACAGTACCTGCTCATACTCGGGCTTTTTCGTGTATGGTAACAAAACATTTTCTAAGGAAACATTTCCTTTGCAAGAATGGAATTGACACTGTATGGGATTGTTGGGCCATGTCACAATCAGATCTTGCACCTGAGACTTATCTCAAAGATGGCACCACACCTTAGTCTTCTGCCATTTTTATTTCCTCCCCACTGAATAGTCTTGCATGATAATGTTGGTGCAGCTGTCATTGCAGAGATAAACAAAACCTGGCCAGTCTATCCGTGATGCTTGACCCTACCTGGTAGGTACCCTTGTGTCTTAAATTACCGAAAGATCCGGGGCCTTCTGATCTTAAGTAATCCACTTGTGAAGCAAAGGTTCCTCTTTCTGAGGGTAGAATGTAATGTTGTGTTGTAATCTCCTTTATCATCTTTGTACCTGATTGTCATCATGTACAGAATCAGTAAAAGTTTATAATTGAAAGGGCTGGACTTTCAAGTTAGTAGAGCCCACGTTTCAGCGAGAATCCACTGGCCTTGATCACGGCAGTTGTTGAAGTGAATGAAGAAGAAGCTTGGAAATCACCACGTAACCTTAAATGCTGGTGGTGTGAATTGGTCTGTTGGCCAATCCGGGTGTCCCGTGACGATTGTAGACGATTTGGGAGAGATGTTATAGCCTGGTCCCACGACCGTGACAGATTAAATTGCAAACCGCCCCTTTTGGTGAGAGATGGTGATTCAACTCTTTCCCAAATTGATTCCTTTGCACATTGAGCAAACCACTTTTTTTCTCTGTCCAATATGACTGATGATAGCAATGTAGAGGGTAGCAGGGTAGCTGTTTTTCTGCTGCCTCAGGGAGTGATGTCCCTGCATTATGCAAGTGACTCGGCTTGCTCCGGCTGACAGTGCCTGGTATGGGCCGTTTGTCGAGGGTAACGGATCCCCACTGCTTTGTGGGGGAAGCCTCTTCAGGCAAAGGCGATGAGAAGGACAATCAGATATCAAACCACACCTGTCGGTCAGCCTGGGCAGGGCTGCAGTGTGGATAAATGTGCCGACACACAAAAACAATAATCACAAAAAAGATCACAAAAATCACAAAACAATCACAAACACAAATCACAAAAACAATAAACAATAATCACAAAAAAGACAAACCGACACACAAAACACAAAAAAACAAGGGGAGCGGCAGACAAGATGGGGAGAGAGGGGGAAGGACACAAACACAACATTTGAGAGCAGGGACATCGGGAGGACCTGGGGGGAAGTGGGAGAGGAATAAAACATATGAACGCTGCAAGGACTCTGGGGTGAATTACCGGGGGTAGAAAAGATCAAGGTTTTCGATGGGGGAAGATAAGAGATGGTGGTGAACAGCTGTTTTAAAGACCTGGAGGGAGGAGTGGGATTGAATGGAGTGGGGGAGTTTGTTCCAGAGGCGGGAGAAAAGGGGAATGAAAGAGTGAAGGTGAGCAGAGAGCCTAGACTTTGGCAGTTTAACCATAAGAGGGTTGCAGGCAGATCTTGTGCGACCTGAAGGAATATTTGGGGGACAGAGCACAGAGAGAGCTGGGGGAGCAAGGCCAGAGAGGAGTCGGTAGAAGACAGAAACACCACCAACCTGCCTGCGGTGAGTGAGTGAAAGGCCCTCGGAGTTGACTACATCGCAGGAGATTCCAATGATTCTGAAAGCTTTGGCCTCAACAGCGTGAAGCCGAGCAAGGTGTGAGGCAGGAGCACCAGCCCAGAGGGGGGAACAGTATTCCATTGAGCTGCGGATGAAAGCCTTGTATGTGGTGAGGAGCTCAGGTGTGCCAAGGAAGGACTTCGCACGACGGAGGATGCCCAGTCGGCGACTGGCTTTGGAGGCCAGCTTGGAAATGTGGTTTTCCCAAGAAAGATCATGGCAGATAGTGAGACCCAAAAGCTTGAGCGACAGAACTTCTTGGAGAGGATTGTTGAGAAAGTAGATGGGAGGGTTGTCCAGTCGGTCCTTTCGGAGAGACATTGTAAGAGTGTGAGATTTGTCAGGATTGAAAGACATGTTCCACTTGTTTGACCAGTCTGTGATTTTGTCCAGGTCTGCAGAGAGTGAGGAGGCAGCAGACTGCCGATCTGAGGGATGAGGAATGGAGCGGCAGATAGTGGAGTCATCAGCAAAGAGATAGAGAGGATTTTCCAGAGAGTCGGAGAGGTCATTGATGAAGACCAGAAATAGCACAGGGCCCAGAACACTGCCTTGGGGAACTCCAGCCAGAACAGGAAGGGAAGATGAGAGAAATCCATTCAGGGCCACACGTTGCCTACGACCAGAGAGGTAATCCGCAAGCCATGAGTGGAGATTTCCCTGAATACCATAGGAGGTGAGTTTGGTGAGCAGAGCTGGGTGCCAGACTGTATCGAAGGCACGTGATATGTCAAGTGAGACAGCTCTGATTTCCTGTTTGGCATTGAGGACCTCCATCCATTGTTGAGACAGCAGAAGCAACATGTCCAGAGTAGAATGACCTGGTCTGAATCCAAATTGATGATCAGAGATCAAGCCATTGGAGAAGAGGAAGGATTTGATATCTGAAGCAATGATGGATTCCATGACTTTGCTGATAATTGGGAGCAGGCTGATTGGTCTGTAGTTGCAAGGATCTGTTTTTGCACCTTTTTTGTGTAAAGCGGTAATGTTTGCTGATTTCCAAGATGCTGGCAGATGACCTTGAGCAAAAGAGAGGGTGAAAAGAACAGAGAGAGGGTGAGATAGAGCGGCAGAGCAGGATTTTAGGACCCGAGGGCTGATGCCATCTGGGCCAGTTGCAGAATCAGAGTCGAGGTTTGATAAAAACTTCTCCACCTTGTCAGGAGAGAAGGACACAGAGTCCAGGAGCAGTTGGGTTCGACTGGGAAAGGTGGGAACAGAGAGAGATGGGTTTGGGACACAAGATTTTGAGGCAAACACAGAGTTGAGGCATTCGGCTTTGTCACGTGCGGTGTCAACTGTGTAGCCATTTGAGGTAAGGGAGGGGATGGAGGGGGAACAAACACCAGAAACGGATTTGACCAGACGCCACCAGGATTTGGAGGAAGGAGACAGGTTTGAGAGTTCAAACTTGAGTGTGGAGAGATAGTGCTTCCTGGCACTCCTGAGGGTAGAAACACACTTGTTTCGAGCTTGGTGGAAGGAACTGAGATTGCCTTCAGTTGGATTTGCCTTCCAAGAGGCAAAGGCAAGTTGTTTCAGGGCAACTGCCTCACCACAAGATTCAGTGTACCATGGACGGGAGGAAGGGTAAGACAACTGAAGACGAGATGGGATAAATCTGTGCATGAGAGAGAGCAGTTTGCTTTGGAAGAATTCCCAGGAAGAATTGATGTCAGAGGCATTAGAGATGGGAGACCAGTCCAGTTGATTGATGGCTGCTTGCAGACCGTGCCAGTCGGCCTGAGTGAAATGCCAGACTCGTCGGCGCTGAGGAGGCTCTCTGAGAATGGCCAGTGAGATGTCCACTTTAACAAGCACATGATCAGAAGAACCGATTGGAGCAGAAGAAGAGCAGCAGACATTTGCAGGGAAGTTAGTCATAACCAAGTCCAGAAGAGAAGATACTCCATTGACTGAGATCCGGGTTGGGAAATTGACAGATTGTGTCAGTCCCAATGAGTCGCAGAAGTCCTTTGCTGAGGTGCCATGGCTGGTGAGAGATGAACCCACACCCAGCCAGCTGGCATGATGACAGTTGAAGTCACCACATATGAGGAAGAGAGAGTTTGGATGAGTTGATAGAAGTTGGTCCATGTTGTCCGACAGAGAAATGTAAATGGAGTCATCACTGTTTGGAGGACGGTACAGAACACATATGAACAAAAGGTGGGAGCGGAGAGGAAGCCGTAGCCAGAGGTACTCCTGTGGGTGGGGTGGAGAGAGGGCAGTGCAGGGAGAGTGAGGAAGAGAGTTTTTGATAAAGATAGCCACCCCACCACCAGGACGAGGATCAGGTCTATCGTACCGGAGGAGGGAGTAACCAGGAAGAGATATTAAGGAATCAGAGACATCTTGAAGGAGGAAAGTTTCTGTTAAGCAGATCAAGTCTGGATTTTCAGAAGCAACCTGAATGGAGAGATCAATCAGGTTTGAGCGAAGGCCCCGGATGTTTGAGGTCCATACCGTTAGTGAGGAGAGATGGGGAGCATCGGGTGCAGGACAGGGGAGGGGAGGGGTAGGGTCAGATGAAGGGTGAGAGGGGGATGTAGGAAGAGCAGTTGATAGTGTGTCAGAGATTACAGAGGAGTTACAAGAAAGGGAAGGATGAGGAGGACGAAAGGTTTGATGGTGATGGAATGAGGCACAGTGAGAGTTTGTTTGAGGGGGGGCAGAGGAAAGTAGAAGGTTGGGGGAGGTGGGGGTATGACATAGGAGGGAGAGGAAGTGGGGAGGAGGCAGCTTTGAGAAGGAGGTGGGAGGAGGGAGAATTTGGGAGGGATGGTTGGGGGGGAGATTTGAAGGGGAGGGGCAAGGTGGGAGTTTAGAAAGTGGATGATTAATGAAAGATGCACATCTATCTATAATTCCAGCAATCTCTGTGTGTCTGTCTGTGTGTCTGTGTGTCTGTGACCGCTGTTTCTCGACAACCACGGGTCCGATATACTTGAAACTTGCCAGGTATATTGCTGGGGACCCGAGGATGTGCCTTTTCAAGGTTTGTAATTAATCGGACAAGTACCTACCGAGCTATGTCCAAAAAACGCTTCAACCAATCAGAGAGCAGCGAGCTATCACGTGTGCCGAACCGTTAATGCAATGCAAGCGTTAATGCGTTAATGCAAGGCTTTTCTTTTTTTCCCTCTTCTCTTTCTACTTTTCCTTGCGATTAAATTGCAAACAGCCAAAATACGTTGGCGCTAATTGAATAATTGGCCATTAACACTAAAATAATCGTAACTGCGATATGCCAACTTCCGGACAGTGCAGCCTTCCATGTTGTTGTTGTTTGCAGCAGCTGTTTGCAGCAAGGCAAGGCTTTTCTTTTTTTCCCTCTTCTCTTTCTACTTTTCCTTGCGATTAAATTGCAAAAAGCCAAAATACGTTGGCGATAATTGAATAAATGGGCATTAATAGATAGATAGATAGATATGCGATATGCGAACTTCCGGACAGTGTGCGCGTTACGAGCTGACCGCCATTACGGTACGTAATTCGATTTCTTATGCGCATTATTTCTCCCAATTCAGTCAGAGCGAAGGGCGGAAGCGAAGAGCGTTGTTATTTTTTGTTTACGGGCGTACGGGCGGGGTAGAGCGTACGGGTAGCGTTTTTTTTTTTTTTTGGCAAGGAACGGGCACCCACGTACGGGCAATGCCCTAGTCTATCTATAATTCCAGTAATCTCTGTCTGTACGTTTGTCTGTGACCGCTGTTTCTCGACAACCAAGGGTCCGATATACTTGAAACTTGCCAGGTATATTGCTGGGGACCCGAGGATGTGCCTTTTCAAGGTTTCATATTAATCGGACAATTACTTACCGAGCTATGTCCAAAAAACGATTCAACCAATCAGAGAGCAGCGAACGATCGCGTGTGCCGAACGTGGCGGGCACACTCTGCCTCGGATGGCACATTTGAGAGCGTATTCATTTATTTCACGTTTGCAAACTATGTTGGCGTTAAACTATGTTTTACAACTAATAAAAACGAATTTGCGATTCATTCGCTTTCCTGCGCGTTTGTGCACGCGATGGCGATTTCTTTACCAAACTCCGGAAGCCGTTCGCTTTGGACCAAACCATTGCATGTAAATAGAGGGGGGGGATTGTCACCACTCGCAAGCCGTTCGCTTTGGACCAAACCATTTCATGTAAATAGAGGGGGGGGATATAATTTTAGATATAGATATAGTACGGGCATGCCCTAGTATATAACAAATTGGGTTTGTTGTGATTTTCAAGTTAGCGATTCGTTTAAGAACGATGGAGGAGGGATGGAATGAATGAGAATTTAGAGCATGGAGTGATTTGGAATCATAAGAGATTGAATATTTTTTTGAAATGGAATGAGATGAAGAGGAAATTGAAAGGAGCCTTTTAAATAAGAAGAAAAACAGCGTGTTGTAATAAACCACTGAATAAAACAATGAAGGGGGTAGTTGAAACATATTTAAACAGAACTGTGAAGAACAATCGTATATTCACAAAAATACCAATGGGGAGAGGAAGCCTAGCGCGACGACCACGAGTCACTTGAACAGGGCCCATGAAAGTCAATGGTGGTGCCGATTTGGCACGAGATTTCTCGATGAACGGTCACGACATATCAGGAAGTGAATGCAAATGAAGACAAAAGCATCAACCCTTTCATTTTACCTCAGCCTCAGCCCAGACAAAGGCCATTGCAGATAAATTGTTGAGATTTTCACCGTTACTCCAGACAGGATTTCCGCATTTAACGGCTATCTCGAGACCCGGCGGGGTCTCGCGGTCCGGACCAGTCTCTAAAATCTCCGCATCGAGGTCCTCTCCAGTATAGTTTTTATTTGGTCCAAATCGGACCAGTGGTTTGGGAGAAAATTTCAATTTTGTGATCTCTGACGTCATCCGCTGCAGCGGCACGTGAATCGTAATGCAAAGACGTTTATTCAAATTTTTTTGGCTTGCCCCGCCGCATCCAGAACAAATAGCGAGGTCCGACTGGTACACTCGGCTACTCCGGGGTCATATCTAGTACCTCAGTAATTCGTGGGTATATGGGACCCTCCGGTAGGCTGCCAGAAGCTGACAAACTAGGTACCGCAATCGAACGCGGCAATTCCGCATTGCGAACACATGACACACGTCCATTCACTTTCTGCAGTTTGGTGGCACGTCGTGGATATCTCGGGAACCACAGGGTTCCCTGGGACCAGACCGGTATCAAAATGTCCGCCTCGGGCTCCTCTTCAACATAGCGTTTATGTGGTAGAAATCGGACCAGCGGTTCACCCGCAAGTTGCAAATTCGTGACCTATGACTTAGTCGGACCACCGCCGCAATTTGTCACCTGGGCTAATCCGTGCAGAGCCTCCGTGGGGACACTCGAGCACCTGCTTTGTTGTCATGAAGTGCGCATGGGGGAAGGAACGTGGTTAACAACGACATCGGTGCCTTAAGTTTGACGTCATAATTCGTCAACACACAATAACTTTGAAATTTCTTGACCATGATGTACTCTACAATTATATCGGAAAATGTAAATTTATGACATCATTGGTCACGTGGTCAGGCAGCTATTTTGAATTTTAAATAAAGAAACCTAAAAAAAAAAAGTTTGGTGTCACTGTTGAATCATTCGCTAACATCCTGGTTTGCCCAACCCCGGTTTTACCTGGGGTGACGAAAGGCAGGCCTGAAACGAGGCATCGTCACACATGTTGCAGGTGGCGCAGCCGCTGGCGGCAAGTCGAAGGGCCGGCGACCACGCACCGGACCACGCTCAGGACCACGCTGAGGACCACGCTGAGGACCACGCATCGGACAACGATCCGCACCATGCACAGTGCAACGATCCGCACCACGTCCCGGACAACGATCCGCACCGGACTTCGCCCCGATGCACTCTCCGTCCTACGTTCCGCGGCTGATGCCCCGGCGCACCTGTCGCATCCCACACCCCGTACCGCCGCTAGGTGCACACGCACACCATCGGTGCGGCTTTTGGTGAATTTGTCCTCTCAACCCTCCATTTGTCCCCGTACCATACCCTCGGTCACCACTGCCAGCACATCCATCCGATGCACCTCACCCATGATTCCACCACACCCATCCGATCCACCTCACACATGATTCCACCAAACCCATGCGATTGACCACAACCATGATTTCACCACACCCGTCCATCCGATCGACCACACCCATGATGGAGCCACACCCATTTTATTGCACAGAATGATTGCACAGCCACACAGAAATAGTGCACAGCCACACCCACACCCATGATTTAAGGAAAAAAGATGAAAGAAATTTAAAACGCCAAAATATCCCTAATATATTGTCACTTGTCCTGGACGTCAGATTCCTGATACAAAATTTTCATGATGGAACTTAATTCAACCACATTTGGTTGTTGCATTTTAAATGCCAGCATGACTGTGACACCTTGGGTCTGTTGCTGCTGGTTGACAGGGTTTTCATCATCTTTTGAAGTAAAAGGCTGGCTGGGTTAATTCAACAAGATGCCTTGCGAAGCGAAGATTAGTTGGTGTTTTTTTTTCCCCCTGTTTCAAAAAGACCTAAATTCCGTTTGATGTTATCAATGGAAACAGAAGCATTTATTAATGCACTTGAATTGGAAAAAATGAAATTTTCCTCGAGTTTTCGCACCTAAAATCCTCCATGGTGTCTGCACCTAAATCCCTGAGATTTGGTGTCCTTGTGTGTGTTTGGCTGGTGGTTTGATCAATAACCATTCCTCTGGGATATTGTAAGGAGTAATATTAAGAAGCAGAAGGCATTTATTAGGTTTCAATTCGTTTCGGAGTAAGAAGAGGCAAGGTAAGAAAAATAGCCTGGCTCGGCGTGCTCAGCGCGCTTCACCACATTTTGCTTCAGAGGGATAGGCATCTTTGACCATGCCTACTTTCTCAGGGAGTGAGGGATGGTGGGAATGGTGACTGTGGGTGGTGATGGTGGATTAGGGGTTGTGGGGAATGGTGGAGGGGGAATGGGGTGGATGGTGCTTGGGGGAGGAGGCGGGGGGGTGGGTGGGGGTTGGTGGGGGAGGGCGGCCAAATATATTGTTGCGGATCTCCTGAAGCCCATCGACATACAAAGGGGTGTAAAACCCCTTGTCCCCCTCGGGTCTCTGTGTCCACGAGGCCGAGTCGCCACTCCCGTAGCGAGCGTGGAAAAGGGCATCGGGTCGATTCCACATGTACCTTTGGTACCCACGCTGCCACGAAAATGGGGACCGGACCTCGCGCAAGCCACACTAATCGAGTACGCCGAGCGGTTTGCGTATCACGTGACTCGTGCCGTTACTTTTATTGAACCCGATTCGAGCGGTTTTATTCGTGCGATGCCAGTCCAAAAGATGGAAATGACGGGGACGATCAAATAGAAGGAATAACAGGTTTATTTACAATGTACAGGGTGAAGAGACAGAACAGATGCTTAACAGTTTTAACTTATCCCCAGACAAAGGGCCCACTCACCCACATGGGGAAAAGGACGAAGGAAATGTTCGCGCGCCCAAACGCGTCCTGGCGCCGTTCACTCCGGACAGCTCGCCCGGCGTGGCCCTTGGTTGTTCACGGCATGTGAACCCCCGGCACGTTGTCACGGTACACTACTCCCCCCAGTCCTCTAAACTATGAGCCTCTCCAAGTGGATGTTCATTGTCATAGCTCGGCCTCGAAGGGCTGTGCGATCCATGCGGGTGGTTGGTCGCCTGTATAGGGTGTCCGTCCGGCATTTTTGATCCAAGGGGGTTGGGGGGGATTGATGGGCCCAAGTGCCGGGCTCCATCCCTGCATGGGGCCTCGCGGTCCCACGCACGATGACCCAGCCGGCCACGGTCAAAGCACCGTGCCCTTTCAGGTGCGTGGCTCCGAAAGCTCCTACCTCCCCTTGAACCCGGCCGATCGCCCTTGCCGCCATATGGCGCCAACCATACAGTGTGGGGGCCGGAGGCACTAATCGTGCACACCGGTCCTCGTGAGACCGACGCGGCACCATTCCCTTCCAGTCACTGCAGCACACAACTCACCAGGGGCTCGCGTACGCTACTCGTCCCGCTAAGTTCTACACCCCCGGTCGGTGTCGATGCTTGAGCCGCGTCCTCATGACTCACGACCCACTCCACACTCGCACACCCAGGCGCCCACACGCTTCCCACACACTCCGTTATCGCACACTCGGGTGCACACGCTTCCCACACACACTCCGTTGTACACTCCGGTGCACACTCCTCCCACACACACTCCGGTGTGCCTTCTTTTTCCACACACTAAGTTCTCGCACACTCCGTACTCGTACCTGCCCACCTAGGTGCACTCACGCCTTTCACACACTTCAGTACGCACTCCTTCTCCACACACTCCAGTACGCACTCTCTCTCACACCGCACAATGGGCCCTTCGCAAATCGTACCACCCTCACTCGTACACCGCACAATGGGCCCTTAGCAAATCGTACCACCCTCACTCGGACTCGTACAACACACAATGGGCCCATCGCGAACGCCCGGGGCTCGCTTCTCTCCCAAGCGCGCCGAGCACCCGTTCGCGCCATTTTTACTCACCTCGGGGCCTTCCTTCTCCGCCCGCACCTGCAAACTTTTTATTTCATCAGCAAGCACGGCATCACGGTGCAAACACAGACTTTGTTCAGGCTCCATCACCACCTCCCGTGATTTGCTCCCCGATTATCCCGTCTCTTTGGCTCCAATTGTTATTTCTTTTTCTACCACGACGATCGCCGGCGCCCCCAAAATTTTATTTTCCAATGCGTCGGCTCCTCTACACCCCACGTCGCGACTCCCATAGCCCCGGTCAACTTCGCTGTCCCGCCGCACTAGCTCGCTCCCCACGTGTTCTCCGCACCGTGTCACCTCGTCGCGTACCACCGCGACCTTCCCGCTCAACCTGCGCCCAATGTCCTCCCCTGCCTTTTTCATGTCCCTCTTTGACACTGCCCTCATCTTCTGCATATCACACCTGGACTCCTCCCTCAATTTTTCCATGTTATCCCTTTGGGTGTCCATTTTGTTTTCGAACCCTTTCATTTCCTGGGTGGTTTTTGTCCCCAAGGGCATCCATTCGATTAGCCAATCGATCCCCCTCCATTTTCATGGACGCCTGTATTTGAGCTGAGTAGTTCGATGCTAATCCCAGCTTGCACAGCGGGCCTGGCTTCCGCCGCCACGTGCGAGGCGCCGCCATTCTCTTCGCCAGCTACCGCCCCCTCATCGACTGCCTCCACTACCAACTGTCCCTGTTGGTCCTGGGCCATTAATTCTTCCTCTACTACCCCCACCGGCATTTGACCGCCTTGGCCAGACATCGTACGAATATAATTTGATTTTTGGAACTAAATTTCGTTCGGTCGTAATTTCGAGTGCGTGAAGCGCACTGGAGGTCCAATTATCCCACTCCTGACATCAATTTGTTGCGGATCTCCTGAAGCCCATCGACGTACAAAGGGGGGGTTAAACCCCTTTTCCCCCTCGGGTCTTCGTGTCCACGAGGCCGAGTCGCCACTCCCGTAGCGAGCGTGGAAAAGGGTATCGGGTCGATTCCACAAGTACCTTTGGTACCCACGCTGCCACGAAAACAGGGACAGGACCTCGCACAAGCCACCCTAATCGAGTACGCCGAGCGGTTTGCGTATCACGTGACTCGTGCCGTCACTTTTATTGAACCCGATTTGAGCTGTTTTATTTGTGTGATGCCAGGCCAAAAGATGGAACTGACGGGGACGATCAAGTAGAAGGAAGAACAGGTTTATTTACAATGTACAGGGCGAAGAGACACAGAGCAGATGCTTAACAGTTTTAACTTATCTCCAGACAAAGGGCCCACTCACGCGGGGAAAAAGAGGAAGGAAAAGTTGGCGCTCCAAAACACGTCCTGGCTCCGTTCACTCTGGACAGCTCGCCCGGCGTGGCCCTCGGTTGTTCACGGCACGTGTGCTGGGAGCGCAGGCAAGGAGATCACGCGTCTGTGGCCCGGAATGGGTCGTCTTCACACAGCGCGGTCAATACCAGCAGCAGCAGAGCGCAGGGCACGGGGAGAGTTTGTGTGCAGCGACTATAACAAGCCAGGCACTTTACTCGTGCTACGACAATGTCTCTTTCTCACTATGAACCAACCACGAACCTTGGGTGACTCACTCGTTATGAGTCTCTCTCCGACTTTCGGGGCGACTCTCTCTGACTCCTTCGGGGCGACTGTCTCTGACGCGGGGGGCTCGAGGCAGGGTTTTATATAGCCCCTCCCCGGTCCTACCCGAATGTTCCAAGCCCCTCCTCTCACCGCCGTTGTGAGCCACTCCCCTTGAGCTCTTATTGGCGGCTCGCTGCTTACCGGCCACTCCCTGCAGCTCCTCCCATCGGCCTTGCCAGACTTGTTCCAGGCCGAGCACATGGCACTCTAGCCCAATTGAGGCCTACACTTACTGGCCTGCTCAAGGCAAACTAACACAGGAAAGGAGACTACGCTTACATTTACAAAGAAATAACTGAACTAAAGTGAGGCTACATGTTATGGTGCGGCTACCTACGAGGTGGGGTCATTCTTTATTCACAAAACCGCAACAATATTTTGTGCTCTGATTGAATATAAACTGTAAATCAGAACCCAACACGTATCAATAAAAAGGAACTGAGTCCAAATTTATATTTATTTTAAATGATCAGTTAGAGCTGGAAGGGAAGGTCAATACAAATTTATCAAAAACTGGATGGGAAAGTTGAACTTACAGCCTCACAGAGCAGATGTGCCCCCAGTACACAACTTACTTTCGACTTTCAGCCGAGTTTTTACGTCATATTTTCTTTTGCTCATATCACAATCTCGATCTCAAGTAATCAAGTCAAAGTAACAAAAAAGGTAGCACTGATGAATACGGGTAAGTTCCGAATGTGTTTCTTAGGTTAGCTTCAAATATTGTCGAGGGCCGATGAGGACCAGCCGTAGACAGATAGCCGAACAGTTAACTCCGAGGCGTCAGTTCGAAACTTGGCGGAATTATTTTTGGTGCGCAAGGGCGAAGAAAACCAAGGTCTTACCTGTACGATGGCATCACAGGGCTTATTACTCGAACCCACAAACAAATAAGCACACACGTCAAGGAAAATTCACAATACAAGAATGAAATGCCAAAAAAAAAAAGAATTCAATGAAATAATTGTGAGATGATAAAATGTCAAAATTAATGTGGAGGTAAAAAAAACTATAACTCCTAATTTAAGGATCCTCCATTCAGACACTTACAGACAAGGGAATGATAAAAGAAAAGAAAATGTTGTGATGAGTTGGCCGATACATAGCCTGCTCCAACGAGGACGAACGTGAATGGTCCCCGAGTCTCCGTGCACGAGATGGCGCGAATCACCACATGGCAACCTGAGCTGCGAAGCGGTGGCAAAACTTCCTCCTCCAGCCTTTCCGCGCTCCACAAGGCCCCGATAAATCTCTCAGGTTCACGCAGCACGAAGCGCAGCCTCCTCGAGCCAGGCCAGAACAAAACAGAGCCAAAAAGACGGATTCTTCCTCGCGAAGATGACTGCCCCGGAGCGCTCTTGATCAACCTTTTTCCACAGGCGCTCACGAGCCAAAGATGCGCCACCGCCCGCGACCAAGCCCAAAACCCGAGAGCGATGATTTCTGCGACCGCCCGCCACACAGCCAGTACCAGAGAGAGTGAGGAGGGGGTGGGGTTGGGTGGGTGGGCACACCCTCCTTTGACCAGTTTCTCCCTTTGTCCTTTCGGGCCAATTTTCGATGAAAATGGAGTACTGCACATTGTGCTTTTTAAAAATGATGCATGTTTCACAGTAATAATGTTTATTGATGGTTTTCTAAATTGTCTTTGCAGAGAATCAATTGAAAATGGTTTCTTATTCCAAGTCAAGTTCCCAATTATGTCAAGCAACACCAAGACGTGAGATGCCATACAAGTGCACTGTGTGCAGCAAGGAAATTTCATGGTTAGCATCCTTGAATTATCAGAGAGTAGAACACGCAGAAGAGAAGCCTTGTAAATTTCCTGTGTGCAGCAAGAATTTTGCTCGTTCATCATTTTTACAAACGCATCAATGGATACACACAGAAGAGACACCCAACCTGTGTTCTGTACGCAACAAGGCGTTTCCTTTTGCTTCACATTTGAAAAAGCATCGATGGATGCACACGGGAGAGAAACCTTTCAAGTGCACTGTGTGCAACAATGAATTTTCTTGGTTAGCATCCTTGAATCATCAAAAACTAAAACACACAGGAGAGAGGCCTTATAAATGTCCTGTGTGCAGCAAGGATTTTGCTTTTTCATCAACTTTTCAAAGACATCAAAGAATTCACACAGGAGAGAGGCCTTATAAATGTCCTGTGTGCGGGCAGGATTTTGCTCATTCATCATCTTTAAAAGTACATCAAAGGATACACACAGGAGAGAGGCCTTATAAATGTCCTGTGTGTGGGAAGGATTTTCTTCAATTATCACATTTACAAACACATCAAAGAAAACACACATGAGAGAGGCCTTATAAATGTCCTGTGTGTGGCAAGGATTTTGCTCGTTCATGACATTTACAAAGTCATCAAAGAAAACACACAGGGGAGAAGCCTTACCAGTGCTCTGAATGCCTTAAGGCTTTTACTCATCTCTTCAATTTGAAGCGACATCAAATAATACACCGGAGATAAACCTTCCAAGTGCTCTGAATGCTTCAATGCTTTTGTTGACTTCTCCAATTTGAAGTGGCATCAAATAATACACACTGGAGAGATGCCCTACACATGTTCTGTGTGCACCAAGGCATTGTTGTATCAATCCAAATTGAAGCGGCATCAAAAATCCATGCACAAGAGACAAAGGAGAGAAGACCTACAGGTTAAGCCCGACAGATCTTCAAGAAGATAGCACGTTTGATCCAATTCACCACCATCTCAAGTCACTCCACTCCACTCTCCCCTCATCCAATCCGTGATATTTTGTACCCCTGTTAACAACCCACTCCAAACCCTTCTCCTTCCAAATTTTCTTCTGTGTCCATCTTGTCGACCCCACGCATCCGGCACTACCCATCTTTCCTTCATACTCGTCTTATTTGCCCAACTCTCCCTCTATCTGTTTCTCCTGCTCCTTTTGTTCTGTTGTTTCCTGATCTGTTCAATGTTCTTGCTCTTGACTCTTATTCAAAAAGGTGTAGGTTCTGTAAGGTAGAAACAGAAAATACCGGTCACCTTCTTTCAGGATATGAAAAGACAACTGTCTGAATAACTGCATCCACAAAAGGACAACAATGTGTGCAACGTTCACCATTGGGACAACTGAAAAAATTTCAACATCTGGGTCTCAGAAAAAATCAAGGAAGCATGAACCAAAAGCGGTTGGTTGAACATGAGGATGCAGTCCTCACCTGTGACCAAATATCCCATCAATTGTGAACAGAGAAAACAAAGCATTGCGACAGGACATTGTACTTGTGCATGAAAAGGAAAAGATGGCATTGCTAATCGAGGGGTCAGTAACCAGCGACTTTGATCGAAATAATGTGGAAATGAGGAAATTGACCAAGTAATCAGCATCTGAAAAATGAGGCCAAGAGAACCTGGAAGCTGGAGAATTTTGAGAAAATGGGAATGATAAAGAACCTCTCTTCAAACTTTAAAACAATCCCCAGGAATAATTGGACAAACTAAAAACAATTGGAGGCTGTCTGTGGTACAATGACAATCCTGGAAATAATCCTCAGAAGAAAACATTGAGAAGACTTTTTCACAATTTGGATTGTGAAACATGATATTTTTTCGAACTGGAGGTGGCTACTTTGAGTTCCACCTTCTGAAAACTGCACATGGATATTCCAACAAACAAGAGAAGCCCTTCTTGTGTTCTGATTCTAATAAGTATTTTCCCATTTATCATGGGAAGAAATGCATTGAAGGATGGACAAAGCAAAGAAGCTTTTGCTGGTGTCCCTCATTTGTGGATGGTAAAATGCATGCACCCTGCCAAGCTAAATCCCTAAATAATCAAACTCATTGAGGAAGCAACAGAGCTCTGGAATACCACATTGATATTGCAGCACTGAGACGGAAAAAATCGACACATGACAAAATGGGTGCTGACAAAATGGGAATGATAACACCAGAAGTGAAGATACCACATGTGTTCTTCCAGGGTGACTGTCTCTCTCCTTCTTGTTTTTCCGAGCTCTGGACCTACTGAGCAAAGTCATTGATGATCAAGGACAGGGATACACCTGAACATCAAACAGTATAATGTCCAATGGGTCAGGAAAAGTGACACATCCAATGTATATTAATGATTTAATGTTCTTCGAACCAAACGACGGAAAATTTGCAGAACCATTTAAACTGGTAAAATGGTATTCAGACGACTTGTAAAATGCTGCTAAATGTGCGGAGTGCACATTCATAAGAGGTTGACCAACAAAATTGGATAAAATAAATATCGACCTCAGAACAACAATGCAGGAGCAAGAAAATGAAACATCATGCATGTACCTCAGAGAAGAAGAGTGTGACCAACTATTTCGCAAAACAATTGCGGAAAACAATTGACAGAGAATATCTGCAGAGAACGAGGCAAATTCTAAAAACACATCTCTTCCCAAGAAATAAAATGGAACTTGAAAACCACCCCGCAGTGCCAGTTTTCCAACATATTGTTGTAGTTTTGTATTCTCTGGGATATTGAAGCACATACACATGGAGTAAAGCGAGTTATATCGTAGTATTCTGTTTCGCTATTCAGGATATATTGCATTCATGTGAGCAGATATGCATTAAGAGTGTTTAGTTAGAAATCCCATTTGTACGTTTCCCCTTCCATACACTCTCTGCATTCATGTCGCATGTTACATTGTTACATGCACCATCTGCAGTCCCTCCGCCAAATAATCCTTGCTCACACAGCCTGCCATAGTGAAACCCCCAGCTTCAACACCACATACAGCTGCACCAAATCGGATTGGTGAACACCTGAGACCAATTGACCATCTCAAGGGAGACAGTGCATCAGAACTGTGAAGGCCAATCAACAGTTGTCATCAGGAGTTGGGGTACTGAAACACCAATCAGGTACGAGGGGGAAGGATCTGTCGGCAGGCAAGCTCCTCCTACTGACTGGGGGAGAGGGGTGGAGATCTGCAATGTGAGTAGGTGGGTGCAGATTCTAATAAAACGCGAGAGCCGAGCTCACGAACAAACGACAGGACACGTTACGAGTCACCAGCCCTCCTTGAACCTCGTTCAATTTCTCCTTGTGCATATTCTCATCCGACCAGCCTTCGTCCATGTTTTCTCTGTATTCCTCTTTCTTCCTTTGTTGTTCACAGTCTGCTTTCCATGTCGTTTCATTTCTTTGTTCACTTTCTTTGATTCTCACGCTTTATTTCTCTTACACTTCCAATACCTCTTGCCCCTTTGGACCTTTGCATTGAATCCAGCTTGTTAAGCTGCGCCACCTGAACAGACAAATTCCCGCTTTGCCTTTTGATACTGATGGTTAGTTAAGCGTCGGTGACACAATGAATTGCTTCCTGCACCTTCCTGCTAAAAATCACATGTAGTTCATGCTGTGTATGAACCATCAGCACAAGAAGAAGGCAGTACATCGGGAACAGTGAGAAGTGACCACGAGCGGAGCGTGATTGGTCTGGACACCAGACAATCATCAGAATTATTGGTGGCATATGCTCATCCGAGTTGGTGCAAGGTGTGAGGGGGCAGAACACACCAGCTTCCTCTCTCTATTGCTCTTATCCCAGATGAATGTGGTGCCAGCTACCTCACAGAGTTGTGAAGTCATTGTTAAAGTTCAGAGGGAAGGTCTGTCATGTTGTGGATAATGTGGATGTATACATACTCTGCATAATTGTGAATGTAACAGCCATTATTTCTCCCTTTTCTAAAATTTGGCTGATTCTTGTGTACTAAAAGGCCTTTTCCGAAGAAACTGTGTCCTGATTTATTTTGATTGCGGCATCGGATAACTCAGGGTCAATCGGGCTTTGTAAGCGCTCGAAGCGGTTACTTAACGAGTCGGTCCGCTCGGCCGACGAGTTAAGATTGGTTATGTCATCATCAGCACGGTACCCGCTCATACTCGGGCTTTTTCATGTGTGGTAGCACGACTTTGGGTGTGTGGGATTGGCAATCATCGTTATTTGAAGATACGCCATCCTCTCAGACTTATCCAGAGGCAACGTGCTTCTGTGGCCAAATCATGGACATTCTGAGGAGGATGTGGCAGACATCGAAGGCGGCATTCCATTTCAGCCCAGACATGCTCAGCAGCCCTGCACCATATCAGCCCCACGCAGCACCAGCACTGCATCGCACCATCCCTGTGCTGCACCAACACCACATGACCAGCTACGCACAGCATCAGCCCTGCAGAGCACCGGCCCCACATAACAGCAATGTCGTGCATCGTTCAACACCACACCAGCCTGTATGGGCCATTCCGGGCCCTAAAACAGCTCAAGCACGTGCTCGTTCCTTGTTGTTGTGCAAGCCCTGTTATTTCTTTTTGGTGCCACCGTAGGTTTTTTTTTTTCACTTTACCTTTGTGCAAATGCCTCCCGAATCATTTGTCCTTTAAGCACTTGACATGTCTCTATTTCTTTTCATAAACCCAATTTTAATTATTGCATGTTTTCTTGTCTTTTTACTCCCCTGCATTGTGGCCAAAGTTTTGCATCAGAATGGAGCAATTCTTGGGATTTTGTAAAGGTTAATGAGCAGTTAATTGAATGCAGTGTGAATTTGGTAAGCTCTGCGATCTTCAGGAGTGGCAAAAGCTCCTGGCGGACAGGTGGCATTCGTCAGACCCATTGCCGCGACGACTGGAGTCGGTCGTGCTTCTCGGACCTTGGTTCGAGTCTCCACACATCTGTCAAATTTCATGGAGAATCTTTGCTTTCAGATTGAGCATGTACGAGAAAGTGGACAAAATGGTGGAGGTTCACTTAATGACGGGCGGTGAGAAACATATTGCTATGATGCAAGCTGGGGCCAGGGTTCGGTGAAGATGTTGGGCTTGGAAACTCTCCCACTCCTGACGTAGGTCAGAGCGACTCCACTCTGGGTTCTGAGTGGATGAGTCAGGAGGTTGGCGTGGCATCGAACCAGGAAAGTATGCTGGTGTGGGTACATGTCATAATGAAAAAAAATTGGGGGCAATAATTAAAAGTGGAATGGTGGGTTGGTTTGGAGGGGTAAATGAAGATAGGACACAAAAGGGTGAGAGATAAAAGGCAAGCAAAGTTGTTCTTGAAGTATGCGGAGATCAATTGAGGGTTTGCAGAAGTTAGGGCTGGCTTATTGTGGATTGAATCGGTACAAGCAGGGGTAGAGAGAGAGAACTCGAAAAAGGACGTCAGGAAAATATGGGGATTTAAATAGCGAGCTGATGTAATGTGTTTAATAAAGTGGTGTAAAAGATGCTGCAGCAATGGTGGTAAACTCTCAAAAAAAAAATCACAAATAAATTTAAAATCTTAATTTTATTAGTCCCCTGCCCAGAGGGGACTTTAGGTTAACTTTCTGTCTGTCCGTCCATCTGCCCACCACACCTGTGGTTTTTCAGACTTTTTCCCCATAACCTTTAACATATTCAACTGAAACTTGGTACGGACATGGCTTTATTATGATAATTTGCGGAACAAGTTTAGGTTTTGGGGTATTTCCCAAATTTTACACGGAGTTATGCCCTCTTTGGTCTCAGAAAATATCACATATTTCAGTGGGTCAATTTCATGGGTCAGACACAATGGGTCATTTTTCCAGACTTTTCCCCCTTCCCTTTAACATATTCAAATGAAACATTGGTACATGGTTTTATTATGATAAATTACAGAACAAGTTTAAGTTTCAAGGTATTTCATCAATTTTTTTCTATTTGTTATGGCTTTACTATGTAAAATATTGGGACTGGTAGGGACATGTATTGCAAAGCAATTCTCCCTCTTCTTTCAATTGCATTGCATACTTCAACACTATAGAACACAAATCGCCTTTTGGCACTTTCAAAGCATTCCGTTTAGCAGTACTTGGACAAAACGTTATGGCATTTGACGTCATCACGACCAATCAAATTTGCTGCTCGCAGACCCCGCCCATGTCCTTGATTCCCAAGACTGCGTGGGATAAGGTGTTCTCTGAACTCTGGTCGGGAAGGTTTAACTTTCTGCCTTCCATGGAATGCTTCGTGCACAGATTTTACCTTTTGATGGATTAGCACAGACATATGGCCTGTTTTACATGAAAATGGAGCACATTATGCTTTTTGTTGTTGTGACATGTTTCACAGCTATAGTGAATTCTTGATGGTTTTCTGAATTGTCTTTGCACAGAATCAATTGAAAATGGTTTCTTAATCCAAGTTAAGTTCCCAGTTGTTTAAGAGTGAAGTTTCTTTCAATCAGAACATGACACAGACTTCTTATCGGGAAGTCAACAAATATAGCAGTGTATTGACTAAATTTGAAGGGATTGAGAAGTGCTCTGTTTCCAAGAAAACATTTATCTCATTCAAATCTTTAAAGAGATGGTCAAGCAATATGTAGATGTGTGATGCTATACAAGTGTATTGTATGCAGCAAGGAATTATATTGGTGATCATCTTTGAATTACCACAAAGTAAAACACACAGCAGAGAATATAGATTTGAAAAAACACAAATGTGAATTACAAATGGGAGAATGACAAAAGAGCAGGAAGATTCAAAAAAAGAGCTTGACAGACCATGGATCGACAAGGAAGGCTCAATGGAATGGCTAAGAATAGGTCAAATTAATTGGGGTGGAGAACGAGTCGTCATAAATGCCCAAGACCAAGGACACGACACGAATGGGTTTAGGAAAATGGCGAGTTTGAGCCAATTGGACCTTTTTTTTTTTCTTTTTTTTTCGTATAAAAGATCGAGGCTCGTGAAAGAGCTAACATTAATCACACAAAAAGTCAAACCGACACATAAAACACAAAGTAAGGGGAGCGGTAGACAAGATGGGGAGAGAGGGCGAAGGACACAAATACAACATTTGAGAGCAGGGACATCGAGAGAACTGTGGGAGGGAGAGGGCTTTGGGGGAGGTGGGAGAAGTGTAAAACATATGGACACTGCAAGGACTTTCAGGAAAGAAGTTGGAATTTCGAAAAAGTGTATCGGGTGAATTAGCGGGGGTAGAAAAGATCAAGGTTTTGGATGGGGGAAGATAAGAGATGGTGGTGAACAGATGTTTTAAAGACCTGGAGGGAGGAGTGGGATTGAAGGGAGTGGGGGAGTTTGTTCCAGAGGTGGGCAAAAAGGGGAATAAGAGAGTGAAGGTGAGCAGAGAGCCTCGATTTTGGCAGTTTAACCATAAGAGGGTTGCTGTCAGATCTTGTGCGGCCTGTAGAAATATTTGGGGGACAGAGCACAAAGAGATCTGGGGGAGCAAGGGCGGAGAGGAGTCGGTAGAAGACAGAAAGACCACCAACCTGCCTGCGGTGAGTGAGTGAAAGGCCCTCAGAGTTAGCTTCATCGAGGGAGATTCCAATGATTCTGAAAGCTTTGGTTTCAACAGCGTGAAGTCGAGCTCGGTGTGAGGCAGGAGCACCGACCCAGAGGGGGGAACAGTATTCCATTGAGCTGCGGATGAAAGCCTTGTATGTGGTGAGGAGCTCAGGTGTACCAAGGAAGGACTTCGCACGACGGAGGATGCCCAGTCGGCGACTGGCTTTGGATGCCAGCTTGGAAATGTGGTTTTCCCAAGAAAGATCATGGCAGATTGTGAGATCCAAAAGCTTGAGTGACAGAACTTCTTGGATAGGATTGTTGTGAAAGTAGATGGGAGAGTTTTCCAGTCGGTCTTTTCGGAGAGACATAGTAAGAGTGTGAGATTTGTCAGGATTGAAAGACATGTTCCACTTGTTTGACCAGTCTGTGATTTTGTCCAGGTCTGCAGAGAGTGAGGAGGTTGCAGACTGCTGATCTGAGGGACGAGGAATGGAGCGGCAGATTGTGGAGTCATCAGCAAAGAGATAGAGAGTATTTTCCAGAGAGTCGGAGAGATCATTGATGAAGACCAGAAAAAGCACAGGGCCCAGAACACTACCTTGGGGAACTCCAGCCAGAACAGGGAGGGGCGATGAGAGAAATCCATTCAGGGCCACACGTTGACTACAACCAGAGAGGAAGTCCGCAAGCCAAGTGTGGAGATTTCCATGGATACCACAGGAGGAGAGTTTGGTAAGCAGAGCTGGGTGCCAGACCATATCGAAGGCATGTGATATGTCAAGGGAGACAGCTCTGATTTCCTGTTTGGCATTTCGGACCTCCATCCATTGTTGAGACAGCAGAAGCAACATGTCCAGAGTACAATGACCTGGTCTGAATCCAAATTGATGATCGGAGATCAAGCCATTGGAGAAGAGGAAGGATTTGATATCCGAAGCAATGATGGATTCCATGACTTTGCTGATAATTGGGAGCAGGCTGATTGGTCTGTAGTTGCAAGGATCTGTTTTTGCACATTTTTTGAGTTAGCGGGAATGTTTGCTGATTTCCAAGATGCTGGCAGATGACGTTGAGCAAAAGAGAGGGTGAAAAGAACAGAGAAAGGGTGAGATAGAGCGGCAGAGCAGGATTTTAGCACCCGTGGGCTGATGCCGTCTGGTCCCATTGCAGAATCAGAGTCGAGGTTTGACAAAAACTTCTCCACCTTGTCGGGAGAGAAGGACACAGAGTCCAGGAGCAGTTGGGTTCGACTGGAAAAGGTGGAAACAGAGAGAGATGGATTTGGGACACAATATTTTGAGGCAAACACAGAGTTGAGGCATTCGGCTTTGTCACGTGCGGTGTCAACTGTGTAGCCATTTGAGGTGAGGGAGGGGATAGAGGGGGAACAAACACCAGAAACGGATTTGGCCAGACGCCACCAGGATTTGGAGGAAGGGAAGGGAAGGGTTTGAGAGTTCATTCTTGAGTGTGGAGAGATAGTGCTTCCTGGCACTCCTGAGGGTAGAGACACACTTGATCCGAGCTTGGTGGAATGAACTGAGATTGCCTTCAGTTGGATTTGCCTTCGAAGAGGCAAAGGCAAGTTGTTTCAGGGCGACTGCCTCACCACAATATTCAGTGTACCATGGACGGGAGGAAGGGTAAGACAACTGAAGACGAGATGGGATAAATCTGTGCATGAGAGAGAGCAGTTTGCTTTGGAAGAATTCCCAGGAAGAATTGATGTCAGAGGCAGTAGAGATGGGAGATACAGGTTTTGGTTTTGTGGAGGTTTTGCAGGAGATACAGGGAAATACAGGTTTTGTGGAGACAGAAAGTACAAGTCACCTCCTTTTGGGATGTAAAAAACTCATGTCAGAAACAATTGTACCCAGAAAACATGACAGCATCGAAGAGTAATCCTCTGGCACATCTGTAAACATTTCAACATTCCGGTCCCAGAACAATCATGGAAACACAAACCAAACTCGATCCTTGAAAATGAACACATGGTGCTCACGCATGACAAGATGATCCCATCAGGTGTGGACATTGCAAACAAAGCATTGCATCCGAACATCGTGCTCAAACACAACAAGGAAAAAGCGGCACTGTTGATTGAGGTTTTGGTTCCAAATGACTTTGGACTGAATGCTTCAGAAACCAAGAAAATGCTCAAATACCAGGATGTGAAAAATGAGGTCAAGAGGTTGTGGAAATTGAAGAAAGCTGAAATCGTACCAGTGATAGTCAGAGCAACAGGGATAATCAGGAAAACCCTCACCGAGCACCGAAAAATCATTCCGGGGAATATCACTACAAACGAGCTACAAGTGGAGGCTGTCAGAGGATCAGTGAGGATACCAAAAAGAGCTCTTGTAATGAAGCTATGAGAATGAAGTTTCACAATCTGGTTCATGAATAATGATCTTTTACCGAAAAAGGAGGTGGAGATTTGGAGTTTTGGGAGAACTTCCTCCCACATCCGAAAACCCACAGACTCAAATGCAATACCCTCTCCTCTGGCAGGGTTAATAATTGGTCATCTATAGATGGTGAACTACCAGAAATGCCACAATGGAATGGTGGGACATGTGCTTGGGATGGGATTCCCAGAGTAAAAACGGAAAAAGAAAAGGGACAACCGACAGAACTTACTGGTGTTGAGCAGGAAATAGAACAGGAAGAGAGGAGAGCAGAGGCAGATTGGATTTCAAGTTTTGGCTCCACACTTTTGACTCCACAATCTCTTTGCTGATGACCACTCTCTGCCTCATCTCTCAGATCGGCAGTCTGCAGCCTCATCGCTCTCTGCAGACCTGGACAAAATCACAGACTGGTCAAACAAGTGGAACATGTCTTTCAATCCTGACAAATCTCACACTCTTACTGTGTCTCTCCGAAAACACCGACTGGACAACCCTCCCATCCACTTTCTCAAAAATCCTCTCCAATAAGTTCTGTCACTCAAGCTTTTGGAATCTCACACGATGAAGCTAACTCCAAGGGCCTCTCACTCACTCACCGCAGGCAGGTTGGTGGTCTTTCCGTCTTCTACCGACTCCTCTCTGGACTTGCCCCCCCCCCCCCCCCAGCTCTCTCTGGGCTCTGTCCCGCAAATATTCCTACAGGTCGCACAAGATCTGCCTGCAACCCTCTTGTGGTTAAACTGCCAAAATCAAGACTCTCTGCTCACCTTCACTCCTTCATTCCTCTTTTCTCCCGCCGCTGGAACAAACTCCCTCACTCTCTTCAATCCCACTCCACCCTCCAGGTATTTAAAACAGCTGTTCACCACCATCTCTTATCTTCCCCCATACAAAACCTTGATCTTTTCTACCCCCGCTAATTTCACCCCAATTCCATTTTTTGAAATACCAACTTCTGTCCTGGAAGTCCTTGGTGTCCTTGTGTTTTATACTTATCCCACCTCCCCCCCCCCCCCTTCCCCATGCCTCCTCCCCCCAAGCCCTCTCCCTCCCACACATCTTCCTGCTCTCAAAGTTTGTGTGCTCTCAAGTGTTTGTGTGCTTCCCCTTCTCTCCCCATCTTGTCTTCCGCTCCCTCTTTTTATATATTTTGTTTGTCTGGTTGATTTGTTTGTGAAGTAAATGCCAGCTCTTTCACGAGCCTCGATTCAGTATGCAAAAAAAATAATAATAATAATTTCCTGGAGGTCGCACTAGATCTGCCAGCAACCCTCTTATGGTTAAACTGCCAAAATCTAGGCTCTCTGCTCACTTTCACTCTTCAATTCCCCTTTTCTCCCACCTCTGGAACAAACTCCCCCACTCCCTTCAATCCCACTCCTCCCACCAGGTCTTTAAAACATCTGTTCATCACCATCTCTTATCTTCCCCCATCCAAAACCTTGATCTTTTCTACCCCCGCTAATTCACCCCAGATACACTTTTTTGAAATTCCGACTTCTTTCCTGGAAGTCCTTGCAGTTACCATATGTTTTATACCTCTCCCACCTCCCCCCAAGCCCTCTCCCTCCCGCGGTTCTCTCGATGTCCCTGCTCTCGGGTGTTGTGTTTGTGGCATTCCCCCTCTCTCCCCATCTTGTCTGCCGCTCCCCTCTTTCACGAGCCTCGATCTTGTATACAAAAAAAATAAAAAAAATAAACAGATTGGAGAATTGAATCAGGAAACAAAATTAGAAACTCCACAACGTGATCAAAGATTGACGATAGCAAATGCAGCAGCAACACTTCGCGAGGAAAAATAACTCGAAGTTACTAACCCAGCTCAAATAGCACCTTTGCAAACAAAACAAATAAGAGCAACAAAGATGGATCACAATGAGGAGGATAATAATGGACAACAACAGAATTATGAAGAGGAGAGGAAGTTGACAATGAACAGCATTGGCTTGAAGAGAAGTTGTTTAATAAAATAGAGGAAATCAAACTGATATCACACAGGCAAAAACCGCAACTCCACCAAACAAAAACTAACAAACAACTGAAGACACAAGTAAGGAGAATAAACAAAGCGGTCACTAAAATGCTCCCAAAAATCAACTAATCTGATAAATTAATGATGTGAGATTTGCAACAGCACTGTATGTCGAAGAGAAAACAAGCAAACAACGCAAAAAGATCGATCTGATAATATGAACAGAAACAAAACAAAAGAGACTGGAGAAGCAGAGAGACCAATGAGGAAGGAAACGGGGAAAATGGAACAATTCAAGAAGAGAAGGAGAAGTCCAAAGCTCAACAAAAGAATCAGACAAATTAAAAGAAATACATTGAAAACAATGGGCTGAAACCATTATCTGCCCATAATAAGCTCCAAATACCACAGATAGCAGGGGAAATAAAAAATACTATGATGAGGCCAATAACAGCAGAAAGCAAACTTAACAGTTTGAAAATAACCAGAATTTTTGTTGCAAAGAACGAGGGAAACACAAACAAAATGTGGCAACCACCTTCTTCTCCCCCGAAAAAAAAATAATTCTGGAAAGGGATAAACAAAGACGAAAGAGAACACAACAAGGGAGCAGATTGGATCTCAAACCTGGAAGAGAAGAAACAAGATCTCGAGGAAATGCCCCCAGTAATACTTGATGCAGAAAGGGTAAGGCAACAATTTGCAAAGATGGCAAACATCAAAAGCTCTGGTCCAGATGGGATACCAAACTTTTGGTTGAAGCGACTGTATGCTCTCCACCGTCACTACGATGCAGCATTTAACAAAATCATCAAAGGGGAACAGGCAATGGATCAATGGTTCATAGAAGGCAACACTCTTCTCATCCAAAAATCTAATGAAACTCATGTACCCCACAAATATAGACCAATAACGTGCTTACTTGTATACAAAAACGAAATTATCACAAATATAGACCAATAACATGCCTACCAACAGCATACAAACTGTTAACTGGATTAATTATCGATTAAATTTACAAACAGCTCATTCAACAAGGAGCTTTTGAGACAGAACAGAAAGGATGTAAGAGAGCATGTGATGGAACTAGAGACCATTTGTTAAGCCGTATCATAGGGCCTCTATGGGGAGGAAGTGCTCGGCTGAATATGGAGAAAAGCAGTACCATTGATATGACGTCACCGGTACCCAGAGTATCCCAGGAAGTGATGCCACTTTCCCCAGGCCAAGTGTAACCGTGTGTGTGTGTGTGTGTGTGTGTATGTGTGTGTGTGTGTGTGTGTGTGTGTGTGTGTGTGTGTGTGTGTGTGTGCTCCATTACGAGCCTTAGATCTTGTAAAAAAAAAAAAAAAAAAAAAAAAAAAAAAAAAAAAAAACAAGACCATACTCGAAAACTCCAAGCTCTGACAAACCAACTTATCCACAGCCTGGATAGATTACATGAAAGCCTTTGATGGTGTCCCACATTCATGGATTATAAAATGCATGCAAGTATACAAAGTTGACCCCCAAAGAGTCACACTGATAGAGAAAGCAATGACACTCTGGAATACAATGCTGATACAACCTCACTTGGAAGGAAAGATTGAAATCCCAGGGGTAAACATATGACGTGGTATCTTACAAGGTGATGGCCTTTTGCCCCCGCCTGTTTTGTCTGGATATGACCTAAGTAACTCATTAATGAACCAGTACATGGATACAATCTAACATGCAACAGAAAAATGACCAAAGAAGCTAGAAAGGTGACATGATCTGTCCATGTACATGTATATTGTTCAATGATAACAAATTGGCAGAACAACTCAACCTAGTAAAGCGCTACTGGACGAGGAGGAGGAGGCGGCGTTCTGATGAAGCTGAACTAAGAGCACAGAACAGTGTGTGTAAGACTAGCGGAGTAAGTGAAATGCTCAACAGACTATGGAATGAGATTTGTTTACACGCAAGAAAACAAAACATGGGGGCAATACCCCTGGGTGCTTACCTGGTAGAATAAAGTAGTATATGACACTGACTGAAGATATCTTAAGCCGTATCATGGCATTTTAACCAATTTCAATGACTGCTAGAAGACAGGGCAGCATGTACAATGAATCATGCGAACGTAATCATAAGACTTTAAATAAACAAACAAACAAAATACCTATTTTGGGGGGCAACCCCCCCCCCCCCCCCCTACCACCCAGTGTACCTCCTCGGACCCCAATTTTTCCAATGCCTTGAACAAACATTGGTACATCACGGATGATGAAGGTTGTGGTGACATTTCATTGTAATTGTGTGTGTAGTTTCTGAGAAAGAGGCAAATATCTACTTTGGGGGGTTTAAACCTGGACCCACTTTGACCCCCGTTGATCCCCTTAGACTTCGATTTTCTTAGTACCGTGAACAAACATTGGTACATCATGGGTGGTGAAGGTTGTGGTCAACTTTCACTGAAATAGTTTTTGTCGTTTCATCGGAAAATGCAAATTCATATTTTTGGGGGGTGGGGGGGGGGGGGGGTGAAGGGGGGTCAAACCTGGACCCACTTTGACCTCCCGTTGATCCCCTTAGACTTCGATTTTCTTCATACCGTGAACAAACATTGGTGCATCACGGGTGGTGAAGGTTGTGGTGAAGTTTCATCATAAGTGTTTGTGTAGTTTCTGAGAAAAAAGGCAAATATCTATTTTGGGGGGTTTAAACCTGGACCCACTTTGATCCCCTCTTGATCCCCTTGGACTTCGATTTTCTTATTACCATGAACAAACATTGGTACATCATGAGTGGTGAAGGTTGTGGTCAACTCTCTTCGCAGGGCTCCTCCCTCATCTCCCTTGACGACGCTTGCCCCTCCCCCAGGCGTTGAGCTCCACCCCCGGCCAGGGAACGATTCTATCTCCGCCCCCTCTCTTTCTGCCTGGCAGAACGTCACCCAGCACGCCCGGTGTAAATTTACATGAGGTTTTACACACATTTCCTTCACTTTCATCCCGTTCTATCTTATCACAGGCACGACCCTCGTATCGTGCACATTTAAACACAACCTTAAGCTACATTTTCCCTGCTTATGTACATCGAGATGCCACTACACGTTACACGGTCCATACTAATTACTAGTCATGTGCAATCAATCCTACAATGTGAATAGACATGGTACTGCAATACAACAAGGAAACGATGGTAAAGGACTGAAGATCCATTCATGAAACAACTTCGCTATCCCACTTCTCGCGTCTTCCCCCAATCTCGCGAGAGTTTTCGAACTCCTTCAGTTCTTGAAGGCCATTTTCAGTTTTTTCCGGACCTTTCCCTCTTCTCTGGTCTCTCTCTTTCCTTCAATATCTCTAACTCCGTCGTGGCCTTGAATTCGTGAAGGCGGGGGTGCACCATCCCGGACGCTGTCTACATCCGGTTCATTCGCATCACTTGTGGTCACAGAAGTACAGTCGTGGCCAACAATATTGGCACCCTTGCACTTTTTTCAAATAATGCACCATTTCTTCCAGAAAATTGTTGAAATAAAAAAATATGTTGCTATCCACATTTGTATTTCTTTGGTTTGCAGTGGAGCAAAACAAAAATAGCTGAAAAAAGTACTAAATATTAACTTATTCCACACAGAAATCCTAAAATGGACCGGACAATATGATTGGCACCTTTTAGAAGTTGTTAGAAATACATAGATTTCAAGCAGGTGATTCTCTCTTACTTTGAAATTGAACTCACCTGTGGTGAGTTGCAGGTGGCTACAATATAAAAATCACTCATTCAACCAGTTTGAATGGAGAAAAGGAGTCATTCTGCTGTTTTGTGTCGCCGTGTGTACCGCAATGAGCATGGAGAAAAGAAAGAAAAGCAGGGAATTGTCTGAGCAGGTCAGACACAAGATTGTAGCCAAGCATGGACAATTTCAAGGCTACAAGGCCATCTCCAGAAACCTTGATACTCCTGTGTCCAACGTACGCAATGTTGTCAGGAAGTTTAAGGCCCATGACACTGTAGCCAACCTCCCTGGACGTGGCAGCAAGAGAAAACTTGATCAAAGATTGCAGCAAAGGATTGTTGGAATGGTGGAGAAAGCACCTCAATCAACTGCCAAACAGATTCAAGCTGACCTCCAGACACAAACTACGACAGTTTCAACTCCCACCAATTCAATGAAAGGAGACTCAGGAGGACACCACTGCTGAAAGAGAGACATAAGAAAGCCTGACTGGAGTTTGTCAAAACACACCTGAACAAGCCAAAATCATTTTGCGAAAATGTCCTGTGGACAGGTGAGACCAAATTAGAGCTTTTTTGGAAAGCACATCATCTCTATGCTTACAGAAAACAAAATGAAGCCTTCAAAGAAAAGAACACCTTCCCTACAGTCAAACATGGAGGAGGTTCAGTGATGTTTTGGGGTTGTTGTGCTGCCTCTGGCACTCGGTGCCTTGAATGTGTGCATGGCATCATTAAATCAGGAGATTATCAAAGCATTTTGGAGCGCAATGTTCAACCCAGTGTCAGAAAGCTGGGTCTCCGTCGAAGGTCATGGGTCTTGCAGCAGGTCAATGATCCCAGACACGCTTCAAAAAGCATGCAGGAATGGTTCAAGACAAAATGCTGGACTGTTCTGAAGTGGCCAGCAATGAATCCAGATCTAAATCCCATTGAACACCTGTGGAGAGATCTGAAAACAGCAGTTGGGAGAAGGCACCCTTGAAATCTGGGAGAACTGGAGCAGTTTGCACAAGAAGTGTGGGCCAAACTGCCAGTGGAGAGGTGTCGGAAGCTCATTCATGGCTATAGGAAGTGCTTGACTATTTTGTCCAAAGGCTGTGCTACCAAATATTAAGTCAAGGATGTCAATAATTTTGTCAATGCCATTTCTTTTTATTTTCTGATTTAAAAGGATATATTAGGATAAAGGAGTCAAACAAAGTCAAATTTGAATAAAAAACAAAGGTTCTGTAATATTAACAGTGAAATAAAGAATTGTGGAGACCAAATACTTTTGTCAAATTCAACTTAGTTTTCAGAGAAAATTGTGAGTTGTTTGAAAAAAGTGCAAGGGTGCTAATATTTTTGTCCACAGTTGTACGTACTTGATAAATGAAGTACCCCTTCACAATCTGGTAAATGATGGTGAATGGTTCAACACCCGCAGATGAGCATTTCGGTTTCCCTGGTGATTTGGAGATCACCTCATCAGCGTGGCGAATCTGCCGTCTTGAAATCGTGAATGAGATCATTTGGGGCAGGGACGCATCACGTGGTTCGTTTTTCCGGAACCTGCTTTATACGCGTGCATGGTAGTGTTGTTGTGTACGCTACCCCCCACTACCTTACAGTTCCCTCCGATGCGCCATGAACCGAAATGTCTCCGGTGAAGATCACAGATCGAACCCCCGGGATCCACGAGCGGTTCCGATCGAGGAAACTCGGTGGTTTTTTTTTTTTTTTTGTATACAAGATCGGGGCTCGTGAAGGAGCGAACATTTATCCCACAGAAAGACAAACCGACAAACCGACACATAACCAACAAACCAACACATAAAACAAAAAGCATCGGGAGCTGTAGACAAGATGGGGAGAGAGGGGGAAGGACACAAACACAACATTTGAGAGCAGGAACCGAGAGACATGGAGACATCGAGAGATCTGTGGGAGGGAGAGGGCTTTGGGGGGGAGGCATGGGAAAGGGGGTGGGAGAGGCATAAAACATATGGACACTGCCAGGACTACCAGGAAAGAAGTTGGAATTACAAACAAGGTGGATCTGGGGTGAATTAGTGGGGGTAGAAAAGATCAAGGTTTTGGATGGGGGAAGATAAGAGATGGTGGTGAACAGCTGTTTTAAAGACCTGGAGGGAGGAGTGGGATTGAAGGGAGTGTGGGAGTTTATTCCAGAGGCGGGAGAAAAGAGGAATGAAGGGGTGATGGTGAGCAGAGAGCCGAGATTTTGGCAGTTTAACCATCAGAGGCTTGCTGGCAGATCTTGTACGACCTGTAGGAATATTTGGGGGACAGAGCACAGAGAGAGCTGGGGGAGCAAGGCCGGAGAGGAGTCGGTAGAAGACAGAAAGACCACCTACCTGCCTGCGGTGAGTGAGTGAAAGGCCCTCAGAGATAGCTTCATCGCGGGAGATTCCAATGATTCTGAAAGCTTTGGTTTCAACAGCGTGAAGCCGAGCTAGGTGTGAGGCAGGAGCACCAGCCCATGGGGGAGAACAGTATTCCATTGAGCTGCGGATGAAAGCCTTGTATGTGGTGAGGAGCTCAGGTGTGCCTAGGAAGGACTTCGCACGACGGAGGATGCCCAGTCGGCGACTGGCTTTGCAGGCCAGCTTGGAAATGTGGTTTTCCCAAAAAAGATCATGGCAGATAGTGAGACCCAAAAGCTTGAGCGACAGAACTTCTTGGAGAGGATTGTTGAGAAAGTAGATGGGAGGGTTGTCCAGTCGATCTTTTCGGAGAGACGTAGTAAGAGTGTGAGATTTGTCAGGATTGAAAGACATGTTCCACTTGTTTGACCAGTCTGTGATTTTGTCCAGGTCTTCAGAGAGTGAGGAGGCTGCAGACTGCCGATCTGAGGGAAGAGGAATGGAGCGGCAGAGAGTGGAGTCATCAGCAAAGAGATAGAGAGGATTTTCCAGAGAGTCGGAGAGATCATTGATAAAGACCAGAAAAAGCACAGGGCCCAGCACACTGCCTTGGGGAACTCCAGCCTGAACAGGAAGGGGAGATGAGAGAAATCCATTCAGGGCCACACGTTGAATACGACCAGAGAGGAAGTCCGCAAGCCATGCATGGAGATTTCCATGGATACCATAGGAGTAGAGTTTGGTGAGCAGAGCTGGGTGCCAGACCGTATCGAAGGCACGTGATATGTCGAGGGAGACAGCTCTGATTTCCTGTTTGGCATTGAGGACCTCCATCCATTGTTGAGACAGGAGAAGCAGCATGTCCAGAGTAGAGTGACCTGGTCTGAATCCAAATTGATGATCAGAGATCAAGCCATTGGAGAAGAGGAAAGATTTCATATCCGAAGCAATGATTGATTCCATGACTTTGCTGATAATTGGGAGCAGGCTGATTGGTCTGTAGTTAAAAGGATCTGTTTTTGCACCTTTTTTGTGTAAAGCAGTAATGTTTGCTGATTTCCAGGATGCTGGCAGATGACCTTGAGCAAAAGATAGGGTGAAAAGAACAGAGAGAGGGTGAGATAGAGCGGCAGAGCAGGATTTTAGGACCCGTGGGCTGATGCCGTCTGGTCCAGTTGCAGAATCAGAGTCGAGGTTAGACAAAAAACTCCTCCACCTTGTCAGGAGAGAAGGACACAGAGTCCAGGAGCAGTTGGGTTCGACTGGGAAAGGTGGGAACAGAGAGAGATGGGTTTGGGACTAAAGATTTTGAGGCAAACACAGAGTTGAGGCATTCGGCTTTGTCACGTGCGATGTCAACTGTGTGGCCATTTGAGGTAAAGGAGGGGATGGAGGGGGAACAAACACCAGAAACGGATTTGACCAGACGCCACCAGGATTTGGAGGAAGGAGACAGGTTGGAGAGTTTGTTCTTGAGTGAGGAGAGATAGTGCTTCCTGGCACTCCTGAGGGTAGACACACACTTGTTCCGAGCTTGGTGGAAGGAACTGAGATTGCCTTCAGTTGGATTAGCCTTCCAAGAGGCAAAGGCAAGTTGTTTCAGGGCAACTGCCTCACCACAAGATTCGGTGTACCATGGACGGGAGGAAGGGTAAGACAACTGAAGACGAGATGGGATAAATCTGTGCATGAGAGAGATCAGTTTGCTTTGGAAGAATTCCCAGGAAGAATTGATGTCAGAGGCAGTGGAGATGGGAGACCAATCCAGACGATTGATGGCTGCTTGAAGCCCGTCCCAGTCGGCCTGAGTGAAATGCCAGACTCTTCGACGCTGAGGAGGCTCTCTGAGAATGGCCAGAGAGATGTCCACTTTGACAAGCACATGATCAGAAGAACCGATTGGAGCAGAAGAAGAGCAGCAGACATTAGCAGGGACGTTTGTCATAAACAAGTCTAGAAGAGAAGAAATTCCATTGGCTGAGATCCGGGTCGGGAAATTGACAGATTGTATCAATCCCAGTGAGTCACAGAAGTCCTTTGCTGAGGTGCCATGACTGGTGAGAGAGGAACCCACACCCAACTAGGTGGCATGATGACAGTTGAAGTCACCACATATGAGGAAGAGAGAGTTGGGATGAGTGGATAGAAGTTGGTCCATGTTGTCAGAGAGTGAAATGTAAATTGAGTCATCACTCTTTGGGGGACGGTACAGAACACATATGAACAAAAGGTGGGAGCGGAGAGGAAGCCGTAGCCAGAGGTACTCCTGGGGGTGAGGAGGAGAGAGGGCAGTTCAAGGAGAATGAGGAAGAGAGTTTTTGATAAAGATAGCCACCCCACCACCAGGACGAGGCTCAGGTCTATCATACCGGAAGAGGGAGTAACCAGGAAGAGATATTGAGGAATCAGAGACATCTTGAAGGAGGAAAGTCTCTGTTAAGCAGATCAAGTCTGGATTGTCAGAAGCAACCTGTATGGAGAGATCAGTCAGGTTTGAGCGAAGGCCAAGGATGTTTGAGGTCCATACCGTTAAAAAAGAGAGAGGGGGAGCATCGGGTACAGGACAGGGGAGGGGAGGAGTAGTGTAAGATGAAGGATGAGAGGGGGAGGTAGGGAGAGCAGTTGATAGTGTGTCAGAGATTACAGAAGAGTTCCAAGAAAGGGAAGGATGAGGAGGATGAAAGGTTTGGTGGTGAAGGGATGAGGCAGAGTGAGGGGTTGTTTGAGGGGGGGGGCATGGGACAGTAGAAGGTTGGGGGGGGGGTGGAGGCATGAGATAGAAGGGAGACGAGGTGGGGAGGAGGCAACTTTGAGGAGGGGGGAGGAGGGAGAATTTGAGAGGAATGGTATGGGGGGAGATTTGAATGGGAGGAGTTGGGGGGGAGTTTTGAAGGGGAGGAGTGAGGTGGGAGTTTAGGAGGGGAGGGGCAAGGGGGGAGTCTAGTCGTGGAGGAGCAAGGGGGGAGTTTAGGAGTGTAGGGGCAAGGGGGGGATTTGGAGGGGAGGGGCAAGGGAAGAGTTTATGAGGGGAAGGGCAAGGGGGGAGTTCAGGAGTGGAGGGGCAAAGGGGGGGATTTGGAGGGGAGGGGCAAGGGGGGACTTTAGGAGGGGAAGGGCAGGGGGGGAGTTCAGGAGTGGAGGGGCAAGGGGGGAGTTTAAGAGTGGAGGGGAAAGGGGGGAGTTTAGGAGTGTAAGTGCAAGGGGGGGGGGATTTGGAGGGGAGGGGCAAGAGGGGAGTTTAGAAAGTGGATGATTAATGAAAGACGAACATTGATAACAAATTGGGTTTGTTGTGATTTTCAAGTTAGCGATCCGATTCAGAACGATGGAGGAGGGATGGAATGAATGTGAATTTAGACCATGTATTGAGGGAGACGTATAAGATATTGAATTTCTTTTTTTTGACGTGGAATGAGTTTGAGTGGAAATTGAGAAAAGCCTTTTAAAAAAGAAGAAAAACAGCGTGTTGTCATATACCACTGAATAAACCACTGAAGGGGAAAGGTTAAACATATTTAAAATAATATTTAAACAGAACCGTGAACAATCTTATATGCACAAAATACCAACGGGGGGAGGGCCGAGAGGGACCACCACGAGTCACGTGAACAGGGCAAAAGGTGGATGGCAAGGAGATCATGGGGGCGGGGCGAAACGCACCGCGATACACCTGGACAGAAAGTACAGGATGAGACAACGGCACACGTGGAGAAAGGAAAAATACATGTTTTTTTTTTGTTTTTGTTTTTTCGGGGGGGGGGGGGGGTGGGGTGGGGATTTAAAACGTTAGACAGAGAGTATTACGTTCGGTGTAGAAGGGAAAAACTGAGAGCCAAGCAAAACACGATGTAGGGGACTTAAGTTAACAAACACCGACAGGGGTACAAGGCCGCACACGAGGTGCAGAACAGGATTAATTAATTACGAGTTACAGGAAATTCAAACCAAAACTAACTATAAACAAACAATAAAGCATGGACGATAAAGTAACGAGTTGAAATTTGACAAACACACGAATGAAAAAATAACCACTTTGGATGCCCGGAGAGAAACCAAGCCTCCAGGTCGGAAGCTTCAACAACTAGGCCGCGTGGCCGCGCGCGGCACGAGAAACTCGACTATTTTTTACAGGTATGAAAGATTAACCCCGATAAAACTTCCGAGGGACACTTAAAAGGTACACACACGTAAGATAAACAGTTTAGACAAGAATACAAATGTGACAATGACTTAGCTTCGAGCGTGCGTGAAGATCGTGGAACAGCTTCGAAAATCCGTGACCGCCCCGATCAAGATCTCGCGAGATCTGATCGTTCCGGGAGATTCTCCCTCAGATCGCGGGTCCAGGGTCGGACCACCCGAGGATGAGGACCCGGGACCCGGCAGGGCCGTCTGAAGGCATGGGCACACTGGGCATTTGCCCAGGGGCCCCAAGTTGCACAGGGGCCCCACGATTCTAGGGGCACCATGCTGCGATATTGTTAGAGAGATCTCTTGGTAGAGTGGATAATTACTCAACCTCTCGCTGGAAAGGCCTGGGATTAAGTTAGGAAATAAGACTGTCGCAGAATACATTTCATTTTATATGCAAATGGTATAATATGCATTAACCTTATTTCATTAAGATTTCCTCATTTATTCACTGTGTAAAATACGAAACAAGTTTCACTGCGCATCCCGATTGCCATTTGTTGAATGACGTCATGCACTTATTGTTGAAGTTGAGTTGAAGAGTAATTATCTACAAATAATCCGGAAGAATTCCCATGTTTTAAACGTGTAAATGACTGGAAACACAGCAATCTTATTGTAGAACATGAAAATGGAAAAGAACTTCGCAAGTGCATGATGGCATATCTGATTTGGCATAAAGAAACTGGATGGGTAGATTCTTTATTAATCAAACATCAGCGCTCAGAGCAGGATTACTGGCATAAAGTGTTGACATGTGTGGTTTCTGTCATTCGCTTTCTTGCCTCCAGAGGTTTGGCATTTCGTGGGGAGAATCAAACTATTGGGTCGGCAAAAAATGGAAACTTTTTAGGTATTCTCGAACTGTTGAGTGAATTTGACCCTTTTTTGGAAGAGCATCTCAAACTGCATGGAAATGCTGGAAAGGGGAACCCATCGTATCTATCGGCAAACATTTGTGAGGAATTTAATGAATTAATGGGTCAACATGTTCTTTGTGCTATTATGGAAGAAATAAAAGAGTCAAAGTATTATTCAATAAGTGTGGATTCCACTCCAGACATCTCACACATTGATCAACTGACATTTACTGTCCGGTACATTCGAGGAAGTGAGCCTGTGGAGCGTTTCATCAAGTTCATCCCCATCTTTTGTCATGGAGCAAAGAATCTAGCAGACACTGTTGTGGATTTCCTGAATAGGAACAAAATTCCGCTATCAAACTGCCGTGGTCAGTCGTATGACAATGCCTCAAATATGTCTGGACGCTATACTGGATTGCAGGCACGGATCCGTCAACTGAATGAGTTCGCCATCTATGTCCCCTGTGCTGGACACAGCCTGAACTTATTGGGAGTAAAAGCGGAAGTGTTGTCGACAGATTGTAAAATTATTTGACTTTGTTCAGCGTCTGTATTCCTTTTTCTCGGCTTCTACACTTCGATGGAATGTTTTGGTATCATCTTTCGGAAAATATCATATTGGGGTCAAGCGTCTGTCTGACACGAGATGGTCGTCACATTTTGATGCTGTCCATGCTCTGCATAGAGGTTTCGAGAAAATTAAACATGCACTGGATTCAGTATCAGCTGACACTGACCAGGAAGTGAATACAAGGCGAGAGGCAGAAGGATTGGGCGAGAAAATGGAGAACATGGAAACGATTTTTCTGACAATTCTTTGGAACGACATTCTCGAAAGAGTGAGCAAAACAAGTAAGGTCCTGCAGTCAAAAGATGTAGACTTACTTGTTGCCATGAATCTTCTTGAGTCTCTGAAAACGTATCTTCAGGTAATTAGAGACAAATTTAGTGAATATGAACTGAAGGCCAGGAGTAGGTGTCCAGATTCGGATTACAGCGATGTGAAGAAACGGGTGCGAAAGCGAAGTGTACATCTTACTTCATATGACGGATCAGAAGAAGAGATACTTCTAAACAAAAGTGAAAAGTTCAGGGTGGAAACATTCCTTCCTGTTCTGGACTCTCTGAACTCTGACCTGACAAAACGTGCAGATGCTTATTCATGGATTGGAAATCTGTTTTCCTTCTTCAGTCAATTGAAAACGATTGGTTCTGATGAGTGAAACAAAAAGTGTGAACACTTGGATAATGTGTATCACAAAGACCTTGATTATGGTGTTCTTCTAAATGAATGCCAGCAACTCAAGCACTTTATGGTTCTTGATGAAAATTGTGAGACACTCCCTGCGTTGGTCAGAAAAATAATTTCGTACAACTTGAAATCTGTGTTTCCCAATGTTGAAATTGCACTCAGAGTGTTCATGTGCATGATGGTGACCAACTGTACAGGGGAACGTTCATTTGCAAGATTGAAGCTCACAAAGAATCAGCTTCGCAGCACAATGCGGCAGCAGCGTTTGAACTGGCTTTCACTCATGTGCATGGAAAATGCCACCTGAAGACCATTGACTTCAATCCAATTATAAATCAATTCTCTGCAAAGAAATTTCGCAAACGTTTGCATAATAATAAATAATTCATACTGCACCATCTCCCTCTGTACAGTGTACCAATTATTATTATTTATATGTTGAAATGTTTGTTTTTTTCAAGGCTTATGTTATTGTTGCGGTTTTGAGAACCCACACTTGCTTGTAAATATAAAATCATTAACGGTTAAAGGTAGCACCCATAGGTAGGCCACAAGCAACACGTAGGTCACCATAGGATGTCAGTTATTTCTTCGTATTTGTATAGATAAGGCCATTCCCAATAATTGCATCTGCGTTGTGTCAATCAAATAAGAGTAGGCCCTTCGTCCATTTTGGCAGCCTCCCTTCCAAGCAACGCCATTAAGCGCTCCCCAGTCTGTGCCCCATGGCCCTTCCCAATTTGTTACGTGCCTTTGTCAGCAGCGTTCGCAACCTCACTGGGCTTCCGCTCAAACCAGCCCAGAAACCCACGAGGTAAGGCCCGAAAAGGGGGCAGAGCACCAAGATGAAGGTGCGGCCACGTCAACCAGCCATCAAGGCGGGGCCAGTAAGCCATAACCAGCCAACCAGGGCTGGAGTGAGATCGCCTGACAGGTGTGGCCTTGGGCTTCGAGAGCGTTCGCTGGCTTGGGTTATAAAAGCGCGAACACAAAGCCCTTGAACAGGACTTATGCAGCGGCGCCCGTTGAACCGGACTGCAAGGAATCGCGCTTGCTAAAAGGACTTATCGTGGTTGAAAGGACTTACAGCGGAAGCTTGTGCTCAGAGGACTTACAGTCATGTGAAAAAGTAAGTACACCCCATGTAAAGTTTTGACTTTTTCAACATATTTAAACGTACAGCTATTTGATCTTCATTTCAACAATATTGATAGATAAAGGTGATACAATATAACAAATATCATGAAACATTTACATTTTGTAGTCCATTGTATAATTTAAATAAACATAAATGCAAATTTCGCATGTGGAAAAAGTAAGTACACCCCGACATTTATCACTACTTCAAATACCTAAAATTAGAATCAGGTGCACCAGCTCAGGTGCAAATGATTAGAACATCATTGGAGAGGATCTTGGAGGAACCTGTCTTATTTAAACCTCAGACATTTAGTTTGGTTTGCTCTTTGTTGTTGAAGTGTGCAGCGTCATCATGCTGAGATCAAAAGAGCTCTCTGAGGCCTTCAGAAAGAAGGTTATAGATGCCTACGAGTCTGGGAAGGGATTTAAAAAGATCTCCAAACAATTTGAAATCAATCATTCGACTGTCCGGAAGATCATCTCCAAGTGGAGAAGATTCCAAACAACTGCCAACTTGTTCAGGCCAGGCCGCCTCAGCAAGTTCAGCCTGAGAGCAGACCGCAAGATGCTGAAAGAAGTCTCGAAGAACCCCAGAATGTCATCACAGGACCTACATGTAGCTCTTGCCACTGTTGATGTCAAAGTGCATGAGTCTACCATAAGAAAGAGGCTGCACAAATTTGATCTACATGGGAGGTGTGCCAGGAGGAAACCTTTGCTCTCAGAAAGAACATCAGGGCAAGACTAAAGTTTGCCAATGAACACCTTCGCAAAGACCAGCACTTCTGGAACAATGTGCTCTGGACAGATGAGTCAAAGGTAGAGCTATTTGGCCACAGTACCAGAAGACATGTTTGGCGAAAACCAAAGACAGCATTTGACCACAAGAACCTGATACCAACTGTAAAGCATGGTGGTGGAAATATTATGGTTTGGGGCAGCTTTGCTGCATCAGTGCCTGGGCAGCTGACCTTTATAGAATCCACTATGAATTCTTCATTGTACCAGAGGGTGCGTGAGGATAATGTGAGGCTATCTGTCGGAAAGTTGAAGCTCAACCGAAGATAGACCTTGCAACATGACAATGACCCTAAACATACCAGTAAATCCACCAAGGAATGGCTGAAAAGAAAGAAATGGAGGGTTCTGGAATGGCCAAGACAAAGCCTGGATCTAAATCCCATCGAAATGTTGTGGGGGGATTTGAAACGAGCTGTGCATGCAAGAAACCCCTCAAACATCGCACAGCTGAAAGAATTCTGCATGGAGGAGTGGGAAAAATTTCTCCCAGTCAATGTCAGAGACTGGTAGACAGTTATAAGAAACACCTACTTGAGGTTGTTTCTGCCAAAGGGGGCAATACCACCTATTGGAGCCAAGGGTGTACTTACTTTTTCCAATGCGAAATTTGCATTTATGTTTATTTAAATTATACAATGGATTACAAAATGTAAATGTTTCATGATATTTGTTATATTATATCACCTTTACCTATCAATATTGTTGAAATGAAGATCAAATAGCTGTATGTTGAAATATGTTGAAAAAGTCAAAGCTTCACATGGGGTGTACTTACTTTTTCACGTGACTGTATGCGCTTGATCGTGGTTATGAGGACTTATGCAGCAGCGCTCAATAAAGAGGTCTGAGCGGGGAGAGAGAGAGGCGCTTGATCTGGGACGTGCACTTTACGAGGGAACTGAAGCCAAGCATTGGTATTTCAAAGAGGCGCACTGTGGCAAACCGCTGTACTAAGGGCGAGCGCGCGGCACGCATTGCCACGAACTGCAGTGTGCAGGACATTGGGAAGGGGGGCGATTGGAGCGAGTAGTGCGCATATTACGTACGCCAGTATACCAGCCTTCCCCCGTCATTATAATTGTCCGCTCGCGTTACACTACGTGAAGAGCTGCCTGCTGGGTTTCGTCTGCTGGACCGGAGCCGGACTGGAGCCTGGACACCATCGCCGGACCTTCCACGCTACCATCTGCATCCCCGTGTGGGTCTCGAGTCTGAGACCGAATCTGAGAGCAATCGGGCCTGTGTCCAGGGAATAGAGTAAGACTGTCTAAGGCTGCCCTGTGTACTTTTCCTTCCTCTTTCTTTCTTGTACATTCTTTCGTTTCCTCTTCTTCTTTGTACATTTGTTAATAAATTGCCCTGTTCTTTCTAGTTTCTCCTCAACCCGATCGTCCTAGTCCTTTCTCAATTGGGTAAGCGTGGCACGATCTCAACCGCTATAATCGGGTCTAGTCACTTGTTAACAGCTCGGATCGCGGATTGCTATCCGCTCGGCGTTTCCATCAATATCCGTGATTCAGGCGGGAGTTATTCCCTCGTTTCCGGCCGGCGTTAGTACTTAGGTAGTAGCGAAACCCTAGGCCTAAAAAGCCTACCTAACGCCGTGCCGGGAAGGACGTTATAACTTCCAGGGTCGCGTCGGCCAGATAAGAGGACAAGGGGATTAACCCCCTCTTGATAAGGGGAGAGCCGACGTCTGAGATCCGCAACATTATATTGTTCAAAAGTTTGTATTGATTAATCCTCGCTTTACAGCATGTTTTTACAGAATGTTTAAACATTAATTTTGTTGAAAGTTCCAATAAATCTATAGGTTTCATTTCATTGACCGTTTACATTTTTATTCCCATGGGTGGGTGGGAAGGGGCCCTAGTGGATTGCTTTGCCCAGGGCCGACAATGCTCTTAAGACGGCCCTGAGTGAAACTGAAAGCGAGGAAGGTGAGTTTGTAATTTTCATGTAGTGCCATAATTTGTTAATTAAAAGATTAACGAGCTTGACTTGTATTTTTGAGCTTATTTTATGGTAAAATTATCGAAAAGATGGGTGTCAGATGTTTGGACCACTGATCTCTACAACCACTGGATAGCGCATTGGCTGATCGATCTGACGCCAAACGTACGAACCGGCCGCCATCTTAACCGCTCGCATTGATTCTCCAAGAAAGCTCGCGTTAACACTCCTGCCAATACATATATAATTTTGATTCGTTATTACTTTTAATGGACTCAAGATGCCTTCATGTGCTGCGGTCAACTGTACAAATAGGCAGTTCAAGGGTTGCAATCCAACATTTCATCTGTAAGTATAATAAAGTTACTGCAAATGAGACTGTTTAGAGTTAATAGCGTGCAACACATGAACGAGTTAGATGTTTGTACAGACCCATGTGTAGATTCCCTTGTTAGTTGCTGTGTAAAAAAGTTCTATATTTTAGATTTACATTACAATCTAACTTTTAGTTAGGCTACTTTAAAACAAATAGCTTGCAAAATCACAGATTTGTGTGGAGCTAAGTATGAATTATTACTTAATTGTAAATGAAGAATAAAAATCTGAAAAAAAATGCACAAAATTACGGTGTAAAACTATAATCAGATCTAGATCTGATTACAGTTTTACACAAATGACAATGTGACAAGATCTAGAGTCTAGACTCTAGATCTAGTCACATTGTCATTGAAGAGTCTGGACTCGGAGCTCAAGCAATACTGCCACGACATGACTGTAAAGTATGTTGTATGTACATGCATGTAGTTTATTCCTTAAAGGCTAAAGGGCTAAGGCAGTTCCCTTGTTATGATTTATAATTTCTGAAAGGAATACTTCGATAGAGAATAAATAAATTTACTAAATAAAATTGCATATCAATTGTATGTTGACAGCTGTATAACAGATATGTACATACATTGTAGAACCAGTAACATTCATATGCATATGGATGTGGTAAAGAAGCCTGATCATTTGTGGCCATATTCGCTGGAATAAGTCGGTATAATACATAGAAATTATTTTTATGTTACCCTTTGTTTTGTCATATAGATTCCCTTGGAGTCGTCGATCTGTTCTGCAGATATGGATGGTAAACATGCGGAGGGACATGTGGACTCCAAGTAAGAAATCAGTCCTTTGCTCCGACCACTTCACAGACACATGCTTTGATAGGAGTGGGCATACAACTCGCCTGAAACTTGATGCTGTACCAACAATCTTCAAATTTCCATCTCATCTACAAAAGGTATTTACCCCTGAATGAAGCTGATAAGAAACACACTGGCGGCAGGTTGGGTCATAACTTCACCTGATGGTGGCAAGATCAAATGGACTTACATGAAGGAGTTGCACAAACTTCAGGAACAAGGATTTCGCCTTGGCAATAAACTGAAGGCAGCACACATGGCCTGGGAAAAGCAAGAAATGAAGGTCAACCTTGCTGTACAAGCACTGAGCAGTAGTGTGGCTGATGCAATCGAGTACTGTAACAAGGATGTCAAGCTTCCACGGTTTCGTGAATCAGAAGCCACAGTCGAGTTCATTCGGACCATCGACCACCTATTTGACATCATGAACTCACGTAATCCTCTGGCACGAAAGTACAAGTCTCCGATGAGAAAGGAAAATGAGCATCTTTGGAAAGGATTCCTTACATATGCTTACACCTACCTCACCACCCTCACACATGCAGATGGGCAGCCAATGTACCTCACCAGGAGGAAAACTCCATTCATCGGATTTCTAGCTGGAATCAAGAGCTTGCAGGGCCTGTTTGATTCTCTTGTTAAATGCGATGAGCCCAAGCTTAAATACTTGCTCACCTTCAAGCTCTCACAGGACCACGTCGAACTGTTCTTATGTGCGGTACGGTCAGCCAATGGGACAAATAACAACCCAACAGCTAGACAAATCCAATCCACCTACAGGAGGCTGCTGGTTTGTCATGAAATCAAGGGAATGGGAGGTAATTGCATCGCGCAAGACAAGACACCGATCCTTCATGTGTCCAGTGTACTTGTCAGCCATGACAGAGAAGGCCGCATCACCGATGAGAGCGACATGTTTCTTATCAGGAAATATGACTTGGAAGATCGGCAGCCATGCAATGAAGACCATGATTACATTGATGCACCTAACATCCCTCCCTTGTCTCCAGTGCTACATGATGCTATAGGATACATAGCAGGCTACGTTGTACGTATGGTAAAGAGACGCACACCTTGCCTTGAATGTCAACAGGTTCTGACTTCAAATGGGATGGATGCTGGTGGACGCCTCTTGAAGAGAAAGAATCGGGGTGGCCTTATCAAATCTTCTGATGATGTGGTGAAGGTGTGCAAATCGACTGAGCAATGCCTCCAGAGACTGCTCCATACAACAGACAGTGCTCTACCTCGGTCTGAAGGGATTGCATCTGCCCTATCAACGGCTGTTCTGCATGATGTCGGATCTCAATGTTTGTTTGCACAGCTGAATGATCACATGTTCGACTGTCCGCCAGACCACAATCACGTTTTTGTGCTTATCAAGTGCATTGCAGCATGTTACATCAAGATCCGGATGCATCACCTTGCCAAGTGCTTCACTGAGAAGATAACAGGACCCAAACTACGCAAACAATTGTCAAAGCTCATCTTATTTCGGCATGAGTAGTTCGAACTATTAGCAGCTTTCATGAACAAGGAAACTACCCGCATCCTATTACCATGGATGGACGTACAGGATAACTTTTTAGATATTTTATCTAAATCACTACATCTATTGACTTTGTCCATGCAAACCAAAAGCTTGCAAGTCAAAGACCCACAGCAAATGTAGGCATATTAAATGCAACTTGAGTCCCCCTGTGGCAAGTCGCTGTCATGAGAATAGCCTCAGTTGATAGCTCATTGTACCAGTACAATTGTACTCCTTTAAATACAAACATTGCCAAAGGACAATCAATTACAAATTGCCTTTCATTGCCACAACTGTACTTTTTGCCTTACATATTGCCTTTTATTGCCATAACAGTACATTGTAGCGGTTACCGCTGGGTATACAGAATCGCCTTGCACCTACCGAGGACGTGGCCAGGGAGCGATCACCATGCCGGGCTCGTCCAGGCCGCCCGGACAGGCCCAGACACGCCTCTCCCGGGCATGCCCGGACTCGCCGTTCCCAGGCTCGCCCGAGCCGCCCGGGCACGCCCGGTCTCGTCTTTCCCGGGCATGCCCAGACTCGCCTTTCCAGGACTCGCCCAGGACACCCGGGCATGCCCGCTCTCGCCTTTCCAGGGCTCACCCAGGACGCCCGGGCATGTCCAGACTCGCCCTTTCAGGACTCGCCCAGGACGCCCGGGCACGCCCAGCCTTTCCAGGACTCGCTCAGGACGCCCGGGCACGCCCAGCCTCGCCTTTCCAGGACTTGCCCAGGACGCCCGGGCACGCCCAGCCTCGCCTTTCCAGGGCTCGCCTAGGACGCCCGGGCATGCCCGCTCTCGCCTTTCCAGGGCTCGCCCAGGACGCCCGGGCATGTCCAGACTCGCCTTTCCAGGACTCGCCCAGGACGCCCGGGCACGCCCAGCCTCGCCTTTCCAGGGCTCGCCTAGGACGCCCGGGCATGCCCGCTCTCGCCTTTCCAGGGCTCGCCCAGGACGCCCGGGCATGTCCAGACTCGCCTTTCCAGGGCTCGCCCAGGACGCCCGGGCACGCCCGGTCTCGCCTTTCCCGGGCAAACGCTCCGGCATGATGGGTATATATATTGCTGCCCGATAAACGGGCTTTACAGAGTGTGCCGGGTTCTGTACGAATAAACATGCTTTGAACTCAACCAAATGGCCTCGTTCTCTTGCCGTCCACGACACCTAAACTGGTCACCTCGACTACCCGCGAACGGATTCGGGGGCTGCATGACTCCTAAACTGGCGACCCCTAAACTCGGTGACCTGACTCGGTCGGGGCCGACCGACCGAGTCGACTCGTCGACTACCCCCGAACGGATTCGGGGGCTGCAAACGCACACGGCAGTTTCGATCGCGCTGCCGGAGTTTTGGAACCGGCGAGCGGCCATGTGGTTCGCGCACCGCGCTCGGCTCCTCCTCTACGACCGGAGGGGCGACCCCGCTCGAGGACCCTCTTAAAGAATGCAGTTACGCGATGTGGGTGGCACTGGTGCTCATCTCTTGCACGCGCTCTGATGTTCGCGGCACGGCTGCTTCGTTACCTTCGCACGCACTGCTGTTCATCACCTTCACCCAATTTCACTCTACAACTACAGCCGCAACTACTTCTCCGATCCTGCACCCTCAGGAGGCCCGCGAGGAACCTCGGCAGCCTCCCCCGAGGCCTTGACCAGCCCCTTGGTTGGGTCAACTGCTTTTCGCGTGCACCGACACCGAGCACTGCTCGAGCCTCTCGGCAATGCACCCGCGAACTGCAACCTCGGCAGCCTCCCCCGAGGACTTGACCAGCCCCTCGGTCGGCTCAACCCCGGTCCTACGCGCTAAAAAACAGCGGAGTACGTCGTGGCGAGACCGCCCCCCGTCCACAGTTCCCACCGCTCGACCACCCACCACCACACCGGACCCCCCCCCCCCCCACGACCCTCCAGGGGTCGCTTCGGCCAGGTCAACAGGACCCCCCTTAAATTGACCCTGCCGGTGCAAGTCGATTCTGGAGGGGCGTGTGTAGCGGTTACCGCTGGGTATACACAATCGCCTTGCACCTACCGAGGACGCGGCCAGGGAGCGATCACCATGCCGGGCTCGTCCAGGCCGCCTGGACAGGCCCAAACGCGCCTCTCCCGGGCATGCCCGGTCTCGTCTTTCCCGGGCATGCCCAGGCTCGCCTTTCCAGGGCTCGCCCAGGACGCCCGGGCATGTCCAGACTCACCTTTCCAGGACTCGCCCAGGACGCCCGGGCACGCCCGGTCTCGCCTTTCCCAGGCTCGCCCAGGACGCCCGGGCACGCCCAGCCTCGCCTTTCCAGGACTCGCCCAGGACGCCCGGGCATGTCCAGACTCACCTTTCCAGGACTCGCCCAGGACACCCGGGCATGCCCGCTCTCGCCTTTCCAGGGCTCGCCCAGGACGCCCGGGCATGTCCAGACTCGCCTTTCCAGGACTCGCCCAGGACGCCCGGGCACGCCCAGCCTCGCCTTTCCAGGGCTCGCCTAGGATGCCCGGGCATGCCCGCTCTCGCCTTTCCAGGGCTCGCCCAGGACGCCCGGGCATGTCCAGACTCGCCTTTCCAGGGCTCGCCCAGGACGCCCGGGCACGCCTGGTCTCGCCTTTCCCGGGCAAACGCTCCGGCATGATGGGTATATATATTGCTGCCAGATAAACGGGCTTTACAGAGTGTGCCGGGTTCTGTACGAATAAACATGCTTTGAACTTAACCAAATGGCCTCGTTCTCTCGCCGTCCACGACTCCTAAAACATCATGTATTCCTTAAATGATTTTAAAGATTCTTTCATGCCCCCCCCCCCCCCCCCCCATTTACCAATGAAAAGAGTTTACCTCTGACAAGAAATAAGAATGGAAATAAATCACGAGAAAGTAATTACCTTTTTAAAATTACTTTTATTCAGCAAAGAAAATAAATTACCATTCAATAAGAACTGTTAGTGGATGCCATTACTGATCTCGTCTGCAAAATGCTGCAACATTAATAGCGTTGTTTTGTTTTGAAGAAGGAAGCAAATGATTGGGACTTGGTGTAGTGGGGGACATGTTTTTGATGATTAAGCAAGTTGATGTTGATGTAGGCCTCCATTAGGAGAATACAATTTGAAACTATCGTATAAGGGATTTGATATAAAGTCCAGATCTGAAGGAAAGTAGCGAGCTTAGTTGGGAATTGCATACAAATTACGTGTTGTTCACTCCCTGACTCCTGACGCGTCCGCATACGATGCGAGTGGTTAAGATGGCCGACCTGTGTGTGCGGCAGCGTCACTTGTGTGTGTTACGTTCAGTGGGTGATGCGCTATGCAGTGGTTGCAGGGGCGCAAATTCAGTGCTTGCCATAGGCGCTATTGTCCGCAGATTCGCCCCTGCGCGCATGCGCACGTCATTAAGCACAATAGTTAGTTATTTGATTTTCCTCATCTTCTTCGAGGAAGTTCCGCTGGTTGTTTTCTGGGCGCGGAGACGGGACGGAAGTGTGTGAACTCTTGGTGTGTGAACTCTTGGTGTGTGCTGTGATCGTTTGGAGTAATTGTTGCACTGCACGGATAATTGATGGACGTATGCACGGACAAACAGATGGAGAGCAAACCTACGGTCCCCTCCGGGAAAAGGACGAATAAGAAAGCTGAACGAACTGAAAATTGTATAAGTGGCGTTTCGAATTTTGTAAAATGGTGTAAAATGTGTAAAAAGTAAGAGGACTGTAAATGTATGTCACGTGGTGTAACTAGTACAACCCTTCGGCATCAGTATTGTTCGCTAATATGATAAAAGGTAATGTCACAATGTTTACAATGAGTTCGTTAACAAGACATTGCAACCGCCCTGAAAAGATCACGTGATTGACGTGGGGAATCTGCCGTGCGGAAATCGCGAATGAGATAGTTTCGTTTGTTGAGGCAACGCGTCGCGTGATTCATTTTTACCAGAGCACGTGATCGGTTTTACCAGAACACGTGGTTTGTCCTCGTGTGACGTGTATCAGAGTGTAACACATGACCACACACTACCTTAAATCACGGTACTTTACACTCTACCTTTCAGTCCCCTCCGGTGCGCCATGAACCGAGATGTCTCCGTTCTGGGAGATTCTTCCTCAGATCGCGGGTCCAGGGTCGTTCCACCCGAGGATGAAGACCCGGGACTAGGTACGTGTCCTTCTGTCCACACCGTCACCTTCTGGTGGTTGTTGAAAGTTTTGTTTGAATGGATTTTTTCTTTCAGGTGTTGTGAAGTTGAAGTCTGAGTACGTCGATGATCCGCTCCCTCAACCTGAAGGTTTGAACCAAAACACACACACACGATCTGTTAATGTTGTACTTTTTATTATCGTACAAGGTCGAGGCTCATGGAAGAACTTGGACACAGAACAGATCAGCACACAACAAAACAATGGGAACATCAGGAGAACTCAGAAAGGGGAACATGAACAGCAGAGAAGAGGGGGAAAGGGGGAACATGAACAGCAGAGAAGAGGGGGAAAGGGGGAACATGAACAGCAGAGAAGAGGGGGAAAGGGGGAACATGAACAGCAGAGAAGAGGGGGAAAGGGGGAACATGAACAGCAGAGAAGAGGGGGAAAGGGGGAACATGAACAGCAGAGAAGAGGGGGAAAGGGGGAACATGAACAGCAGAGAAGAGGGGGAAAGGAAGAACATGAACAGCAGAGAAGAGGGGTAAAGGGGAACACGAACAGCAGAGAAGAAGGGGAAAGGGGGAACACGAACAGCAGAGAAGAGGGGTAAAGTGGAACACGAACAGCAGAGAAGAAGGGGAAAGGAAGAACATGAACAGCAGAGAAGAGGGGTAAAGGGGAACACGAACAGCAGAGAAGAAGGGGAAAGGGGGTACATGAACAGCAGAGAAGAGGGGTAAAGTGGGAACATGAACAGCAGAGAAAAGGGGGAAAGGGGGAACATGAACAGCAGAGAAGAAGGGGAAAGGGGGAACATGAACAGCAGAGAAGAGGGGTAAAGGGGAACACGAACAGCAGAGAAGAAGGGGAAAGGAAGAACATGAACAGCAGAGAAGAGGGGTAAAGGGGAACACGAACAGCAGAGAAGAAGGGGAAAGGAAGAACATGAACAGCAGAGAAGAGGGGTAAAGGGGAACACGAACAGCAGAGAAGAAGGGGAAAGGGGGTACATGAACAGCAGAGAAGAGGGGTAAAGTGGGAACATGAACAGCAGAGAAAAGGGGGAAAGGGGGAACATGAACAGCAGAGAAGAGGGGGAAAGGAGAAACATGAACAGCAGAGAAGAGAGGTAAAGGGGGAACGTGAACAGCAGAGAAGAGGGGGAAAGGGGGAACATGAACAGCAGAGAAGAGGGGTAAAGGGGGAACACGAAGAGCAGAGAAGAGGGGTAAGTGGGGGACATGAACAGCAGAGAAGAGGGGTCAGGGGGAACACAAACAGCAGAGAAGAGGGGGGAAGGGGGAACATGAACAGCAGAGAAGAGGGGTAAGGGGGAACATGAACAGAGAAGAGGGGGAAAGGGGGAACATGAACAGTAGAGAAGAGGGGTAAGGGGGAACAAGAACAGCAAAGAAGAGGGGTAAGGGGGGAACACGAAGAGCAGCGAAGAGGGGTGAGGGGAAACATGAACAGCAGAGAAGAGGGGGAAAGGGGGATCATGAACAGCAGAGAAGAGGGGTAAGGGGGAACATGAACAGCAGAGAAGAGGGGGAAAGGAGGAACATGAACAGCAGAGAAGAGGGAGAAAGGAGGAACATGAACAGCAGAGAAGAGGGGTAAAGGGGGAACATGAACAGCAGAGAAGAGGGGTAAGGGGGAACATGAAGAGCAGAGAAGAGGGGTAAGGGGAGAACACAAAGAGCAGAGAAGAGGGGTAATGGGAAACACCAACAGCAGAGAAGAGAGGTAAGGGGAGAACATGAACAGCAGAGAAGAGGGGGTAAGGGGGAACATGAACAGCAGAGAAGAGGGGGTAAGGGGGAACATGAACAGTTAAGAAGAGGGAGGAAAGGGGAACACGAACAGCAGAGAATAGGGGGAAAGGGGATAACGGTCACTCTCCCACTGACGTCAGGTTTGGCGATCTCTATATTTTGCACAAACTAACAACTGACCTTACTCCTCCTGCTCTCTCACCTTACCAATTTCCATACAGGTTGTGCACCTGCATTAATTCACCTCCATGTTCTCTCGATTGTGGAATCGTCTCTGTGTGTCCACTGCATCGTCCTCATTTCAGCCTTTCAGAAGTGATACTGATCACTACCTCATGTACTCACCCACACACACCCACAATCTCTTCCACACATGCTCATTCTTTCCCATTATTTTCCTCTCTGGGCCACTGTTGATTGTTCTCATGGTCCGCATTTCCTCCTTGTCCCACAAACCCTTTGGTTGTTTGTGAACGTGGTGCCCTCAGTGCCATATATATATGTATATATATATATATATATATATACACAGACTTGGCATTTAATATGGAATATTTTTTTTTTCTTGACTTGGGTTTACTTTCTTAACTCGGCATATCAATCTGGTGAGTTTCTTTTACACTTTGGTGATTTATTTGTTAAAAGAACCATGTCACTGATTGTCTGTCACAGCAAGAAGTCAACAACAGGATTATATCACAGGTGGCGTGGCAAAATGTACGGCCAGGTGCATTTGACGATTGGCTTCACAGTCGGGTATACAAGGGTTGTTGCATTCTGTATTAGTGGAAAACAACTGCTGCACGTCTCCAAAAGTTATTGCCGCTTCCTCTGGAGATGGTCCGTCAACTCGACAATGCTGTTTGTCATGGAGTGGTAGCTTTACGAAATTACGGCATGAAAGAGCGTGCTATTGCTCGGCAGTATGGCATCACTCAAGGTCAGGTGTCAAAGATCCTGAAACGAAATGCTCAGAGGGGTGTCCCTACTCCAATACCGAGGCCAGGACGTCCCCGCAGAACCACAAGGAGGGATGATCGCGAGCTGCACCAGTTAGTCCGCAATGGCCGTACCAAGTCAGCTAATCGGCTTAGGGCTGAGTGGCAGCAACTGACAAATGTGCCTGTATCCAGAAGGCGAGTCAACCAACGACTGGTTCAAGCAGGCTATCATGCCAGGCGTCCCCTGAGAAAGCCACGCCTGACCAGACAACACAGCCAGCGCCGATTGCAGTGGGCCAGAGAGCACCGTCAATGGCAGCCAGGACACTCGAATCATGTGATCTTCAGTGACGAGTCTAGATTTCTGGTCTATCGTCAACATGGCCACGTCCAAGTGTGCAGACAAGTGCATGAAGCCTACAACGAAGATTGTATAGTGCCAATAGTCCAAGCTGGAGGTGGTGGGGTGACCGTTTGGGCTGCTTTTCATGCAGGGGGCAAAACTGACCTGGTTGTTCTGAATGGAAACCTGAACCAGTTCAAGCACAGGGCCATTCTGGAAGAAACATTGCTTCGATTTGCTCGTGCAGCCTTTCGAGGAAACTTTGTCTTCCAAGATGACAATGCACGGCCTCATCGTGCTCGCATGATCCAACACTTTCTTGCTGACCGTGGTGTAAAGCATATGGAGTGGCCTGCCATGTCCCCGGATATGAATCAGATAGAGAACTTGTGGGCAGAATTAACGCGTCAAATCGACCACTTGGACCAGCAGCCGACCTCTGTGCGTGAATTGCAGCAGGCTATTGTCACTGCATGGCAAGCGATTCCTGTCCAAACCTTGGCAAATCTCGTGAACAGCATGCCTCAACATGTACGTGCTCTCCTGAATGCTCGTGGGGGTTACACGAAGTACTGAACTGTAATTTTACTGTCCGTAATCCCAGTCGTAATTTAACTTTTGTTTTTGTTAAAAAACAATTTGGCTAATGTGCAAAATAAAGAGATACTTCTGGAAAACGTACAGAAGTTTAACACAGTACTGTCCATGAATTGAGTTCGATATCAGTTTACATCACTTTCAAGGATCAATTTATTTGTTTCGAAATATCAAATGTGGTTTTTGTTTCTTTTAAAGGTCACATTAACAAAATCTAGAATAATTTCAACATAATTCCAATTAACTTTTGGTTCTAAGACATCTTGAAAAGTAAGTTCACCCCCACAAAACAAAAATTCCATATTAAATGCCAAGTCTGTATATATATATATATATATATATATATATATATATATATATATATATATATATATATATATATATATATATATATATATATATATATATAGATATATATATAGATATATATATATATATATATATATATATATATATATATATGTGTATGTATATTGTTGCGGATCTCAAACGACGGCCTTTCCCCTTACCAAAGGGGGATTAATCCCCTTGTGTTTTATCTAGCCGACGCGATCCGGGGCTGTTGTGTTCCTTCCGGTCAGCGCTGAATAGGGTGGTCGGCCGAATTAGTCCTATTACCTAATTACCAGCGCCTCCCGGGAAGCAAGGAAATAACCCCACCCAAACCACGGTTTTAGTGGACACGCCGAGCGATAGCAAGCCTCGATTCGGGCCGTTAACAGGAACTAACCCGATTTGAGCGGTTCCTAATCGTGCCACGTTTACCCAATGGAGAAATCACTAAAACGGTCGAATCAAGAGGAAAAAGGAAGAACAATTGATTTATTCATTATTTACACAGGAAGAAGGAGAAGTACAGAATACACAAGGCAGCCTTAATAACAGTCTTAACTTATCCCAGGACAAACGGACACACACACACACTCACATGGGGATGTAGATGGTTAGGGTTGATGGTCCAAGGAAGATGTGCACAGCTCGTTCTCTGGGTCCCCAACTCGCCGTGAAGAAGATGGTAGGACGAAAAGGGCTGAGGAAATGGCGGCGTTCCTCGCGTGTCGTTGACGCGGAGTGGACAATTATATGGTGGGGATCGGTAAGCTGGGCTGGCGGTTACTGTGCGGCTCACGGCCACGTACGTAATAGAAATACCAGTGCTTTATATGCGCTTCCAGCAAGCCCAAAGCCAAATCCTCAACGAGTTCTTGCAATCAAAGTTCCCCCAGCGAGTCCTTCCACCAATGCCAAACGTGACAATCCTCATGCAAAGCGCAAATACTCTCAAGTCCTGGACAGTCCTCTGTAGTGCGCATAAGTCCTCTTTCGCACAGTCCTGTGTCAGGGCTTTGCGTTCGCCGTTATATAGCGCCGCCCAGCGAACCCTCTCGAATCTGCCAGCCACGTTCTCACCACGCCCCTTAAGCCATGCCCACTGAGCCCTCGTTTGTTGTAGGGGTCTTACCGGCTACGCCCTTGACGTCTGCTTGACGTGACCACACCCCCCGACCTCGTGCTCCTCCCCTTTTCCAGGCCTAACCTCGTGGCATTGGGCTGGTTTCAGCATCCTTATGTGAGGGGCAATAGGGCGCAGACTGGATGGTGCGCAATGGGGAATGGGGCGCAGACTCGGATGGTGCGCAACGAGATCGATTGGAGGGTGGGCTACAAAATGAGCGGGGCCTACTCTTATTTATTTATTTTACACAACGCAGTATCACGATTGGAAATGTCCTTATCTCACATATACTATGAAATAACTAACGTTCTAAGGTGGCCTACGTGTTGCATGTGGACTAACTATTAGTGGGGCGGCTTAGCCCAAATATTCAAAAGAATTGTGCATTTTGTGATACAAGCACCAAATTTGGCACAAATGTACATTAATATGTTGCGAACATTTTCAGATATTGGGCCACTTGAAATTCCGTAATTTTTTTTTTCAAATTTTTTCAAATTTCGTAATTTCAAATTTTTCGGGTGACACCATCACAATTTCGGTCTTCGAGGCCGGCCGATAGGCAAAGTGTGACCGGAAGGGACGAGGTTCTCCTGACCACGTGGCCCTCGATCTGGGAAGCGAGAGGCGTTCCATTAGTGGACGCGCCCCTCACGCCCGACTTTTGGGCGGCCCCGGCAGGCCGTTTGTTTTGACGTTCCGTGACAGGCCCCGCACCCCCACCTCCGGGCCGACCGGAAGCTTGTGCTGAGTACATCATACCTGAACAACTCAGTGAGGCAGAACACAGCAGTGCACACCAGTGTGACCCCTTCAGTGCATAAACCAATTAACCTGTCCACTGCAGGGCATATAGAAATGAAGTTATTTTCTGCATATAATAATAATATAAGTTCAGTTCTATATAACAATTTCTGTTATCACCACTACCACTACAACTACCACTACTACAAGCTTTGTCTGGAATTTTGTGGACTAACAGACAAACAGACATACAGACAAGCTGGGATCAAAACATTACCTCCTTCCACCATTGAGTGTAGAGGTAAACATCATGGAAATTATATCATGCCCTAGATTTAATTCATGCTTACCCGTGTATTTGCTTCACTGGTTCACAAGGTATTTTGCATGCATGTAATTCAGACTCTCGTCTTCATTGCTGACCACACAATGTTCGCAACATATTAATGTACATTTGTGCCAAATTTGGTGTTTGTATCACAAAATGCACAATTCTTTTGAATATTTGGGCTAAGCCGCCCCACTATATCGGCCGGCCTCGAAGACCGAAATTGTGACGGTGTCACCCGAAAAATTTGAAATTACGAAATTTGAAAAAATTAGAAAAAAAAAATTACGGAATTTCAAGTGGCCCAATATCTGAAAATGTTCGCAACATATTTATGTACATTTGTGCCAAATTTGGTGCTTGTATCACAAAATGCACAACAGGTTTGCTATGCTGTGACACTATATGGGGGCAAACCTTTAACCTTTATTAATCATATATGTACATTTCTGAGAACCGCAACAGTGCACCCCTCCTTCGCCAGGCTCGTCCCCGAACCAAACCCACACACCAGTGAGCCCAACCGGTTCTGATGCAAGGGTCAGGACTACATTTTAGCAATTAGTGTGACACTTAGGTGTAGTTTCCCTCTACATTTACTCTAACACCCTGTGTGCGACAGTGTTAAACACTAGGTATGTCCCACCTACTGCGTTGTGTACTAACTATCAGACTCACACCCACAGCTAACCGAATTGCGGAAAGAATTCGCAAACTAAACATAAAGCCGGTGGGGAGCATGTTATTTACAAGACTAATCTAATTATTTGCAATTCTACAACCCAGGACCTGTTCTTTTGTTGGAAAGAAAAGTTGTAGGGAGGAGAAACAACAATGTACTGCACCAATACACCATAACAAGATTGCACCAATATACACAAAAATGCACAGTCATCAAAAATGCACCATCTATCTATAATTCCAGTAATCTCTGTGTGTTTGTTTGTCTGTGACCGCTGTTTCTCGACAACCACGGGTCCGATATACTTTAAACTTGCCAGGTATATTGCTGGGGACCCGAGGATGTGCCTTTTCAAGGTTTCATATTAATCGGAGAAGTAGTTACCGAGCTATGTCCAAAAAACGATTCAACCAATCAGAGAGCAGCGAGCTATCGCGTGTGCCGAACGTGGCGAACACACTCTGCCTCGGATGGCACATTTGAGAGCGTATTCATTTATTTCACGTTTGCAAACTATGTTGGCGCTATGTTGGCGTTAAACTATGTTTTAAAACTAATAATAAAACTAATAAAAACTAATTTGCGATTCATCGTAACTGCGATATACGACCTTCCGGAGCTCCTGTGAGAGCGTGCGCCATTACGGATAGTACGGGTACGTGCATGCCATATGTTGGCGTTAAACTATGTTTTAAAACTAATTAAACGGACAAATTTCATGTCATGTTTCATGTAAATAGAGGGGGGGGGGGGGGGGGATTGTCACTGTACTCGCAAGCCGTTCGCCGTTCGCTTTGGCGTTGCGAATGGACCAAAACATTTCATGGACCAAACCATTTCATGTAAAGCGTTCGCCGTTCGCTTTGGCGTTGCGAATGGACCAAAACATTTCATGGACCAAACCATTTCATGTAAATAGAGGGGGGGATATAATTTTAGATATAGATATAGTACGGGCATGCCCTAGTAATCACAATAACCAATGATGTCTTGTCCTGCTGGGCTGCTGGGCTGCTGCATCTTCCTGCTTTGTCTTCGGTGTGCCATCATAAAAACTTCGTCTTCTTTCCTGACACAACAAAGGAATCAATAAAAAGGCACAAACCGTGTCCGTTTTCATTTCGGCCAGCAGGGCCAACTTCGGTGGTCCGACTGCATGGCATCGAGGCAACTTAAAAACAGTGGTCCGCAGGGCACAAGGTAACGTTTGCAGCAATTGTCTGCCCCAGCAAAGGTGCCAGGCCACAGAACGTGTGGTCCATAGGTGTACTGGTGCAGGCAACAGGTAGCAGGATGCAGCACAAGGGTAGCCACGTGCCGCAGCACAGCTCAGGGTTCCTGCACACTCCCCTCAACAAAAAAATGGGTCCATGGGTGGGGAGGAAAGACAAAGCAGCGAGTTTAGCGGGGGCAAGGGCGCAAAGGTACACACACAATACAAGGCAATGCAACATGAGGAGCACGGGAGAGCGAGCGGAGAAAGCTCGTCCCTAGCCGTTCGTAACCCCCCATGTCAGCCTACACGACCCTTGCCCTTCCTCGTATTTACACTTTACAATTTCGTCACTACGTCTTGTCTTTTCTATCCCCCCTCAATGCCAAATTCGTCATCCAATCCCTCCCAAGAAGGAAGAGATGGAATATCACAATGTCACACTCCGTCGAGATGCGTCTTGATCTTCCAAACATTTGCAAACCTGGTGTGGAGTCCTGTCACCCTTGGTAAGTGGATGTGGATGGTGCGAAGAGATTCTCAACCTAACTATCCTCTAATAACATGAACAAAGTTACACGACCCGGGGTCTTGCCCTGCCAACTCAATTGGCCTCTTTATACTATAAAACCACCGTTTAGAGGCCATTTTTCCCCGCAAAGCGGGGGTTGGCCTTTTCGGGGACCGTGGTTGTTGTTGTTTTTTGGTTCCCTTTTTGAAGCAATGTTTTATGGCCGGATGCCCTTCCTGCCGCCAACCCTGTTTGTCACCTTTTTACGATAAACAGGGAATTACCAGTGTACTGGTACTCAATTTGCCGACCTCGGAAGGATGACAGGCTGAGTCAACCCCCCTGGCGTTAATTCAGCGATCGACCGGGATTCAAACTCAGGATCCTTGGATCCTAAGCTGGCACCCTAGCCGCTAGCCCAACACCAGGGCTCGCCCAACACCAAACTCTTTACACTATGCGGTTCTAAAAACCAATTCCCATTGACCCTCCCTGTGGTGCCCTACGGATTTGGGTCTCACTCCCCATTTCTTCAATACTGTGCCTTCGCACAATTTTGGGGCTGGGTCGTGTGGCTCTTCCAGCAGGTCTACCTACCTGCGCACCTCCACCACTGAAGTCACCACCCGAGCTTACCATGCTCCTTCCAACTACCCTAAATCGGGGAAGGCCCCTTCTGGCTCTCTCACCCCTCTGATGCCCTCTCTGGCATTGGGCTACCCGGGTCCTCTCTTAGGATCCTCAGGCCCCACTGAACTCTACTCTGAACTCTACCTGCCTCCCAGAGCCTACCTGCGGCCTCACCTGGCCGACAGGCTACCAGTGGCGGAGTGCCCATTTAACCATACTCACCAATTAAGCCCACACGCCCAGCCATTTCCACAGACTCATGCACCCCTCCAAGCACTTCATTGCTAGTACCTGCACCACAGGTGTCAATATCCAAACAATTTACCGATACCCTCTACCTAACTTTAAACTACCCTCCCCGGGTATCTGTGAAGGGGTCCATCTCTCCCCCATTCACTCCTTCGCACCATGCACTCCACACCACTCGTTCTACACTACTCACCCCTCACCATTTATTCCATACACTTGCACACCACGCAAGCACTTCTTCCCACACACTCCATTCATCCACAATACACCACCTCTGGTGATCCCAACCATTGCCTCATTTGCTCAAGAATCAACAATACTCAGATTCTCATTCAATTTCTCATTTCCTCAAACATACCACAAACACACCATCATCTAACTGACTACTACCCTCTAAAACTTGTGCTTTCCCGTCATCCCTTCCACGAAGCACATCCCTTGTCATTATCAACCCTCTAATCTGACTACGTCTCCTCTACCTGTACAAATGTCTCTACTTAAATCTCATGTCTCCTATGCTCAGCTAATTCCCTAACAATTATCCGAGCCCACCCTGGCTAGTTTTCACTGCCAACCCCATAAATGTAGAGCTCCTTTTCCCCCTATATGAGGAATGGTAAAACGACCATCCCTCCACACCGGCCACTACTCCCAACACTATGACCCCTCAGTCCTCTCGCACTATGAGCCCCCGTCATTGGAGGTAGACCGCCGGGGGAGGGCTATGCATGTCACCTGGAGGAAGGCATGGAGAGAGTCCATGCCTTCGCACACCGCCAGCTTCAGCTGGCGGGTGCCAAGATGAAGCACAGGTACGACCACCGGAGTCAGGGGAGTCAGTACGCTCCGGGGATGAAGATCTGGTTCTTCAATCCCTGGAGGCGGAAGGGTAGGTGCCCCAAACTCACCTCACCCTGGCAAGGCCCGGGGGTCGTCCTCGCGAAAATTTGTGACGTGGTCATTAAAATCAAAATGGGGCCACGAGCCATCCCTCGGATCGTCCATGCCGACCGGGTGAGACCCTACCCCGGCGAGCAGGCGCCCTCATGGATCGCCTCGGCTTTAGAGGCCGAGGCAGGACCCAGTATTAGTGGACTCTGGCACGGGACCGCATAGCAGGTCCGCGGGAGCCCGCAACTCCTGCCCATACATCAGCAACGCTGGACTGCATGCGGTGGCTCCGTGCTGGCTAGTTCGGTAGGCCATTGACAAATATGGGAGATGTTCGTCCCAGTCATCCTGACGGGTGGTGGTGAACAATGCCAATTGTTGAACCAAGGTTCGGTTGAACCTTTCCACCATCCCGTCAGATTGTGGTCTTAAGGGCGTTGTTCTTGTCTTCCTAATTGACAGGAGCCTGCACACATCTTTTTGTAATTGGCTCTCAAAATTTCGACCCTGATCGGTGTGCTGCTCCTCCGGAATCCCATGCCTACATGCAAATCCTTCCACGAAGGCCTGTGCCACCACCCCGGCTTCTTGGTTGGGGAGGGCATAGGCCTCCGGCCACTTGGTGAAATAGTCCATTACAACGAGGATGTACTTGTTACCTTGGTGTGTGCGGGGTAGTGGTCCTAGAATATCCATAGCCACCTGCTCAAGGGGGGCCCCCACCTGGTGTAATTGAAGGGGGGCCCTCATCCTCCGTGCTGGTCTTTTTTTTTAGCAGTACAGGCGTCGCATCTCCGACACCAGTCCTGTATGTCGCGCCCCATATTCACCCAATAAAACCTCCGGCGGACCCGATATGTTGTCTTTGTCCTGCCCAAATGGCCGCCGGGGCGGGTACCATGCACCTGTTGTAATATTGTGTTCTTAAATTTATCTGGGACCAGCCAGGAAGTTCTCTCAGAGGGAATCTCTTCCCATTTGCGAAATAAGATGTTACTTTTCAATTCTCACTGTCTCCAGTTTACCATCTCGCAAATGGAATCGGGCCAATTCCTACCATTTCCTCGGGATTCCCTCCAGGGACGGCTCGGCTGGAAGTTCTCACCCCTCACTGCCGCGACTTCATTAACTGGGGTGCAGCCGGCTATCTTTGTGCCCCTTCCTATAGTGCGTGGTTCTGTACTAATATTGATTACTCGGACGGCCACCACCGGCCCATCCATTTTTACAAGGGTGCGGCCCACGACTAAACCCGGAATGGACTGTGCTGCCACCGGTTCGACTCGGCCACAGGACTCCTGCCATGCTGGGCGAGCTAGCCATCGGGCTGGCACGATGGCCTCGGCCCTTGGGGGAATGTTCACGGTCTCAGAAGCCTCCAGCTCCGTCCTCTCAGCCATGCTCACCCGACCCAATGGCAGCTCTTCTACTCCCACTTGCAGGGTCCCCCGGCACAAATCGATTTTACAACCGCTGGCAGTCAACAGATCCAACCCGACTAGGCATGGGTCGCACACCTGCGCCACCCAAACTTCTACTTCCCTCATTACTGACCCCAACTTGAGGGTTACAAAACCACGCCCTTTGATGGGGGCCGTTACCCCGGCAGCCAGCTGCAAACTATGATTTTCCAGACGCTGGATTTTATCCCAGCCGTCTGCACTTGAATCAAGGATCACAGGGCTGATGATCGTGGCGCTAGCTCCTGTGTCCACCACAGCGTTCTACCCCTTCGCCAGCAATTTTGCACCGAATCGTCAAACTACCTGCTCCAATTTGCCCACAATAGATGACCTGTCACGTCAATGAGGGCTCTTCACCATCCCCTACTACCAAACACGGCCCTGTATACTCGGCACTTATTAGTTTCCAGGGCCCTGGCGGGGGAGGGGGGGGTTGTCTGGGGTCGGCTAGCCCGACCCGTACGAGGTGGAGTTGATGGTCCCGGCTGCCGGGGTCCGTCCCGGCGCGGAGCTAGACACTCCCACGCACGCTGACCCAGCCGGCTGCAGTTAAAGCACCTCACCTGGTAAGGTGCTTGCCTCCAGAATTCCAAATTGCCCCCCTGAAGGTCCTAATTGGGGCATTTGTCCGTGGCCTGCCGTGTGCCACCTCCGGAGCCACCTGCCATGGTCCAGATCCCGCCAGGCCCTGGTCCACCAGCCTTCGGACCATGCTTTCCAGGTCAGGGCCCCTTTCGGGGGCAGACCCCCTCAGGTGGCCGCCACCAGCCACGGGCCCTACCTGTCGCACCGCCACTGCGTATGGCGCTCGCTTCCCCGGGCCAGGGGCCTCGCTGCTTCCCAACGGGCCACAGCGTCGGCCGCCTGGCTCAAAGGTCTGCGGGCGCCACATGGCAAGCTGTGGCTGAAGCTCGGGGTCTGGAAAGGCCTGGATGAAATGGTCCAGCGCCAGGCTTTCCTGGGAGTTTACTGCCATGTTTGCATGTGCAATTCCCACTGTGCGGCGAATGTCGTAGACAAGCTCCCCGATGGTCTCCTGGGGCTTCCGTTTTCGCACCGCGAGCTGAGCTTTAACAAGCTCGCTCTGATGTTCAATGCCGAAACGATTAATTAGGGCCGCACGGAGGTCTGGCAGGGTGATAGCACCCGGTGGCAAGGCCGTCAGAACCTCCGCCGCCGCACCGCGCAGTGCCCCCACAAGGTGTACTCCACCTTCGTCTGGGTTCCAACCGTTCCCCCTACACACGTGATCGAATTGCGCCAGGTACGCCCTCAAATCACTCTTGCCGTCATGCGGCGCGAGTGGAACCTTATGGCCGCCCGAAGGCCGGACCCCGTGCGTAGCTCCCTGCGGGGTTAATGCGGCGCCGAACCGTTCGGGCCCCCACAGTACTCTACTCCCCGGGGGCTCGCGTGCATCCCCCGTCCCTCTAAATACTGCCCCTGTCGGTGTCGATGCTTGGGTTGCTTCGACGCAACCCGCTACCCTCTCCATACTCGCACACCCTGTCTCACCAACACCTCTCGCACTCCCCATAGTCGGACATCCCTGCGCACTCGGGTGGTCCAAAAATGCAAAAAAAATCACTTTTTTATCTGGATTTTAATGCTCAATTGGATTAGTGTTAGAAATGGTCTAAATCATTCACCCAAAAAATATTTTGCATCTGAGTCATCTATAAACTCATACACACATCACACATACATCACACTAACTCCAAGATGCTATGCTTTTTATGTCATTATATGCGTACACATCAACATAGGTCTAGAACTTGAAATGCCATGTCCTATCCAATTGTTCGTATATCTTTTATCAAGATATTTATGGAAATGGTTCAGATGAGATAATTTACTTGATGCCTGTGCCACATTTTAGTAACATTATGTGAAATCTGTAATAAATACATTTGTGTCACATGATTTTAACTTTTGTCCATATTTGCCGAAAATAGCCAAATTTGGTGAAAAACGCCATATTTCAATTGAAGTGTGTATGAGTTTCTAGATGGAATTAAGCGAAAATATTTGGTGGGTGAATGTTTGAGACCATTTCTAACAATCTTCAAAGGCAAACAAGCAAGGCCACCTTGGTCGTCTCTATACGAGTCCTGATTTCTCATTCCCTAGTCCCCAATGTCTCTACCATGTCATCCAACCTCTTTGTCAGCCCCTCATGTACCATCTGGCACTCTTTCTTCGTCGCTATTATTTCCCTTTTTATTTCTTTTCGTGCTGAATTCAGTCCCCCATCACGTCCGTGTTCTTACCCACCTGCTCCTTTAACTCTTTCTGTCCCACCGTCAGCTTCTCTACTTCCCGCGTCAACTCCTCTATACCCCCATGTAACCTAGCCGTACTCTTCCTCACCTCCTTCTCCACGCGCTCCTCGCACTGCTTTACCTCGTCGCGTACCAATGCGACCTCTTCGCTCAACCCGCGCCTTATGTCCTCCCCCATTTCTTCTATTTCCCTCCTAGATGCCACCCTCATTTGTTCCAATTCGTTATTTTAGGCATCCATTTTGCTTTCCAGCCCGTTTTTTACCTCCTCTAATTGATCCCCCATTTGTTTTATTCCCCGGGCGGATTTGTCCCCCATTTCCCTCAATTGGCCCCCCATTTCTTTCAATTGGTTAGCCATTTGCCCACTCATTTTGTTTTCCAATTTATTTAACCCGTCCTTCATTTTTTTCATTTGATTCTCCCCCTGGGCATCCATTCCGTTAGCCAATCGATTCCCCATTTTGTTCATTTCCCTGGTGGATTTCTCGTTCATCTTTTCCATATACCCCATCATTTGCGCCATAAGAAGGCCCACATCTATTGGCGCTGCGGGCTCGGCTGCCGTGGCCATGTGCGAGGCACCGCCATTTTCTTCTCCTGCTACCTGCCCCTCATCAATGTCCTCCATTGCCAACTGTCCCAATTCTTCCCGGGGGTCCTGGGTTGACTCTAATTCCTCTTCCATCTCCTCCTCTACCCACACCGGCATCCGACCATCTTGGTTATCCATGGCACGATTTTAAATTTGGGTTTTAAGAATAAATTTCAGCCGCTCGTAATTTTGAGTGCGTTAAGCGCACTTCGGGTCAAATCCCACTCCCCTGACACCAATTGTTGCGGATCTCCTGGTTGGCCTTCTCCCCTTTACCAAGGGGGGGTTAGTCCCCTTGTCTTTGACATGCCGAAGCTATGACGTTCCTTCCGGACGGCGTTAAATAAGGTTGTAGGCCGAATTCCTATTACCTAAGTACCAACGCCGCATAGGAAGCAAGGAAATAAGCCCCGCCCGAACCACGGTCATAGGTGGAAACGCCGAGCGGTAGCGAACCGTGACCCGAGCCATTATCAAGGACAAGATCCCGATCCGAGCGGTTCCTAATCGTGCCACTCTTACCCAATGGAGGAAATCACTGATACGGTCGACTCAGGAAAGACAAGGAATAACAGTTGGTTTATTACACTATGTACAGTACCAAGAAGAAGAATACACAGTGCAGCCTTATACAGTCTTATACTTATCCCAGGACAACGGGCCCGTTTCACACCTCAGACACACTCACACGGGGTTGCAGACGAACGGGGTGATGGTCCAGGGATGGCGTCCAGGCAGTTCGCTCCGGTCCCCGACTCGCACCGCGAAGAAGATGGTCAGGGCGGCAGAAGCTCCCCGCGGGTCGTTGGCGCAGATCGGACAATTACGGGGCGAACGGTAAGCTGGGCTTGGCGGTTACGCTGGCGTGGCTGCGTACGTAATAGATGAACAGGCGCTATATGCGTTCCCAATACAAGTTCATAGGCGCTCCCAATACAAGTTCATAGGCGCTCCCAATACAAGTTCATATGCACTCCCAATACAAGTTCATAGGCGCTCCCAATACAAGTTCAATAGCAAGGTGCAATTCCTTCCAGACCTTTACACACTGCTCTCCCGCCGAAGTCATCCTCAAGTCCTCTTCACAAAGCCAGCCTTCCCCAGCGAGTCCTTTTACAAAGCGCCTCTCCCGCAGAAGTCCTGATAAGGGCAGTCCTTCGCTTCAGTCCTGTTCTCAAGGGCTTTGTGCGTGGGCTTTTATAGGCACGCCCTAACCACGCCCTGTCACGCCATGTCACCCGAGCCCTGATTGGCTGGTGGCCCTTACCGTTGCTGTCTCCGCCGCTCCACCCTCGATGCCGCCACACCCCGACCCCGTGCTCCTCCCTCTCTCAGGCCTACCTCGTGTCATTTGACTCGGGAGCATGCTAATGCGAGGTGCAATAGCCAAAATGGGGCACGGGATGGATTCTGCCCAACGAGGTAGATTTGGAGGGTGGAGGAAAAATGAAAGGGGGCCAATCTTATTTCTTTTACACAATGACCAGATGGCATCAGCCCTCGGGTCCTAAAATCCTGCTCTGCCGCTCTATCTACCCTCTCTCTGTTCTTTTCACCCTCTCTTTTGCTCAAGGTCATCTGCCAGCATCTTGGAAATCAGCAAACATTACCGCTTTACACAAAAAAAAAGGTGCAAAAACAGATCCTTGCAACTACAGACCAATCAGCCTGCTCCCAATTATCAGCAAAGTCGTGGAATCCATCATTGCTTCAGATATCAAATCCTTCCTCTTCTCCAATGGCTTGATCTCTGATCATCAATTTGGATTCAGACCAGGTCATTCTACTCTGGACATGTTGCTTCTGCTGTCTCAACAATGGATGGAGGTCCTCAATGCCAAACAGGAAATCAGAGCTGTCTCACTTGACATATCACGTGCCTTCGATACGGTCTGGCACCCAGCTCTGCTCACCAAACTCACCTCCTATGGTATTCAGGGAAATCTCCACTCATGGCTTGTGGATTTCCTCTCTGGTCGTAGGCAACGTGTGGCCCTGAATGGATATCTCTCATCTTCCCTGCCTGTTCTGGCTGGAGTTCCCCAAGGCAGTGTTCTGGGCCCTGTGCTATTTCTGGTCTTCATCAATGACCTCTCCGACTCTCTGGAAAATCCTCTCTATCTCTTTGCTGATGACTCCACTATCTGCCGCTCCATTCCTCATCCTTCAGATCGGCAGTCTGCAGCCTCCTCACTCTCTGCAGACCTGGACAAACTCACAGACTGGTCAAACAAGTGGAACATGTCTTTCAATCCTGACAAATCTCACACTCTTACAATGTCTCTCCGAAAGGACCGACTGGACAACCCTCCCATCTACTTTCTCAACAATCCTCTCCAAGAAGTTCTGTCGCTCAAGCTTTTGGGTCTCACTATCTGCCATGATCTATCTTGGGAAAACCACATTTGCAAGCTGGCCTCCAAAGCCAGTCGCCGACTGGGCATCCTCCGTCATGCGAAGTCCTTCCTTGGCACACCTGAGCTCCTCACCACATACAAGGCTTTCATCCGCAGCTCAATAGAATACTGTTCCCCCCTCTGGACTGGTGCTCCTGCCTCACACCTTGCTCGGCTTCACGCTGTTGAGGCCAAAGCTTTCAGAATCATTGGAATCTCCTGCGATGTAGTCAACTCCGAGGGCCTTTCACTCACTCACCGCAGGCAGGTTGGTGGTCTTTCTGTCTTCTACCGACTCCTCTCCGGCCTTGCTCCCCCAGCTCTCTCTGTGCTCTGTCCCCCCAATATTCCTTCAGGTCGCACAAGATCTGCCTGCAACCCTCTTATGGTTAAACTACCAAAGTCTAGGCTCTCTGCTCACCTTCACTCTTTCATTCCCCTTTTCTCCCGCCTCTGCAACAAACTCCCCCACTCCCTTCAATCCCACTCCTCCCTCCAGGTCTTTAAAACAGCTGTTCACCACCATCTCTTATATTCCCCCATCGAAAGCCTTGATCTTTTCTACCCCCGGTAATTCACACCAGAGTCCTTGCAGTGTTCATATGTTTTATTCCTCTCCCACCTCCCCCCAAGTCCTCCCGATGTCCCTGCTCTCAAATGTTGTGTTTGTGTCCTTCCCCCTCTCTCCCCATCTTGTCTGCCGCTCCCCTTGTTTTTTGTGTTTTGTGTGTCGGTTTGTCTTTTTTGTGTGATTAATGTTAGCTCTTTCACGAGCCTCGATCTTGTATACAAAAAAAGCAAAAAAAGCAAAAAAAATGCAGATGTGACTCGGGAAATGGCCTTATACTCACATAGTCTATGACATAACTAATATCCTAATCGGCCTACGTGTTGCTTGTGGACTAACTATGGGGGCAAATCTTTAACCTTTAATGATGGTATATGTGTGGGGAACACCTCTCCAATCGATCGTAACAGAAGTTCACCAACAGTTTGAGATTGAGAATGACGAAACTTTATTAAAATACCACTTATACAGATCTGGAGGAGACTGAGACGTCTACAGCACGAACCAGCTTCATGCCACGTCTAGCCTTCCTGAAAATACATTGATTCACAGTCCGCTTATATAGGGACACGTTTTATCAGAAAATCTCCGAGAGAACAAAGGAACTGGCGAGAGTTCCTCCCACCGTTATCCCTAGTGGGCCTAGCCCCCACCGTCATCCGTCCTTTCATCTTGGGGGAGTGGAGTACGCACCGTTAGGATCCGGACCAGATGTGTTTTCAGGGCTCCGAGGTGACAGAAAATATAACTCACTGAAAGGGGAATTGCATTCTTGGTTCCGATAAGACCATAAAGTAAATGAGGTTGTTCTGATGAGTCCCAGGTGTTAAAAGCACCTTCAGTTCACATTTCTCATTTAAACATAAATTCAAAGCATATTTATTGTAACTCAAGCGTCGCTGTGATTATACGAAATATAATTAATGTTTTGGCCGTTTATCAAAGGTTATATGTCTACGATTCAAGCATCCTACGTGAAGTTACACATTCCGCGCGCATATTATCCATTCTCCTGCCCGCGGTTTGAGGCGCCGTCTGGGAGAAGAGAGAAGTTTTATGACTTAGGCTTATCCAGCCGTCAAGGGGCACATCGTATACAATGAGGCCAGACGTTCAGCACGGATGAAGCGAGCATTTTCTCATTTTAAACTAAAGCAAAACGGCAACCCTTTATTAACTTTATGAAATAGCGTTTTTAAACAGCAATTATAACATAACATATTAGCCTGACGACATCCATACCAGGGCATTTAAGCAGTAACAGATCTGCGACCTGACATATGTACACTCTCAAAACCGCAACAATGTTATTTTTTTTGCATTTTAATTTATTTTATTTATTTCTTTATTCTTCAATACTAATTGAAATATAGTGCATTTTGTAGTTAAGGCAGAATAACATATTTTTTTGTGTTGGATCTAAGCCTGGTGTTGGCTTCGTGGTTCGGGTGCTGGCTTGGGATCCTAGGATCCTGGGTTCGAATCACGGTTGATCACTGAATTAATGCCAGGGGTGTTGACTCAGCCTGTTATCCTTCCGAGGTTGGCAAATTGAGTACCAGTTCCCTGGTAATTCCCTGTGTGTGGCGACTAACAGGGTTGTTGGCAGGAAGGGCATCTGGCTGTAAAACATTGCTTCAAAAACAGGCCACGGTGCCCAAAAAAGGCCAACCCCCGCTCTGTGGGGGAAATATGGCCTCTGAAGGCGGTTCTTCTTTTTTGTTTTGTGTTGGATCTATAACCCTTTTATTTCCAAATGTATTTTTTTTGCATTCATTTTATATATTTCCTGAAATAACATGAGATCACATTGTTTGCAGGTCTGGTTCATCCAGTGAATTTTCAAAGTGACTTCCGTCAGAGTTTCCAGGATGCTTTAACCAATGAGTGTGTAAAGCAGGGACCGTATGATTCTCTCATGGAGCTGAATAATCCTCCAATGATGCATGAAGGTAAGCAGATCCAGCACAGAACACACAGCACAGCTCCACTTGCTTTGCTTGATTAACGATGAAATGCTTAAATTGAACATCATGTCGGAGGAATGATCTGTTTAAACAGTGGGCCGCTTGTGCTACGTGATCCACTTAAGCTTGTGTTTCCTCGATGACTCTGACTAACGTCACTTAAGCGCCAGGAGCTTTGGCTACTCCTGAAGATCGCCGAGCTTACCAAATGTACACTGCGCTCAATTAGCTGATCTTTACAATTTTCAAAACCACAAGGATCGCTCCGATCCGAGGCCGAACTAGGCGGTACAACACATGGGAAGTAAAAGATGGGAAGCCGTCTCTTATAATCATAATGGGTTTCTTAAAAGAGATTACGGGGCCAAGGGTAGACGAGATGCTATGATAACTACAGAGTTCATAGAAAACAATATCCTGCACAGTGTTCAAGTGGATACTTCAATTTTAATAGAATAATGATTTTAAATATCGTGAAAAACATCAGTAAAAATCCAAACAAAGAGAGTGGCGATCGATTCTGCCTCTCTGAAGGTCCACCTCCAACCACAACTTGCCAGCCAAACAGTCTGTTCTGATTCCTCTGAAGCCCTCCTTTCTTTTCCCCATTAATGTAACACTTGTTTATGTAACAAGGACGTCTGTTGCATTCAAAATACCCAGCGCATTTTACCTAACTTTTAGAATAAACGTAGCGGAACATACCCAACACATTAATAACGAGAACGGCGCTCAGTAGAGAGCAAATCTCCGCCCTGTTGGCCATAATCACTCAACGGTGAAGAATCACTTAAAAAAATTACACTGGCTGGACCCAGATCTTCACTAAAATTGAATCGATTCTTCCTTGTCACACACACAAACTGTCGAACAAGTTTCATACAAATCCATCCATAACTTTTGAGATATCCTGCTATGTATCGTTTTTGCCCCTATCTCCCAATGGTGAAGAATCACTTTCAAATATTATAGTAGCTGGATCCGGATCTTCACCCAAGTCTCATAATTTCGTGCTTTTCACATACGCTACATCTCTGCCGAATTTTTGTACGAATCCGTCCACAACTTTTTGAGATATTTTGTTCACAAACAGACAGACAGGGGGTGAAAACATAACCTCCATCCACCTTTTGTGCTGGAGGTAATTAAGCAGGAACCTGAGGCTGGGGTTTTTAAGACCGTTTCATAAAAACGCACTGTCATAAATTATGAAAAATCAAATTATCATTTGGGTTTACGAGGACAAATCCAACTTTAAAAAGTTAAATTTCTGATATTAAGCCAAAGAAAACTTGATAATGCATCATGCTGGAAAATGTAATTGCACTCCATTGAAGATCGTTCGACTAACACAGCCTTCGGCTCAGTTGGACTTTTCTGTTCATCCTACTTGCATAGCCGAAAGCAGGGTGACGCAATTGGTTCACTCTCTCTGTCTGACAAATGTCACTGTGAGTTTATGTTCGAGGTACTACATAATTTAATTCGAATTTTGTATTTTGAAAATTGTACAACATGAATCGGAACATTAACCTGCAGTTTAGAAGTGCACAACAACAACAACAACAACAACAACAACAACAACAACAGGCATTTTAAGGCCATTTGCCCTGCTAGAGCGGGGGTTAGCCTTGTGGGCCCCATGACAATTTTCTCCATTTTGCCCTATTTTCTGCATCTCCCCTTGTTAATCCCCTTGCCCGCATTTCTTCTTCCACCAACTTTAGCCAAGTCTTTCTCGGTCTTCCCCATCCTCTCCTTCCTTCTGCATTCATTTCCATCACTCTTCTCAACCAGTCACTTTCATCCTTCCTCAACACATGACCCAACCAGCTCAACCTGTTTCTCTTCACAGCATCAATCACAGGCTCGATTCCCATCATCTTTCGCAATTCATCATTTGTCTTCCTCTCCCTCAACAATACTCCACACATCCACCGAACCATCTGCATTTCCACCCTTTCCAGCCTTCGTTGCTGCTCTATGTTCATTACCCATGTCTCGCTCCCATAAATCATAACACTTCTCAGACATGCAGCATACACCTTTCCCTTCAGCTTCAACAACACTCCCCTCCTCGTCAGCACGCTACTCATTTCCAGAAACTTCTTCCAGTTTAGAAGTGTGTTGGCTCTAAATTTGGCAAATTTGATGGAGTCTCATCTTCAGCGTACATGCGCACTTGTGATAAAGGAATTGCTTCAGTCTGTCATTCTGGCAATCAAACAAAATTGAAAATCCTTCCAAACACAAAACTTACTGTTTTTAGGGACATCACAAAGGACAAAAACCACGGGCATGACTAAGTAGTTCAACATGTTAAATATGGTGGTGGAAAAGAGGGTGCATCCACGGCAGTGATCTTCTCATTGAATGTCTTTTTTTGCAAGGTGGTGAAGCCGCTTCAGTATTTGGCTATGTCCTTCCTTCCATCCATCCATCCATCCGTCCATCAAAAATGAAGAAGACCATATCTAACCCACCGTGTTTAATTCTGAAGGGTTCTAAAGAGTAATTCTCATGGGTTTCGTTTGTGTCTATGCTTTGCCTATTTCATACTAAAGGTACCAAACTGAACTGCTTCCTTTGGACACAGGTATGAATTTTTTGCACTCCTTGCTGTCACTGTATCAACAAAGTCATGTATCAGCCGGCCAGTTTTTGTTGTTGTATAGCCCCGGACAGTTGTCTCAAAGAAACCTGCAGCATGGAGACAGCCGGTCAATCTCCCAGGAGCGACCCAGAGATCCCCCACATCCAGGATGGTGTGCCCCCACCTTCACAAAGTCAGGGCCATGACACAGACAGACAGACAGAGAGTAGAGAGAGAAGAGACATGGACAAGAGGAAGAGCATCGGTCCATGAGGACCGATTGTCACGCTGACCATAACCACGATGCCCTGACGAATCCAGGCAGCAGGGAAGAATGGGGAGGGGTGGGAGTACAACCACCTCAAATAGGTGTCCCAAATAATGCCAAAATCTATTCATCCAGTGCCTAGTGCTGACATGGCAATTTATCTCCGAGCCTCCTGCTCATGAACAGCTGTGCTCTGGAATATTGAAAACCTGTAAATGGTGTGTTACAGTAGGACAGCAACATCAAATGGCTATCGTTGCCACCCTTGAGGGCTGTTGTGAGTAGTTTCTTGATCTGTACTGCACGTTCAGATTGTCCATTAGAATGAGGATATGTAGGACTCATTCTTGTAACCCTGAACCCCCATTCCTGGGCAAATGTCATCATATTGGGACTTGCAAATGGCATATTGTCTGCAAATAACTCTGAGTTGCCCTGTCTGGTGAAAACAGACCTCAAAGCTTCAACAATGTGTTTTGCAGTGACCCCACAAATGTGAATAACTTCAGAATACTTGGAGAAATAGTCCACAATCAGGAGGAAATGTTTCTTGGCAAAGTGGAGAATGCCCGCTCGTAGTTTCTACCAAAACCCCTGGGGTATATCATGCGGAAATAGTGGCTCTTTGCTGTTCGCTGGTTCGTACTTGGCACATGTCGCACATTTGGCAACAAGACGTTGTATATCCTGGTTGATACTTGACCTGTCACTTGACATGCTTTGTCTTTGCATTTCTCTTGCCCAAAATGGCCTTCATTTCATGTTCGAAGAATGCCAGACCTGGGTGCAGCAGGAATTAACAAACACTCCCCCTCAAAAATCATGCCATTTTCCACATGCAGCTCACCACTGAAATCTCAGAAAGGTCTAACGGACACAGGAAAGTTGGTGTCAAATTGTCGTCATGTGCAGTGCCCTGGCTGACAAAAAGACGGATCACTAGCTGGAGTGCCTGAAACTGCATGACCTCAAAGATTGAGTCTTACATTGGGACTGGGGCACTCAGTGCCCTTGATAAAGTGTCTGGAATGTACAGCCACTTCCCAGGAACATATTTGACAACCACATAATAATGCACAAGTTGAAGCAGCATCAACTGAGCCAAGGTGGTGTGGGGTGATCTTCCTTTGAAGGTGGTTTCCATACAATGGAAGAGTGCTGAACAAAATGGGCATGGCTGCCATTTTTGGCTGTATACCAGAATCCGACATGGCCACCACCTGAATATATATTGGCCTTGCCAGACCATATGTGGCCAAAAAAAAAGTTTTTCGGCTATTTATAGTTAAATAGACGTCACGGAAGTCGATGTAAAATGAGACTCCTGGTGCAGTGCCACATCCCCGGATCCCCCCCCCCCCTTGACCCCAAACCGAAACTGCCTCAACCCAAAAACAGGAAGTGATTCACCACAAACCAGAAGTGACTAATTAATTATTAAATTTTCACCGTTTCACGATTTTCAACAAAAAAAAAAATTTGATTTTCAAAATTTCCGATTTGCCAATTTTTCTCGATTTTTCTCGATTTTTGTGATTTTCTCGATTTCCCCAAATTTCCAGTTTCTAACATAATTAAATAATTAAAATAATTATAACAACCAATTTTTTAACCATATGGTTTAAAAAATTATTTTGTGTACAACATTGCAAGTTTGTGAACATGTGTGAATATTTGTAAATGTTTGTGAATATTTGTGACCGCGAATGCGACTTCCTACAGCGGGTACGCAAAAACCCCCGGCATGCGCCATGGGCAATGCAATCAGTCGCTATATAGGAACTCTCTCCCCTACATATTACGAACCATTCGTTTATGTGTTTTTTCAAATATTTGTTTGACAACAACATCATTAACTTTCAATCGAATAAATAACCCATGCTCTCCAACCAGGATCTGAGAAACCTCGATTGCACAAATAAAGTTTACCCCCATCAAATCTTGAGGATTGATACAACAATCATCAATATTATCTCCAGAAACATTATCCTTATAAAATGTTGTTGTAATCTCTATTTGTGAATCATTTTCATCAGTTGTCATAAGCGTTGGGTACATAGTGATAGCACAACCCCCTAGAGATGCCCTCTCATCACACTTATGCAAAAATATATTTACTATGTCAAGAGGATATTTAAATTTGGTTTCTCTTAATACATGGACTTAACCAATGAAAGAATCGCTTCAAATATTTTCATAGTTTACCTTTCCTCAGTTGATGTAGAATGTAGATGTTCGCGAATTGAATATAGTAATTGGGAAAGAAAATGACCTAATAATTATATTATTACCCACATCAACAGGTCGGCTTGGTTTAATACCCCAAGACAATACCTCTGGTGTTTCAATGTATAGTTTTGTCATGTTTTCATTCGAATGTTTATATTTAATTGATATTTTACAAGATTCAACCCCCCTGTGTTTGGAATATTTAGGTGTTCCAAAAAATTTTTATTATCAAAATTATCAAAACTCAGTGCCATTTTATATATATATATATATTTTTTTATTTTTTTTAATCATCGTATATGACAAAAAAAATTGATTTTTATATTTCTTATACTGTATATAAAGAGATGAATTCATATAATAAGATGAAGTTTCTTAAAAAGAACAGCAAATTCACAACATATTGTGATGTTTGTGACCATGATTCCAAACAACTCTATAAAACATTTTCACACCAACAAACACAAAGCTAAACTTTCACAGATGTCTCCACTTGAACGAGAAACAAAATATTGCAGCGTTTGTGATGTCAGTCTTGAAGGCGAGTTTTCCCTCTCATCTTAAATCACGCAAACACACACTCAAACTTTTACATATGGTCGCTCCGCTTGAACGAGAAACAAAATATTGTCGCGTTTGTGATAAGACCGGCTTGAAGGGGAGCTTTCCCACCCATCTTAAATCACAAAAACACATCGAGTTGAGGGGATACACTATAGAGGACACTGATAATGCATTTAGGAACCATATTAGAATAAGGAGGTTTGGTTTAACACTCCCAGAACCAAAATCAATAGCTGAGGCGATTGAAACAGTCAAATCCGCCGTTGAAAGCTATGTAAAGAATACGTTGGCTGAGATTAAACCCCTTAAACTTTATATGGGAGTAAAAATGGAATTGAAAAAAATCGATTCCTGAAAAAGAGGAGCTTGTTAAGAAACTCTATATAAGAACAAAACCTTACTTTGTCACATCACTCCAGGGGTTCTTATTAACAGACGTTTATGATAAACTTTTAGAACAAGAAGAGGAAGAGAAGAGAAGATGATAAGAATTATGGATATGAACTTTTTAAAATATTATACATCAATATACACATTTTAAAATCAGACCCTCTAAAAGCTTCTTCTTACATTGATTTACCAAGCGAGATAAAACTTGTGTGTTAAACATCAATCCACCGTAATTAATATGCCGGTAGAAGGTTCAGACATAAAATTCAAAGATTTCGATAAAACTATAAAACACCCATTCGTGATATATGCTGACTTTGAATGTATTCTTGAAAAGATAAATGACGCTTCTTCAAAATCAAACGAAACATCCACAAATAAATATCAAAAACATACTCCTGGTGGTTTCTGTTAAAATATCAAGTCATCCATTGGCGACAAATACAACAAACAAGAACTTTATAGAGGAGAAGATGCGGCTTCTGAGTTTATAAAACGATTAGAAGAGGACTGTCGTCGCTTAAGAAAGATAATTAGATTAACCAATAAACCGATGAACCCCCAAATAAAAGAAGAAAAAACAGAATATAAGCAACCAAATAGCATCTGTCATATTTGAATGAATATGAATGAATGATCGTTTTAAGGCCATTTTCCCCCACTCGAGTGGGGGTTAGCCTTGCGGGCCCCATGACAATCATGGTTCCCTGTTTCGAGGCAATGTTTTTATGGCCGGATGCCCTTCCTGACGCCAGCCCTTGGTCACGCTCTTACGATGCGCAGGGATACGGTGTACCTATTCTAAATCGGGGTACACACCGTGATCATTCATCCCAGCAAGCTGGCACTCAATTTGCCAACCTCGGAAGGATGACAGGCTGTCATATTTGTGGGAAGAAAATTGATGGAGAGGAAGATACTGGGGACCAAAGGTTAGAGACCATTGTCGTCTCACTGGGAAATATAGGGGTCCGGCTCATAGTGTCCGGAACAGACAAACTCCCACTTTGCCTTTTGATACTACAACAACAACAACAACAACAGGCATTTTAAGGCCATTTTCCCTGCAAGAGCGGGCATCAGCCTTGCGGTCCCCATGACAATCTTCTCCATTTTGCCCTATTTTCTGCATCCCCCCTTGTTAACCCCCTTTCCCGCATTTCTTCTTCGACCATCTTTAGCCAAGTCTTTCTCAGTCTTCCCTGTCCTCGTGTTCCTTCTTCATTCATTTCCATCACTCTTCTCAACCAGTCACTTTCATCCTTCCTCAACACATGACCAAACCATCTCAAACTGTTCCTCTTCACAGCATCCATCACAGGCTCTATTCCCATCATCTTTCGCAATTCATCATTTGTCTTCCTCTCTCTCAACAATACTCCACACATCCACCGAACCATTCGCATTTCCACCCTTTCCAGCCTTCATTGCTGCTCTACGTTCATTACCCATGTCTCTCTCCCATAAATCATAACACTTCTCACACATGCAGCATACACCTTTCCCTTCAGCTTCAACGACACTCCCCTCCTCGTCAGCACGCCACTCAGTTCCCGAAACTTCTTCCATGCACATCTCCCTCTGGCACCCGTTGCCGAGTCTGATCCACCTTCTCCATTCAGCATGTCTCCGAGGTAGCAAAATGTTTTCACACCTTCCAGCTCGCCGTCTCCAAGATCCAACTCAACATTTCCTCCATCTGCCGCTCCCTCTGTGCACACCTTACACTTGAATGTGGCTGCCACACTGGTTAATGACCCTCTCACACCACTACATTTTTGATGAACCCACTCTTCGCACATTGTACATTGAATGGAATTCACTCCGACACTCTTCCTGCACACAGCACACGGCCACTTCCCAGTTCTTTCCACCTCACCACATGCTTTACGACTTGCCATCACCTTCGTTTTTCCGATATTCACCTTCAGACCTTTTGTCTCCATACATTCCTTCCACTTGTTCATCTTTTCCTTCAGTTCATCCATACTTTCCGCAATCAACACCAGATCATCGGCATACAACAACTCCCACGGTAAACCCTCCTTTACGTTCTGAGCCAGCACCTCCATCACAGCTACAAATAGTAGTGGACTTAGTACCGACCCCTGATGCACTCCCACCTTCACCTCAAACTCACCACTGTTCCTGTCCTTCGTCCTTACAGCTGTGCACGCTCTTTTGTACATTGCCATCACTACTCTGATCAACCATTCCTCCACTCCTAACTTCCTCAATGCCCATGTCAATACTTCGTGTGGAACCCTATCGAATGCTTTCTCCAGATCAACAAACCCAAGAAACAACTTCTTCCTCTTCTCCATGTACTTCTCCTGCAACTGCCTCACAATAAAAAGCGCGTCTGTCGTTCCTCTTCCAGGCATAAATCCAAACTGCATTTCATCAATCTTAACTTTCTTCCTTGTCCTCCTCTCCAACACCCTTTCCAATACCTTAATTCCATGCTCCAATAACTTTATCGCTCGATACGAGCCACAGCCACTTCCTGCATTATATGATAAAGAAAATTATGTTTTACACCAAAGGAACTTAAAACAATATGTATCGGCGGGATTGATAGTAAAGAAGGTACATAGAGTTATACAGTTTAACCAAAGTCATTGGATGAAGGAGTATATTGATTTTAACACTCAAAGGAGAACCGAAGCAAAAACTGATTTTGAGAAAGACTGTTATAAATTGATGAATAATTCTGTATTTGGAAAGACGATGGAAAATCTTAGAAATAGACCAAACATAAGACTTACTACATCTTGGGGACAAGCGGCAAAATTAATTAATAAACCTCGTTTTCAAAGAGAAGTGGTGTTTTCAGAGAACTTTGTCGCCATTCATTTACAAAAAGAGAGTATTACACTGAATAAACCTATTTATATAGGAACGACAGTTCTTGATTTATCAAAATTACGAATGTATGATTACCGTTACAATAATTTGAAACCAAGTATCAAGATAATGTTTCTCGACTTTATATGGATACGGATAGTTTCATTTTAGAAATTAAAACGGAAGATGTTTATTCAGATATGCTTCAGGAAAGTGACTTGTATGATATGAGCAATTATAAACCAACCGATAAGTTGTTTTCCTCAAAGAATAAAAAGGTTATTGGGAAGTTTAAGGATGAATTAGGAGGAAAGGTAATGACTGAATATGTTGGATTGAGAGCTAAGGCTTATGCTTATAAATATATTGATAATAATGGTATTGAAAGATGTGATAAGAAGTTAAAAGGAATAAAGAAGGGTGTTATCAAAGAAGAAATAGAATTTGAACATTATTATAATTGTTTAACTTTAAAGATGGAGGAGTTGGAGGCGTTTCGAAAAATGAATACAATGAGAAGTTATAAACACCAATTATATACGGAGGAGGTGAACAATAAAGCTCTTGAGGCTTATGATAATAAAAGGTTTATTTTAAACAATGGAATAAACCGTATTCAGTATGGTCACAAAGACATACGCAATTTTAATCAAAATAAATTAATCTCAAATAAAATGAGTTATTGTATCAAATGTAAAAAGAAAAGTAAAACTAAAAATATCTCTTGCGATATAAAGAAAAATAATAGAGTTTGTGAAAAGGGAGAATGTGTAATATGCAGGGCTAAAAAGTGTCGATTAATCCCATCTAAAAGTGGGGGTGATATACAAAAAATTGTATCAGGGACTAAATTTACAACCACGGTGATTCCAGGGGAGGAACTACATCTACCGGGCTATTCCTTCTGCGGCCCAGGAACAAACTTGGAGAAAAGATTAGATGAAAATGACAATCCCAAACCATGGTCTTAACCCATAGACAGGGTTGATGGGACGTGTATGAAGCATGACATTGCTTCTCGTAACACCGATACATGAGCTGGAAAACATGAAGCCGACAGAGAAGTGATGTATAATTTGTCTTTGATACGAGATCCAACGTTGAGAGAGAAACTTGTTGGGCCTCTCATGAAGATAGCGATAAAACGTAAATTAAGATTTGGCCTTGGACTTCAAAAAAACTTCTAAACTCCAAGGATGATATTAAACCTGAGGAAGGGGTCATTTTAGCTAATGAGTTACACAAACCTATAATCACAAAGTTTAAACGAAGGAACGTTTATTCTAAAGCCGTTGATTACATCTGGTCTGCCAATTTAATTGAACTGAATAATGATAAAGGGTACAAGTATGCGTTAACTGTTATTGATTTGAGAAGTAGATTTGCCTGGGAAAAATTTGCCCTGAAAAACAAGAGGTAATACCCTGATGTTGGCCTTCCAACAGATATTTAATAAAAGTAAAAGGAAACCAAAAGAAGCTATGGACCGACGAGGGGATGGAGTTCCACAACAGTATATTCATGAAATTTCTTAAAGAGCATGGCATTACATTATACAGTACCTTTAATGAAGGAAAAGCAGTTGTTATTGAACGTTTTAATCGCACTTTGAAAGAGAGGTTGTATAAAAAATTCACACATGTCGGTTCTCAACAATGGGTCACTATAATTCAGGATATTGTTGATAATTACAACAATGCAGTGCATTCATCTACTTGAGAAAAACCATCAGAAACAGTTACAACATTAGAATATGAAAAGAAGGTTATTTTAAAAAACCAAAGTTCAAAGATGATGATGTCGTAAGAATATACAGACGGAAAAGCCATTTTGAGAAGGGTTATACAAAGAGATAGACTAATTAACTTTTTTAAATCGTTGAGGTAGTGGATACAGTGCCTTGGTCTTATAAGTTAAATGATTTACGTGGAGAAGAAATCTTGGGGTCATTTTACTCACAATAATTACAAAAGACAAAACTCAGTGGTTAATGATCTTGAAAAAAAATTGATGTTATATTAAAATGGCAAGAAAACTACTTCAGGAGAATTAAAATGTTTGTATTCAAGGATACTTGCAAGAAAAGGGGGTAAAAATTTTCATTTTTAAAGGGGGTCAAGCCTGCTCCTGCGACTAGCTAACCGGGGAAGGCCATCCCTGGCTCTTACCCCCTCTATGCCCACCTTGGCATTGGGCAACCCAGGTCCCCTTCTGCGATCCTCGGGCCCCACTCACAACTACCCTAACCGGCTGCCAGAGCCTACCTGCGGCCTCACCTGGCCAACAAACTACAACTGGCGGGGTGCCCCAATAACCATTCGCACCAATTAAGCCACACGCCCAGCCATGTCACTGACTACTGCACCCCCCAAAACACTTCATTCCACTGCCCGCACCACAGGTGTCAATGTCCATGTAATTTACCTATGCCCTCTACCTGGCTTTACACTCACCCCCTCCCCCCACCCCCCCGGGCTTTCGTGAATGGGTTCCACTCCCCCCATTCGATCCTTCGCACCATGCATTCCACACCTTTTACTTTCACACACCATTTATTTTGCACACACCTCAACACAATTCCATTTATTTTCCAAACACAATTCCTCACTCACACAGCATCATCTACCTACCTAATTTCCCCTACAACTCGTGTTGCCCTCGTCGTCCCTTACACTATGCACTCCCTTTTCTTTAACGACCACCTAAACTCTCTACGTCCCCTCTATAGTTCAGGTGTCCCTACTTAAATCTCATGTCCCGAAGGTCTTCGAAATCCCCATCAATTATCCAAGCCGTCCCTCGGCTAGCTTCGGTGCCCCATGGAGGCAACCATTGCTGGCACCTCCATGTGCCTATCACTGCCATCCCCCTAAGCCCTAAGGTAATGCTCATGCCCCCCCCCCCCCCCCGTGGGAGTAATGGTGACACTACCGTTCCCCCACATGGGGTACACTACTCCCCCCAGTCCTCTAAACTATGAGCCTCTCCAAGTGGATGTTCGTTGTCACAGCTCGGCCTCGAAGGGCTGAGCGATCCATGCGGGTGGTTGGTCGTCTGTATAGGGTGTCCGTCCGGCATTTTTGATCCAAGGGGGGAGGGATTGATGGGCCCAAGTGCCGGGCTCCATCCCTGCACGGGGCCTCGCGGTCCCACGCACGATGACCCAGCCGGCCACGGTCAAAGCACCGCACCCTATGGGGTGCGTGGCTCCGAAAGCTCCTACCTCCACTTGAACCCGGCCAATCGCCCTTGCCGCCATACGGCGCCAACCATACAGTGCGGGGGGCCGGAGGCACGAATCGTGCACGCCAGTCCTCGTGAGACCGACGCGGCACCGATCCCCTCCCGTCCCTGCAGCACACAACTCACCGGGAGCTCGCGTACGCTACTCGTTCCGCTAAGCTCTACCCCCCCCCCCCCCTGGTCGGTGTCGATGCTTGAGCCGCGTCATGACTCGCGACCCATTCCACACTCGCACACCCAGGCACCCACGCGCATCCCACACACTCCGTTATCGCACACTCGGGTGCACACGCTTCCCACACACACTCCGGTGTGCACACTTTTTCCACACACTCGGTCTTCGCACACTCCGATGCACACTCGTCTCTCACACACTCTGTTGTACACTCTGGTGCACACTCCTCCCACACACACTCCGGTGTGCATTCCTTTTCCACACACTCAGTTCTCGCACACTCAGTGCTTTGCACCTGCACACCTAGGTGCACTCATGCCTTTAACACACTTCAGTACACACTCCTTCTCCACACACTCCAGTACGCACTCTCTCTCACACCGCACAATGGGCCCTTCGCAAATCGTACCACCCTCACTCGTACACCGCACAATGGGCCCTTCGCAAATCGTACCACCCTCACTCGTACACCGCACAAAGGGCCCATCGTGAACACCCGGGTCTCGCTTCTCTCCCAAGCGCGCCGAGCACCCGTTCCCGCCATTTTTACTCACCTCGGGGCCCTCCTTCTCCGCCAGCACCTGCAAACTTGTTATTTCATCAGCAAGCACGGCATCACGGTGCAAACACAGACTTTATTCAGGCTCCATCACCACCTCCCGTGATTTGCTCCCCGATTCTCCCGTCTCTTCGGCCCAAATTGTTACTTCTTTTTCTACCATGACGATCGTCGGCACCCCTAAAATTTTCTTTTCCAATGCGACGATCGTCGGCTCCTCTACACCCCACGTCGCGACTCCCATAGCCCCGGTCAACTTGGCTGTCCGCCGCTCTAGCTCGCTCCCCACGTGTTCTCCGCACCGTGTCACTTTGTCGCGTACCACCGCGACCTTCCCGCTCAACCTGCACCCAATGTCCTCCACTGCCTTTTTCATGTCCCTCTTTGACGCTGCCCTCATCTTCTGCATATCACACCTGGACTCCTCCCTCAATTTTTCCGCTTATTTTCCAGAAAATTTCTTTTTCCACAGGCGCTCACGAGCCAAAGATGTGCCACCGCCCGCGACCAAGCCCAGAACCCGAGAGCGATGACCTCTGCGACCGCCCGCCACACAGCCAGTACCAGAGAGAGTGAGGAGGGGGTGTGGTTGGGTGGGTGGGCACACCCTCCTTTGACCAGTTTCTCTCTTTGTCATTTAGGGCTAGTTTTCGATGAAAATGGAGTACTGCACATTGTGCTGTTTTAAAAATGATGCATGTTTCACAGCAATAATGATTTATTGATGGTTTTCTAAATTGTCTTTGCAGAGAATCAGTTGAAAATGGTTTCTTATTCCAAGTCAAGTTCCCAATTATGTCAAGCAACACCAAGACGTGAGATGCCATACAAGTGCACTGTGTGCAGCAAGGAATTTTCTTGGTTAGCATCCTTGAATTATCAGAGAGTAGAACACGCAGAAGAGAAGCCTTGTAAATTTCCTGTGTGCAGCAAGAATTTTGCTCGTTCATCATTTTTACAAACGCATCAATGGATACACACAGAAGAGACACACAACCTGTGTTCTGTACGCAACAAGGCATTTCCTTTTGCTTCACGTTTGAAAAAGCATCGATGGATGCACACGGGAGAGAAACCTTTCAAGTGCACTGTGTGCAACAATGAATTTTCTTGGTTAGCATCCTTGAATCATCAAAAACTAAAACACACAGGAGAGAATCCGTATAAATGTCCTGTGTGCGGCAAGGATTTTGCTCATTCATCATCTTTAAAAGTACATCAAAGAACACACACAGGAGAGAGGCCTTATAAATGTACTGTGTGTGGGAAGGATTTTCCTCAATTATCATCTTTACAAACACATCAAAGAACACACACAGGAGAGAGGCCTTATAAATGTACTGTGTGTGGGAAGGATTTTCCTCAATTATCATCTTTACAAACACATCAAAGAACACACACAGGAGAGAGGCCTTATAAATGTACTGTGTGTGGGAAGGATTTTGCTCATTCATCACATTTACAAAGTCATCAAAGAACTCACGCAGGAGAGAAGCCTTATAAATGTCCTGTGTGCGGGCAGTATTTTGCTCATTCATCATCTTTAAAAGTACATCAAAGAACACACACAGGAGAGAGGCCTTATAAATGTCCTGTGTGTGGGAAGGATTTTCCTCAATTAGCATCTTTACAAACACATCAAAGAAAACACACAGGAGAGAGGCCATATAAATGTCCTGTGTGTGGGAAGGATTTTCCTCAATTATCATCTTTGCAAACACATCAAAGAACACACACAAGAGAGAGGCCTTATAAATGTCCTGTGTGTGGGAAGGATTTTCCTCAATTATCATCTTTACAAAGACATCAAAGAACACACACAGGAGAGAGGCCTTATAAATGTCCTGTGTGTGGCAAGGATTTTGCTCGTTCATCACATTTACAAAGTCATCAAAGAACACACACAGGAGAGAGGCCTTATAAATGTCCTGTGTGTGGCAAGGATTTTGCTCATTCATCACATTTACAAAGTCATCAAAGAACTCACGCAGGAGAGAAGCCTTATAAATGTCCTGTGTGCGGGCAAGATTTTGCTCATTCATCATCTTTAAAAGTACATCAACGAACACACACAGGAGAGAGGCCTTATAAATGTCCTGTGTGTGGGAAGGATTTTCCTCAATTATCATCTTTACAAACACATCAAAGAACACACACAGGAGAGAGGCCTTATAAATGTACTGTGTGCGGGCAGGATTTTCCTCAATTATCATCTTTGCAAACACATCAAAGAACACACACAGGAGAGAGGCCTTATACATGTCCTGTGTGTGGCAAGGATTTTGCTCGTTCATCACATTTACAAAGTCATCAAAGAACACACAGGAGAGGGGCCTTATAAATGTACTGTGTGCGGGAAGGATTTTGCTCATTCATCACATTTACAAACACATCAAATGATACACACCGGGGAGAAGTCTTATCAATGCTCTGAATGCCTTAAGGCTTTTGTTGATCTCTTCAAGTTGAAGCGACATCAAATAATACACACCGGAGATAAACCTTTCAAGTGCTCTGAATGCTTCAATGCTTTTGTTGACTTCTCCAATTTGAAGTGGCATCAAATAATACACACCGGAGAGATGCGCTACACATGTTCTGTGTGTACCAAGGCATTGTTGTATCAATCCAAGTTGAAGCGGCATCAAAAATCCATGCACAAGAAAAAAGGAGAGAAGACCTACAGGTTAAGCCCGACAGATCTTCAAGAAGATAGCACGATTGATCCAATTCACCACCATCTCAAGTCACTCCACTCCACTCCACTCTCCCCTCATCCAATCCGTGATATGTTGTACCCCTGTTAACAACCCACTCCAAACCCTTCTTCCAAATTTTCTTCTGCATCCATCTTGTCGACCCCATGCATCCGCCACGACCCATCTTTCCTTCATACTCGTCTTATTTGCCCAACTCTCCCTCTATTTTATCCTTCACCTCTGCTGTCATTGTTTCCCTCCCATTCCTCCTCCCCCTGTTTCTCCTGCTCCTTTTGTTCTGTTGTTTCCTGATCTGTTCAGTGTTCTTGCTCTTGACTTTTATTCAAAAAAGTGTAGGTTCTGTAAGGTAGAAACAGAAAATACCGGTCACCTTCTTTCAGGATATGAAAAGACAACTGTCTGAATAACTGCATACACAAAAGGACAACAATGTGTGCAACATACACCATTGGGACATCTGAAAAAAATTTCAACATCTGGGTCTCAGAAAAAATCAAGGAAGCATGAACCAAAAGCGATTGGTTGAACATGAGGATGCAGTCCTCACGTATGACCAAATCATCCCATCAATTGTGAACACAGAAAACAAAGCATTGCGACAGGACATTGTACTTGTGCATGAAAAGGAAAAGATGGCATTGCTAAAGCCGCTGTCACACCTTAACGTTTTAGCCAGCGTATGCTGACGTATGAAAAATTTGGCGAATACGCTGGCACACGTCGAATATGTTCTGGGTAAGTTTTGTATACGTTAAGAGCACGCTGAAGCACGCTGGCATACGTCGTAGTACGCCGAGCTCGTCGACAAATTTTGTGCATGCGCAAAATTTGTCGACGTATGCCAGCGTATGACTCACACCTTCCGCATACGCTGGCCATAAGTTGTAGGCACGTTAGGCGATCGTTGACACACGTCGACACACGTTACTTGTAAGTTACTCATAAGTCGAAATACGTCGAGATAATGTCTAGCGTACCCGAAACTTATTTCTAACCTATGAGTAACGTGCTTTGAACCTATGTGTAACGTATCTCCAACGCATATTGATGTATGTAGACGTATTTGACGTCTTCCGGATGACCACAGAACTTACTGAACGTGTTTCTAACTTACAGCTACCGTATAATGGCGTATTGGCAGCGTTTAGGGGAATTGGTATAAATGGGGTTCACAGGAGGAACCCGTCAGTGTTCCAGACTCCATGGTGAGCAGATGTCCATGTCATCCGAGAGATGGAGGATCCGGCAAGGCTGAGACGAGAATACCTTCTAGCTGTCCTCCAACATCAACATGACCTCATCGATTTGACACTGTACAAGTTGCGTGCCAATAGAGCCAGGAGAAGAAGAGATGAACGGAGGAGAAGGAACTGGGTGAGACCATGGATCTGGAGGCGACGGCAGTTTGGCATGTATGACCAGCTCGGGTGTGGGTGATGATGGATCCTCCTTGCGTCCACGGCCACGGCCATGGCCAGGAGACTTCTTGGCAGCATTCTTCGAAGTTTTCTTCGGCATGACGGTGATGTTGACACTTCGATGTCTAGTGCGGTTATGATTTGAATCGTCGAGCGGCAGCCTTTTAATAGGCTACGCCACGTGATCGTCGGTGATACGCTGCCGCGCGCTATGCATGAGTTAGACTATCGTTGGGCATAAGTTGTGAACGCGGACAACACGCTAAGCATTCGTTGGTATAAGTTATCTATAAGTTATCGAAACGTTCTGTGTACGTTACTAATACATTATGCATACGTCCAACTCGTTAGGAATACGCTATTATACGCCCAAAACTGAAAAAAAACATCGATAGTTCAGCGAACGCCAGCGTTTTAGATAAATTTTGATACGTTGGCATACGCTGGCTAAATCGTCAAGGTGTGACAGGGGCTTAATCAAGGGGTCAGTAACCAGCGACTTTGATCGAAATCATGTGGAAATCAGGAAATTGACCAAGTAATCAGCATCTGTAAAATGAGGCCAAGAGAACCTGGAAGCTGTAGAATTCTGACAAAATGGGAATGATAAAGAACCTCTATAAGAACTTTAAAACAGTCCCCAGGAATCGTTGGACAGACTAAAACAATTGGAGGCTGTCTGTGGTACAATGACAATCCTGGAAATAATCCTTATAAGAAAACATTGAGAAGACTGACATGATATTTTACCGAAATGGACGTGGCTACTTTGAGTCCTGAGAGGACTTCGTTCCACCTTCTGAAAACTGCACATCGATATTCCAACAAACGAGAGAAGCCCTTCTTGTGTTCTGATTCTAATAAGTATTTTCCCATTTATCATGATATGAAATGCATTGAAGGATAGACAAAGCAAAGAAGCTTTTGCTGGTGTCCCTCATTTGTGGATGGTAAAATGCATGCACCCTGCCAAGCTAAATCCCTAAATAATCAAACTCATTGAGGAAGCAACGGAGCTCTGGAATACCACATTGATATTGCAGCACTGAGACGGAAAAATCGACACATGACAAAATGGGTGCTGACATAATGGGAATGATAACACCAGAAGTGAAGATACCACATGTGTTCTTCCAGGGTGACTGTCTCTCTCCCTCTTGTTTTGCCCGGCTCTGGACCTACTGAGCAAACTCATTGATGATCAAGGACAGGAATACACCCGAACATCAAACAGTATAATGTCCAATGGGTCAGGAAAAGTGACACATCTGATGTATATTAATGATTTAATGTTCTTCGAACCAAACGACGGAAAATTTGCAGAACCATTAAAACTGTTAAAATGGAATTCAGACGACTTGTAAAATGCTGCTAAATGTGCGGAGTGCACATTCATAAGAGGTTGACCAACAACATTGGATAAAATAAATATCGACCTCAGAACAACAATGCAGGAGCAAGAAAATAAAACATCATGCATGTACCTCAGAGAAGAAGAGTGTGACCAACTATTTCGCAAACCATTTGCGGAAAACAATTGACAGAGAATATCTGCAGAGAACGAGGCAAATTCGAAAAACACATCTCTTCCCAAGAAATAAAATGGAACTTGAAAACCAGCCCGCAGTGCCAGTTTTCCAACATATTGTTGTAGTTTTGTATTCTCTGGGATATTGAAGCACATACACATCAAGTAAAGCGAGTTATATCGTAGTATTCTGTTTCGCTATTCAGGATATATTGCATTCATGTGAGCAGACATGGCATTAAGAGTGTTTCGTTAGAAATCCCATTTGTACGTTTCCTCTTCCATACACTCTCTGCATTCATGTCGCATGTTACAATGTTACATTGTCACATGCACCATCTACATTCCCTCCGCCAAATAATCCTTGCTCACACAGCCTGCCATCGTGAAACCCCCAGCTTCAACACCACATACAGCTGCACCAAATCGGATTGGTGAACACCTGAGACCAATTGACCATCTCAAGGGAGACAGTGCACCAGAACAGTGAAGGCCAATCAACAGTTGTCATCAGGAGTTGGGGTACTGAAACACCAATCAGGTACGAGGGGGAAGGATCTGTCGGCAGGCAAGCTCCTCCTACTGACTGGGGGAGAGGGGTGGAGATCCGCAATGTGAGTAGGTGGGTGCAGATTCTCATAAAAAGCGAGAGCTGAGCTCACAAACAAACGACAGGACACGTTACGAGTCACCAGCCCTCCTTGAACCCCGTTCAAATTCTCCTTGTGCATATTCTCATCCGACCAGCCTTCATCCATGTTTTCTCTGTATTCCTCTTTCTTCCTTTGTTGTTCAGTCTGCTTTCCATGTCGTTTCATTTCTTTGTTCACTTTCTTTGATTCTCACGCTTTATTTATCTTACACTTCCAACACCTCTTGCCCCTTTGGACCTTTGCATTGAATCCAGCTTGTTAATCTGCGCCACCTGAACAGACAAATTCCCACTTCGCCTTTTGATACTGATGGTTAGTTAAGCGTCCGTGACGCAATGAATTGCTTCCTGCACTTTCCCGCTAAAAATCACATGTAGCTCATGCTGCATATGAACCATCAGCACATGAAGAAGGCAGTACATCGGGAACAGTGAGGAGTGACTGCGAGCGGAGCGTGATTGGTCTGGACACCAGACAATCATCAGAATTATTGGTGGCACATGGTCATCCGAGTTGGTGCAAGGTGTGAGGGGGCAGAACACACCAGCTTTCTCTCTCGATTGCTCTTATCCCAGATGAATGTGGTGCCAGCTACCTCACAGAGTTGTGAAGTCATTGCTAAAGTTCAGAGGGCAGGTCTGTCATGTTGTGGATAATGTGGATGTATACATACTCTGCATAATTGTGAATGTAACAGCCATTATTTCTCCCTTTTTAAAATTTGGCTGATTCTTGTGTACTAAAAGGCCTTTTCCAAAGAAACTGTGTCCTGATTTATTTTGTTTGCGGCATCGGATAACTGAGGGTCAATTGGGCTTTGTAAGCGCTCAAAGCGGTTACTTAACGAGTCGGTCCGCTCGGCCGACTAATTAAGATTGGTTATGTCATCATCAGCACAGTACCCGCTCATACTCGGGCTTTTTCATGAGTGGTAGCACGACTTTGGGTGTGTGGGATTGGCAATCATCGTTATTTAAAGATACGCCATCCTCTCAGAGTTATCCAGAGGCAACGTGCTTCTGTGGCCAAATCATGGAAATTCTGAGGAGGATGTGGCAGACGTCGAAGACGGCATTCCATTTCAGCCCAGACATGCTCAGCAGCCCTGCGCCATATCAGCCCCATGCAGCACCAGCACTGCATCGCACCATCCCTGTGCAACACCAACCCCACATGACCAGCTACACACAGCATCAGCTATGCAGAGCAGCGGCCCCACATAACAGCAATGTCATGCATCGTTCAACACCACACCAGCCTGTATGGGCCATTCCGGACCCTAAACCAGCTCAAGCACGTGCTCGTTCCCTGTTGTTGTGCAAGCCCTGTTATTTATTTTTGGTGCCATCGTAGGTTTGTTTTTTTTCACTTTACCTTTGTGCAAATGCCTCCCGACTCATTTGTCCTTTAAGCGCTTGACATGTCTCTATTTCTTTTCATAAACCCCATTTTAATTATTGCATGTTTTCTTGTCTTTTTACTCCCCCGCGTTGTCCAAAGTTTGGCATCAGAATGGAGCAATTCTTGGGATTTTGTAAAGGTTAATGAGCAGTTAATTGAATGCAGTGCGAATTTGGTTCAGGAGCGGCAAAAGCTCCTGGCCGACAGGTGGCATTAGTCAGACCCATTGCTGCGACAACTGGTCAGTCGTGATTCTCGGACCCTGGTTCGAGTCTCCACACATCTGTAAAATTTCATGGAGAATCTTTGCTTTCAGATTGAGCATGTACGAGAAAGTGGACAAAATGGTGGAGATTCACTTAATGACGGACGGTGAGAAACATATTGCTATGAGGCAAGCTGGGGCCAGGGTTAGGTGAAGATGCTGGGCTTGGAAACTCTCCCACTCCTGACGTAGGTCAGAGCGACTCCACTCTGGGTTCTGAGTGGATGCGTCAGGAGGTTGGCTTGCATCGAACCAGGAAAGTATGCTGGTGTGGGTACATCTATATATATATAATAAATAACCACCTTTAGAGGCCATTTTTCCCCGCAAAGCGAAATCACACACACATCAAACACACACACACCAATCACACACAAATCACACATTTCACAACGAGGGTACTCAGTTCCCAAACCACTGGAATGCGGCCTTCTTTCACCACCAGATTACAGATCTCTGTCATTCTCTTCACACCCCAACTTCCTGCTGCCTTCAACATATCTCCCACAGCTCCCGTCGGCCCTCCCGCTTTCTACTCTTCGCTTCCTCAACTTCCTTCTCAGTTATCTTCTCTGCCGGTCCTAAAACTGGGTTACTCTCTATGTTGCCATCCCATTCATTCTCTGTATTCAACAGCATTTCCATATATCTTTTCCATCTTCCTTTATCTCCATCTGGTTCCACAACGATTTGTTCCACTTCATCCTTCAAGCATCTCACCCCCATACATGTCATAATGAAAAAAAAATTGGGGGCAATAATTAAAAGAGGAATGGTGGGTTGGTTTGGAGGGGTCAATGAAGATAGGACACAAAAGGGTGAGAGATAAAAGGCAAGCAAAGTTGTTCTTGAAGCATGCGTAGATCAATTGAGGGTTTGCAGAAGTTAGGGCTGGCTTATTGTGGATTGAATCGGTACAAGCAGGGGTAGAGAGAGAGAGAACTCCAAGGACGTCAGGAAAAGATGGGGATTTAAATAGCGAGCTCATGTTGTGTGTTTAATAAAGTGGTGTAAAAGATGCTGCAGCAATGGTGGTAAACTCTCAAAAAAAAAAATCCCCCCCTACCACCTTTAAAATCTTAATTTTATTCGTCCCCTGCCCGGAGGGGACTTTAGGTTAACTTTCTGTCTGTCCATCCATCTGCCCACAACACCTGTGGTTTTTCAGACTTTTTCCCCATAACCTTAAACATATTCAACTGAAGCTTGGTATGTACATGGCTTTATTATGATAATTTGCAGAACAAATTTAGGTGTCGGGGTATTTCCCAAATTTTACACGGTTATTTCCTCTTTGGACTCAGAAAATATCACATATTTCAGTGGGTCAATTTCATGGGTCAGACACAATGGGTCATTTTTCCAGACTTTTCCCCCTACCCTTTAACATATTCAAATGAAACTTGGTACATGGTTTTATTATGATAAATTACAGAACAAGTTTAAGTTTCAAGGCATTTCATCAATTTTTTTCAATTTGTTATGGCTTTACTATAAAATATTGGGACTGGTAGGCACATGTATTGCAAAGCAATTCTCCCTCTTCTTTCAATTGCATTGCATACTTGAACACTATAGAACACAAATCGCCTTTTGGCACTTTCAAACCATTCCGTTTAGCAGTACTTGGACAAAACGTTATGGCATTTGACGTCATCACGACCAATCAAATTTGCTGCTCGCAGACCCCGCGCATGTCCTTGATTCCCAAGACTGCGTGGGATAAGGTGTTCTATGAACTCTGGTTGGGAAGGTTTAACTTTCTGCCTTCCATGGAATGCTTCGTACACAGATTTTACCTTTTGATGGATGAGCACAGACATATGGCCTGTTTTCCATGAAAATGGAGCACATTATGCTTTTTTGTTGTTGTTACATGTTTCACAGCAATAGTGATTTCTTGATGGTTTTCTGAATTGTCTTTGCACAGAATCAATTGAAAATGGTTTCTTATTCCAAGTCAAGTTCCCAGTTGTTTAAGAGTGAAGTTTCTTTCAATCAGAACATGACACAGACTTCTTATCGGGAAGTCAACAAATATAGCAGTGTATTGACTAAATTTGAAGGGATTGAGAAGTGCTCTGTTTGCAAGAAAACATTTATCTCATTCAAATCTTTAAAGAGATGGTCAAGCAATATGTAGATGTGTGATGCAATACAAGTGCACTGTATGCAGCAAGGAATTATATTGGTGATCATCTTTGAATTACCATAAAGTAAAACACACAGCAGAGAATATAGATTTGAAAAAACACAAATGTGAATTACAAATGGGAGAATGACAAAAGAGCAGGAAGATTCAAAAAAAGCGTTTGACAGACCATGCATCGACAAGGAAGGCTCAATGGAATGGCTAAGAATAGGTCAAATTAATTGGGATGGAGAACGAGTCGTCATAAATGTCCAAGACCAAGGACACGACACGAATGGGTTTTGTAAAATGGCAAGTTTGAGCCAATTGGACCATTTTCTTCTTTTTTTTTGTATACAAGATGGAGGCTCGTGAAAGAGCCAACATTAATCACACAAAAAGTCAAACCGACACATAAAACCCAAAGTAGGGGGAGCGGTAGACAAGATGGCTCGAGAGGGCGAAGGACACAAACACAACATTTGAGAGCAGGGACATCGAGAGAACTGTGGGAGGGAGAGGGCTTTGGGGGAGGTGGGAGAGGTGTAAAACATATGGACACTGCAAGGACTTCCAGGAAAGAAGTTGGAATTTCGAAATTGTATCTGGGGTATCTGGGGTGAATTAGCAGGGGTAGAAAAGATCAAGGTTTTGGTTGGGGGAAGATAAGAAATGGTGGTGAACAGCTGATTTAAAGACCTGGAGGGAGGAGTGGGATTGAAGGGAGTGGGGGAGTTTGTTCCAGAGACGGGGAAAAAAGGGGAACAAGGGAGTGAAGGTGAGCAGAGAGCCTAGATTTTGGCAGTTTAACCATAAGAGGATTGCTGGCAGATCTTGTGCGACCTGTAGAAATATTTGGGGGACAGAGCACAGAGAGAGCTGGAGGAGCAAGGCCGGAGAGGAGTCGGTAGAAGACAAAAAGACCACCAACCTGCCTGCGGTGAGTGAGTGAAAGGCCCTCAGAGTTAGCTTCATCGAAGGAGATTCCAATGATTCTGAAAGCTTTGGTTTCAACAGCGTGAAGTCGAGCTCGGTGTGAGGCAGGAGCACTGACCCAGAGCGGGGAACAGTATTCCATTGAGCTGCGGATGAAAGCCTTGTATGTGGTGAGGAGCTCAGGTGTGCCAAGGAAGGACTTCGCACGACAGAGGATGCCCAGTCGGCGACTGGCTTTGGATGCCAGCTTGGAAATGTGGTTTTCCCAAGAAAGATCATGGCAGATAGTGAGACCCAAAAGCTTGAGCAACAGAACTTCTTGGAGAGGATTGTTGAGAAAGTAGATGGGAGGGTTTTCCAGTCGGTCTTTTCGGAGAGACAAAGTAAGAGTGTGAGATTTGTCAGGATTGAAAGACATGTTCCACTTGTTTGACCAGTCTGTGATTTTGTCCAGGTCTGCAGAGAGTGAGGAGGTTGCAGACTGCTGATCTGAGGGATGAGGAATGGAGCGGAAGATTGTGGAGTCATCAGCAAAGAGATGGAGAGGATTTTCCAGAGAGTCGGAGAGATCATTGATACAACAACACAACAACAACATGCATTTTAAGGCCATTTTCCCTGCTAGAGCGGGGGTTAGCCTTGCGGTCCCCATGACAATCTTCTCCATTTTGCCCTATTTTCTGCATCTCTCCTTGTTAACCCCCTTGCCTGCATTTCCTCTTCCACCATCTTTAGCCAAGTCTTTCTCGGTCTTCCCCGTCCTCTACTTCCTTCTACATCAATTTCCATCACTCTTCTCAACCAGTCACTTTCATCCTTCCTCAACACATTACCAAACCATCTCAGCCTGTTCCTCTTCACAGCATCAATCACAGGCAATATTCCCATCATCTTTCGCAGTTCATCATTTGTCTTCCTCTCTCTCAACGATACTCCGCACATCCATCGAACCATTCGCATTTCCACCCTTTCCAGCCTTCGTTGCTGCTCTACGTTCATTACCCATGTCTCGCTCCCATAAATCATAACACTTCTCACACATGCAGCATACACCTTTCCCTTCAGCTTCAGCGACACTCTCCTCCTCATCAGCACGCCACTCAGTTCCCAAAACTTCTTCCATGCACATCTCACTCGAGCAACCGTTGCCGAGTCTGATCCACCTTCTCCATTCAGCATGTCTCCGAGGTAGCAAAATGTTTTCACACCTTCCAGCTTCACGCCGTCTCCAAGATCCAACTCAACATTTCCTCCATCTGCAGCTCCCTCTGTGCACACCTTACATTTGAATGTAGCTGCCACACTGGTTAATGACCCTCTCAGACCACTACATTTTTGATGAACCCACTCTTTGCACATTGTACATTGAATGGAGTTCACTCCGACACCCTTCCTGCACACAGCACACGGCCACTTCCCAGTTCTTTCCACCTCACCACATGCTTTACCACTTGCCATCACCTTCGTCTTTCCGATATTCACCTTCAGACCTTTTATCTCCATACATTCCTTCCACTTGTTCAACTTTTCCTTCAGTCAGTCCATCCATACTTTCCGCAATCAACACCAGATCATCTGCATACAACAACTCCCATGGTAAACCCTCCTTTACGTTCTGAGCCAGCACCTCCATCACATCTACAAATAGTAGTGGACTTAGTACCGACCCCTGATGCACTCCCACCTTCACCTCAAACTCACCACTGTTCCCGTCCTTCGTCCTTACAGCTGTGCGCGCTCTTTTGTACATTGCCATCACTATTCTGATCAACCATTCCTCCACTCCTAACTTCCTCAATGCCCATGTCAATACTTTGCGTGGAACCCTATCGAATGCTTTCTCCAGATCCAGCGTGGAGAGATCATTGATGAAGACCAGAAAAAGCACAGGGCCCAGAACACTACCTTGGGGAACTCCAGCCAGAACAGGAAGGAGTGATGAGAGAAATCCATTCAGGGCCACCCGTTGACGAGGACCAGAGAGGAAGTCCGCAAGTCAAGCGTGGAGATTTCCATGGATACCATAGGAGGAGAGTTTGGTAAGCAGAGCTGGGTGCCAGACCATATCGAAGGCACTTTACACATTTTTTGTGTAAAGCGGTAATGTTTTCTGATTTCCAAGATCCTGGCAGATGACCTTGAGCAAAAGAGAGGGTGAAAAGAACAGAGAGAGGGTGAGATAGAGCGGCAGAGCAGTATTTTAGCACCCGTGGGCTGATGCCGTCTGGTCCCATTGCAAAATCAGAGTCGAGGTCTGACAAAAACTTCTCCACCTTGTCAGGAGAGAGGGGCACAGAGTCCAGGAGCAGTTGGGTTCGAGTGGGAAAGGTGGAAACAGAGAGAGATGGGTTTGGGACACAATATTTTGAGGCAAACACAGAGTTGAAGCATTCGGCTTTGTCACGTGCGGCATCAACTGTGTAGCCATTTGAGGTGAGGGAGGGGATAGAAGGGGAACAAACACCAGAAACGGATTTGACCAGACGCCACCAGGATTTGGAGGAAGGGGACAGGTTTGAGAGTTCATTCTTGAGTGTGGAGAGATAGTGCTTCCTAGCACTCCTGAGGGTAGAGACACACTTGATCCGAGCTTGGTGGAAGGAACTGAGATTGCCTTTAGTTGGATTTGCCTTCCAAGAGGCAAAGGCAAGTTGTTTCAGTGCGACTGCCTCACCACAAGATTCAGTGTACCATGGACGGGAGGAAGGGTAAGACAAGTGAAGATGAGATGGGATAAATCTGTGCATGAGAGAGAGCAGTTTGCTTTGGAAGAATTCCCAGGAAGAATTGATGTCAGAGGCAGTAGAGATGGGAGATACAGGTTTTGGTTTTGTGGAGGTTTTACAGGAGATACAGGGAAATACAGGTTTTGTGGAGTTTGTGGAGACAGAAAGTCCAAGTCACCTCCTTTTGGGATGTAAAAAACTCATGTCAGAAACAATTGTACACAGAAAGACATGACAGCATCTATAGAGTAATCCTTTGGCACATCTGTAAACATTTCATCATTCCGGTCCCAGAACAATCATGGAAACACAAACCAAACTCGATCCTTGAAAATGAACACATGGTGCTCACGCATGACAAGATGATCCCATCAGGTGTGGACATTGCAAACAAAGCATTGCATCCGGACATTGTGCTCAAACACAAAAAGGAAAAAGCGGCACTGTTGATTGAGGTTTTGTTTCCAAATGACTTTGGACTGAATGCTTCAGAAACCAAGAAAATGCTCAAATACAGTACCAGGATCTGAAAAATGAGGTCAAGAGGTCTTGGAAATTGAAGAAAGCTGAAATCGTACCGGTGATAGTCAGAGCAACAGGTATAATCAGGAAAACCCTCATCGAGCACCGAAAAATCATTCCGGGGAATATAACTACAAACGAGCTACAAGTGGAGGCTGTCAGAGGATCAGTGAGGATACCAAAAAGAGCTCTTGTAATGAAGCTATGAGAATGAAGTTTCACAATCTGGTTCATGAATAATGATCTTTTACCGAAAAAGGAGGTGGAGATTTGGAGTTTTGGGAGAACTTCCTTCCACATCCGAAAACCCACAGACTCAAATGCAATACCCTCTCCTCAGGCAGGGTTAATAATTGGTCATCTATAGATGGTGAACTACCAGAAATGCCACAATGGAATGACGGGACATGTGCTTGGGATGGGATTCCCAGAGTACAAACGGAAAAAGAAAAGGGGCAACCGACAGAACTTACTGGTGTTGAGCAGGAAATAGAACAGGAAGAGAGGAGAGCAGAGGCAGATGGGATTTCAAGTTTTGGCTCCACACTTTTGACTCCACTATCTCTTTGCTGATGACTCCATTCTCTGCCTCATCTCTCAGATCGGCATTCTGCAGCCTCCTCACTCTCTGCAGACCTGGACAAAATCAGACTGGTCAAACAAGTGGAACATGTCTTTCAATCCTGACAAATCTCACACTCTTACTGTGTGTCTCCGAAAAGATCGACTGGACAACCCTCCCATCCACTTTCTCAAAAATCCTCTCCAAGAAGTTCTGTCACTCAAGCTTTTGGAATCTCCTGCGATGATGCTAACTCTGAGGGCCTTTCACTCACTCACCACAGGCAGGTTGGTGGTCTTTCTGTTTTCTACCGACTCCTCTCTGGCCTTGCTCCCCCAGCTCTATTTGGGCTCTGTCCCCCATATATTCCTACAGGTCGCACAAGATCTGCCAGCAACCCTCTTATGGTTAAACTGCCAAAATCTAGGCTATCTGCTCACCTTCACTCTTCAATTCCCCTTTTCTCCCACCTCTGGAACAAACTCCCCCACTCCCTTCAATCCCACTCCTCCCACCAGGTCTTTAAAACAGCTGTTCACCACCATCTCTTATCTTCCCCCATCCAAAACCTTGATCTTTTCTACTCCTGAAAGGATGTATATTGAAAACAATGGGCTAAAACCATTACCTGCCCATAATAAGTTCCATATACCACAGATAGCAGGGGAAATAAAAAATACTATGATGAGGCCAATAACAGCAGAAAGCAAACTTAACAGTTTGAAAACAACCAGAATTTTTGTTGCAAAGAACGAGAGAAACACAACACAAAATGTGGCAACCACCTTCTTCTCCCCCTAAAAAAGAAAAATTCTGGAAAGGGATATACAAAGACGAAAGAGAACACAACAAGGGAGCAGATTGGATCTCAAACCTGGAAGAGAAGAAACAAGATCTCGAGGAAATGCCCCCAGTAATACTTGATGCAGAAAAGGTAAGGCAACAATTTGCAAAAATGGCAAACATCAAAAGCTCTGGTCCAGATGGGATACCAAACTTTTGGTTAAAGCGACTGTATGCTCTCCACCGTCACTACGATGCAGCATTTAACAAAATCGTCAAAGGGGAACAGGCAATGGATCAATGGTTCATAGAAGGCAACACTCTTCTCATCCCAAAATCGAATGAAACTCATGTACCCCACAAATATAGACCAATAACGTGCTTCCTTGTATACAAAAACGAAATTATCACAAATATAGACCAATAACATGCCTACCAACAGCATACAAACTTTTAACTGGATTAAATAATTATCGATTAAATTTACAAACAGCTCATTCAACAAGGAGCTTTAGAGACAGAACATAAAGGATGTAAGAGAGCATGTGATGGAACGATAGACCATTTGTTATTAAACAAGACCATAGTCGAAACTCCAAGCTCTGACAAACCAACTTATCCACAGCCTGGATAGATTACATGAAAGCCTTTGATAGTGTCCCACATTCATGGATTATAAAAATGCATGCAAGTATACAAAGTTGACCCCCAAAGAGTCACACTGATAGAGAAAGCAATGACACTCTGGCATACAATGCTGATACAACCTCACTTGGAAGGAAAGATTGAAATCCCAGGGGTAAACATATGACGTGGTATCTTACAAGGTGATGGCCTTTTGCCCCACCTGTTTTGTCTGGACGTGGCCAAAGTAACTCATTAATGAACCAGTACATGGATACAATCTAACATGCAACAGAAAAATGACCAAAGAAGCAAGAAAGGTGACATGATCTGCACATGTATCTATCTATAATTCCAGCAATCTCTGTGTGTATGTTTGTATGTTTGTATGTTTGTATGTTTGTATGTATGTTTGTCTGTGACCGCTGTTTCTCGACAACCACGGGTCCGATATACTTGAAACTTGCCAGGTATATTGCTGGGGACCCGAGGATGTGCCTTTTCAAGGTTTTAAATTAATCGCAGAAGTAGTTACCGAGCTATGTCCAAAAAACGATTCAACCAATCAGAGAGCAGCGAGCTATCACGTGTGCCGAACGTGGCGAACAGACTCTGCCTCGGATGGCACATTTGAGAGCGTATTCATTTATTTCCCGTCGGCAAACTATGTTGCCGTTAAACTATGTTTTAAAACTAATTAAAACTAATTTGCGATTCATCGTAACTGCGATTTGCGACCTTCCGGACAGTGAGGACTGCACTTCCGGCAGCCAATCACAGAACGCGTTATTGCGTAGGCGTGGCCGATGTGAGAGCGAGCCGAGCCCAGCGCGTGCGCCATTACGGTTCGTAATTCGATTTCTTCCGGAGAAAATAATAATTTCTCGATTTCTTATGCGCATTATTTCTCCCAATTCAGTCAGAGCGAAGGGCGGAAGCGAAGAGCGTTGTTTTTTTTGTTTACGGGCGTACGGGCGGGGTAGAGCGTACGGCCCGTCGGCAAACTATGTTGGCGCTATGTTGGCGTTAAACTATGTTTTAAAACTAATTAAAACTAATTTGCGATTCTTTCGCTTTGCGATGCGATTTGCGATTGCGTTAAACTCGCTCGGGCATTAAACTATGTTTTAAAACTAATTAAAACTAATTTGCGATTCATTCGCTTTCCTGCGCATTTGTGCACGCGATGGCGATTTCTTTACCAAACTCCGCAAGCCGTTAGCTTTGGACCAAACCATTTCATGTAAATAGAGGGGGGGGGGGGGGATTGTCACCGTACTCGCAAGCCGTTCGCTTTGGACCAAACCATTTCATGTAAATAGAGGGGGGGGATTGTCACCGTACTCGCAAGCCGTTCGCTTTGGACCAAACCATTGCATGTAAATAGAGGGGGGGGATATACTTTTAGATATATATATAGTACGGGCATGCCCTAGTATTGTACAATGATAACAAATTGGCAGATCAACTCAACCTGGGAAAGCGCTACAAGACAAGGCGGAGGCGGCATTCTGATGAAGCTGAACTAAGAGCAAAGAACAGTGTGTGTAAGACTAGCGGAGTAAGTGAAATGCTCAACAGACTATGGAATGAGATTTGTTTACACGCAAGAAAACAAAATATGGGGGCAATACCCCTGGGTGCTTACCTGGTAGAATAAAGCAGTACATGACACTGACTGAAGATATCTGAAGCCGTATCATGGCATTTTAACCAATTTCAGTGATTGCTGGAAGACAGGGCAGCATGTACAATGAATCATGCGAACGTGATCATAAGACTTTAAATAAACAAACAAACAAAATACCTATTTTGGGGGGTAACCCCCCCCCCCCCCTACCACCCAGTGTACCTCCTCGGACCCCAATTTTTCCAATGCCTTGAACAAACATTGGTACATCACAGATGATGAAGGTTGTGGTGACATTTCATTGTAATTGTGTGTGTAGTTTCTGAGAAAAAGGCAAATATCTACTTTGGGGGGTTTAAACCTGGACCCACTTTGACCCCCATTGATCCCCTTAGACTTCGATTTTCTTAGTACCGTGAACAAACATTGGTACATCATGGGTGGTGAAGGTTGTGGTCAACTTTCATTGAAATAGTTTTTGTCGTTTCAGCGGAAAATGCAAATTCATATTTTGGGGGGGAGGGGGGGGGGGGGGGGTGAAGGGGGGTCAAACCTGCATCCACTTTGACCCCCGGTAGACCCCATTACACTCCGATTTTTAAAAAAAAAGGCAAATATCTATTTTGTGGGGTCATACTGGACCCACTTTGACCCCCCGTTGATCCCCTTAGACTTCGATTTTCTTAGAACCGTGAACAAACATTGGTGCATCACAGGTGGTGAAGGTTGTGGTGAAGTTTCATCATAAGTGTTTGTGTAGTTTCTGAGAAAAAAGGCAAATATCTATTTTGGGGGGTTTAAACCTGGACCCACTTTGATCCCCTGTTGATCCCCTTGGACTTCGATTTTCTTATTACCGTGAACAAACATTGGTACATCATGAGTGGTGAAGGTTGTGGTCAACTCTCTTCGCAGGGCTCCTCCCGCATCTCCCTTGACGACGCTTGCCCCTCCCCCAGGCGTTGAGCTCCACCCCCGAACAGGGAACGATTATAGCTCCGCCCCCTCTCTTTCTGCCTGGCAGAACGTCACCCAGCAAGCCCGGTGTAAATTTACATGAGGTTTTACACACATTTCCTTCACTTTAATCCCGTTCTATCTTATCACAAGCACGACCCTCGTATCGTGCACATTTAAACACAACCTTAAGCTACATTTTCCCTGCTTATGTACATCGAGATGCCACTACACGTTACACGGTCCATACTAATTACTATTCATGTGCAATCAATCCTACAATGTGAATAGACATGGTACTGAAATACAACAAGGAAACGATGGTAAAGGACTGAAGATCCGTTCATGAAACAACTTCGCTATCCCACTTCTGGCATCTTCCCCCAATCTCGCGAGAGTTTTCGAACTCCTTCAGTTCTTGAAGGCCATTTTCAGTTTTTTCCGGACCTTTCCCTCTTCTCTGGTCTCTCTCTTTCCTTCAATATCTCTAACTCCGTCGTGGCCTTGAATTCGTGAAGGCGGGGGTGCACCATCCCGGACGCTGTCTACATCCGGTTCATTCGCATCACTTGTGGTAACAGAAGTACAGTCGTGGCCAACAATATTGGCACCCTTGCACTTTTTTCAAATAATGCACCATTTCTTCCAGAAAATTGTTGAAATAAATAAATATGTTCGTATCCACATTTGTATTTCTTTGGTTTGCAGTGGAGCAAAACAAAAATAGCTGAAAAAAGTACTAAATATTAACTTATTCCACACAGAAATCCTAAAATGGACCGGACAATATGATTTGCACCTTTTAGAAGTTGTTAGAAATACATAGATTTCAAGCAGGTGATTCTCTCTTACTTTGAAATTGAACTCACCTGTGGTGAGTTGCAGGTGGCTGCAATATAAAAATCACGCATTCAACCAGTTTGAATGGAGAAAAGGAGTCATTCTGCTGTTTTGTGTCGCCGTGTGTGTTCGCCGTCTTAATGTTCAATGAGCATGGAGAAAAGAAAGAAAAGCAGGGAATTGTCTGAGGAGGTCAGACACAAGATTGTAGCCAAGCATGGACAATTTCCAGGCTACAAGTCCATCTCCAGAAACCTTGATACTCCTGTGTCCATCGTACGCAATGTTATCAGGAAGTTTAAGGCCCATGACACTGTAGCCAACCTCCCTGGACGTGGCAGCAAGAGAAAACTTGATCAAAGATTGCAGCGAAGGATTGTTGGAATATTGGAGAAATCACCTCAATCAACTGCCAAACAGATTCAAGCTGACCTCCAGACACAAAGTACGACAGTTTCAACTCCCACCAATTCAATGAAAGGAGACGCAGGAGGACACCACTGCTGAAAGAGAGACATAAGGAAGCCTGACTGGAGTTTGTCAAAACACACCTGAACAAGCCAAAATCATTTTGCGAAAATGTCCTGTGGACAGATGAGATCAAATTAGAGCTTTTTTGTAAATCACATCATCTCTATGTTTACAGAAAACAAAATGAGGCCTTCAAAGAAAAGAACACCTTCCCTACAGTCAAACATGGAGGAGGTTCAGTGATGTTTTGGGGTTGTTGTGCTGCCTCTGGCAATCGGTGCCTTGATTGTGTGCATGGCATCATTAAATCAGGAGATTATCAAAGCATTTTGGAGCGCAATGTTCAACCCAGTGTCAGAAAGCTGCGTCTCCGTCGAAGGTCACTGGTCTTGCAGCAGGTCAATGACCCCAGACATGCTTCAAAAAGCATGCAGGAATGGTTCAAGACAAAATGCTGGACTGTTCTGAAGTGGCCAACAATGAATCCAGATCTAAATCCCATTGAACACCTGTGGGGAGATCTGAAAACAGCAGCTGGGAGAAGGCATCCTTGAAATTTGGGAGAACTGGAGCAGTTTGCACAAGAAGCGTGGGCCAAACTGCCAGTAGAGAGGTGTCGGAAGCTCATTCATGGCTATAGGAAGTGCTTGACTATTTTGTCCAAAGGCTGTGCTACCAAATATTAAGTCAAGGATGTCAATAATTTTGTCAATGCCATTTCTTTTTATTTTCTGATTTAAAAGGATATATTAGGATAAAGGAGTCAAACAAAGTCAAATTTGAATAAAAAACAAAGGTTCTGTAATATTAACAGTGAAATAAAGAATTGTGGAGACCAAATACTTTTGTCAAATTCAACTTAGTTTTCAGAGAAAATTGTGAGTTGTTTGAAAAAAGTGCAAGGGTGCCAATATTTTTGGCCACAGTTGTACGTACTTGATAAATGAGGTACCCCTTCACAATCTGGTAAATGATGGTGAATGGTTCAACACCCGCAGATGAGCATTTCGGTTTGCCTGGTGATTTGGAGATCACCTCATCAGCTTGGCGAATCTGCCGTCTTGAAATCGTGAATGAGATCATTTGGAGCAGGGACACATCACGTGGTTCGTTTTTCCGGAACCTGCTTTATACGCGTGCATGGTCGTGTTGTTGTGTACGCTACCCCCCACTACCTTACAGTTCCCTCCGATGCGCCATGAACCGAAATGTCTCCGGTGAAGATCACAGATCGAACCCCCGGGATCCACGAACGGTCCGATGGAGGAAACTCGGTTGTTCCGGGAGATTCTCCCTCAGATCGCGGGTCCAGGGTCGGACCACCCGATGATGAGGACCCGGGACCCGGCAGGGCCGTCTGAAGGCATGGGCACACTGGGCATTTGCCCAGGGGCCCCAAGTTGCACAGGGGCCCCACGATTCTAGGGGCACCATGCTGCCATATTGTTCATGAGAGATCTATTGGTAGAGTGGATAATTACTCAACCTCTCGCTTGAAAGGCCTGGGATTAAGTTAGGAAATAAGACGGCAGCAGATTACATTTCATTTTATATGCAAATGGTATAATATGCATTAACCTTATTTCATTAAGATTTCCTCTCATATATTCACTGTGTAAAATACGAAACAAGTTTCACTGCGCATCCCGATTGCCATTTGTTGAATGACGTCATGCACGTATTGTTGAAGTTGAGTTGAAGAGTCTAATTATCTACAAATAATCTGGAAGAATTCCCATGTTTTAAACGTGTAAATGACTGGAAACACAGCAATCTTATTGTAGAACATGAAAATGGAAAAGAACTTCGCAAGTGCATGATGGCATATTTGATTCGGCATAAAGAAACTGGATGTGGAGATTCTTTATTAATCAAACATCAGCGCTCAGAGCAGGATTACTGGCATAAAGTGTTGACATGTGTGGTTTCTGTCATTCGCTTTCTTGCCTCCAGAAGTTTGGCATTTCGTGGGGAGAATCAAACTATTGGGTCGGCAAAAAATGGAAACTTTTTAGGTATTCTCGAGCTGTTGAGTGAATTTGACCCTTTTTTGGAAGAGCATCTCAAACTGCATGGAAATGCTGGAAAGGGGAACCCGTCGTATCTATCGGCAAACATTTGTGAGGAATTTAATGAATTAATGGGTCAACATGTTCTTTGTGCTATTCTGGAAGAAATAAAAGAGTCAAAGTATTATTCAATAAGTGTGGATTCCACCCCAGACGTCTCACACATTGATCAACTGACATTTACCGTCCGGTACATTCGAGGATGTGAGCCTGTGGAGCGTTTCATCAAGTTCATCCCCATCTTTTCTCATGGAGCAAAGAATCTAGCAGACACTGTTGTGAATTTCCTGAATAGGAACAAAATTCCGCTATCAAACTGCCGTGGTCAGTCGTATGACAATGCCTCAAATATGTCTGGACGCTATACTGGATTGCAGGCACGGATCCGTCAACTGAATGAGTTCGCCATCTATGTCCCCTGTGCTGGACACAGCCTGAACTTATTGGGAGTAAAAGCGGAAGTGTTGTCTACAGATTGTAAAATTCTTTGACTTTGGTCAGCGTCTGTATTCCTTTTTCTCGGCTTCTACACATCGATGGAATGTTTTGGCATCATCTTTCGGAAAATATCATATTGGGGTCAAGCGTCTGTCTGACACGAGATGGTCGTCACATTTTGATGCTGTCCATGCTCTGCATAGAGGTTTGGAGAAAATTAAACATGCACTGGATTCAGTATCAGCTGACACTGACCAGGAAGTGAATACAAGGCGAGAGGCAGAAGGATTGAGCGAGAAAATGGAGAACATGGAAACGATTTTTCTGACTTCTTTTGAACGACATTCTCGAAAGAGTGAGCAAAACAAGTAAGGTCCTGCAGTCAAAAGATGTGGACTTACTTGTTGCCATGAATCTTCTTGAGTCTCTGAAAACGTATCTTCAGGTAAATAGAGACAAATTTAGTGAATATGAACTGAAGCCCAGGAGTCCATTTGGCACGACCATGCATCGAGGTGTCCAGATTCGGATTACGGCGATGTGAAGAAACGGGTGCGAAAGCGAAGTGTACATCTTACTACATATGACGGATCAGAAGAAGAGATACTTCCAAACAAAAGTGAAAAGTTCAGGGTGGAAACATTCCTCCCTGTTCTGGACTCTCTGAACTCTGACCTGACAAAACGTGCAGATGCTTATTGATGGATTGGAAATCTGTTTTCCTTCTTCAGTCAATTGAAAACGATTGGTTCTGATGAGTAAATCAAAAAGTGTGAACACCTGGCTAATGTGTATCACAAAGACCTTGATTGTGGTGTTCTTCTTAATGAATGCCAGCAACTCAAGCACTATATGGTTCTTGATGAAAATTGTGAGACACTCCCTACGTTGGTCAGAAAAATAATTTCGTACAACTTGAAATCTGTGTTTCCCAATGTTGAAATTGCACTCAGAGTGTTCATGTGCATGATGGTGACCAACTGTACAGGGGAACGTTCATTTGCAAGATTGAAGCTGACAAAGAATCAGCTTCGCAGCACAATGCGGCAGCAGCGTTTGAACTAGCTTTCACTCATGTGCATGGAAAATGACATCCTGAAGACCATTGACTTCAATCCAACTGTAAATCAATTCTCTGCAAAGAAATTTCGCAAACGTTTGCATAATAATAAATAATTCATTCTGCACCATCTCCCTCTGTACAGTGTACCAATTATTATTATTTATATGTTGAAATGTTTTTCATTTTCAAGGCTTATGTTATTGTTGCGGTTTTGAGAACCCACACTTGCTTGTAAATATAACATCATTAAAGGTTAAAGGTAGCACCCCAAAGGTAGGCCACAAGCAAGACGTAGGTCACCATAGGACGTCAATTATTTCTTCGTATGTGTATAGATAAGGCCATTCCCAATAATTGCATCTGCGTTGTGTCAATCAAATAAGAGTTGGCCCTTCCGTCCATTTTGGCAGCCTCCCTTCCAAGCAACGCCATTAAGCGCTCCCCAGTCTGTGCCCCATGGCCCTTCCCAATTTGTTACGCGCCTTTGTCAGCAGCGTTCGCAACCTCGCTGGGCTTCCGCTCAAACCAGCCCAGAAACCCATGAGGTAAGGCCCGAAAAGGGGGCGGAGCGCGAGGATGAAGGTGCGGCCACGTCAACCAGCCATCAAGGCGGGGCCAGTAAGCCATAACCAGCCAACCAGGGCTGGAGTGAGATCGCCTGACAGGCGTGGCCTTGGGCTTCGAGAGTGTTTGCTGGTTTGGGTTATAAAAGTGCGAACACAAAGCCCTTGAACAGGACTTATGCAGCGGCGCTCGTTGAACAGGACTGCAAGGAATCGCGCTTGCTAAAAGGACTTATCGTGGTTGAAAGGACTTACAGCGGTAGCTTGTGCCAAGAGGACTTACAATCATGTGAAACAGTAAGTACACCCCATGTAAAGTTTTGACTTTTTCAACATATTTCAACATACAGCTATTTGATCTTCATTTCAACAATATTGATGGATAAAGGTGATATAATATAACAAATATCATGAAACATTTACATTTTGTCGTCTATTGTCTAATTTAAATAAACATTAATGCAAATTTCGCATGTGGAAAAAGTAAGTACACCCCTACATTTATCACTACTTCAAATACCGAAAATTAGAATCAGGTGCACAAGCTCAGGTGCAAATGATTAGAACATCGTCAGAGAGGATCTTGGAGGAACCTGTCTCATTTAAACCTCAGACATTTTGTTTGGTTTGCTCTTTGTTGTTGAAGTGTGTGGTGTCACCATGCCTAGATCCAAAGAGCTCTCTGAGGCCTTCAGAAAGAAGGTTATAGATGCCTATGAGTCTGGGAAGGGATTTAAAAAGATCTCCAAACAATTTGAAATCAATCATTCGACTGTCCGGAAGATCATCTCCAAGTGGAGAAGATTCCAAACAACTGCCAACTTGTTCAGGCCAGGCCGCCCCAGCAAGTTCAGCCCGAGAGCAGACCGCAAGATGCTGAAAAAGTCTCGAAGAACCCCAGAATGTCATCACGGGACCTACAGGGAGCTCTTGCCACTGTTGATGTCGAAGTGCACAAGTCTACCATCAGAAAGAGGCTGCACAAATTTGATCTACATGGGAGGTGTGCCAGGAGGAAACCTTTGCTCTCAGAAAGAACATCAGGGCAAGACTAAAGTTTGCCAATGAACACCTTGGCAAAGACCAGCACTTCTGGAACAATGTGCTCTGGACAGATGAGTCAAAGGTAGAGCTATTTGGCTACAGTACCAGAAGACATGTTTGGTGAAAACCAAAGACAGCATTTGACCACAAGAACCTGATACCAACTGTAAAGCATGGTGGGGGAAATATTATGGTTTGGGGCAGCTTTGCTGCATCAGTGCCTGGGCAGCTGACCTTTATATAATCCACTATTAATTCTTCATTGTACCAGAGGGTGCTTGAGGATAATGTGAGGCTATCTGTCGGAAAGTTGAAGCTCACCCGAAGGGAGACCTTGCAACATGACAATGACCCTAAACATACCAGTAAATCCACCAAGGAATGGCTGAAAAGAAAGAAATGGAGGGTTCTGGAATGGCCAAGAGAAAGCCTGGATCTAAATCCCATCGAGATGTTGTGGGGGGATTTGAAACGAGCTGTGCATGCAAGAAACCCCTCAAACATCGCACAGCTGAAAGAATTCTGCATGGAGGAGTGGGAAAAATTTCTCCCAGTCGATGTCAGAGACTGGTAGACAGTTATAAGAAACACCTACTTGAGGTTGTTTCTGCCAAAGGGGGCAATACCACCTATTTGAGCCAAGGGTGTACTTACTTTTTCCAATGCGAAATTTGCATTTATGTTTATTTAAATTATACAATGGATTACAAAATGTAAATGTTAAATGATATTTGTTATATTAAATCACCTTTATCTTTCAATATTGTTGAAATGAAGATCAAATAGCTGTAAGTTGAAATATGTTGAAAAGTCAAATCTTTACATGGGGTGTACTTACTTTCTCACGTGACTGCATGCGCTTGATCGTGGTTATGAGGACTTATGCAGCAGCGCTCAATAAAGAGGTCTGAGCGGGGAGAGAGAGGCGCTTGACATGGGATGTGCACTTTACGAGGGAACTGAAGCCAAGCATTGGTATTTCAAAGAGACGCGCTGTGGCAAACCGCTGTACTAAGGGCGAGCGCGCGGCACGCATTGCCACGAACTGCAGCGTGCAGGACATTGGGGAGGGGGGCGCTTGGAGCGAGTAGTGCGCATATTACGTACGCCAGTATACCAGCCTTCCCCCGTCATTATAATTTTCCGCTCGCGTTACACTACGTGAAGAGCTGCCTGCCGGGTTTCGTCTGCTGGACCGGAGCCGGACTGGAGCCTGGACACCATCGCCGGACCTTCCAACCTACCATCTGCATCCCCGTGTGAGTGTGGAGTCTGAGACCGAATCTGAGAGCAATCGGGCCTGTGTCTCGGGAATAGAGTAAGACTGTCTAAGGCTGCCCTGTGTACTTTTCCTTCCTCTTTCTTTCTTGTACATTCTTTCGTTTCCTCTTCTTCTTTGTACATTTGTTAATAAATTGCCCTGTTCTTTCTGGTTTCTCCTCAATCCGATCGTCCTAGTCCTTTCGCAATTGCGTAAGCGTGGCACGATCTCAACCGCTATAATCGGGTCTCGTCACTTGTTAACAGCTCGGATCGCGGATCGCTATCCGCTCGGCGTTTCCATCAATATCCGTGATTCGGGTGGGAGGTATTCCCTCGTTTCCGGCCGGCGTTAGTACTTAGGTAGTAGCGAATCCCGAGGCCTAAAAAGCCTACCTAACGCCGTGCCGGGAAGGACGTAAAACTTCCAGGGTCGCGTCGGCCAGATAAGAGGACAAGGGGATTAACCCCCTCTTGATAAGGGGAGAGCCGAAGTCTGAGATCCGCAACATTATATTGTTCAAAAGTTTGTGTTGATTAATCCTCGCTTTACAGCATGTTTAAAAAAATGTTTAAACATTGATTTTGTTGAAAGTTCCAATAAATCTGTAGGTTTAATTTCATTGACCGTTTACATTTTTATTCCCATGGGTGGGTGGGAAGGGGCCCCAGTGGATTGCTTTGCCCAGGGCCGACAATGCTCTTAAGACGGCCCTGAGTGAAACTGAAAGCAAGGAAGGTGAAGTTGTAATTTCCATGTCGTGCCATAATTTGTTAATTAAAAGATTAACGAGCTTGACTTGTATTTTTGAGCTGGTTTTATGGTAAAGTTATCGAAAAGATGGGTGTCAGATGTTTGGACAGGGGCGCAATTTCAGTGCTTGCCATTGGCGCTATTGTCCGTAGATACGCCCCTGCGCGCATGCGCATGTCATTAAGCACAAGAGTTAGTTATTTGAATTTCCTCATCTTCTTCGAGGAACTTCCGGTGGTTGTTTTCTGGGTGCGCAGACGGGACGGAAGTGTGAGTGGTCTTGAAGTGTGTGAACTCTTGGTGTGTGAACTCTTGGTGTGTGCTGTGATCGTTTGGAGTAATTGTTACACTGTACGGATAATTGATGGACGTATGCACGGACAAACAGATGGAGAGCAAACCTACGGTCCTCTCCGGGTGGAGGACGAATAAGAAATCTGAACGAACTGAAAATTGTATAAGTGGCGTTTCGAATTTTGTAAAATGGTGTAAAATGTGTAAAAAGTAAGAGGACTGTAAATGTATGTCACGTGGTGTAACTAGTACAACCCTTCCGCATCAGTATTGTTCGCTAATATGATAAAAGGTAATGTCACAATGTTTACAATGAGTTCGTTAACAAGACATTGCAACCCCCTGAAAAGATCACGTGATTGACGTGGGGAATCTGCCGTGCGGAAATCGCGAATGAGATCATTTCGTTTGTTGAGGCAACGCGTCACGTGATTCATTTTTACCAGAGCACGTGATCGGTTTTACCAGAACACGTGGTTTGTCCTCGTGTATCAGAGTGTAACACATGACCACACACTACCTTAAATCACGGTACTTTACACTCGACCTTTCAGTCCCCGCCGATGCGCCATGAACCGAGATGTCTCCGTTCCTGGAGATTCTTCCTCAGATCGCGGGTCCAGGGTCGTTCCACCCGAGGATGAAGACCCTTGTGAACATGAACAGAGAAGAGGGGGGAAGTGGGAACATGAACAGCAGAGAAGAGGGGGAAAGGGGGAACCTGAACACCAGAGAAGAGGGGGAAAGGGGGAACATGAACAGCAGAGAAGAGGGGGAAAGGGGGAACATGAACAGCAGAGAAGAGGGGGAAAGGGGGAACCTGAACAGAGAAGAGGGGGAACATGAACAGCAGAGAAGAGGGGGAAAGGGGGAACATGAACAGCAGAGAAGACGGGGAAAGGGGGGACATGAACAGCAGAGAAGAGGGGGAAAGGGGGAACCTGAACAGAGAAGAGGGGGAACATGAACAGCAGAGAAGAGGGGGAAAGGGGGAACATGAACAGCAGAGAAGAGGGGGAAAGGGGGAACATGAACAGCAGAGAAGAGGGGGAAAGGGGGAACCTGAACAGAGAAGAGGGGGAACATGAACAGCAGAGAAGAGGGGGAAAGGGGGAACATGAACAGCAGAGAAGAGGGGGAAAGGGGGAACATGAACAGCAGAGAAGAGGGGAAAGGGGGAACATGAACAGCAGAGAAGAGGGGGAAAGGGGGAACCTGAACACCAGAGAAGAGGGGGAAAGGGGGAACCTGTCCTTCTGTCCACACCGTCACCTTCTGGTGGTTCTTGAAAGTTTTGTTTAAATGGATTTTTTTCTTTCAGGTGTTGTGAAGGTGAAGTCCGAGTACGTCGATGATCCGCTCCCTCAACCTGAAGGTTTGAACCAAAACACACACACACGATCTGTTAATGTTGTACTTTTTATTATCACACAAGGTCGAGGCTCATGGAAGAACTTGGACACAGAACAGATCAGGACACAACATAACAATGGGAACATCAGGAGAACTCAGAAAGGGGAACCTGAACAGCAGAGAAGAGGGGGAAAGGGGGAACATGAACAGCAGAGAAGAGGGGGAAAGGGGGAACATGAACAGCAGAGAAGAGGGGGAAAGGGGGAACATGAACAGCAGAGAAGAGGGGGAAAGGGGGAACATGAACAGAGAAGAGGGGGAACATGAACAGCAGAGAAGAGGGGGAAAGGGGGAACATGAACAGCAGAGAAGAGGGGGAACATGAATAGAGAAGAGGGGGAACATGAACAGCAGAGAAGAGGGGGAAAGGGGGAACATGAACAGCAGAGAAGAGGGGGAAAGGGGGAACATGAACAGCAGAGAAGAGGGGGAAAGGGGGAACCTGAACAGCAGAGAAGAGGGGGAAAGGGGGAACCTGAACAGAGAAGAGGGGGAACATGAACAGCAGAGAAGAGGGGGAAAGGGGGAACATGAACAGCAGAGAAGAGGGGGAAAGGGGGAACATGAACAGCAGAGAAGAGGGGGAAAGGGGGAACATGAAGAGCAGAGAAGAGGGGGAAAGGGGGAACCTGAACAGCAGAGAAGAGGGGGAAAGTGGGAACATGAACAGCAGAGAAGAGGGGGAAAGGGGGAACCTGAACACCAGAGAAGAGGGGGAAAGGGGGAACATGAACAGCAGAGAAGAGGGGGAAAGGGGGAACCTGAACAGAGAAGAGGGGAAACATGAACAGCAGAGAAGAGGGGGAAAGGGGGAACATGAACAGCAGAGAAGAGGGGGAAAGGGGGAACCTGAACAGCAGAGAAGAGGGGGAAAGGGGGAACATGAACAGCAGAGAAGAGGGGAAAGGGGGAACCTGAACACCAGAGAAGAGGGGGAAAGGGGGAACCTGAACAGCAGAGAGGAGGGGGAAAGGGGGAACATGAACAGCAGAGAAGAGGGGGAAAGGGGGAACATGAACAGCAGAGAATAGGGGGAAGGGGGAACCTGAACAGCAGAGAAGAGGGGGAAAGGGGGAACCTGAACAGCAGAGAAGAGGGGGAAAGGGGGAACATGAACAGCAGAGAAGAGGGGGAAAGGGGGAACCTGAACAGAGAAGAGGGGGAACATGAACAGCAGAGAAGAGGGGGAAAGGGGGAACATGAACAGCAGAGAAGAGGGGGAAAGGGGGAACCTGAACAGAGAAGAGGGGGAACATGAACAGCAGAGAAGAGGGGGAAAGGGGGAACATGAACAGCAGAGAAGAGGGGGAAAGGGGGAACATGAACAGCAGAGAAGAGGGGGAAAGGGGGAACCTGAACAGAGAAGAGGGGGAACATGAACAGCAGAGAAGAGGGGGGAAGGGGGAACATGAACAGCAGAGAAGAGGGGGAAAGGGGGAACATGAACAGCAGAGAAGAGGGGGAAAGGGGGAACCTGAACAGCAGAGAAGAGGGGAAAGGGGGAACATGAACAGCAGAGAAGAGGGGGAAAGGGGGAACCTGAACACCAGAGAAGAGGGGGAAAGGGGGAACCTGAACAGCAGAGAGGAGGGGGAAAGGGGGAACATGAACAGCAGAGAAGAGGGGGAAAGAGGGAACATGAACAGCAGAGAAGAGGGGGAAGGGGGAACCTGAACAGCAGAGAAGAGGGTGAAAGGGGGAACCTGAACAGCAGAGAAGAGGTGGAAAGGGGGAACATGAACAGCGGAGAAGAGGGGGAAAGGGGGAACCTGAACAGCAGAGAAGAGGGGGAAAGGGGGAACATGAACAGCAGAGAAGAGGGGGAAAGGGGGAACATGAACAGCAGAGAAGAGGGGGAAAGGGGAAACATGAACAGCAGAGAAGAGGGGGAAAGGGGGAACATGAACAGCAGAGAAGAGGGGTAAAGGGGGAACATGAACAGCAGACAAGAGGGGGGCAAGGGGGAACATGAACAGCAGAGAAGAGGGGGAACATGAACAGCAGAGAAGAGGGGGAAAGGGGGAACATGAACAGCAGAGAAGAGGGGGAAAGGGGAAATATGAACAGCAGAGAAGAGGGGGAAAGGGAGAACATGAACAGCAGAGAAGAGGGGTAAAGGGGGAACATGAACAGCAGAGAAGAGGGGGCAAGGGGGAACATGAACAGCAGAGAAGAGGGGGAAAGGGGGAACATGAACAGCAGAGAAGAGGGGGAACATGAACAGCAGAGAAGGGGGGGAAGGGGGAACATGAACAGCAGAGACGAGGGGGAAAGGGGGAACGTGAACAGCAGAGAAGAGGGGGAAAGGGGGAACATGAACAGCAGAGAAGAGGGGGGAAGGAGGAACATGAACAGCAGAGAAGAGGGGGAAAGGGGGAACATGAACAGCAGAGAAGAGGGGGAAAGGGGGAACATGAACAGCAGAGAGGGGGAAAGGGGGAACATGAACAGCAGAGAAGAGGGGGAAAGGGGGAACATGAACAGCAGAGAAGAGGGGGAGAGGGGGAACATGAACAGCAGAGAAGTGGGGGAAAGGGGGAACATGAACAGCAGAGAAGAGGGGTAATGGGGGAACATGAACAGCAGAGAAGAGGGGGAACATGAACAGCAGAGAAGAGGGGGAAACGGGGAAAATGAACAGCAGAGAAAAGGGGGAAAGGGGGAACATGAACAGCAGAGAAGAGGGGTAAGGCTGAACACGAACAGCAGAGAAGATGGGGAAAGGGGGAACATGAACAGCAGAGAAGAGGGGTAAGTGGGAACATGCACAGCAGAGAAGATGGGGAAAGGGGGTACATGAACAGCAGAGAAGAGGGGTAAAGGGGGAACATGAACAGCAGAGAAGAGGGGTAAGGGGGAACATGAACAGCAGAGAAGAGGGGTAATGGGGGAACACGAAGAGCAGAGAAGAGGGTTAAGGGGAAACACGAACAGCAGAGAAGAGGGGTAAGGGGGGACATGAACAGCACAGAAGAGGGGTAAGGGGGGAACATGAACAGAGAAGAGGGGGAAAGGGGGTACATGAACAGCAGAGAAGAGGGGTAAGGGGGGAACACGAAAAGCAGAGAAGAGGGGTGAGGGGAAACATAAACAGCAGAGAAGAGGGGGAAAGGGGGATCATGAACAGCAGAGAAGAGGGGTAAGGGGGAACATGAACAGCAGAGAAGAGGGGGAAAGGGGGAACATGAACAGCAGAGAAGAGGGGGAAAGGGGGAACATGAACAGCAGAGAAGAGGGGGAAAGGGGGAACATGAACAGCAGAGAAGAGGGGTAAAGGGGCAACATGAACAGCAGAGAAGAGGGGTAAGGGAGAACATGAAGTGCAGAGAAGAGGGGTAAGGGGGAACACAAAGAGCAGAGAAGAGGGGTAATGGGAAACACCAACAGCAGAGAAGAGGGGTAATGGGGGGAACATGAACATCAGAGAAGAGGGGTAAAGGGGGAACATGAACAGCAGAGAATAGGGGTAAGGGGGAACACGAACAGCAGAGAAGAGGTAGAAAGGGGGAGCATGAACAGCAGAGAAGAGGGGGTAAGGGGGAACATGAACAGCAGAGAAGAGGGGGTAAGGGGGAACATGAACAGTTGAGAAGAGGGAGGAAAGGGGGAAACCGTCACTCTCCCACTGACGTCAGGTTTGGTGATCTCTATATTTTGCAAAAAAACTAACAACTGACCTTACTCTTCCTGTTCTCTCACCTTACCAATTTCCATACAGGTTGTGCACCTGCATTAATTCACCTCCATGTTCTCTCGATTGTGGAATCGTCTCTGTGTGTCCACTGCATCGTCCTCATTTCAGCCTTTGAGAAGTGATACAGATCACTACCTCATGTACTCACCCACACACACCCACAATCTCTTCCACACCTGCTCATTCTTTCCCATTATTTTCCTCTCTGGGCCACTGTTGATTGTTCTCATGGTCCGCATTTCCTCCTTGTCCCACAAACCCTTTGGGAGTTTATATAAACATGGTGCCCTCAGTGCCATATATATATATATATATATATATATATATATATATATATATATATATATGTATATATTGTTACGGATCGCGGATTAGATGTTATTATGGGCCGAGCGGATGGTCCACCGCGACCTAACAGTTCCCCCGATTCTTCCCCAACTCACCCGATTCCACTCGAACGTTGGCCAAATCGCGCTACGCTAAATCAATGATGGAAAGGACACAATGACTGGGATAGATGAAACGACGCAAGGGGTACAGTTCTCAAGACCTCCGGAGGAGGATATAATTAGTGGTGGAGAAAAGGGGTAGATTACAAGGTAGAGTGAGGTAAAAGACACAGAAGAGATGGGCACTTAAATACAATCTTGTCTTATCCCAGACAGACCACAGACAAACGGGACAAGGCTGACTTACACAGGGATTGATGGCAGGGAAGGACAGGTAGTTCGATAGCACAAGGTGCACCTTGGCTCGGGGACAGGATCAAGCACGGTCCAAGAGATGCAGGGAGGCCTCACAGCGCTCGGAGGTGGCGTCTTTCTTTCTCCAAGCTCAGCGCGCATCTGACATCACCTCCCTCTTCCTGCGCATGCTCAGCGGGGAGTCACACGCCCTCGGCTGGTTGGCTCCGCCCCAGATGGGACCGGTCCGCCGCTCCCATTGGGTGCGGGGGTTACCGGGCTCCGCCCTTGACGAGGAGCTGACGGGGAGCCCCTATTTGGTAACCCCGTCGAGCACATGTTCGATGGCGGCTCGTTGGAAAGGACTGGTGCCCTCCCAACACCCCCTACCAACCAAGCCGGAGTGAGGACGCACACTCCCCGCGCCCGCCGCTGCTGTTGTTGTTGTTGTTGTTGTTGTTGCTGAACCGTGAGGAAGAGCTGCGGGAGGTATTGGGAGGTCCTAAACTTCCTAACGGTGCCATACAATCACATTCTGGTGCAACGAAGAGTCAGAATTAATGGAAACGAGTCCTTAACTGACATAGACTAAGAATAACTAGCAAGATGTCCTATAGTTGTCTTACATGAGATGCGGTGAACCTGGGTGCGACATTTAATGGGGGAAATAGGGGGAGGTTGGGTCTACAGAGTGTTGTTTACAGAAAATGGGACTAGGGAATGGGGGATTGGGGATAGTTGGGAAGTATTGAGGAAATAGGGGAATATTTACAAGCGGATATGGATGGATGCAAATCCCATATCCGCAACATTGCACCCTTCTCTACCTCGGGGCGTCCCGACCCGATAAATTTTTACCTACGTTAGTGTGGCACTCAGATGTAGTTCCCTCTACTATTAACTCAACCCTGAGTGCGACAGTTTTACAGATGTTCACAAATGAGTAAATATGTCCCCCTGCGACGTTGCACCCTTCTCCTAACAGAAACACACCCACAGGATAACCGAATCGCGGAAAGAATCCTCAAACTAAACATACAGCCGGTAGGGAGCATCATTTACACAAGACTACACTGATATTTACACTACAATCCAGGACCTGTTTTTTGAGGAACACATGCAGATGTTATGCATAGAGAGAGCACGCATGCCAGCATCGATACACCAACCCACGAGTGCCCTGTGGCCCTACGGCCTTTAACAATGTGCAGAGCACCCCGTCCAAGCACCAAAAGCACCACCCCATTATGCACAGTCAGCACCATCCGGTGCACCAATAAAGTGTTCATAAAAATGCACAATTAAGTGTCCATGGTCACCGGTGGTGTCGCAGCCGGCCGATGTTCTGCCGCTGGTCTTGCCTTCATGGAGTGCACTTGGCCTTCTGGCTTCTTTAGAAATAAAGAAAGGCGCCAACCGCGTCCATTTCTAAATTGTGGCCGTCAGGGGGGCCAACTAAAAGTGGTTCACCTGTATGGCATACGTGCCACGTTGACCCAGAGGTCCATCCACGGGTGGTGCTTGACCGCAAAAGAACTGCCGTCCATTGTGGGCGGCCACAAAAATTGCGGTCCATATGGTGTATCGATCCAGGCAGCAAGCAGCGGAAGTACAGGCCCACAACTGCGGAGCCAGCACCTCTCTCTCCTCTCTCTCTGCCCCAAAGCCAGATCCTCGGAGGTGGGAGACAAAAGAAGACAAGTGAGTAAGGTGGTAAGGGCGCAAAAGTGCACGCAATGCTAGGTAATGCACACTGGGAGCACATGGGAACCAGGTGAGACAGGTACGTTCCTACCGTACGCCCCCCCCCCCCCCCACCAGGTAACCTACATTGCCCCTCCCTTACCCCTTACTGTATCCACAAAACACAACACTACCCATAAACATCTACTTTACACATCAACAAACGTCCCTACTGTCTTCCCCGTTCCTCCCATCAACCAAATTCGTCTTCTCTCCCTCCTAACCAATCAAATTTGCCATTTCCAACTCTCATCAAAATTTGCCATCTCCAACTCAACATCAAAATTTGCCATCACCAATTCATCATCAGTCCCTCCTAAGGAGGGAGAGATGGAATTTTTTTTTTTTTATTTTTTTTTTTTTTTTTTTTGTATACAATATCGAGGCTCGTGAAAGAGCGAACATTAATCACACAGAAAGACAAACCGACACATAAAACATATAACATAGGGAGCGGTAGACAAGATGGGGAGAGAGGGGGAAGGACACAAACACAACATTTGAGAGCAGGGACCGAGAGACATGGAGACATCGAGAGATCTGAGAGAGGGCGAGGGCTTTGGGGGGGGGGGGCGTGGGAAGGGGGCAGTGGGAGAGGTATAAAACATATGGACACTGCCAGGACTTCCAGGAAAGAAGTTGGAATTTCAAACAAGGTGGATCTGGGGTGAATTAGCGGGGGTAGAAAAGATCAAGGTTTTGGATGGGGGAAGATAAGAGATGGTGGTGAACAGCTGTTTTAAAGACCTGGAGGGAGGAGTGGGATTGAAGGGAGTGAGGGAGTTTGTTCCAGAGGTGGGAGAAAAGAGGAATGAAAGAGTGAAGGTGAGCGGAGAGCCGAGATTTCGGCAGTTTAACCATCAGAGGGTTGCTGGCAGATCTTGTGCGACCTGTAGGAATATTTGGGGGACAGAGCACAGAGAGAGCTGGGGGTGCAAGGCCGGAGAGGAGTCGGTAGAAGACAGAAAGACCACCTACCTGCCTGCGGTGAGTGAGTGAAAGGCCCTCAGAGATAGCTTCATCGCGGGAGATTCCAATAATTCTGAAAGCTTTGGTTTCAACAGCGTGAAGCCGAGCTAGGTGTGAGGCAGGAGCACCGGCCCATAGGGGAGAACAGTATTCCATTGAGCTGCGGATGAAAGCCTTGTATGTGGTGAGGAGCTCAGGTGTGCCGAGGAAGGACTTCGCACGACGGAGGATGCCCAGTCGGCGACTGGCTTTGGAGGCCAGCTTGGAAATGTGGTTTTCCCAAGAAAGATCATGGCAGATAGTGAGACCCAAAATCTTGAGCGACAGAACTTCTTGGAGAGGATTGTTGAGAAAGTAGATGGGAGGGTTGTCCAGTCGATCTTTTCGGAGAGACATAGTAAGAGTGTGAGATTTGTCAGGATTGAAAGACATGTTCCACTTGTTTGACCAGTCTGTGATTTTGTCCAGGTCTTCAGAGAGTGAGGAGGCAGCAGACTGCCGATCTGAGGGAAGAGGAATGGAGCGGCAGAGAGTGGAGTCATCAGCAAAGAGATAGAGAGGATTTTCGAGAGAGTCAGAGAGATCATTGATGAAGACCAGAAAAAGCACGGGGCCCAGAACACTGCCTTGGGGAACTCCAGCCTGAACAGGAAGAGGAGATGAGAGAAACCCATTCAGGGCCACACGTTGACGACGACTAGAGAGGAAGTCCGCCAGCCATGCGTGGAGATTTCCATGGATACCAAAGGAGGAGAGTTTGGTGAGCAGAGCGGGGTGCCAGACCGTGTCGAAGGCACGTGATATGTCGAGGGAGACAGCTCTAATTTCCTGTTTGGCATTGAGGACCTCCATCCATTGTTGAGACAGCAGAAGCAGCATGTCCAGAGTAGAGTGACCTGGTCTGAAACCAAATTGATGATCAGAGATCAAGCCATTGGAGAAGAGGAAAGATTTCATATCAGAAGCAATGATGGATTCCATGACTTTGCTGATAATTGGGAGAAGGCTGATTGGTCTGTAGTTGCTAGGATCTGTTTTTGCACCTTTTTTGTGCAAAGCGGTGATGTTGGCTGATTTCCAAGCAGATGGCAGTTGACCTTGAGCAAAAGAGAGGGTGAAGAGAACAGAGAGAGGGTGAGATAGAGCAGCAGAGCAGGATTTTAGGACCCGTGGGCTGATGCCGTCGGGTCCAGTTGCAGAATCAGAGTCGAGGGTTGACAGAAACTTTTCCACCTTGTCAGGAGGAAAGGACACGGAGTCCAGGAGCAGCAGGGTACGACTGGGTATGGTGGGTACAGAGAGGGATGGGTTTGGGACACAAGATTTAGAGGCAAACACAGAGTTGAGGCATTCAGCTTTTTCACGTGCGGAGTCAGCTGTGTAGCCGTTTGAGGTAAGGGAGGGGATGGAGGGGGAACAAACACCAGAAACGGATTTGACCAGACGCCACCAGGATTTGGAAGAGGGAGACAGATAAGAGAGTTCGGTCTTGAGAACGGAGAGATATTGTTTCCTGGCTCTCCTGAGGGTGGACACACACTTGTTTCGGGCATTGTGAAAGGAAATGAGATTTCCTTCCGTTGGATTTGCTTTCCAGGAGACGAAGGCAAGTTGTTTCTGGGCAACAGCCTCACCACAAGATTCCGTGTACCATGGACGGGAGGAAGGGTATGACAACTGAAGACGAGATGGGATAAATCTGTGCATGAGAGAGAGCAATTTACTTTGGAAGAATTCCCAGGATGAGTTGATGTCAGAGGTGGTAGAGATGGGAGACCAGTCCAGATGATTGATGGCTGCTTGAAGACCGTGCCAGTTGGCCTGAGTGAAATGCCAGACTCGTCGACGCTGAGCAGGCTCCCTGAGGATGGTCAGAGAGATGTCCACTTTAACAAGGACATGATCAGATGATCCGATCGGAGCAGAAGAAGAGCAGCAGACATTTTCAGGGAAGTTAGTCATAACCAAGTCCAGAAGAGAAGATGTTCCGTTGACTGAGATCCGGGTCGGGAAATTGACAGATTGTGTCAGTCCCAGTGAGTCGCAGAAGTCCTTTGCTGAGGAGCCATGGCTGGTGAGAGAGGTACCCACACCCAGCCAACTGGCATGATGACAGTTGAAATCACCACATATGAGGAAGAGAGAGTTGGGATGAGTAGATAGAAGTTGGTCCATATCATCAGACAGCGAGATGTAGATGGAGTCATCACTGTTTGGTGGACGGTACAACACACATATGAACAAGAGGTGGGAGCGAAGGGGAAGCCGTAGCCAGAGGTATTCCTGGGGGTGAGGTGGAGAGAGTGCAGTGCAGGGCGAGTGAGGAAGAGAGTTTTTGATAAAGATAGCAACCCCGCCTCCAGGACGAGGCTCAGGTCTATCATACCAGAGGAGGGAGTAGCCCGGGAGAGATACTATGGAATCAGAGACATCATAAAGGAGGAAAGTTTCTGTTAAGCAGATCACGTCTGGTTTGACAGAAGCAACCTGTATGGAGAGATCAGTTAAGTTTGAACGAAGGCCCCAGATGTTTGAGGTCCATACCGTTAATGAAGAGGAAGGGGGAGCATCAGATACAGAACAGGGGGGAGGAGGGGTAGGGTAAGATGTGGAAGAGGTGGAAGAGGTAGGGAGAGCTGTTGAAGGTGTGTCAGAGATTTCAGAATAGCTCGGAGAAAGGGAAGGATGGGGCGGACAAAAGGTTTGATGGTGATTGGGTGAGCCACAATGAGGTGTTATTTGAGGAGGGGGAAGAGCGAGGCAGAAGGTTGGGGGAGATGGAGGTGAGAGTTTGAAGGGGGAAGAAGCGGGGAGGACGCTTTGAGGAGGGGGAGTGAGCGGGGGGAAATTGAGAAGCAATGAGGGTGGGGAGATTTGAAGGGGAGGGGTGAGGGGGGAGTTTGGGAGGGAAGGGACAAGGGGAGGGATTTGAAAGGGATGGGATATGGGGGAGATTTGGAGGGGAGGGGTGAGGCAGGAGTCTAGGAGGGGAGGGGTGAGGGGGCGTCTTGGCGGGGAGGGGTGAGGGAGTAGTTTAGGAGGGAGGGGGCAAGGGGGGAGATTTGAAAGGGATGGGTGATGGGGAAGATTTGGAGGGGAGGGGTGATGGGGAAGATTTGGAGGGGAGGGGTTATGGGGAAGATTTGGAGGGGAGGGGTGAGATTGGATTTTTGAAAGTGTACGATTTATGGGAAACGAACATTTATTGCAAAATGAGTTTCTTGTGACCTTCGAGTTAAAAATACGTTTAAGGACGCTGGATGGAGGATGGAGTGCAGGAGAGTTTAGGGAATGTAGAACAAAGGCACTATAGGAGATGGATATTTTTTTTGGGATGAATTGATTTGGTGAGCAAGTCGAAAGCAGCCTTTTAAAGAAGAAGAAGAAAAAGGTGTTATAAAATATGACGGAATACATAACTTGAGGGGAAAGTGTAAACATTGAAGGTTAATGAGTGAAAACTATCTGGGGAAATGGGGGAGAAACATGTGGTCGAAGAACGAACGAACGAATAAGAATGAATAAACGAATGAGAACAGAGAAGGAAATGTTTTTGTTTTTGTTTTTTGTCTTTTTTTTTTGAGTTGAGATTTACACAAGGAAGTAGGCTATGGGTGAAAAGACTGGGAATACAGAGAACGAAAGTTATTGGATCACAAACGACGGACCACTGAGAGAAAAACAAAGCCTCAAGGTTGTACAGTGCACACTGTACAAGGCCTTGCTCGCGACACGGCAAACAGACGATCAATTTATGAAAGATAAACACCGAGAAACAACCAAAGTTGCACACAATAACTTCACACACCGAAAGATAAATACAGTTTCGACAAAATACAATTGTGAACAGACTTAACTTCGAAAAACGTGGAGACCGTGTGGAGCTTCGAAAATCCCTGCCGCCGTCTCCAAGATCTCTTCCGGTGGTCAAAAGAATCACCCCAATGTCTCATCCACGTCGTGATGCGTCTCACAAATCCACCCAGCAATTCTCCCTTCCTGCAACACAGAACAAAGGAACACAGGTGTGGAGTCATCATCACCACCTCAGGTAAGTGGCTGCGTATGGTGCGACAGGTTCATCAATCCTAACTATTTCCTAAATGACTTTAACAACTTTACATTACCCGGGGTCTTTCCCTGCCAATCCATTGGCCAACTTACACTATGGGTTCTAAAAACCAATTCCCATTGACCAAACTGTGGTGCTTCTCGAGTTGGGGTCTCACTCCCCCGATTCATCACTCGGTGCCCCCGCACAATTTCGGTGGCTGGGTCGTGTGACGCTCCCAGCTGGTCCGCCCACCTGCACACCTCCACCACTGTTGTTGCCTACCGAGCTCACCTGCTCCTCACCCTAACCTAACTAACTGGGGAAGGCCCTCTCGCACTCTCACCCCCTCAGTGCCCTCTCTGGCACGGGCTGCCTGATCCACACCTGGGATCCTCAGGCACCCACTGACACTAACGGCTCCCAGGGCCCACCTGCGGCCTCACCTGGCCGACATCTAACAGTGGCGGAGTGCCCAACCATTCACACTCATACTAACAGGCCACACGACCAGCCAATTTCACCACACCAATGCACCCATCCACAATACCATTCTGCATCCGCACCACAAATGCCAATATCCAACCACAATTTACCTATACCTTCTAACTATTCTTTAAACTACCCTCCCCGGGTACTCGTGAAAGGGGGTCCACTCTTCCCCCATCCACACCTTCGCACCATGCACACCACTCCGTACCACTTACTCCAACTCTCTCCACACCCCTCATTCCAATACTCCATGTATTCCACACACCTCCTGTACTTGCACACCTGTGCTCTCATACTTGGTGCCGCCTGCACCCTTCTCTCCCCCAAGTGCATTCGCGCTGATCCACAACACTCACTACTCATACACTGCTCCACACACCTGTCCAGTTCTCACACAGCATCATCTCATCTAACTACTCCCCTCTGAAACTTGCGCTTCCCAGTCGTCCCTTTAAACTATTGCGCTCCCTCGTCATTATCATCCACTCTAATCTACCTGCGTCCCCTCTACAGGTATCCTTGTCACTAACTAACCTTAACGTTACCTAATGTCAACTTCGCTAGATCCCTACACACAATATCCTAACCCACCCGGGCTAGTTTTCACTGCCATACACCCCCTAAATCTAGTGCTCCTTTGTCCCCCATCATGGGAAGTGTGGCAGGGATGCCACCCTTACCCACCGTCATACGGCGCGAGTGGGACCTTGTGGGACCACCTCGTATGTGAGTCGCTGCCCGCCTGCCGGACCCCGTGCGTCGCCCCTTGTGGGGTCAGCGCGGGGCCGAACCGGCCGGGCCCCCACAGTACATTACCCCCAAGGGGCTCCCGTGCCTCCCCTGTCCCTCTAAAAACTACCCCTGTTGGTGTCGATGCATGGGTCACACTTCCGCAACCCGCTACCCATTCCATACCACCACAACCTTGCTCACTCACACCTCGCACCTCTCCCATCACCGGACCCTCTCGCTCGCACCCTCGTTCCATACCCTCCGGACCAGCCATACACCTCACTCTTGGCCTCTCACGAACATCCGGGTCTATCTCGACCCCCAAGCTTATTAAATCACCTGGCGCATCATACGCACGACCATATTGGTCACCACTTACACCGGGGCCTCTTTCTCTTTGCTTCTCCTCCATCACCTGCGAATCCCTCATCCGGTTAATGAGCACATCATCACGATCCGAACACAGACTTTGGACCAATTCTTTTACTTCCTCCTTTATCTCTTTCTTATCCTCTCTCCGTCACTTCTTAATTTCGCTCACCCCTTCTTCCACTTCTTCTAATTTCTGCTTCACCTCCTTCATCTCCTCGTGCGCCCCCTTAAGTTCTTCCTCTAACTCCACCTTATTTTTTTCTATGTGCTCCCGCACCTCCCGCTCTTTAACCTCCATCACCTCTACCACCTTGTTCATTTTCCTCGTCAGGTCCTCATGTACCGTCTGACACTCTTTTTTAATTACCCCTACGTCCTTTTTCATCTCCTTCTGTGTCGATTTTAAACCCTCTATTACCGCTGTGTTCTTCTTTACCTGGTCCTCCAACTCCTTTTGTCCCACTGTCAGTTGTTCTACTCCCAGCGTCAACTCCTCTATACCACCTTACAATTTTACAGTCCCCTTTCTCACCTCCTTCTCCATGCGCTCCTTACAGTGCCTCACCTCCTCGTGCACTCCTCCGACCTCCTCACTCACACCTCTTCTGATCTCCTCTCCCAATACTTGCATCTCCTGCCCAGATGCCACCCTCATCTGCTCCATTTCCTCCCTGTGAGCATCCAATTTAGTTTCTACCCCCATTCTGACCCCCTCTATCTGCTGCCCCATTTTTTTAACTTCCCTTTCCGCTTGGTCCCTCATGTCCCTCAATTTGCCTTCCATACTGTTTTCTAACCCCTCTAACCCCTTTTTCATCCCTTCCATTTGATTCTCTTGAGCGGCCATTCTGTTTTCTACCCCCGTTAACCCCTCCTGTATTTCCCCTAATCTATTGTCTAATCCCTCTATTCTACTCACTAACCCTCCGATCTGGGCCCCCATGTCATTCCTTAAACCCCCGATCTGGTTTCCCATGTCATCCCTCAATTTCTCGCTATTGGACCCCATCCTTTGGTCTAACCGTTCCCCCATTTCTCCCATTTTGCCCCCCAATCGCTCACTATCAGCCCTCATCTCGTCCTTCTGCAGGTTGAGGGACGCCTGCATTTGTACCATAAATTGCTCCATGAGGGCCTGCATTCGGGTGCGGCCGCCGTAGCCATGTGCGAGGCGCCATTTTGCGCGCCCGTAACCTCGTGCGCGAGGACGCCATTTTGCGAACCTGCCGCCCTCACTGCTTCGCTCTCCTCATGTCCCTCAATTTGGTCCTGGATCGACCCTGCCTCACTCTCCTTTACCGGAACCCAGCCGTCTTGATCTGCCATAGCGCGACTTTCAAAATTCGGGTTTTTTTTGTAAAACAAAACAATTTCCAACTGCTTGTAATTTTGAGCGCGTTAAGCGCGCTTCGGGCCTCGTATCTCACTCCTTGACACCAATTGTTACGGATCGCGGATTAGATGTTATTATGGGCTGAGCGGATGGTCCACCGCGACCTAACAGTTCCCCCGATTCTTCCCCAACTCACCCGATTCCACTCGAACGTTGGCCAAATCGCGCTACGCTAAATCAATGATGGAAAGGACACAACGACTGGGATAGATGAAACGACGCAAGGGGTACAGTTCTCAAGACCTCCGGAGGAGGATATAATTAGTGGTGGAGAAAAGGGGTAGATTACAAGGTAGAGTGAGGTAAAAGACACAGAAGAGATGGGCACTTAAATACAATGTTGTCTTAACCCAGACAGACCACAGACAAATGGGACAAGGCTGACTTACACAGGGATTGATGGCAGGGAAGGACAGGTAGTTCGATAGCACAAGGTGCACCTTGGCTCGGGGACAGGATCAAGCACGGTCCAAGAGATGCAGGGAGGCCTCACAGCGCTCGGAGGTGGCGTCTTTCTTTCTCCAAGCTCAGCGCGCATCTGACGTCACCTCCCTCTTCCTGCGCATGCTCAGCGGGGAGTCACACGCCCTCGGCTGGTTGGCTCCGCCCCAGATGGGACCGGTCCGCCGCTCCCATTGGGTGCGGGGGTTACCGGGCTCCGCCCTTGACGAGGAGCTGACGGGGAGCCCCTATCTGGTAACCCCGTCGAGCACATGTTCGATGGTGGCTCGTTGGAAAGGCCTGGTGCCCTCCCAACACCCCCTACCAACCAAGCCGGAGTGAGGACGCGCACTCCCCGCGCCCACCGCTGCTGTTGTTGTTGTTGTTGTTGTTGTTGTTGCTGAACCGTGAGGAAGAGCTGCGGGGAGGTATTGGGAGGTCCTAAACTTCCTAACGGTGCCATACAATCACATTCTGGTGCAACGAAGAGTCAGAATTAATGGAAACGAGTCCTTAACTGACATAGACTAAGAATAACTAGCAAGATGTCCTATAGTTGTCTTACATGAGATGCGGTGAACCTGGGTGCGACATTTAATGGGGGAAATAGGGGGAGGTTGGGTCTACAGAGTGTGGTTTACAGAAAATGGGACTAGGGAATGGGGGATTGGGGATGGCAAATTTTGATGTTGAGTTGGAGATGGCAGATTTTGATGAGAGTTGGAAATGGCAAATTTGATTGGTTAGGAGGGAGAGAAGACGAATTTGGTTTATGGGAGGAACGGGGAAGACAGTAGGGACGTTTGTTGATGTGTAAAGTAGATGTTTATGGGTAGTGTTGTGTTTTGTGGATACAGTAAGGGGTAAGGGAGGGGCAATGTAGGTTACCTGGTGGGGGGGGGGGGGGCGTACGGTAGGAACGTACCTGTCTCACCTGGTTCCCATGTGCCCCCAGTGTGCATTACCTTACATTGCGTGCACTTTTGCGCCCTTACCACCTTACTCACTTGACTTCTTTTGTCTCCCACCTCCGAGGATCTGGCTTTGGGGCAGAGAGAGAGGAGAGAGAGGTGCTGGCTCCGCAGTTGTGGGCCTGTACTTCTGCTGCTTGCTGCCTGGATCGATACACCATATGGACCGCAATTTTTGTGGCCGCCCACAATGGACCGCAGTTATTTTGCGGTCAAGCACCACCCGTGGATTTACCTCTGGGTCAACGTGGCACCTATGCCATACAGGTGGACCACTTTTAGTTGGCCCCCCCTGACGGCCACAATTCAGAAATGGACGCGGTTGGCGCCTTTCTTTATTTCTAAAGAAGCCAGAAGGCCAAGTGCACTCCATGAAGGCAAGACCAGCGGCAGAACATCGGCCGGCTGCGACACCACCGGTGACCATGGACACTTGATTGTGTTTTTTTTTATTGAACACTTTATTGGTGCACCGGATGGTGCTGACTGTACATAATGGGGTGGTGCTTTTGGTGCTTGGATGGGGTGCTCTGCACATTATTAAAGGCCGTAGGGCCACAGGGCACTCGTGGGTTGGTGTATCGATGCTGGCATGCGTGCTCTCCCGAGGCCTAACATCTGCATGTGTTCCTCAAAGAACAGGTCCTGGATCATAGTGTAAATATCAGTGTAGTCTTGTATAAATGATGCTCCCTACCGGCTGTATGTTTAGTTTGAGGATGCTTTCCGCGATTCGGTTATCCTGTGGGTGTGTTTCTGTTAGGAGAAGGGTGCAACGTCGCAGGGGGACATATTTACTCATTTGTGAACATCTGTAAAACTGTCGCACTCAGGGTTGAGTTAATAGTAGAGGGAACTACATCTGAGTGCCACACTAACGTAGGTAAAAATTTATCGGGTCGGGACGCCCCGAGGTAGAGAAGGGTGCAATGTTGCGGATATGGGATTTGGATCCATCCATATCCGCTTGTAAATATTCCCCTATTTCCTCAATACTTCCCAACTATCCCCAATCCCCCATTCCCTAGTCCCATTTTCTGTAAACAACACTCTGTAGACCCGACCTCCCCCTATTTCCCCCATTAAATGTCGCACCCAGGTTCACCGCATCTCATGTAAGACAACTAACTATAGGACATCTTTTTTTTTTTTTTTTTTTTTTTTTTTTTTTTTGTATACAAGATCGAGGCTCGTGAAAGAGCGAACATTAATCACACAGAAAGACAAACAGACACATAAAACAAATAACATCGGGAGTGGTAGACAAGATGGGGAGAGAGGGGGAAGGACACAAACACAACATTTGAGAGCAGGGACCGAGAGACATGGAGACATCGAGAGATCTGTGGGAGGGAGAGGGCTTTGGGGGGGAGGCATGTGAAGGGGGGGAGGCATGTGAAGGGGGGGAGGCATGTGAAGGGGGGGGGGGGTGGGAGAGGTATAAACATATGGACACTGCCAGGATTTCCAGGAAATAAGTTGGAATTTCAAACAAGGTGGATCTGGGGTGAATTAGTGGGGGTAGAAAAGATCAAGGTTATGGATGGGGGAAGATAAGAGATGGTGGTGAACAGCTGTTTTAAAGACCTGGAGGGAGGAGAGGGATTGAAGGGAGTGTGGGAGTTTGTTCCACAGGCGGGAGAAAAGAGGAATGAAAGAGTGAAGGTGAGCAGAGAGCCGAGATTTCGGCAGTTTAACCATCAGAGGGTTGCTGGCAGATCTTGTGCGACCTGTAGGAATATTTGGGGGACAGAGCACAGAGAGAGCTGGGGGAGCAAGGCCGGAGAGGAGTCGGTAGAAGACAGAAAGACCACCTACCTGCCTGCGGTGAGTGAGTGAAAGGCCCTCAGAGATTGCTTCATCGCGGGAGATTCCAATGATTTTGAAAGCTTTGGATTCAACAGCGTGAAGCCGAGCCAGGTGTGAGGCAGGAGCACCAGCCCATAGGGGAGAACAGTATTCCATTGAGCTGCGGATGAAAGCCTTGTAAGTGGTGAGGAGCTCAGGTGTGCCGAGGAAGGACTTCGCACGACGGAGGATGCCCAGTCGGCGACTGGCTTTGGAGGCCAGCTTGGAAATGTGGTTTTCCCAAGAAAGATCATGGCAGATAGTGAGACCCAAAAGCTTGAGTGACAGAACTTCTTGGAGAGGATTGTTGAGAAAGTAGATGGGAGGGTTGTCCAGTCGATCTTTTCGGAGAGACATAGTAAGAGAGTGAGATTTGGCAGGATTGAAAGACATGTTCCACTTGTTTGACCAGTCTGTGATTTTGTCGGTCTTGCTAGTTAGATCTTGCTAGTTATTCTTAGTCTATGTCAGTTAAGGACTCGTTTCCATTAATTCTGACTCTTCGTTGCACCAGAATGTGATTGTATGGCACCGTTAGGAAGTTTAGGACCTCCCAATACCTCCCCGCAGCTTTTCCTCACGGTTCAGCAACAACAACACCAACAACAACAGCGGCGGCGAGCGCGGGGAGTGCGCGTCCTCACTCCGGCTTGGTTGGTAGGGGGTGTTGGGAGGGCACCAGGCCTTTCCAACGAGCCGCCATCGAACATGTGCTCGACAGGGTTACCAACTAGGGGCTCCCCGTCAGCTCCTTGTCAAGGGCGGAGCCCAGTAACCCCCGCACCCAATGGAAGCGGCGGACCGGTCCCATCTGGGGCGGAGCCAACCAGCCGAGGGCGTGTGACTCCCCGCTGAGCATGCGCAGGAAGAGGGAGGTGACGTCAGATGCGCGCTGAGCTTGGAGAAAGAAAGACGCCACCTCCGAGCGCTGTGAGGCCTCCCTGCATCTCTTGGACCGTGCTTGATCCTGTCCCCGAGCCAAGGTGCACCTTGTGCTATCGAACTACCTGTCCTTCCCTGCCATCAATCCCTGTGTAAGTCAGCCTTGTCCCGTTTGTCTGTGGTCTGTCTGGGCTAAGACAAGATTGTATTTAAGTGCCCATCTCTTCTGTGTCTTTTACCTCACTCTACCTTGTAATCTACCCCTTTTCTCCACCACTAATTATATCCTCCTCCGGAGGTCTTGAGAACTGTACCCCTTGCGTCCTTTCATTTATCCCAGTCGTTGTGTCCTTTCCAATCATTGTTTTAGCGTAGCGCGATTTGGCCAACGTTCGAGTGGAATCGGGTGAGTTGGGGAAGAATGGGGGGAACTGTTAGGTCGCGGCAATACCACCGCTCGGTAAATAACATCTAATCCGCGATCCGTAACAATATATATATATACTAGACGACCCATGACCCGTTGGGTCAATGTTATTATATATTATTAAGGGGTTACCATGGTTACAGTGGGGGTCAAAGGTCAACCTATGGCGAAGATATATAATTTTTTCACACTTTCTAATAGAGAGGCAAAATGCCATATAAAACTAAATTTACTGGTTCTAATTGCTTTTATTTATCAATCCTCACATAGAAGAGCAGTTTTTAGTAATGAGCAGTGAGGAGAACACCCCTCAGCCAATGATGCCACCACTCAGCCAATGATGCTACCCCTCAGCCAATGATGTTACCCCTCAGCCAATGATGCTACCCCTCAGCCAATGATGCCACCCCTCAGCCAATGATGTGACCCTCAGCCAATGATGCTACACCTCAGCCAATGATGCTACCCCTCAGCCAATGATGCTACCCCTCAGCCAATGATGCTACCGCTCAGCCAATGATGCTACCCCTCAGCCAATGATGCTACCCCTCAGCCAATGATGCTACACCTCAGCCAATGATGCTACACCTCAGCCAATGATGCTACCCCTCAGCCAATGATGCTACACCTCAGCCAATGATGTCGCCTCTCAGCCAATGATGCTACACCTCAGCCAATGATGTCGCACCTCAGCCAATGATGTCGCCCCTCAGCCAATGATGCTACACCTCAGCCAATGATGTCGCCCCTCAGCCAATGATGTCGCCCCTCAGCCAATGATGTCGCCCCTCAGCCAATGATGCTACCCCTCAGCCAATGATGCTACACCTCAGCCAATGATGTTGCCCCTCAGCCAATGATGCTACACCTCAGCCAATGATGTCGCCCCTCAGCCAATGATGCTACCCCTCAGCCAATGATGTCGCCCCTCAGCCAATGATGTCGCCCCTCAGCCAATGATGCTACACCTCAGCCAATGATGTCAACCCTCAGCCAATGATGTCGCCCCTCAGCCAATGATGCTACACCTCAGCCAATGATGTCGCCCCTCAGCCAATGATGCTACACCTCAGCCAATGATGTCGCCCCTCAGCCAATGATGCTACCCCTCAGCCAATGATGCTACCCCTCAGCCAATGATGCTACCCCTCAGCCAATGATGCTACCCCTCAGCCAATGATGCTACCCCTCAGCCAATGATGCTACACCTCAGCCAATGATGTCGCCCCTCAGCCAATGATGTCGCCCCTCAGCTAATGATGTCGCCCCTCAGCTAATGATGTCGCCCCTCAGCCAATGATGCCACCCCTCAGCCAATGATGCCACCCCTCAGCCAATGATGTCGCCCCTCAGCCAATGATGTCGCCCCTCAGCCAATGATGTCGCCCCTCAGCCAATGATGTCGCCCCTCAGCCAATGATGTCGCCCCTCAGCCAATGATGTCGCCCCTCAGCCAATGATGTCGCCCCTCATCCAATGATGTCGCCCCGCATCCAATGATGCCGCCCCTCAGCCAATGATGTCGCCCCTCAGCCAATGATGCCACCCCTCAGCCAATGATGTGACCCTCAGCCAATGACGCTACACCTCAGCCAATGATGCTACCCCTCAGCCAATGATGCTACCCCTCAGCCAATGATGCTACGCCTCAGCCAATGATGCTACCCCCCAGCCAATGATGCTACACCTCAGCCAATGATGTCGCCTCTCAGCCAATGATGCTTCACCTCAGCCAATGATGTCGCACCTCAGCCAATGATGTCGCCCCTCAGCCAATGATGTCGCCCCTCAGCCAATGATGTCGCCCCTCAGCCAATGATGTCGCCCCTCAGCCAATGATGTCGCCCCTCAGCCAATGATGTCGCCCCTCAGCCAATGATGTCGCCCCTCAGCCAATGATGTCGTCCCGCATCCAATGATGCCGCCCCTCAGCCAATGATGTCGCCCCTCAGCCAATGATGCCACCCCTCAGCCAATGATGTGACCCTCAGCCAATGATGCTACACCTCAGCCAATGATGCTACCCCTCAGCCAATGATGCTACCCCTCAGCCAATGATGCTACCCCTCAGCCAATGATGCTACCCCTCAGCCAATGATGCTACCCCTCAGCCAATGATGCTACACCTCAGCCAATGATGTCGCCTCTCAGCCAATGATGCTACACCTCAGCCAATGATGTCGCACCTCAGCCAATGATGTCGCCCCTCAGCCAATGATGTCGCCCCTCAGCCAATGATGTCACCCCTCAGCCAATGATGCTACCCCTCAGCCAATGATGCTACACCTCAGCCAATGATGTCTCCCCTCCGCCAATGATGCTACACCTCAGCCAATGATGTCACCCCTCAGCCAATGATGCTACACCTCAGCCAATGATGTCGCCCCTCAGCCAATGATGTCGCCCCTCAGCCAATGATGTTGCCCCTCAGCCAATGATGCTACACCTCAGCCAATGATGTCAACCCTCAGCCAATGATGTCGCCCCTCAGCCAATGATGCTACACCTCAGCCGATGATGTCGCCCCTCAGCCAATGATGCTACACCTCAGCCAATGATGTCGCCCCTCAGCCAATGATGCTACCCCTCAGCCAATGACGCTACCCCTCAGCCAATGATGCTACCCCATAGCCAATGATGCTACCCCTCAGCCAATGATGCTACCCCTCAGCCAATGATGCTACACCTCAGCCAATGATGTCGCCCCTCAGCCAATGATGTCGCCCCTCAGCTAATGATGTTGCCCCTCAGCTAATGATGTCGCCCCTCAGCCAACGATGCCAGCCCTCAGCCAATGATGCCACCCCTCAGCCAATGATGCCACCCCTCAGCCAATGATGTCGCTCCTCAGCCAATGATGTCGCCCTCAGCCAATGATGTCGCCCCTCAGCCAATGATGTCGCCCCTCAGCCAATGATGTCGCCCCTCAGCCAATTATGTCGCCCCTCAGCCAATGATGTCGCCCCTCAGCCAATGATGTCGCCCCGCATCCAATGATGCCGCCCCTCAGCCAATGATGTCGCCCCTCAGCCAATGATGCCACCCCTCAGCCAATGATGTGACCCTCAGCCAATGATGCTACCCCTCAGCCAATGATGCTACCCCTCAGCCAATGATGCTACCCCTCAGCCAATGATGCTACACCTCAGCCAATGATGTCGCCTCTCAGCCAATGATGCTACACCTCAGCCAATGATGCTACACCTCAGCCAATGATGTCGCCCCTCAGCCAATGATGCTACACCTCAGCCAATGATGTCGCCCCTCAGCCAATGATGTCGCCCCTCAGCCAATGATGTCGCCCCTCAGCCAATGATGCTACCCCTCAGCCAATGATGCTACACCTCAGCCAATGATGTCGCCCCTCAGCCAATGATGCTACACCTCAGCCAATGATGTCGCCCCTCAGCCAATGATGCTACACCTCAGCCAATGATGTCGCCCCTCAGCCGATGATGTCGCCCCTCAGCCAATGATTTCGCCCCTCAGCCAATGATGATACACCTCAGCCAATGATGTCGCCCCTCAGCCAATGATGCTACACCTCAGCCAATGATGTCGCCCCTCAGCCAATGATGCTACACTTCAGCCAATGATGTCGCCCCTCAGCCAATGATGCTACCCCTCAGCCAATGATGCTACCCCTCAGCCAATGATGCTACCCCTCAGCCAATGATGCTACCCCTCACCCAATGATGCTACACCTCAGCCAATGATGTCGCCCCTCAGCCAATGATGTCGCCCCTCAGCTAATGATGTCGCCCCTCAGCTAATGATGTCGCCCCTCAGCCAATGATGCCACCCCTCAGTCAATGATGTCGCCCCTCAGCCAATGATGTCGCCCCTCAGCCAATGATGTCGCCCCTCAGCCAATGATGTCGCCCCTCAGCCAATGATGTCGCCCCTCAGCCAATGATGTCGCCCCTCAGCCAATGATGTCGCCCCTCAGCCAATGATGTCGCCCCGCATCCAATGATGCCGCCCCTCACCCAATGATGTTGCCCCTCAGCCAATGATGCCACCCCTCAGCCAATGATGCCGACCCTCAGCCAATGATGCTACACCTCAGCCAATGATGCTACCCCTCAGCCAATGATGCTACCCCTCAGCCAATGATGCTACCCCTCAGCCAATGATGCTACCCCTCAGCCAATGATGCTACCCCTCAGCCAATGATGCTACCCCTCAGCCAATGATGCTACCCCTCAGCCAATGATGCTACCCCTCAGCCAATGATGCTACACCTCAGCCAATGATGCTACCCCTCAGCCAATGATGCTACCCCTCAGCCAACGATGCTACACCTCAGCCAATGATGCTACCCCTCAGCCAATGATGCTACCCCTCAGCCAATGATGCTACCCCTCAGCCAATGATGCTACACCTCAGCCAATGATGTCGCCCCTCAGCCAATGATGCTACCCCTCAGCCAATGATGTCGCCCCTCAGCCAATGATGCTACCCCTCAGCCAATGATGCTACACCTCAGCCAATGATGTCGCCCCTCAGCCAATGATGTCGTCCCTCAGCCAATGATGTCGTCCCTCAGCCAATGATGCTACCCCTCAGCCAATGATGCTACACCTCAGCCAATGATGCTACACCTCAGCCAATGATGTCGCCCCTCAGCCAATGATGCTACACCTCAGCCAATGATGTCGCCCCTCAGCCAATGATGCTACCCCTCAGCCAATGATGCCACCCCTCAGCCAATGATGTGACCCTCAGCCAATGATGCTACACCTCAGCCAATGATGCTACCCCTCAGCCAATGATGCTACCCCTCAGCCAATGATGCTACCGCTCAGCCAATGATGCTACCCCTCAGCCAATGATGCTACCCCTCAGCCAATGATGCTACACCTCAGCCAATGATGCTACACCTCAGCCAATGATGCTACCCCTCAGCCAATGATGCTACACCTCAGCCAATGATGTCGCCTCTCAGCCAATGATGCTACACCTCAGCCAATGATGTCGCACCTCAGCCAATGATGTCGCCCCTCAGCCAATGATGCTACACCTCAGCCAATGATGTCGCCCCTCAGCCAATGATGTCGCCCCTCAGCCAATGATGTCGCCCCTCAGCCAATGATGCTACCCCTCAGCCAATGATGCTACACCTCAGCCAATGATGTTGCCCCTCAGCCAATGATGCTACACCTCAGCCAATGATGTCGCCCCTCAGCCAATGATGCTACCCCTCAGCCAATGATGTCGCCCCTCAGCCAATGATGTCGCCCCTCAGCCAATGATGCTACACCTCAGCCAATGATGTCAACCCTCAGCCAATGATGTCGCCCCTCAGCCAATGATGCTACACCTCAGCCAATGATGTCGCCCCTCAGCCAATGATGCTACACCTCAGCCAATGATGTCGCCCCTCAGCCAATGATGCTACCCCTCAGCCAATGATGCTACCCCTCAGCCAATGATGCTACCCCTCAGCCAATGATGCTACCCCTCAGCCAATGATGCTACCCCTCAGCCAATGATGCTACACCTCAGCCAATGATGTCGCCCCTCAGCCAATGATGTCGCCCCTCAGCTAATGATGTCGCCCCTCAGCTAATGATGTCGCCCCTCAGCCAATGATGCCACCCCTCAGCCAATGATGCCACCCCTCAGCCAATGATGTCGCCCCTCAGCCAATGATGTCGCCCCTCAGCCAATGATGTCGCCCCTCAGCCAATGATGTCGCCCCTCAGCCAATGATGTCGCCCCTCAGCCAATGATGTCGCCCCTCAGCCAATGATGTCGCCCCTCAGCCAATGATGTCGCCCCTCATCCAATGATGTCGCCCCGCATCCAATGATGCCGCCCCTCAGCCAATGATGTCGCCCCTCAGCCAATGATGCCACCCCTCAGCCAATGATGTGACCCTCAGCCAATGACGCTACACCTCAGCCAATGATGCTACCCCTCAGCCAATGATGCTACCCCTCAGCCAATGATGCTACGCCTCAGCCAATGATGCTACCCCCCAGCCAATGATGCTACACCTCAGCCAATGATGTCGCCTCTCAGCCAATGATGCTTCACCTCAGCCAATGATGTCGCACCTCAGCCAATGATGTCGCCCCTCAGCCAATGATGTCGCCCCTCAGCCAATGATGTCGCCCCTCAGCCAATGATGTCGCCCCTCAGCCAATGATGTCGCCCCTCAGCCAATGATGTCGCCCCTCAGCCAATGATGTCGCCCCTCAGCCAATGATGTCGTCCCGCATCCAATGATGCCGCCCCTCAGCCAATGATGTCGCCCCTCAGCCAATGATGCCACCCCTCAGCCAATGATGTGACCCTCAGCCAATGATGCTACACCTCAGCCAATGATGCTACCCCTCAGCCAATGATGCTACCCCTCAGCCAATGATGCTACCCCTCAGCCAATGATGCTACCCCTCAGCCAATGATGCTACCCCTCAGCCAATGATGCTACACCTCAGCCAATGATGTCGCCTCTCAGCCAATGATGCTACACCTCAGCCAATGATGTCGCACCTCAGCCAATGATGTCGCCCCTCAGCCAATGATGTCGCCCCTCAGCCAATGATGTCACCCCTCAGCCAATGATGCTACCCCTCAGCCAATGATGCTACACCTCAGCCAATGATGTCTCCCCTCCGCCAATGATGCTACACCTCAGCCAATGATGTCACCCCTCAGCCAATGATGCTACACCTCAGCCAATGATGTCGCCCCTCAGCCAATGATGTCGCCCCTCAGCCAATGATGTTGCCCCTCAGCCAATGATGCTACACCTCAGCCAATGATGTCAACCCTCAGCCAATGATGTCGCCCCTCAGCCAATGATGCTACACCTCAGCCGATGATGTCGCCCCTCAGCCAATGATGCTACACCTCAGCCAATGATGTCGCCCCTCAGCCAATGATGCTACCCCTCAGCCAATGACGCTACCCCTCAGCCAATGATGCTACCCCATAGCCAATGATGCTACCCCTCAGCCAATGATGCTACCCCTCAGCCAATGATGCTACACCTCAGCCAATGATGTCGCCCCTCAGCCAATGATGTCGCCCCTCAGCTAATGATGTTGCCCCTCAGCTAATGATGTCGCCCCTCAGCCAACGATGCCAGCCCTCAGCCAATGATGCCACCCCTCAGCCAATGATGCCACCCCTCAGCCAATGATGTCGCTCCTCAGCCAATGATGTCGCCCTCAGCCAATGATGTCGCCCCTCAGCCAATGATGTCGCCCCTCAGCCAATGATGTCGCCCCTCAGCCAATTATGTCGCCCCTCAGCCAATGATGTCGCCCCTCAGCCAATGATGTCGCCCCGCATCCAATGATGCCGCCCCTCAGCCAATGATGTCGCCCCTCAGCCAATGATGCCACCCCTCAGCCAATGATGTGACCCTCAGCCAATGATGCTACCCCTCAGCCAATGATGCTACCCCTCAGCCAATGATGCTACCCCTCAGCCAATGATGCTACACCTCAGCCAATGATGTCGCCTCTCAGCCAATGATGCTACACCTCAGCCAATGATGCTACACCTCAGCCAATGATGTCGCCCCTCAGCCAATGATGCTACACCTCAGCCAATGATGTCGCCCCTCAGCCAATGATGTCGCCCCTCAGCCAATGATGTCGCCCCTCAGCCAATGATGCTACCCCTCAGCCAATGATGCTACACCTCAGCCAATGATGTCGCCCCTCAGCCAATGATGCTACACCTCAGCCAATGATGTCGCCCCTCAGCCAATGATGCTACACCTCAGCCAATGATGTCGCCCCTCAGCCGATGATGTCGCCCCTCAGCCAATGATTTCGCCCCTCAGCCAATGATGATACACCTCAGCCAATGATGTCGCCCCTCAGCCAATGATGCTACACCTCAGCCAATGATGTCGCCCCTCAGCCAATGATGCTACACTTCAGCCAATGATGTCGCCCCTCAGCCAATGATGCTACCCCTCAGCCAATGATGCTACCCCTCAGCCAATGATGCTACCCCTCAGCCAATGATGCTACCCCTCACCCAATGATGCTACACCTCAGCCAATGATGTCGCCCCTCAGCCAATGATGTCGCCCCTCAGCTAATGATGTCGCCCCTCAGCTAATGATGTCGCCCCTCAGCCAATGATGCCACCCCTCAGTCAATGATGTCGCCCCTCAGCCAATGATGTCGCCCCTCAGCCAATGATGTCGCCCCTCAGCCAATGATGTCGCCCCTCAGCCAATGATGTCGCCCCTCAGCCAATGATGTCGCCCCTCAGCCAATGATGTCGCCCCTCAGCCAATGATGTCGCCCCGCATCCAATGATGCCGCCCCTCACCCAATGATGTTGCCCCTCAGCCAATGATGCCACCCCTCAGCCAATGATGCCGACCCTCAGCCAATGATGCTACACCTCAGCCAATGATGCTACCCCTCAGCCAATGATGCTACCCCTCAGCCAATGATGCTACCCCTCAGCCAATGATGCTACCCCTCAGCCAATGATGCTACCCCTCAGCCAATGATGCTACCCCTCAGCCAATGATGCTACCCCTCAGCCAATGATGCTACCCCTCAGCCAATGATGCTACACCTCAGCCAATGATGCTACCCCTCAGCCAATGATGCTACCCCTCAGCCAACGATGCTACACCTCAGCCAATGATGCTACCCCTCAGCCAATGATGCTACCCCTCAGCCAATGATGCTACCCCTCAGCCAATGATGCTACACCTCAGCCAATGATGTCGCCCCTCAGCCAATGATGCTACCCCTCAGCCAATGATGTCGCCCCTCAGCCAATGATGCTACCCCTCAGCCAATGATGCTACACCTCAGCCAATGATGTCGCCCCTCAGCCAATGATGTCGTCCCTCAGCCAATGATGTCGTCCCTCAGCCAATGATGCTACCCCTCAGCCAATGATGCTACACCTCAGCCAATGATGCTACACCTCAGCCAATGATGTCGCCCCTCAGCCAATGATGCTACACCTCAGCCAATGATGTCGCCCCTCAGCCAATGATGCTACACCTCAGCCAATGATGTCGCCCCTCAGCCAATGATGTCGCCCCTCAGCCAATGATGTCGCCCCTCAGCCAATGATGCTACACCTCAGCCAATGATGTCGCCCCTCAGCCAATGATGTCGCCCCTCAGCCAATGATTCTACACCTCAGCCAATGATGTCGCCCCTCAGCCAATGATGCTACACCTCAGCCAATGATGTCGCCCCTCAGCCAATGATGCTACCCCTCAGCCAATGATGCTACCCCTCAGCCAATGATGCTACCCCTCAGCCAATGATGCTACACCTCAGCCAATGATGTCGCCCCTCAGCCAATGATGTCGCCCCTCAGCCAATGATGTCGCCCCTCAGCCAATGATGTCGCCCCTCAGCCAATGATGTCGCCCCTCAGCCAATGATGTCGCCCCTCAGCCAATGATGCCGCCCCTCAGCCAATGATGCCACCCCTCAGCCAATGATGTCGCCCCTCAGCCAATGATGTCGCCCCTCAGCCAATGATGTCGCCCCTCAGCGAATGGTGCTACCCCTCAGGCAATGATGATGATGATGCTACCCCGAGATGACCCATGACCCGTTGGGTCAATGTCAGTTTGAATAGATATGAGAATAGAACTAAAGCGAATGCTGGACATTATCAGGGAGATTATTTGGGCCAGCAAGCCATAAGGCTCACCTCTCCAGCGTTCCAAATCACTTACCTGTGACACGTGATTTCGGCCCTTAATATCTCCGATCACATTGACGGAAATCACCACAGCATATCGTCAAGATCCCTCCAAAAGGCTCGTCTTTGTCACATACATCACGCAATGTGCGATCCACAGCCTCGGAACTCTCTCTCCTGATCATTGGACACTCATCCCACACGTGAGTTTTGTACTTCGAAAGAGGTCTGCGATAGTGGAATTTTTATCGATGTTGCATACGCCATCTTCCCTCGGTGTCAGAGGGATTTGGAACCTTGAGTGCGCTGTTCTTCCACCAGGCATGAGGGTAGCAGCTATGCCAGACGAGGCCACCGCAGGGGGCCTTTAGAGAGATTCAGGTTAATAAGAAACGTCTTCCCTGTGCCTCCAGGCGCGTCAATGAAAATCATTGATGACTGATTCGTGCGGATGTTGCTATTCGCGTCCATAGACGTGAGGTGTGATTCGTTGTCCGCGTCCGTAGCGCCGTCGGAGGGTTGATACGACATTCTTCCTGCAAATAGTATTGTGTTTGTGCTATCGTTTTGCCGATCATCAAATGACAAATAAATTACATTGTGAAAATTAAAGATTTCAAATAAACCTATTTAAAGTGTATGGGCATATAAATAATTTTAAAAATCGAAGAAATATCTCTCGGTAATTTCCTGAAACATATTTTACTTCCGGTTAATAATGTTGAAAACAATGACGAAGATATATACTGTATGCCTGTTATTTTAGGCGGTGTATTTTCGTATATCAACGTGGCGCGATTTTTTAAATATATCTCTGCAATTTCCCGTGTGTGCGTGAATGTTCTCAATTATTTATTTTACCGAGTCTAAAACCATCGATAAAAATGAAATCAGATGGCGACTTAGATTGAAGATAAAGCTGTGAAACAGACTCAATGGCCTTGAAGATACAAGCCTTTCAGAATTCATTTCGTTCTTTAAACGGAAACTTTCATCGGATTTTCTTCACGTTTTTTTTCAACCGAGTCTAAAACTATGTTAGCGACTGTGAAAAATGAAATGATATATCGAATTTGATTTGAAATAAAACTGAGAGAGAGAGCAAGACACCACGGGCCTACAAAACAGGCCTCAAAGCTATGCGAGTTAATAAAATGGTGGATATTACTACTCTCTCAAAGGGGTAAGCCACGCCCCCGGACCGATCGAATGTTACATACAAACACGCGAGATTTCAATTTTATAATTATATAGATAGATAGATATATATATGCAGTATATATATATATATATATATATATATTATATATATATATATATATATATATATATATATATATATATGTATATATATATAGGCCTTTTTTTCTATATATATATATATATGAACCTGGTGCCATATATTATATATATATATATATATATATATATATATATATATATATATATATATATATATATATATATATCTATCTATATATCTATCTATCTATCTATCTATCTATCTATCTATCTATCTATCTATCTATCTATCTATCTATCTATCTATCTATCTATCTATCTATCTATCTATATCTATATATATATACATATATATATATATATATATATATATATATAATATATATATATATATATACATATATATATATAGTTGCGGATCTCAAATGTCGACCTTTCCCCTTACCAAGGGGGGATTAATACCCTTGTCTTTTATCTAGCCGGCGCGATCCGGGGCTATTGTGTTCCTTCCGGTCAGCGCTGAATAGGGTGGTCGGCCGAATTATTCCTATTACCCTAATTACCAGCGCCTCCCGGGAAGCAAGGAAATAACCCCACCCGAACCACGGTTTTAGTGGACACGCCGAGCGATAGCGAGCCGCGATTCGGGCCGTTAACAGGAACTAACCCCATTTGAGCGGTTCCTAATCGTGCCACGTTTACACAATGGAGAAATCACTAAAACGGTCGAATCAAGAGGAAAAAAGGAAGAACAATTGATTTATTAATTATTTACACAGGAAGAAGGAGAAGTACAGAATACACAGGGCAGCCTTAATAACAGTCTTAACTTATCCCAGGACAAACGGACCCGCACACACACACACGACACTCACACGGGGATGTAGATGGTTAGGGTTGATGGTCCAAGGAAGATGTGCACCAGCTCGTTCTCCGGGTCCCCGACTCGCCGTGAAGAAGATGGTAGGACGAAGAGGGCTGTGGAAACGTCGGCGTTCCTCGCGTGTCATTGATAGCCGAGCGGACAATTATATGGGGGGGATCGGTAAGCTGGGCTGGCGGTTACTGTGCGGCTCACGGCCACGTACGTAATAGAAATACCAGCGCTTTATATGCGCTTCCAGCAAGCCCAAAGCCAAATCCTCAACGAGTTCTTGCAATCAAAGTTCCCCCAGCGAGTCCTTCCACCAATGCCAAATGTGACAATCCTCATGCAAAGCACAAATACTCTCAAGTCCTGGACAGTCCTCTGCAGTGTGCATAAGTCCTCTTTCGAACAGTCCTGTGTGAGGGCTTTGCGCTCGCCGTTATATAGCGCCGCCCAGCGAACCCTCTCGAATCTGCCAGCCACGTTCTCACCACGCCCCTTAAGCCATGCCCACTGAGCCCTGGTTGGTTGTTGGGCTCTTACCGGCTCCGCCCTTGACGTGTGCTTGACGTGGCCACACCCCCCGACCTCATGCTCCTCCCCTTTTCCAGGCCTTACCTGGTGGCATTTGGCTGGTTTCAGCATCCTAATGTGAGGGGCAATAGGGCACAGACTGGATGGTGCGCATTGGGGAATGGGGTGCAGATTGGATGGTGCGCAACGAGATCGATTGGAGGGTGGGCTGCAAAATGACCGGGGCCTACTCTTATTTATTTCTTTTACACAACGCAGGTATCACGATTGGAAATGTCCTTACCTCACATATACTATGAAATAACTAACGTTCTAAGGTGGCCTACGTGTTGCATGTGGACTAACTATGGGGGCAAACCTTTAACCTTTATTAATCATATTTGTACATTTCTCAGAACCGCAACAGTGCACCCCTCCTGCGCCAGGCTCGTCCCCGAGCCGAACCCACACACCAGTGAGCCCGACCGGTTCTGATGCAAGGGCAGGACTACATTTTAACAATTAGTGTGACACTGAGGTGTAGTTTCCCTCTACATTTACTCTAACACCCTGTGTGCGACAGTTTTAAACACTAGATATGTCCCACCTACTGCGTTGTGTACTAACTATCAGACTCACGCCCACAATTAACAGAATTAAAGAAAGAATTCGCAAACTACACATAAAACCGGTGGGGAGCATGTTATTTACAAGACTACTAATTATTTACAATACTACAACCCAGGACCTGATTTTGTGGGAAAGAAATGGAATTTTGAAAAGAGGAAACACAAATGCCATGCACTGCACCAATACACCATACACCATATGCACAAAAATAAAAAAAATGCACAAACAGCCCCAAATGCACAATAATGCACAAACAGCCCCAAATGCACAATCATCACATTTCAAAATAATGAATGATGCCTTGTGCTTGGTTGGCTGCTGGGCTGCGACGTCTTCTTACTTCATCTTCGGTGTGCCATCATCAAAGCTTAAAGTGTTCTTTTCCTGACACACCAAAGGAATTTAATAAAAAGTGCACAAACCGTGTCCGCTTTTTATTTTGGCCAGCAGGGCCAACTTCGGTGGTCCGACTGCATGGCATTGGGGCCACTTAAAAAACAGTGGTCCGCAGGGCAGGATAATGTTTGCCACGATTGTCTGCCCCAGCAAAGGTGCCAGGCCACAGAACGTGTGGTCCATATGGTGTACCGGTGCAGACAACAGGCAGCAGGGTGCAGCGCAAAGGTGCAGCCGCACAGCTCAGGGTACCTGCACACTCCCCTCAACAAAAGGTAATGGGTCCATGGGTGGGGAGGAAAGACAAAGCAGAGGTTAGCGGGGGCAAGGGCGCAAGGGTACACGTCATGCAAGGCAATACAATATGAGGGGCGCGGGAGAGCGAGCGGAGAAAGCTCGTCCCTAGCCGTTCGTCACCCCACATGTCAATCTACACTACCCTTGTGTACCGGTGCAGGCAGCAGGGTGCAGCGCAAAGGTGCAGCCGCACAGCTCAGGGTACCTGCACCCTCCCCTCAACAAAAGGTAATGGGTCCATGGGTGGGGAGGAAAGACAAAGCAGAGGTTAGCGGGGGAAAGGGCGCAAGGGTACACATCATGCAAGACAATGCAATATGAGGGGCGCGGGAAGCGAGCGGAGAAAGCTCGTCCCGAGCCGTTCGTCACCCCCCCCCCCCCCCCCATGTCAATCTACACTACCCTTGCCCTTCCCCGTATTTACACAATTTACAAATTCCATCTCTACCATCTTGTCTTTTCTATCCCCCTTCTCTAGTTCCAAATCCGTTTCCAATCCCTCCCAGGGAGGAAGGGATGGAATACACACAGTGTCTCACCCACGTCATGATGCGTCTTTCATTCCAAATCATCTGCAAAATCTGGTGTGGAGTCCTGTCACCTTGGTGAGTGGATGTGGATGGTGCGAAGAGATTTCATCCTAACTATCCTTCTAATTGACATTAACTCTTTAAACTACCCGGGGTCTTGCCCTGCAAATCCGTTGGCCTCTTTACACTATGTGGTTCTAAAAACCAATTCCCATTGACCATCCTGTGGTGCTCTTCCAATTTGGGGTCTCACTCCCCCAATTTTTCCTACTGTGCCCTCGCACAATTTCGGGGCTGGGTCGTGTGGCTCTACCAGCAGGTCTACCTACCTGTGCACCTCCACCACTGACGTCGCCACCCGAGTTTGCCCAGCTCCTCAACTACCCTAACCTGGGGATGGCCCTCCTGGCTCTCTCACCCCGTGATGCCCTCTCTGGCATTGGGCTACCCGGGTCCTCTCCTCAGATCCTCGGGCCCCGCTGAAGTCTGCCTGGCTCCCAGAGCCTACCTGCGGCCTCACCTGGCCGACAGACTACCAGTGTCGGAGTGCCCATTTAACCATACTTACCAATTAAGCCCACACGCCCAGCCATCTCCCCAGACTTATCAACAACTTGCTACAACAACTTGCTCAAAGCAACAACTTGCTACTCCCTGCACCACAGACGTCAATATCCAATAAATTTACCTACTCCCTCTACCGAACTTTAAACTACCCTCCCCGAGTATTCGTGAAGGGGTCCATCTTCCCCCATCCACTCCTTCGCACCACGCGCTCCACACCACTCATTCCACACACCATTTACTCCACACCATTTACTCCACACTATTTATTCCACACCATTTATTCACTTGCACCCCAAGCAAGCCAATCACTCAATACACTTACACTTGTCCACAATACTGCAGCCATACACTTTCTTCGGTCAGCCCAGACCATTGCCTCATTTCACCAAGTTCCTTCCCATACTCACACACACAATCATTCACGACCAATGCTTCATTTGCTCAAGCTCACCACAAAGATTCTCATTCTCAATTCCTCATTTGCGCCTAAAGCGCATCCTCATACTCACACACACAGCATCATCTAACTACCTATTTCCCCCGAATACTAGTGCTTCCCCCATCTTCCCTTTACACTAGCACATCCCTCGTCATTATCATCCATCTAATCTCACTACGTCCCCACTACTTGTTCAAATGTCCCTACTTAATTCTCAGTCTCCTAAAGTCACTTCCAAATCCCTATCAATTATCCTAGCCCGCCCTGGCTAGTTTTCACTGCCAAACCCCATAAACCTATAGCTCATGTGCCCCCTAAATGTGAGGTGAATGATAAAGCTACCATTCGCCATCACTATTTCTATTTGTCCATTAACTACGAGCCTCTCGGGGTGGAAGTACATTTTCACAGCTCGGCTTCGCAAAGCCGAGCAATGCATACTGGTGGTCTGTCTCCTGTACGTTGGGTCCGTCCGGCATTTTCGATTCGGTGGAGGAGGCATACTTGGGCCGAGGTTCCATGCGCCATCTCTGCGCGGAGCCTTTTGGTTTCCGCCACGATGACCCATTGACCCAACCTCCCCCGGCTGGAGCACTGCGCCTGCCAGGGGGCGCAGGTCCGACCTGGCCTACCTCCCCCGGAATCATGCCGTTTGCCCCTTGCGCCACAGCACGGCACCGACCATACAGGGCGGGGCCCGGCACGAATTGTGCATGCCACCGCGGCAACGATCCCCTCCGGCTCCCGCAGCACACAAAGCGCACCATGCCCCGAGAGCTCGCGTCGGCTATACGTTGGCCAAAACGCTGCCCCGGTCTGCGTCGATGCTCGAATCGCATTCTCACATCCACACGCGACCCTTTCTACGCTCACAGAACGCGGCGCTCCAGCGTCGCCCATACATCCCACACATTTCGTCACCGCACTCGCTCGTGCATACCACCCAGGCGCACTCATTCTACTCACACACTCTTGTTACACACTTATCTTCCACGCACTCCTCTCGTGCACTCTCTTCCGTTACATCCTCTGAAACAACCATGGGTGTGCACTCTTGCACATACCCAATCAGCGCACACCTAATAATAATAATAATAATAATGCATTTATTTTATATAGCGCTTTTCAGGGAGCCCAAAGACGCTTTGACAGAGTGCAAAACATAATGCATAGCAAAACATAAAAACAATTGCAAAAAACAAGAATCAATAGTGAAATATTCAAAGCAAAAAGGAGGGAGAAGGAGAAGAGATAGTCAGGGGTTAAATGCTGTGGGTTAAATGTTGAATGCAGTGTTGAACAGGTGGGTCTTGGGTGATGTTTTGAATGTGGTGAGTGAGGAGGAGTCTCTGATGGTGTGAGGTAGTGAGTTCCAGAGGGTGGGAGCAGCGATGGAGAAGGCCCTGTCCCCCCAGGATCTGAATTTGGTCCGGATTGGGGGGGGGGGGGGGGTGGTCAGGAGGTTGGTACCAGCAGAGCGGAGGTTGCGGTTGGGAGCGTGTCTGGAGAGGAGGTCAGCCAGGTAGGATGGGGCCAGGTTATGGAGGGCTTTGTAGGTCAAGAGGAGGATTTTGTACTGGATTCTTTTGGAGATGGGGAGCCAGTGAAGCTTGTAAAGGACGGGGGTGATGTGGTCACGGGTCCGGGAATGGGTGAGTAGACGGGCAGCGGAGTTCTGAATGTATTGGAGTTTATTGGTGATTGTTGAAGGTGAACCATAGAGGAGGCTATTGCAGTAGTCCAGACGGGAGGTGATGAAGGCGTGGATGAGGGTTTCTGCAGCCATGGAGGAGAGGGATGGACGGAGACGGGCGATGTTTTTCAGGTGAAAGAAGGCTGTCTTTGTGATCTGTTTAGTGTATTTGTCGAAGGAGAGGGTTTGGTCAAAGATGATGCCAAGATTCCGGATGTGAGGGGAGGTGGATACTGGGATACCGTCGATGTTGAGGGCAAAGTTATTGGTGGATTTTATGAGCGTTTTTGGGCCAATGATGATTATTTCAGATTTATCACAGTGTGGAAGAATTTTGTGTATGACTCACAGGACTCCAATGACCGCACACAGGTTTACAAAATGTCTGGTTTATTAACTGTATTTATTTCATTTCCAATTACCAAAATGATACCGCATAATATAATGGATCAGGTTAACTCTTTTCGCTGGTCCTTCTCGTTCATCCGACACTCCCGTTCGGTCAGCGCTTCACGTAGCAAGTCCTGTCGACTCCACGTTTGCTCTAGTTTATATCCACAAACTGGACTTAATCCTCTGTCCGCTGAAACGTTAATCCTTCTTCCGCTGATGCCCCGAGGTCATGTATTGCACCAAGTCCTGGCATCAACTCGCTCCCCTCCTGCTGTGATTTCCATTTACACAGTAGGAGGGTGCTCTAGCCTGGGGCCTTGACCAGGTGTTTCAAGAGATTATCATGTTCATGCACATTCTGCTTCATTACCAGATTTAATCAATGAGTTACCAGGGCCAATCAATACGTTACACTGAGTTACACTTCCACAATTCCCTCATCTTTTTGTTTTTGTTTATATTAACCATTAATCTAAACATCAATATAAGTAAACAATCAATCACTACTAGTAAACATCATTACAAGTATAAGTAAATAATCAATCACTTTGGTAATCAAATTCCCTTAGGCATACACCGTCATCCTGCAAGAATCACAAAACATTTCGTTGGTCATTGACTCCTTCCATATTGTTCAATCTATTGCATTTGCATCACAAATATATTTTCAAAACAACACTTCACCATCACCAAGATACAACAATTTCACTTCATTTTCAAGTTTTGTAAAGCATCTGCACCATCTGGCAAAAAACGTTTGCCTCCACACAAATGTTGACTTTGTTTGAAAGGAAGGGCTGATCACTTGTGTTTGAATCCAGGTATGAAACATTTTCTCCTAATGTCTTCATAGCTCCTGCACTACTTCGTGTAGGATTTCGCTGTTGTGGTAACACTGCGGAGTCATAGACTGACCCTTCTCTCCATGTAGCATTCTTGCCACTTTTTTGCTGTGAACCATAATGATTCCTTGAACAAGGCCTTCACCCAGTTGTAGTCGACTTGCCTCCTCCCTCATTGTGAGTGGGCAGCAAGTATTGGTGTGACGTTGATTGGCCAGCAAGATGTGGAACAGGGATGCCGGATGCATCCACACTGATGTTGGGACCATGGTGTTCAGGTCATTCATGGTCCTTACCAGGAGCAACCAGCAGAATCGTGCACAGCTGTTGTGACAAGGGCACAGCCGTTTTTTTTTGCAGCTCCATGCTGGTTCCCCGGACGTTGGTGAAGTAATAACATATGTCCCCGCATTTCACAGAGGTTGCAGGTAAAATGTCGTTGTTCTGCAACTTCTGATGTGGTGAATGTTCGAAGTCTTCGAACAAGAGTAAGTGATCGCCTTTCTTTCATATGTTGCAGTGTGATCCAGGCAAATGGTCACATAAATTTCCTTGGTGAAGGTAAGCATTCATCTCCAAGTTACACGGGAGAATGTCTTCATCATTCTTTGAGAAAGAGGGTGTATGCCACGATTAACTTCATTTTTTTTTAGCCACAAATTTTCTTTCTCGAACTTCTTCCCAATTCCGTTAGCAATCCCTCCAAAATGTGATCTCGTCTTATCCTTATGCTCAGTCATATCTGAATCTGCTTTCCGCACACACTGAATCAGATAGGGTACATCTTACCATGAAATCAGCATAATCATGTATATCTTCCGACAGTTTCACATTCAACAATTTGTTGTTTTTCCTTAACACAAAAAGTTATATTCATTTATATGCGTCACACAAATAATATTCAATCAGGTATGTATTTTATTACTAAACTAAGAATAGCATTGTATATGATTACAATCACAAACGGGAATACCTAATTCCCAACAACAATTTTCCCAAACCAACAAATTCCTCTCCACTTTTTCTTTTCCCTCTTTTTTCCTAACAGTGTGTCACTCGTGGTGATATGAGTTCATTGATATTGTAATTGACACAACTCATAACATTGTCGTTATGCCATTATCTTAATTCTACTGTATTCATTTGCAACATCACTTGATTTAATCTTTTAATCTCAGTATTTATGTCGCCATAAAAGTCTTCCTTTTCTGGTTCCACATTTCTTTCCTCATTTGTCACTTCATGCGTTATCATCGTGTTGTTGGTTACCTTATTCAAACACACCGTCACTAAGGCTTTCAAGCAAGCCACCACTAAAACAATTGCCAATATAACTACTAAACCAACAAACAAGTCTGCTACTCCTTGTATATATTCATATCTATGACATAGTTATATGTCGATGACATTTAACATTATATACCAAACTAACAAGCTTCCTAAAAGGTAAATAAAGAAAATCCCTTAATATGTAACATAATCAGATTATTTGTCTTACCCTGATCCCCCTATCTCCCGGGGTTGAACTCAATCCCCTGATCATGAGTGTAGTTGTGATACATTTTTTTTTTTTTTTTCACTCATGCTATATTAATATCAGCAGGTAATTGTATGTCATGTAGGCAAATAAATGTCACTATTCCAAGTAGGAATATCACATGTTGAAAATGTAATGTTTATCAATGCAAGGGGTGTTAAAATGTAATTCAAATGACTGTAAATCACGACTATCATTTATCTACCACTGAATGTTCTGCTGGGCTGCTAGGTGCAGCCTCATTTTCTGTGGGATCGTCCACCTTAGCCCCATGTGCTTGTTTGCAATGAGGGGCATGAATCCAACTTTCTATTTTGCGTCCATCTTTTTTTCTATTCTTATCAATCTCCTATGGTTTATCATTTCGTTCCAAGATACCGCAACCAAAGGTTTTAACCAAAGCTCTACCAAACTATTTCCAATTTGAACAAAAAATGCCAGTGAAACAATGATTCGAAGAATTAACTTCAAGGGGTCAATAAATTTATTCTATAGCCAGATCTAATTTTCCCATCCAATAGTTTGCCTTGCCACATGTCATATTATAACACCTTAATAAACCTTCGAAAAAATGTTTCCCATCTCAACAAATTTCCTTTTTTACAAATAGCCATGTGTAACTTACGTATTTAACTACAATTTCCTCTCAATTTGTTTGGCCTAACTGGCCGCAAAAGTGGCTGCCAGCATGCAGTACCGTTTTTTATCTACCAAGGAAGTGTTCCACACATGACCTCTACCAAAATGTTGTTTGTAAAAAACACATCTGGGATTTCTGATTACATGGTTGCACACTCTCAGGACATTTTCAGGCTGCTGTTAACAATCCACTACGATGACTTAATTCCTTTACCCACAATCAAATAATTAGTACAAATTGAGGATATTATCCCTATCACATTCTTTTATAGATTCATTATGTTGGATCTAATTTTTTCCAATAATTTTCCACTGCTGTAAGGCGGAACAATAGCTCTCATAAGTCTTAGTAATATCGTACTTAATTTGCCCAGCAGAGAATAATTTATTTACTATCCTTTCTCATCTGTTAACCAGTGACTTTGTTTAAACTCCAGAACTGAAAACCCACAATAGTTCAAACCAGCAAAATTTTCTTTACTATTTTCCCATATCATCTATGCCTAAAACACATCCATACATACAGCACAATTTATATGCTGATAAAATTCAAGTTTATATATATAAAATCCATGAGCAGAGTATTCTGGGAAGTCAGTGTAAGACCTCTCCCAAATTTGGATGATTTTGTACTTCCTCATTTCCTTTTATGAAGCTCATATCCATAAATAGATGTTATTCTCATATACATTCTATCAAAAAATGGAATCCCAAAATTACTCACAATTTTACTATTAATTAATGGCTGCTCATAACCCAGCACATCAAATTTTTATATTCCATTTCCCTTGACAAAGGAGATAATGTTCATAATCAAATTATATTTCTATTTTATTTTACGGATTCTCTGGATATTCAATCCCATCCACATATCCCAATCCCATCCACATATAACTATCCATTTCCAGACAGGCACACTGTCGGTGTCAACAATCTTGTAAGATTGATACACAAAAACACACACACACATGCATTATGCATATTTGTTTGCGTTGGAACCATTATTTACAGATCAAGATGGGTGTCAATTTTATTTTAATTTCATAAAATTTGTCCTTCAATTTTATAAATGCTAATACACAAATAGACCAAAAAGTTTATTCTTAGAAAAACCCCTATAATGTCACATTGAAATTACCCTTTCAGTTCCCACCATAATTTATCCTAATTTGACTACACATCCATTTGCATGTCAGTCGACCACTGACCTATCAATCATGCGGAACACTAGTCCGAAATTCCCACCTGATCATCATGTGACTCTTGTCACTTAGTTTCAAAAATTTGCAAAGCAATTGTTCCAACTTTGTAAATTTAAAATTGTGTGCCCAACATAAAAGATCCAATTTCGGCATTTGGTCAATTATTACTAATTTGTTTATAAGCAAAAGAAAGAATGAATAATTCTTGCTCCGAAAACTTTTCAGACCCAAGAATCATCGACAGTTATTCATGTTTGTCCAGTAATCGAATCTGTTGAGGCCAATCATCATTTGGGATTTGCAGCAATGAAGGCCTAATCATTGTCTGAGGTATCGGTCAGCACTGGTACCCTTGATCTTGGTTTACCCTATTAACTTGTCTTCCTTTTGGTATACGGACATCCTCTTTTCCAATGTCCCATCCGTCCACACTTGAAACACCGGTTTCTGTCGTTGTCTGATCTGTGCACCTGTGCATTTGTATTGCTGGGCTGCATCTCTACATCCCTGAGTTGCCACTGCAATCTCTCGTTGTCTCCTGAAACACGAAAAAATTCTCTGTACCGTCCTTTTTGGGGAGACAACTGGAAATCAGATGGGACAACTGTGACTTTCATTCCTAATTTCGAGGGCAGTTGTGCATTTGTCTCCTCCACTGTATCCTGTATCCTTTTTATTTTAAGTTCTAGTTCCGTTATCCGTTCTTGCTGTTCCCGTTGTCTGGATTCACCATCCCAAAGATGGAATGCAAGCCAGTCTACCGTTAGATTCTGTCTCTTCCTGGCTTTCAATCTTTGTTCCAATCTTTCCAATCGACTTCGCTCAAATGTACCATCTCTTGGAAACTCCTCATCATGTCCCTTTGTGCACAAATACCAATTCTCGACCTGCCTTATAGCTTCTGCACCATAACGGTCGTACATATGATGTGTACAAGTACCTTTTTGTGGAATCTCTGGTTGTCCTTGTGTATTCTTGCAGGCTCCATTTCCCATTCTGCCTTTTATCAAAGTAGCGTTGGATGTGTTGTAGTTTGTTCCTCTAAAGCTTCACTCGTACCTCCAGGAAGGGTCTCTCCACCTGTTCGCACGGTGATTTCCAGAGAATCTCCCTCAGCCGTGGCTTTTGCACAATCCAATCTCACAGATCAGTATTTGCAGATGAGCCGGAGGGTCAGTATGAAATGGGTGAATCCTCAGGTGTCCGCTCTGTTGACAGGGAAATCACACAATGGTAACCGCACATATATATCTGTATATAAACTCACCACCTTGCTCAATATTCCCAGGTTGTCTCCACATTGTTAATATCACGCAAAGATATCAAAGCTTCTTTCTTGAGACCGCATTTTCATCAATCAAACAATCAATATATTCAATTCAATTTATTCAGTTAAATTTATTCTATTAAATTCAATCAATTAGATTCAATCTCAATTAATTCATCAATATTCATCAATAAATTAAATTAATCATTCTGGATGACTCCTTGCATAAGCCCTTTCCCCAATGATGTCAGGACAGGTCCATCCATTGACCGTCACCTCTGGTTCGTACCTCATGTTAATTGATGAATCACCGTCCTGTCCTAGGGTCATATCTGACATATTTCCCCATTTTGCCTGGTCTCCACAAATTTTCTTTGCAACCACTAAAGGCAACTCATCCTTCATTCGTGAGACAGCCAAAATGGATGGCAGATATTAAAGTTCATTGGGAAAAATATCTCATCATTTTTCTTTTAATACAAATAGTATCCAAAATCTCTTGGCAATATAAATTTCGTAAAACTCCTGAAATAAGACTGTAAAATTTCTTCAATCATGCTAAATTTTGAAACTCCATCGCTTGTAATACCCAATTTATCCCATAGGGCTTGAAAGTTCTTTCCCAAGTTCATGCAGCATTCTGCATTTGAACCCTATGATATCATTCATAATAATCATCATGATTTTATAGTCATGGTCCTATCATAATCATCTATTTAAAACGAACATTTCCTTTATCACCACAGCTATGTGGTATAATCAACAATAGAATAAAACTGTACATAGCAACAGGCTACCTCATGGCCACTTAGTATACCTATTGACAATAAGTCATAACAATATCGAATAATCATTGAACAATTCAAAAATCGCTTCCACTGCTCCAGCCGCAGCATTCGTCATTTTGTCTGCTCGTCCGCATGACCAAAACGAAATAAAGGGAGCTCAACCATTACACAGCGCTTTTAATGGCGCATGCCATAGAAACTCAACGCAATTTCGACTCGGCCAGAAAACGAGCAAATTTTGCAGGATGTTAACTGGAATTAGTCGTGAAAATATATCCAAAATACTCAAAAATAGACACCCACAAAAATAAACAACAAACCCAAACAAACCCAAGGTCGACCATATTACACAATAAATTACATCATTTCAGCATCGTATTGATTGCTGAAATATTCCAGGGTTTATACACACCTCAAAAGAGGTATGCGTGGTGTTGCCCCCTCCCACGTTTATTCCAGGGTTTATACACACCTTAAAAGAGGTATGCGTGGTGTTGCCCCCTCCCACTTTTAATTCCTCATTAAATTCCTCATTAAATTACTTATTAAATTACTCATTAAATTACTCATTAAATTACTCATTAAATTACTCATTAAATTACTCATTAAATTACTTATTAAATTACTCATTAAATTACTCATTAAATTACTCATTAAATTACTCATTAAATTACTCATTAAATTACTCATTAAATTACTCATTAAATTACTTATTAAATTACTCATTAAATTACTCATTAAATTACTTACATAGTTTCAGCATTGTATTGATTGCTGAAATATTCCAGGGTTTATACACACCTTAAAAGAGGTATGCGTGGTGTTGCCCCCTCCCACGTTTATTCCAGGGTTTATACACACCTTAAAAGAGGTATGCGTGGTGTTGCCCCCTCCCACTTTTAATTCCTCATTAAATCGTTTCCATTTAAAAAACATCGCTTTTACTGCTCCAGTCGCAGCATTTGTCACTTTGTTTGCTCATCCGCATGACCAAAACGAAATAAAGGGAGCTCAACCATTACACAGCGCTTTTAATGGCGCATGCCATAGAAACTCAACGCAATTTCGACTCGGCCAGAAAACGAGCAAATTGTGCAGGATGTTAACTGGAATTAGTCGTGAAAAATATATCCAAAATACACAAAAATACACAAAAATACACTCCCACACAAATAAACAACATTTATTCCGTTCAACAGAACAAACATTTCCTCTATCATGACACGCATGTCTTCAAAATTATATGACCAAGAGAAAAAGTAAAATTAATTAAAACTGTGAGCAGTGATGATCCGGGGACCATACCGCTCCATCCTGATTGGACGAGTGCGTGCTAGAGTCGTTAACAACGACAGTCCAGATCCGATTGTTCAAAATTTCAACTCAATCGATCGAAAAATGAACGCAGGGATGCATTTTAAAGGTGCAGTGGCACTAACTGAGTTGCCACGAATATGGCCATCACAAAATATTTTCCTTAATCAATTGGCTCATAGCATAACCAATCATATCATTCAACTTCTTCCTGAGTGTGAAGAATATCCAATCATATCATTCAACTTCTTCCTGAGTGTGAAGAATATCCAATCATATCATTCAACTTCTTTCATAAGTGTGAAGAATATCCAATCATATCATTCAACTTCTTCCTGAGTGTGAAGAATATCCAATCATATCATTCAACGTCTTCCTGAGTGTGAAGAATATCCAATCATATCATTCAACTTCTTCCTGAGTGTGAAGAATATCCAATCATATCATTCAACTTCTTTCATAAGTGTGAAGAATATCCAATCATATCATTCAACTTCTTCCATAAGTGTGAAGAATATCCAATCATATCATTCAACTTCTTCCTGAGTGTGAAGAATATCCAATCATATCATTCAACTTCTTCCTGAGTGTGAAGAATATCCAATCATATCATTCAACTTCTTCCTGAGTGTGAAGAATATCCAATCATATCATTCAACCTCTTCCTGAGTGTGAAGAATATCCAATCATATCATTCAACTTCTTCCTGAGTGTGAAGAATATTCAATCATATCATTCAACCTCTTCCTGAGTGTGAAGAATATCCAATCATATCATTCAACTTCTTCCTGAGTGTGAAGAATATTCAATCATATCATTCAACTTCTTCCATAAGTGTGAAGAATATCCAATCATATCATTCAACTTCTTCTTGAGTGTGAAGAATATCCAATCATATCATTCAACTTCTTCCTGAGTGTGAAGAATATCCAATCATATCATTCAACTTCTTCCTGAGTGTGAAGAATATCCAATCATATCATTCAACTTCTTTCATAAGTGTGAAGAATATCCAATCATATAATTCAACTTCTTCCATAAGTGTGAAGAATATCCAATCATATCATTCAACTTCTTCCTGAGTGTGAAGAATATCCAATCATATCATTCAACTTCTTTCATAAGTGTGAAGAATATCCAATCATATCATTCAACTTCTTCCTGAGTGTGAAGAATATCCAATCATATCATTCAACTTCTTCCTGAGTGTGAAGAATATCCAATCATATCATTCAACTTCTTCCTGAGTGTGAAGAATATCCAATCATATCATTCAACCTCTTCCTGAGTGTGAAGAATATCCAATCATATCATTCAACTTCTTCCTGAGTGTGAAGAATATCCAATCATATCATTCAACCTCTTCCTGAGTGTGAAGAATATCCAATCATATCATTCAACTTCTTCCTGAGTGTGAAGAATATCCAATCATATCATTCAACTTCTTCCATAAGTGTGAAGAATATCCAATCATATCATTCAACTTCTTCCTGAGTGTGAAGAATATCCAATCATATCATTCAACCTCTTCCTGAGTGTGAAGAATATCCAATCATATCATTCAACTTCTTCCTGAGTGTGAAGAATATCCAATCATATCATTCAACTTCTTCCTGAGTGTGAAGAATATCCAATCATATCATTCAACTTCTTTCATAAGTGTGAAGAATATCCAATCATATCATTCAACTTCTTCCTGAGTGTGAAGAATATCCAATCATATCATTCAACTTCTTCCTGAGTGTGAAGAATATCCAATCATATCATTCAACTTCTTTCATAAGTGTGAAGAATATCCAATCATATCATTCAACTTCTTCCATAAGTGTGAAGAATATCCAATCATATCATTCAACTTCTTCCATAAGTGTGAAGAATATCCAATCATATCATTCAACTTCTTCCTGAGTGTGAAGAATATCCAATCATATCATTCAACCTCTTCCTGAGTGTGAAGAATATCCAATCATATCATTCAACTTCTTCCTGAGTGTGAAGAATATCCAATCATATCATTCAACTTCTTCCTGAGTGTGAAGAATATCCAATCATATCATTCAACCTCTTCCTGAGTGTGAAGAATATTCAATCATATCATCCAACTTCTTCCTGAGTGTGAAGAATATTCAATCATATCATTCAACTTCTTCCATAAGTGTGAAGAATATCCAATCATATCATTCAACTTCTTCCTGAGTGTGAAGAATATCCAATCATATCATTCAACTTCTTTCATAAGTGTGAAGAACTTCTTCCTGAGTGTGAAGAATATCCAATCATATCATTCAACTTCTTTCATAAGTGTGAAGAATATCCAATCATATCATTCAACTTCTTCCATAAGTGTGAAGAATATCCAATCATATCATTCAACTTCTTCCATAAGTGTGAAGAATATCCAATCATATCATTCAACTTCTTCCTGAGTGTGAAGAATATCCAATCATATCATTCAACTTCTTCCTGAGTGTGAAGAATATCCAATCATATCATTCAACTTCTTTCATAAGTGTGAAGAATATCCAATCATATCATTCAACTTCTTCCTGAGTGTGAAGAATATCCAATCATATCATTCAACTTCTTCCTGAGTGTGAAGAATATCCAATCATATCATTCAACTTCTTCCTGAGTGTGAAGAATATCCAATCATATCATTCAACCTCTTCCTGAGTGTGAAGAATATCCAATCATATCATTCAACTTCTTCCTGAGTGTGAAGAATATCCAATCATATCATTCAACTTCTTCCTGAGTGTGAAGAATATCCAATCATATCATTCAACTTCTTCCTGAGTGTGAAGAATATCCAATCATATCATTCAACTTCTTCCTGAGTGTGAAGAATATCCAATCATATCATTCAACCTCTTCCTGAGTGTGAAGAATATCCAATCATATCATTCAACTTCTTCCTGAGTGTGAAGAATATCCAATCATATCATTCAACTTCTTCCTGAGTGTGAAGAATATCCAATCATATCATTCAACTTCTTTCATAAGTGTGAAGAATATCCAATCATATCATTCAACTTCTTCCTGAGTGTGAAGAATATCCAATCATATCATTCAACTTCTTCCTGAGTGTGAAGAATATCCAATCATATCATTCAACTTCTTTCATAAGTGTGAAGAATATCCAATCATATCATTCAACTTCTTCCATAAGTGTGAAGAATATCCAATCATATCATTCAACTTCTTCCATAAGTGTGAAGAATATCCAATCATATCATTCAACTTCTTCCTGAGTGTGAAGAATATCCAATCATATCATTCAACCTCTTCCTGAGTGTGAAGAATATCCAATCATATCATTCAACTTCTTCCTGAGTGTGAAGAATATCCAATCATATCATTCAACTTCTTCCTGAGTGTGAAGAATATCCAATCATATCATTCAACTTCTTTCATAAGTGTGAAGAATATCCAATCATATCATTCAACTTCTTCCTGAGTGTGAAGAATATCCAATCATATCATTCAACTTCTTCCTGAGTGTGAAGAATATCCAATCATATCATTCAACTTCTTCCTGAGTGTGAAGAATATCCAATCATATCATTCAACCTCTTCCTGAGTGTGAAGAATATCCAATCATATCATTCAACTTCTTCCTGAGTGTGAAGAATATCCAATCATATCATTCAACTTCTTCCTGAGTGTGAAGAATATCCAATCATATCATTCAACTTCTTCCTGAGTGTGAAGAATATCCAATCATATCATTCAACTTCTTCCTGAGTGTGAAGAATATCCAATCATATCATTCAACCTCTTCCTGAGTGTGAAGAATATCCAATCATATCATTCAACTTCTTCCTGAGTGTGAAGAATATCCAATCATATCATTCAACTTCTTCCTGAGTGTGAAGAATATCCAATCATATCATTCAACTTCTTTCATAAGTGTGAAGAATATCCAATCATATCATTCAACTTCTTCCTGAGTGTGAAGAATATCCAATCATATCATTCAACTTCTTCCTGAGTGTGAAGAATATCCAATCATATCATTCAACTTCTTTCATAAGTGTGAAGAATATCCAATCATATCATTCAACTTCTTCCATAAGTGTGAAGAATATCCAATCATATCATTCAACTTCTTCCATAAGTGTGAAGAATATCCAATCATATCATTCAACTTCTTCCTGAGTGTGAAGAATATCCAATCATATCATTCAACCTCTTCCTGAGTGTGAAGAATATCCAATCATATCATTCAACTTCTTCCTGAGTGTGAAGAATATCCAATCATATCATTCAACTTCTTCCTGAGTGTGAAGAATATCCAATCATATCATTCAACCTCTTCCTGAGTGTGAAGAATATTCAATCATATCATCCAACTTCTTCCTGAGTGTGAAGAATATTCCATCATATCATTCAACTTCTTCCATAAGTGTGAAGAATATCCAATCATATCATTCAACTTCTTCCTGAGTGTGAAGAATATCCAATCATATCATTCAACTTCTTTCATAAGTGTGAAGAACTTCTTCCTGAGTGTGAAGAATATCCAATCATATCATTCAACTTCTTTCATAAGTGTGAAGAATATCCAATCATATCATTAAACTTCTTCCATAAGTGTGAAGAATATCCAATCATATCATTCAACTTCTTCCATAAGTGTGAAGAATATCCAATCATATCATTCAACTTCTTCCTGAGTGTGAAGAATATCCAATCATATCATTCAACCTCTTCCTGAGTGTGAAGAATATCCAATCATATCATTCAACTTCTTCCTGAGTGTGAAGAATATCCAATCATATCATTCAACTTCTTCCTGAGTGTGAAAAATATCCAATCATATCATTCAACCTCTTCCTGAGTGTGAAGAATATTCAATCATATCATCCAACTTCTTCCTGAGTGTGAAGAATATTCAATCATATCATTCAACTTCTTCCATAAGTGTGAAGAATATCCAATCATATCATTCAACTTCTTCCTGAGTGTGAAGAATATCCAATCATATCATTCAACTTCTTTCATAAGTGTGAAGAACTTCTTCCTGAGTGTGAAGAATATCCAATCATATCATTCAACTTCTTTCATAAGTGTGAAGAATATCCAATCATATCATTCAACTTCTTCCATAAGTGTGAAGAATATCCAATCATATCATTCAACTTCTTCCTGAGTGTGAAGAATATCCACTCATATCATTCAACTTCTTGGTTGTCCTTGTGTATTCTTGAAAGTAATTAATTCCGTAACTCAATATTACCTCTATTTATATATACTAGGGCGTGCCCGCACGTACGTGCTTGCCCGTACGTGCTTGCAAAAAAACACACGTGCAAGCAACAACAAAAACTTTGAAACCACGTGGCAGTTACGACCACAGAACCCCCCTCCTATTTACATGCAATGGTTTGGTCCATTCGCAAAGCCAAAACGAACGACCACAGAACCCCCCTCCTATTTACATGCAATGGTTTGGTCCATTCGCAAAGCCAAAACGAACGACCACAGAACCCCCCTCCTATTTACATGCAATGGTTTGGTCCATTCGCAAAGCCAAAACGAACGACCACAGAACCCCCCTCCTATTTACATGGAATGGTTTGGTCCATTCGCAAAGCCAAAACGAACGACCACAGAACCCCCCTCCTATTTACATGGAATGGTTTGGTCCATTCGCAAAGCCAAAACGAACGACCACAGAACCCTCGCCATTAATATCTATTGTAAGCGTGCCAAATCAATAAGTATCAATTTATTTATTTTTTTATGAGCCTCGACCAGAGAGTGGTTGCTACTCACAAAACACTCGTCGCTAGCTGTTCCATTGTCTGCCGATTCCCACTCTGCTGTTTTTGTCTTATAATCTCCAAACAAGAACAGTACACATTTCCTGTAATTATCTCTCATAATCAGGATAAATTTGGAACAGCCCTTAAACTAACATCAAGCAGATCAATTTTTATATTTAGGTTGAGGTTTCACACAAACTGGTTAACTAAATAATACAGAATTATTATTATTATTATATCTCCGCCTTGGTGACCAGTTTATGTTTTGTATCCCACTGATAGGCCGGATCTGGATTCGGACCTGACCCAAAATCCAATCATTTCGTCGTGTAGTGATGGACCTGGACAAAATTTTATGCAATTTTTTTTTTTTTCCCATCGCCATCTTTCATCATAATTCTGGACCGGCATGAGGGGGGGTTGTCTGTCATGAATTTATTTGTTGATCGAACGAGGTTTAATTTGTCTAAATCCGACCAGTCGTTTCCAAAGATATAAGCCTTTTTGTCGCAATACCATTAATTGGAATGAGGTAAAATATATATATATAAATATAATTCCCTTTCCCGGTTCCCTGTCGCTCGCCGAGTGCTTTGAACAAGTGCAAAAAAAAGAAGTACTTTATACGTGTACGGGTGTGTAAACGAGTGTACCGGCCTTACACGTCCTGGACGCAAACGGTCGCAAGGTGCACACTTGCTCCGTTTGCTTCCAGGTCACAGTAAGACCCTTAGTGACCAGCGCAAAAATACGTATTTACAGAAATCATTTAGAAAAAAAACGAATTATCATCGTGTTGTTTATCGAAATCCCATTCGTGATGGCTCACGCCACCTATATCGCGGCATCGGTGCGCAAAGAAGCCCCAGACCACCTGCTCCCCCATGTATGTACACATAACTTCCAAGTTCGTAAATCATATTGGACAAAACAAGACACACTCACCTTTTACTTGCTTGTACAATTGATCCCAGCGGTGCCTCCAGATTGTGGAAGAATTTTGTGTATGACTCACAGGACTCCAATGACCGCACACAGGTTTACAAAATGTCTGGTTTATTAACTGTATTTATTTCATTTCCAATTACCAAAATGATACCGCATAATATAATGGATCAGGTTAACTCTTTTCGCTGGTCCTTCTCGTTCATCCGACACTCCCGTTCGGTCAGCGCTTCACGTAGCAAGTCCTGTCGACTCCACGTTTGCTCTAGTTTATATCCACAAACTGGACTTAATCCTCTGTCCGCTGAAACGTTAATCCTTCTTCCGCTGATGCCCCGAGGTCATGTATTGCACCAAGTCCTGGCATCAACTCGCTCCCCTCCTGCTGTGATTTCCATTTACACAGTAGGAGGGTGCTCTAGCCTGGGGCCTTGACCAGGTGTTTCAAGAGATTATCATGTTCATGCACATTCTGCTTCGTTACCAGATTTAATCAATGAGTTACCAGGGCCAATCAATACGTTACACTGAGTTACACTTCCACAACAGTTAAGTTTGAGGAAGTTAATTTGAAGCCAGGATTTTACTTCAGTGATGCAGTTTGTCAGGATAGAGTGGGTGGCGGTGGAGATGGACTTGGTGGAGATGAAAAGCTGGATGTCATCGGCGAAGCAGTGGAATTGGAGACCATGACGGCGGATTAAGTGACCGAGGGGGGACAGGTAAAGGATGAAGAGGAGGGGGCCAATAACTGAACCTTGGGGGACACCTTGGGGGAGGGGAGCAGTGGGGGATTTGCAGTTATTGATGGAGATGAACTGGCGTCTGTCAGAGAGGTATGATTTAATCCAAGAGAGGGCAGTGCCAGTAATGTTAAAGGTGGTTTCAAGTCGGGTGAGGAGGATGGTGTGATCGATGGTGTCAAAGGCGGCGCTGAGGTCGAGGAGGATGAGAATGTTGAGGTTGCCAGTGTCAGAGGAGAGGAGAAGGTCGTTGGTGATTTTGAGGAGAGCAGTTTCCGTACTGTGGTTGGAGCGGAATCCGGATTGGAATGTTTCATACAGGTTATTGGCAGAGAGGTGATGTTTGAGTTGAGCGGCTACAGTGCGTTCCAAAACTTTCGACAGAAAGGGTAGGTTGGAGATGGGTCTGAAGTTGTTTAGGGTGTCAGGATTTAGTCCAGGTTTTTTCAGAATGGGGGTAACAGCAGCAATTTTGAGGGATGGTGGGACGATGCCTGTAGACAGGGAGGAGTTTATTGTTGCAATGTTAAGTGGAGAGAGAGCAGGAAGGGAGGCCTTGACAAAGCTGGAGGGGATGGGGTCAAGAGTACAGGTGGCAGTTTTCATTCCTATGAGGAGTTCAGAGAGGTCAGTAGGGGAGATTGGGGAGAATTGAGACAGGGGATGGCAGGATAAGGGGGGGCAGGTGGTTTGAGGGGGAGCGTGTGCGGCTGTGGTCAAGCTGTTGTAGATGTTTTCAACTTTGCGTTGGAAGAATGAAAGGAAGGAGATGCAGTTGTCTACTGTGAATGACTGGGTGGTGGTGTTCAGGGGGCTGAGGAGTTTGTTTATTGTAGAGAAGAGTGCTCTTGGGTTTCCGGAGCCAGAGTGGATAATTTGAGAGTAGTAGGCGGAGCGGGTGCGGGAGAGGGCATCTTTGTAGTGTTGTAGGTGGTCCTTATAGGCTTGGGAGTGAATTGTGAGACCTGTTTTATTGCGGAGTCTTTCAAGTTGGCGAGCACGAGTTTTCATCAGGCGGAGTTCAGGGGTAAACCAGGGAGCAGAATGGGTGAAAGAAACTGTTTTGGTTTTTATAGGTGCAAGTTGGTCAAGGCAGGAGGAGAGAGTGTGGTTGTAGTAGTCAGTGAGATCAGAAGGGGTGTGGAGGTCAACGAAGGGAGAAGTAGACATTTTTTCAGAGAGGGTGGATGAGAATGAGGTCGGTGAAAGATCGTTTAGCTTACGGAAGTTGATAGTGCGATAATGCCTTGGTGTTGGGGCGGGGATGTTGATGGTCATAGTGATGGCTAAGTGGTCAGAGAGGGTGAGGTCGGAGCCAGAGAGATGGTGCAAGATTAATCCAGTAGAGCAGACAAGGTCCAAAATGTGACCACGGTTATGGGTAGGAAAGTTGACATGTTAAGTGAGGTTAAAGCAGGTGAGTAAATCAGTGAAGTCAGTGGTTATCGTGGAGTCAGTGGAGTCCATGTGGACATTGAAATCACCATGGAGGAGGATTGAGGGGGAGAGGGAACATAGCTGGGTCAGAAAGTAGGAGAAGTCAGACAGGAATGATGGGTGTGGTTTGGGAGGGCGGTAGACAACAGCCATGACTGACTGTGTGTGACCAGAGAGTTTAAAAGCCAGGTGTTCAAATGATGGAGCAGATGCGATGGAGATGAGGCTGGTCCTGATGTCTTGTCGGTGAATAACGGCAATTCCACCACCTCGGCCCTCCGAGCGTGGTTTATTGATGTAGGAATATCCATTGGGTGTGGTGAGGTTGAGTGCGAAGTAGTCCAGAGGTTGTTGCCAGGTTTCAGTGAGACAGAGAAAGTCCAGTTTATTTTCTAGGATGTAGTCGTTGAGGATGAGGGATTTGTTGAGGGACCGGGTATTGAACAGGGTGAGCTTGATGTTGTTTTGTACGGCGGGGATGAACACAGGTGATTTGGCCAGGGTTCGCAGACAGGAGGTGCGATTGTGTGCGTTGCTGTGAACAGGTGCGCTGGGACGATGAGTGGGAGTGCGCTGAGCCGACCAGAGGACGGGGATGGAGTGACCTGAAAGTAAATGAACAAACTTACAACCGGAGCCACGGGTGTGCACCTACCCACGGGTGTGCAATCCCCTGCTGCACACCCAATCACCCACTCTGGTGTGCACTCTCGCACACTCTCTTCAACCATTGCACACTCTGTATCACACTCTTCACACATACACTCCGTCATGCATTCTTCTTCGCACTCTGTAACACACTCGCGCTCCGGCACTGTTTGCACACGCGCGCCATTCACTTTCACACAGCGCACCAGCCGCACCACAGACCTTCCACAAGCGCCCGGGTGACGTCGCGTTCCCAAGCGCACGAAAAATCTTTTCGCGCCAAACCTTTTCGCGCCATATACAGCCCTACTCACCTTCGGGATTCTCTTCTCCTCTAACCGCATCTGCAAACTTTAATTTTGGTTAGGAAGCACATCACAATGCGAATGCAGACTTTGGGTCCATTCCATTTCCTTCTTCAATCAAATCTCTGATCCTGCCGTCTCTTCAACCCCGATTTCAACTATAATTTATTTTTCCCGATTAAACTCGACGACCGCTGCCGCACATAAAATAAAATTTTCCAATTCGGCGGCCGTCAGCTTTTCTATACCCCGTGTCGCGATTTCTACCCCGGTCCACCTGGCTGTGCTTTGCTCTAACTCGCTTTCCCCGCGCTTCACACACCGCGCTACCTCGTCACGTACCAATGTGCCTTTCCCGCTCGACCTGCGGTCTATGTCTTTCCCCATCTTTTTTATTTGGCCACCTATTCTGTTAGCACACCCTTTTAACCCATCTTTCATCCCTTTCATTCGATTCTCTTGGGTGCCCATCCTGTTTTCCAACCCCACTAACCCCTCGTTCATTTCTCCCATTTGGCCACCCACGTCCTTCAATTGGCCCCCCATTTCCTTCATTTGGCCCCCCATTTCCTTCATTTGGCCCCCCATTTCCTTCATTTGCCCCCCCCATTTCCTTCATTTGGCCCCCCATTTCCTTCATTTGGCCCCCCATTTCTTTCATTTGGCCCCCCATTTTGTTTTCCAACCCTTTTATTTACTGCGTTGATTTATCACTTTGGGTGTCCAATTTGCCATTTCTTTTATTTATTTCATTCTGTTGGGTGCTCATCATTTCTTTCATTTCCCGGGTTGATTTATCCCCCATTTCTTTCAATTGCGTCATGAGTGCAAACAGATCCGAAACCATTGGCACCGTGGGCTCGGCCCTCGCCGCTATGTGCGAGGCGCCGCCATCTTCTTCCCCTGCTACCCCAACTGCTGCACCCTCATCCATTGCATCCTCCATTGCCAACTGTCCCAATTCTTCCTGGGGGTCCTGGGTTGATTCTACTTCTCCCTCTACCTCATCATTTACGCCCACCGGCATCCGACCGTCTTGGTTATCCATGGCACGATTTAATTTCGATGTTAAATTAAATTTCGGCCGCTCGTAATTTTGAGTGCATTAGGGGCACTTCGGGTCCAATCCCACTCCCCGCCACCAATTGTTGCGGATTTCAAACGTCGGCCTTTCCCCTCACCAAGGGGGGATTAATCCCCTTGTCTTTTATCTAGCCGACACGATCCAGGGCTATTGCGTTCCTTCCGGTCAGCGCTGAATAGGGTGGTAGGCCGAATTAGTCCTATTACCTAATTCCCAGCGCCTCCCGGGAAGCAAGGAAATAACCCCACCCGAACCACGGTTTTAGTGGACACCCCGCGTAATAGCGAGCCATGTATTGGAGTTTATTGGTGATTGTTGAGGGTGAACCATAGAGGAGGCTATTGCAGTAGTCCAGACGGGAGGTGATGAAGGCGTGGATGAGGGTTTCTGCAGCCATGGAGGAGAGGGATGGACGGAGACGGGCGATGTTTTTCAGGTGAAAGAGGCTGTCTTTGTGATCTGTTTAGTGTATTTGTCGAAGGAGTCTTAACTTATCTGTCTTTATCAGTATCAGTCTTAATATCAGTTTTAACTTATCCCAGGACAAACGGGCCCGCACACACTCACACGGGGATGGAGATGGTTAGGGTTGATGGTCCAAGGAACATGTCCACAGCTCGTTCTCCGGGTCCCTGACTCGCCGTGAAGAAGATGGTAGGACGAAGAGGGCTGAGCAAACGGCGGCGTTCCTCGCGTGTCATTGACGCGGAGCGGACAATTATATGGGGGGATCAGTAAGCTGGGCTGGTGGTTACTGTGCGGCTCACGGCCACGTACCTAATAGAAATACCAGCACTTTATATGCGCTTCCAGCAAGCCCAAAGCCAAATCCTCAACGAGGTCTTGCAATCAAAGTTCCCCCAGTGAGTCCTTCCACCAATGCCAAACCTGACAATCGTCGTGCAAAGCGCAAATACTCTCAAGTCCTGGACAGTCCTCTGTAGTGCGCATAAGTCCTCTTTCGCACAGTCCTGTGTAAGGGCTTTGCGCTCGCCGTTATATAGCGCCACCCAGCGAACCCTCTCGAATCTGCCAGCCACGTTCTCACCACGCCCCTTAAGCCATGCCCACTGAGCCCTGGTTGGTTGTTTGGGTCTTACCAGCTCCACCCTTGACGTCTGCTTTTCCAGGCCTTACCTCGTGGCATTTGGCTGGTTTCAGCATCCTCATGCGAGGGGCAACAGGGCGCAGACTGGATCGTGCGCAATTGGGGAATGGGGCGCAGACTGGATGGTGCGCAACGAGGTCGATTGGAGGGTGGGCTGCAAAATGAACGGGGCCTACTCTTATTTATTTCTTTTACGCAACGCAGGTATCACTATTGGAAATGTCCTTATCTCACATATACTATGAAATAACTAACGTTCTAAGGTGGCCCACGTGTTGCATGTGGACTAACTATGGGGGCAAACCTTTAACCGTTATCAATCATACATGTACATTTCTCAGAACCGCAACAATATATATATATATATATATATATATATATATATATATATATATATATATATATATATATATTGCTACGGTTTTGAGATGGCACAATGAAGTCATTAAAGGTTAACGGGTTGCCCCCCATAGTTAGTCACACGAGCAACGTAAAGGCCCATTTGTAGTATAGTTATGTCTTAGTATGTGTAAGAATAGGGCATTTCCCCTCTTAGTGCCTGCGTTGTGTAAAGACAGGAAAATAGGCTCTACTTTCCACCAATTTCCCAGCCACCCGAGCCTCGATCCAGTTTGTTAAGCATTGGCTGCCCACTAGTCGAGTAACACGAGGTAGGCCTAAAATGGGTGGGGGCGGCATTGAGATGGGGAGCGGCGGAGGCGATGACGGTAAGAGCCACCAACCAATCAGGGCTCTCGCTGCATGGCGTGAGAGGGCGTGGTGAGGCGCGTCTGGTGAGTTCGAGAAGGTTCACGGGGCGTGCCTATATAGCACGCTGCGCAAAGCCCTCAAAAGGACTCGCACGCCAGGACTCGCATGCAAGGACTCGCACGCAAGGACTCGCACGCCAGGACTCGCAGAGGAGAGAGGACTTACAGCGTGATCGAGGGCTTACCAGCAGGACAAGGACTTGAACGGCAGTGGCGAAAGGATTGGAACTCGCAAGATAAGCGCGTTGTTTTGAGAACTTGCGGAGGATACGCACGTTGTATGAGGACTTGCGCAGAGAGAGAGAAGAAGAGGCGTTGAACTGTGCCAAGTATGCGGGCGCAGCCAGATGCACCGGTGACGCATGTTGCGCTTTTCACCCACGCGAGTAAGCGCGGCCATAGCCCGCAAGTGGATAACCGCCAGCCGCGTCAAAGTCCGCTCCCTACCAATTTGCCCTGTGATAACTCGCTCCATTTAGACGACACGTGGAGAGCTCCTGCTTTCACCTACTTCCATCTTCAAGGGACGTGCCGGGGACCGGAGAGAGAGCTGCACGGAAGCCATCCCTGGACGTGCTGGTGAACATCGTCCTGCCATCTGCAATCCCCGTGTGAGTGTGTGTGTGAGACAGGCCCGTGTCCTTGGATATTAAGTAAGACTGTTTTTAAGGATTTTCTCTGTGTCTCTGCTCTTGAATCATTGTGTATAGTGTAAATAAACCTGTTCTTCCTTTCTGATTCGATCGTACCCGTGATGTCTACATTGACTAAGCGTGGTACGAATAAAACCGCTTGAATCGGGATCCACCATCCAAACGGCACGGATCGCGTGTATGCAACCGCTCGGTGTATCAACACACGTGGTCCGTGCGAGGCTTGTCTCCTTGCTTCAGGGCAGCGCGAGTATTTAGGTAAAAGCGAATTTGGTCCTGATACCCCCATTTCGCGCTGTCCGGAAGAGACATCATAGGCCTCGGGTCGCGCCTGGTCAGTCAAAGACAAGGGGACTAATCGCCCCTTAGTAAGGGGAGAAGGCCGGCGGCAGATCCGCAACAATATATTGTTGCGGATCTCCTGGTCGGCCTTCTCCCCTTTCCCAAGGGGTGGGGGGGGGGGTTATTCCCCTTGTCTTTGATTAGCCGACAGGATCCGGGGCAATGACGTTCCTTCCGGACGGCGTGAAATAGGGTTGTAGGCCAAATTCCTATTACCTAAGTACCAACGCCGCCTAGGAAGCAAGGAAATAAGCCCCGCCCGAATCACGGTTGTAGGTGGAAACGCCGAGCGGTAGCGAACTGTGACCCGAGCCGTTATCAAGGACTAGATCCCGATCCGAGCGGTTCCTAATCGTGCCACGCTTACCCAATGGAGGAAATCACTGATATGGTCGAATCAGGAAAGACAAGGAATAACAGTTGGTTTATTACACTATGTGCAGTACCAAGAAGAAGAACACACAGTGCAGCCTTGTACAGTCCTAAACGTATCCCAGGACAACGGGCCCGTTTCACACTCAGACACACTCACACGGGGTTGTAGACGAACGGGGCGATGGTCCAGGGATGGCGTCCAGGCAGTTCGCTCCGGTCCCCGACTCGCACCGCGAAGAAGATGGTCAGGGCGGCAGAAGCTCCCCGCGGGTCTTAGGCGCAGTTCGGACAATTACGGGCGAACAGTAAGCTGGGATTGGCGGTTCCGCTGGCATGGCTGCGTACGTAATAGATGAACAGGCGCTATATGTGCTCCCAATACAAGTTCATAGACGCTCCCATTACAAGTTCAATAGCAAGGCGCAATTCCTTCCAGACCTTTACACACTGCTCTCCCCCCGAAGTCATCCTCAAGTCCTCTTCACAAAGCCAGCCTTCCCCAGTGAGTCCTTTTACAAAGCGCCTCTCCCACAGAAGTCCTGATAAGGGCAGTCCTTCGCTTCAGTCCTGCTCAAGTTCTTTGTGCGTGGGCTTTTATAGGCACGCCCTTACCACGCCCTGTCACGCCATCTCACCCGAGCCCTGATTGGCTGGTGGCCCTTACCGTTGCTGTCTCTGCCGCTCCACCCTCGATGCCGCCATACCCCGACCCCGTGCTCCTCCCTCTCTCAGGCCTACCTCGTGTCATTTGCCTCGGGAGCATCCTAATGCGAGGTGCAATAGCCAAAATGGGGCGCGGGATGGATTCTGCCCAACGAGGTAGATTTGGAGGGTGGAGGCAAAATGAAAGGGGGCCTATCTTATTTATTTTACACAACGCAGATGTTACTCGGGAAATGGCCTTATACTCACATAGACTATGACATAACTAATATCCTAATGGGCCTATGTATTGCTTGTGGACTAACTATGGGGTCAAACCTTTAACCTTTAATGATGTTATATGTACACTCTCAAAACTGCAACACTGCACCCCTCCTTTGCCAGGCTCGTTCCCGTGCCGAACCCACACAAGTGTGTACGACCGGTTTTGAGCAAGGGTCAGGACTACTTTTCAACTAGATATACTTTTACACTAGGATTGCTTTTAGGACTACTTTTACACCAGGACTACTAGGACTACTAGGACTACTTTTACACTAGATATGTCCCACTTACTGCGTTGTGTACTAACTATCAGACTCACACCCACAGCTAACCGAATTGCGGAAAGAATTTGCAAACTAAACATAAAGCCGGTGGGGAGCATGTTATTTACAAGACTAATCTAATTATTTACAATTCTACAACCCAGGACCTGTTCTTTTGTTGGAAAGAAAAGTTGTAGAGAGGAGAAACAACAATGCACTGCACCAATACACCATTACAAGAATGCACCAATATGCACAAAAATGCACAGTCGTCAAAAATGCACCATAATCACAATAACCAATGATGTCTTGTCCTGCTGGGCTGCTGGGCTGCTGTGTCTTCCTGCTTTGTCTTCGGTGTGCCATCATAAAAACTTAGTCTTCTTTCCTGACACACCAAAGGAATAAATAAAAAGGCACAAACCGTGTCCGTTTTCATTTTGGCCAGCAGGGGCAACTTAGGTGGTCCGACTGCATGGCATTGAGGCCACTTAAAAACAGTGGTCCGCAGGGCACAAGGTAACGTTTGCAGCGATTGTCTGCCCCAGCAAAGGTGCCAGGCCACAGAACGTGTGGTCCATAGGTGTACTGGTGCAGGCAACAGGTAGCAGGATGCAGCACAAGGGTAGCCACATGCCGCAGCACAGCTCAGGGTTCCTGCACGCTCCCCTCAACAAAAATATGGGTCCATGGGTGGGGAGGAAAGGCAAAGCAGTGAGTTTAGCGGGGGCAAGGGCGCAAAGGTACATTCAATACAAGGCAATGTAACATGAGGAGCACGGGAGAGCGAGCGGAGAAAGCTCGTCCCTAGCCGTTCGTAACCCCCCATGTCAGCCTACACTACCCTTGCCCTTCCCCGTATATACACTTTACAATTTCGTCACTACGTCTTGTCTTTTCTATCCCCCCCTCTATGCCAAATTCGTCATCCAATCCCTCCCAAGAAGGAAGAGATGGAATATCACAATGTCACACTCCGTCGAGATGCGTCTTGATCTTCCAAACATTTGCAAACCTGTTGTGCAGTCCTGTCACCGTTGGTGAGTGGGTGTGGATGGTGCGAAGAGATTCTCATCCTAACTATCCTCTAATAACATTAACAAAGTTACACGACCCGGGGTCTTGCCCTGCCAACTCAATTGGCCTCTTTACACTATGCGGTTCTAAAAACCAATTCCCATTGACCCTCCCTGTGGTGCCCTACGAATTTGGGTCTCACTCCCCATTTCTTCAATACAGTGCCTTCACACAATTTCAGGGCTGGGTCGTGTGGCTCTACCAGCAGGTCTACCTACCTGCGCACCTCTGCCACTGAAGTCGCCACCCGAGCTTACCATGCTCCTTACAACTACCCTAAATCGGGGAAGGCCCCTTCTGGCTCTCTCACCCCTCTGATGCCCTCTCTGGCATTGGGCTACCCGGGTCCTCTCTTAGGATCCTCGGGCCCCACTGAACTCTACTCTGAACTCTACCTGGCTCCCAGAGCCTACCTGCGGCCTCACCTGGCCGACAGAGTACCAGTGGCGGAGTGCCCATTTAACCATACTCACCAATTAAGCCCACACGCCCAGCCATTTCCACAGACTCATGCACCCCTCCAAGCACTTCATTGCTAGTACCTGCACCACAGGTGTCAATATCCAAACAATTTACCGATACCCTCTACCTAACTTTAAACTACCCTCCCCGGGTATCTGTGAAGGGGTCCATCTCTCCCCCATTCACTCCTTCGCACCATGCACTCCACACCACTCGTTCTACACTACTCACCCCTCACCATTTATTCCATACACTTGCACACCACGCAAGCCCTTCTTCCCACACACTCCATTCAGACACAATACACCACCTCTGGTGATCCCAACCATTGCCTCATTTGCTCAAGAATCAACAATACTCAGATTCTCATTCAATTCCTCATTTTCTCAACCATACCACAAACACACTGCATCATCTATCTGACTACTACACTCTAAAACTTGTGCTTTCACGTCATCCCTTCCACTAAGCACATCCCTCGTCATTATCAACCATCTAATCTGGCTACGTCCCCTCTACCTGTACAAATGTCTCCACTTAAATCTCATGTCTCCTATGCTCAGCTAATTCCCCAACAATTATCCGAGCCCACCCTGGCTAGTTTTCACTGCCAACCCCATAAATCTAGAGATCCTTTGCCCCCTATGTGAGGAATGGTAAAACGACCATCCCTCCTCACTGGGTACTACTCCCAACACTATGACCCCTCAGTCCTCTCGCACTATGAGCCCCCGTCATTGGAGGTACTGGGTCCTGCCTCGGCCTCTAAAGCCGAGGCGATCCATGAGGGTGCCTGCTCGCCGGTGTAGGGTCTCACCCGGTCGGCATGGACGATCCGAGGGAGGGCTCATGGCCCCATTTTGATTTTAATGACCACGTCACAAACCCCCTTGCCAGGGTGAGGTGAGTTTGGGGCACCTACCCTTCCGCCTCCGGGGATTGAAGAACCAGATCTTCATCCCCGGAGCGTACTGACTCCCCTGGCTCCAGTGGTCGTACCTGTGCTTCATCTTCGCACACGCCAGCTGAAGCTGGGGGCGTGCGAAGGCATGGACTCTCTCCATGCCTTCCTCCAGGTGATGTGCATAGCCCTCCCCCGGCGGTCTATTAGTGGACTCTGGCACGGGACCGCATAGCAGGTCGGCGGGAGCCCGCAACTCCCACCCATACATCAGCAACGCTGGACTGCATGCGGTGGCTCCGTGCTGGCTAGTTCGGTAGGCCATTAACAAATATGGGAGATGTTCGTCCCAGTCGTCCTGACGGGTGGTGGTGAACAATGCCAATTGTTGAACCAAGGTTCGGTTGAACCTTTCCACCATCCCGTCAGATTATGGTCTTAAGGGCATTGTTCTTGTCTTCCTAATTGACAGGAGCCTGCACACATCTTTTCGTAATTGGCTCTCAAAATTTCGACCCTGATCGGTGTGCAGCTCCTCCGGAATCCCATGCCTACATACAAATCCTTACACAAAGGCCTGTGCCACCACCCCGGCTTCTTGGTTGGGGAGGGCATAGGCCTCCGGCCACTTGGTGAAATAGTCCATTACAACGAGGATGTACTTGTTACCTTGGTGGGTGCGGGGTAGTAGTCCTAGAATATCCATAGCCACCCGCTCAAGGGGGGCCCCCACCTGGTGTAATTGAAGGGGGGCCCTCATCCTCCGTGCTGGTCTTTTTTTTAGCAGTACAGGCTAAAAACAGCCCGTCCGTTTTTACAAGGGTGCGGCCCACGACTAAACCCGGAATGGACTGTGCTGCCACCGGCTAAAGGCTAGCAGTACAGGCTTTAGCAGATCGGGCCAATTTCGACCCTGATCGGTGTGCAGCTCCTCCGGAATCCCATGCCTACATACAAATCCTTCCACGAAAGCCTGTGCCACCACCCCGGCTTCTTGGTTGGGGAGGGCATCGGCCTCCGGCCACTTGGTGAAATCGTCCATTACAACGAGGATGTACTTGTTACCTTGGCGGGTGCGGGGCAGTGGTCCTAGAATATTCATAGCCACCCGCTCAAGGGGGGCCCCCACCTGGTGTAATTGAAGGGGGGCCCTCATCCTCCGTGCTGGTCGTTTTTTTTAGCAGTACAGGCGTCGCATATCCGACACCAGTCCTGTATGTCGCGCCCCATATTCACCCAATAAAACCTCCGGCGGACCCGAGATGTTGTCTTTGTGCTGCCCAAATGGCCGCCGTGGCGGGTACCATGCACCTGTTGTAATATTGTGTTCTTAAATGTATATGGGACTATCACCAGCCAGGAAGTTCTCTCGGAGGGAATCTCTACCCATTTGCGATATAAGATGTTACTTTTCAATTCTCACCGTCTCCGGTTTACCATCTCGCAAATGGGATCGGGCCAATTCCTACCATTTCCTAGGGACTCCATCCAGGGCCAGCTCGGCTGGAAGTTCTCACCCCTCACTGCCGCGACTTTGTTAACTGGCGCGCAGCCGACTATCTTCGTGCCCCGTCCTATAGTGCGTGGTTATGTACTAATATTGATGACTCGGACGGCCACCACCGGCCCATCCGTTTTTACAAGGGTGCGGCCCATGACTAAATCCGGAATGGACTGCGCTGCCACTGGTTCGACTCGGCCACAGGACTCCTGCCATGTTGTGGGCGAGCTAGCCATCGGGCCGGCACAATGGTCTCGGCCCTTGGGGGAATGGTCACGGCCTCAGAAGCCTCCAGCTCCGTCCTCTCAGCCGTGCTCACCCCACCCAATGGCAGCTCTTCTACTCCCACTTGCAGGGTCCCCCAGCACAAATCGATTTTACAACCGCTGGCAGTCAACAGATCCAACCCGATTAGGCATGCGTCGCACACCTCCGCCACCCAAACTTCTACTTCCCTCATTACTGACCCCAACTTGAGGGTTACAAAACCACGCCCTATTATGGGGGCCGTTACCCCGGTAGCCAGTTGCAAACTATGATTTTCCAGACGCTGGATTTTATCCCGGCCGTCTGCACTTGAATCAAGGATCACAGGGCTGAGGATCGTGGCGATAGCTCCTGTGTCCACCACAGCGTTCTACCCATACGCCAGCAATTTTGCACTGAATCGTCAAACTACTGCTCCAATTTGGCCACAATAGATGACCTGTCGCGTCAATGAGGGCTCTTCACCATCCCCTACTACCGAACACGGCCCTGTATGCTCGGCACTTATTAGTTTCCCGGGCCCTGGCGGGGGGGGGGGGGGGGTGTCTGGGGTCAGCTAGCCCGACCCGTACGAGGTGGAGTTGATGGTCCTGGCTGCCGGGGTCCGTCCCGGCGTGGAGCTAGACACTCCCATGCACGCTGACCCAGCCGGCTGCAGTTAAAGCACCTCACCTGGTAAGGTGCTTGCCTCCGGAATTCCAAATTGCCCCCCTGAAGGTCCTAATTGGGGCATTTGTCTATGGCCTGCCGTGTGCCACATCCGGAGCCACCTGCCATGGTCCAGATCCCGCCAGGCGCTGGTCCACCAGCCTTCGGACCATGCTTTCCAGGTCAGGGCTCCTTTCGGGGGCAGACCCCCCTCAGGCGGCCGCCACCAGCCATGGGCCCTAACTGTCGCACCGCCACTGCGTGGCGCTCGCTTCCCCGGGCCAGGAGCCTCGCTGCTTCCCAACGGGCCGCAGCATCGGCCGCCTGGCCTAAGGTCCGCGAGTGCCACATGGCGAGCTGTTGCTGAAGCTCGGGGTCCGGAAAGGCCTGGATGAAATGGTCCAGCGCCGGGCTTTCCTGGGAGGTAGCTGCCATGTTTGCGTGTGCAATTCCCACTGCGCGGCGAATGTCGTAGACAAGCTCCCCGATGGTCTCCTGGGGCTTCCGTTTTCGCACCGCGAGCTGAGCTTTAACAAGCTCGCTCTGCTGTTCAATGCCGAAACGATTAATTAGGGCTGCATGGAGGTCTGGCAGGGTGATAGCACCCGGTGGTAAGGCCATCAAAACCGCCGCCGCCGCACCGCGCAGTGCCCCCACAAGGTGTACTCCACCTTCTTCCGGGTTCCAATCGTTCCCCCTACACACGTGATCGAATTGCACCAGGTACGCCCTCAAATCACTCTTGCCGTCATACGGCGCGAGTGGAACCTTATGGCCACCTGAAGGCCAGACCCCGTGCGTCGCTCCCTGCGGGGTTAACGCGGGGCTGAACCGTTTGGGCCCCCACAGTACTCTACTCCCTGGGGGCTTGCGTGCGTCCCCCGTCCCTCTAAATACTGCCCCTGTCGGTGTCGATGCTTGGGTTGCCTCGACGCAACCCGCTACCCACTCCATACTCGCACACCCTGTCTCACCAACACCTCTCGCACTCCCCTTAGTCGGACATCCCTGCGCACACTCTCTGTCCACGCACTCTGGACCAGTCACACACCTCACCATTGGCCTCTCACGAACGCCCGGGTCTATACCAACTCCCAAGCTCGTTGAACCTCCCCTCATACCATACACATTTCCGACATTATCGCCACTCACCTCGGCGCTTCTTCCTCTTTGCTCCTCCTCCGCCACCTGCAAGCTCTATATTTGGTTAGCAAACACGTCATCACGCTGTGAACACAGACCTTGTACATACTCCATCACCACCTTGATTTTTAGCCACGTCGCAAGACGCTGGTCATAGAGTGCCCTCTGCTGTTGTTGTTGTTGTTCTTCTTCTTCTTGTTCTTCTTCTTGTTCTTGCAGAGAAGACAAAACCTCAAAGCTCCACCCATTCTGGGAACCATAGCTCCACCTATTGTGGGAGAGGCTTTATATAAACAAATATCCACCATTTTATGAACTCGCATCGCTTTGAGGCCTGTTTTGTAGGCCCGTGGTGTCTTCTTCTCTCACACAGTTTTATTTCAAATCAAATTCGATATATCATTTCATTTTTCACAGTCGCTAACATAGTTTTAGACTCGGTTGCAAAAAAACGGGAAGAAAATCCGATGAAAGTTGCCCTTTATAGAACGAAATGAATTCTCAAAGGCCTGTAACTTCAAGTCCATTGAGATTTTTTTTTTTTAAATCGCGGCATGGTCAGTCATACACCGCCCGAAATAAGAGACGGGAAAATGCCGAGATATATATATTTTGTTTAAATCGCGGCATGGTCAGTCATACACCGCCCGAAATAACAGACGGGAAAATGCCGAGATATATTAAAAATTCGTCCATTTGATGACAATCGTCACGATGAAATATTTAATTTATACGTCGTCACAATAATGTGGAGAGAGGAGCAGAGCTTCGTTCACGTGTCGCCACATACGTGAAATTGCCGAGATATATATTTTTTAAATCGCGGCATGGTCAGTCATACATTAACGCTACTGACGAAGTACAGTAGACCGAGGTCTTAAAATGATCTTCATTTATGTATGCATCCATATGCATTGTCATGGGGACCGCAAGGCTAACCCCCGCTCTAGCAGGGAAAATGGCCTTTAAAATGCATGTTGTTGTATGGTCAGTCATACACCGCCTGAAATAACAGATGGGAAAATGCCGAGATATATTAAAATTTCGTCGCCACACACGGGAAATTGTCTAGATATATTTTCACTTTGCACAAAAATAACATCAAGTAATCGAATCAATAGGAATGTCCTGTGCCTATAACATCGACGTTATAGGCACAGCTGCATCTAGGCATTGTGTAACATCGACGCGGCTTTTGTTTTAATTAAAACTTTTTGTACTTGTTTTTTTTTAGTCTCCCTCCGTCTCTTTTTAATTTCACTCACCCCTTCTTCTACCTCTTCTAACTTTTGTTTCACCTCCTCTATTTCCCGGTGCGCCCCCACAATTTCTTCTTCTAAGGCCACCTTGGTCGTCTCTATACGAGTCCTGACTTCTCGTTCCCTTGTCCCCAACGTCTCTACCACGTCATCCAACCTCTTTGTCAGCCCCTCGTGTACCATCTGGCACTCTTTCTTCATCGCTGTTATTTCCCTTTTTATTTCTTTTTGTGCTGACTTCAGTCCCCCTATCACGTTCGTGTTCTTACCCACCTGCTCCTTTAACTCTTTCTGTCCCACCGTCAGCTTCTCTACTTCCCGCGTCAACTCCTCTCTACCCCCATGTATCCTAGCCGTACTCTTCCTCACCTCCTTCTCCACGCGCTCCTCTCACTGCTTTACCTCGTCGTGTACCAATGCGACCTCTTCGCTCAACCCGCGCCTTATGTCCTCCCCCATTTCTTCGATTTCCCTCCTAGATGCCACCCTCATTTGTTCCAATTCGTTATTTTGGGGGTCCATTTTGCTTTCCAGCCCGTTTTTTACCTCCTCTAATTGATCCCCCATTTGTTTTATTTCCCGGGTGGATTTGTCCCCCATTTCCCTCAATTGCCCCCCCATTTCTTTCAATTGGTTAGCCATTTGCCCACTCATTTTGTTTTCCAATTTATTTAACCCATCCTTCATTTCTTTCATTTGATTCTCCCCCTGGGCATCCATTCTGTTCGCCAATCGATCCCCAATTTTGTTCATTTCCCTGGTGGATTTCTCGTTCATCTTTTCCATATACCCCATCATTTGCGCCATAAGAAGGCCAACATCTATTGGCGCTGGGGCTCGGCTGCCGTGGCCATGTGCGAGGCACCGCCATTTTCTTCTCCTGCTACCTGCCCCTCATCAATGTCCTCCATTGCCAACTGTCCCAATTCTTCCCGGGGGTCCTGAGTTGACTCTAATTCCTCTTCTATCTCCTCTACCCACACCGGCATCCGACCATCTTGGTTATCCATGGCACGATTTTAAATTTGGGTTTTAAGAATAAATTTCGGCCGCTCGTAATTTTGAGTGCGTTAAGCGCACTTCGGGTCAAATCCCACTCCCCTGACACCAATTGTTGCGGATCTCCTGGTCGGCCTTCTCCCCTTTACCAAGGGGGGGTTAGCGCCCTTGTCTTTGACAAGCCGACGGGATCCAGGGCTATGATGTTCCTTCCGGACGGCGTTAAATAAGGTTGTAGGCCGAATTCCTATTACCTAAGTACCAACGCCGCCTAGGAAGCAAGGAAATAAGGCCCGCCCCAACCACGGTTATAGGTGGAAACGCTGAGTGGTAGCGAACCATGACCCGAGCAGTTATCAAGGACGACATCCCGATCCGAGCGGTTCCTAATCGTGCCACGCTTAGCCAATGGAGGAAATCACTGATACGGTCGAATCAGGAAAGACAAGGAATAACAGTTGGTTTTTTACACTATGTACAGTACCAAGAAGAAGAACACACAGTGCAGCCTTATACAGTCTTATACTAATCCCAGGACAACGGGCCCGTTTCACACTCAGACACACTCACACGGGGTTGTAGACGAACGGGGCAATGGTCCAGGGATGGCGTCCAGGCAGTTCGCTCCGGTCCCCGACTCGCACCGCGAAGAAGATGGTCAGGGCGGCAGAAGCTCCCCGCGGGTCGTTGGCGCAGATCGGACAATTACGGGGTGAACGGTAAGCTGGGCTTGGCGGTTACGCTGGCGTGGCTGCGTACGTAATAGATGAACAGGCGCTACATGCGCTCCCAAAACAAGTTCATAGGCACTCCCAATACAAGTTCATAGGCGCTACAAGTTCAATAGCAAGGCGCAATTCCTTCCAGACCTTCACACATTGCTCTCCCCCCGAAGTCATCCTCAAGTCCTCTTCACAAAGCCAGCCTTCCCCAGTGAGCCCTTTTTCAAAGCGCCTCTCCCGCAGAAGTCATGATAAGGGCAGTCCTTCGCTTCAGTACTGTTCAAGTGCTTTGTGCGTGGGCTTTTATAGGCACGCCCTTACCACGCCCTGTCACGCCATGTCACCCGAGCCCTGATTGGCTGGTGGCCCTTACCGTTGCTGTCTCTGCCGCTCCACCCTCGACGCCGCCACACCCCGACCCCGCGCTCCTCCCTCTCTCAGGCCTACCTCGTGTCATTTGACTCGGGAGCAACCTAATGCGAGGTGCAATAGCCAAAATGGGGCACGGGATGGATTCTGCCCAACGAGGTAGATTTGGAGGGTGGAGGCAAAATGAAAGGGGGCCTATCTTATTTCTTTTACACAACGCAGATGTTACTCGGGAAATGGCCTTATACTCACATAGACTATGACATAACTAATATCCTAATAGGCCTTCGTGTTGCTTGTGGACTAACTATGGGGGCAAACCTTTAACCTTTAATGATGTTATATGTACACTCTCAAAACCGCAACAATATGTTATTTTTTTGCATTTTAATTTATTTCGTTATTCGTCAATACTAATTGAAATATAGTGCATTTTGCAGTTGAGGCAGAATAACGTATTTTTTTGTGTTGGATCTAAGCCTGGTGTTGGTTTCGTGGTTCGGGTGCTGGCTTGGGATCCTAGGATCCTGGGTTCGAATCACGGTTGATCACTGAATTAATGCCAGGGGTGTTGACTCAGCCTGTTATCCTTCCGAGGTCGGCAAATTGAGTACCAGTTCCCTGGTAATTCCCTGTGTGTGGCGACTAACAAGGTTGGTGGCAGGAAGGGCATCTGGCTGTAAAACATTGCTTCAAAAACAGGCCACGGTGCCCAAAAAAGGCCAACCCCCGCTCTGTGGGGGAAATATGGCCTCTAAAGGCGGTTCTTCTTTTTTGTTTTGTGTTGGATCTACAACCCTTTTATTTCAAAATGTTTTTTTTTTTGCATTAATTTTATCTATTTCCTGAAATAACATGAGGTTACATTGTTTTCAGGTCTGGTTCATCCAGTGAATTTTCAAAGTGACTTCCGTCAGAGTTTCCAGGATGCTTTGACCAATGAGTGTGTAAAGCAGGGACCGTGTGATTCTCTCATGGAGCTGAATAATCCTCCAATGATGCATGAAGGTAAGCAGATCCAGCACAGAACACACAGCACAGCTCCACTTGCTTTGTTTGATTAACGATGAAATACTTAAATTGAACATCATGTCAGAGGAATGATCTGTTTAAACAGTGGGATCCACTTTAGCTTGTGTTTCCTCGATGACTCTGACTTTTTTTTTTTTTCAAAACATTTTTCAAACAAATCCTCCAAACATTTCTTGAGCCTTGTGTCCTTGATTTTGCAAGAACTTCACAAATCTCTCAACTGGTTTATCATGCTCCATGTATCTGAAGATCAGAGTTCGTCAACATGACCTTCATCAGCTGTGGAATCAAAAGAAACTGAACAGTATTTGGACAGTTTTATGTGTGAAATGATTTCATTCAGAACTTCATTGCCCATTAGTCTGACAAATTCTTCACAGATGGTTGAAGACAAATAGTTTGTATGACCACTGCCACGATTTGCATGATTCTGGATATGTTGCCTGAGGAAATCATCATATTCAGCCAAAAGCTCTAGTATTCCCAAGTAGTTTCCATTATGAGAAGATCCAAATGTTTCATTATCTCCAGGGAGAGCTTGGCCTCATTCACATGCAAATTTAAGCACACTGACCAGTCGCTTTAGAAGACTGCGCCAATATTGCTCAAATCGAGCCGCTTCTTGTGCAAGTTCAGAGTCTACACGGCCAGCTTTCTTTGTACGACTTGTTGCTGACAAAACTGCTTGAATGTGGTCTTTTGATTGCTCATGGACACCAAGTCGATCACCAGCATGTTTCCAGTCGCAAAACCCATCATGTGTGAATTGGGATCTTGCAACATCCATTAGCTTGCAAAAGAAGCAGTCAAGTCGACCATTTGCTGGTGAAAAACAAAGCCAAGAGCGTATCACAACTTCCCCATTTCGATTTAGTCGTTCAAACATAGCTGGTGTACATCTCCGACTGTTATTGTTTGCAACTTCTTGTATTGCTGATTTAGCATCCAATGACTTGACATCACTGTGGTGGAGATCCTCAGCACCTTTCACAGCCCAATAGCCAATTAATTCTTTCGTCATATGCTCTGGCCGTACGTGATGTCATCAACCTGTGTATTTGTATGAGATTCTGGAAGCACTTGCTTTGAAGCAGTGTCTGTCTTCTCGACATTCTGGTCATTTTCTGCCGTAGACAGGCCGGATGAAGATGAGGCTGGTGTCTCTGCAGCAGGTGCCTGCTCTGCTTGTACTGAAGGTGAAGCACTGTCTACTTCTGAAGCTGATGGACGAGTGAAGAATTCAGTCATTCAACGTGTTTTTGCAAGTTCTTGAGCTTTTCTTTCAGTACGTTCCTTGGATACGTTCCTCTTTGCAGCACCACTTGCAAAATGTCGTGGACATTTGTGCCTGTCCATTCCACTCATTCCTGCAAGAAAATTTGCGTTTATTTTATTTGCGAAAAATGTGGAATGTAGCAGTGCAATTGCTTTAATATGGCAGGCGACAACACAAATATCTGTGATGCATTAGCTTTCCTTGATGTTCTCATAGTGATACACACTGCATATACTGCACCCTGCTTACCAAGGATGAGTCAGCATTATCCCTTGCTCCAGCCTGAAAGATTAGCAGCATCAATAGGAACGCTTCCATTGTTACAAATACAGTACATTTTTATAACAAATTTTTTTTTCATGAAATATGTGGAGGCCCCCTGGATGTGGAGGGCCCTGGGCAACTGCCCAGCTTGCCCATTCCTAAATCCGGCGCAGGTTCACACCCATCAATTCCTCTGGCTTGATGCGATGATCTTCGATGCATGATTCTTCGGTGATTTTGTTATCATAAAACGAAGTGAGAATTTCAGGATGTTTATCTGCCTCCCTGTACTTTTCATATTTGTTTAAAAGTTTTGGATACATTGTTGGTGGGTAACCTTCAAGAGCAATTCCTCCATCACGTTTTCGCCAAAATATATCAATTCCGCTAACACGGGCTCGAAACTTGTTCTGGTCCTTTTTCATCTTTTCAATAACATCGGATTTCATCAAATGTGTTTTAATTGTGTCAATAATTTCTTCAAACATTTCTATTGTTTTTGTTTCCGCCGTCGTTTGGATGAAGCGTGAATTATACATAACAAGCGGCAGCAAATATGATTCAACTCTGCGCTCCTTAGCATTATTTTCATTCGCTTTAATGCCCCACGAAAACAACGTTGGTGTTTCAATAATCAGTTTTCTAATAAAGCTTTGTGGGTGAGTATGATAATAATTATATTTAATCATAATACAGTAATAGTTAATTCCGTTGTTGTAATATTTTGGTTCTTCAAAGATAATATTTTTAATATCAAAATTCAGATAAGTCAACGCCATAATAGTTCTTTTTAATAATACTTTTATTTTTTTAAACTAAATAACATTTTTTAAATTTAATTTTCTCATCTTTTATATCAATGACAATATCTATTATTACACAAGCCGCCTTTGATAAAAATCAGACTGGCACGGAAGCTGATTGCGAAGGCCTTAGCCCTCGGGGCGAAAACTCAATGGCGAAATGCGGAAACAAAAAGATACACCACAGTGCGCGGGATGGAGGGGGGCGGCGCAAGAGCCCTGCAGTCTTACCTATTAAATCAACCACACGGAAACTGCGTTCATATATATATACAGAAAATAATATAAGGGTGTAGTGAAATCGTATTCGTACTGAACCCGGGGTGATGCTCGCTGCACGTTGACACCGCTAGGGGCGTGACTATAAGACCCGCTGCTGCGAACGGTGCTCCAGAGACTTCTCCTGTGACATGTTACATCGGTAGCCTCGCTAACGGTACGCCTGTATAGAATATCCAGCTTGCTTGCATTGAATGATATGAATGGACCCATGAGATGTCGCATCGTATACTTATTGTGTATTTCTACTTTACAGGATGATGTGATGATCTAAATGCAATTAAACCAACCATTGGACTAAAGTTGTGTGGACCTGATTGGTTTTCCACAACACTTAATTGCATTTAAGATCCATGGCTGGCAACAAGACGCTGACGGTGTCCATCTTCAGTGCCGACCCGCAAGCCGCGGATGGTGGCTTGCAGCTGAAGCACTGGCTCAGACAATTGCAGAATCTTTTTGATGAGCCTGAGACCGCACCGACGGCTGCCGCGAAGCTAGCCACTCTCCATGCAAAAATCGACTACCGGGTGTACAACGCTATCGCTCAATGCGTGACGTACGACCTCTCCATCGCCGAGCTCAAACGGCTATACATAAAGGAAAAAAGCCCGGTGTACGCACGCTATTTGTTGCAAACGCGACGCCAGCAACCCAACGAGGCGATGGACCACTACGCCCAGGAGCTCCGGCAGCTTTTGCTGGACAGCGTCAGGGAGCCACGGACTCCTGCGCAGGCTCAGGATGATCGTCTTTTAGATGCCTTCATTGCAGGGGTCTCCTCCCAGGAACTAAGGCTCAAACTCTTGGAGAAGACCGACCTGACCTTCGCTACGGCGCTCGAGCAAGCGACAGTATACACCGAAGCGCGGATGCAATCAAACGCCTATGATCGCACGCGCCTTTTGGCGGGCACCACACTACACGCCCGGCCGGAGAGTGCTACCGCCAAGGACGCGGATCCGCTCACTGAACTCGGGGATGCTCCGGAGGAAGACCCAGCCCTGACGGCTGCCGTTACGACCAGACCCAAGGCCTTGCGCGGGGCCGCTTGCTTTTTCTGTGGGGGGCCACGTCATGCCCGGGTCGTGTGTCCGGCACGAGACGCTATATGCCATTTGTGCTCGTTAAAGGGACATTACGCTAAAGTGTGCAGGAAAACGGCACGCGGCTCGTGGCTCACTGACTCGTGCAGTCGCGGTCGCGCGGGCGCAGCGACCTTGAATGGGCTCGTTGTGGAGCCCGCGAGAGCCCAACACCCGGCGCCTTACCCGACTTCGAAGGGGAGGGCCCCTCTCTGCGGACCCCTGGGCGCTCAGACGTCCTTGGCGGGCGTCACCGGACAGCCACCACCATCTCATTCTCCATCGGGCACAAAGGCCGTGTCCTTGGCCAAACTCCGGGCCACGCAAGGGGCTTTGAAACCTCACCAAGCCCCAGCGGAACGTACTCCTCGAGTCGTCCACGAGCTAACAGCGGCCCACGCCCCGACAAAGGAGATAAGGGAGCTTTCCAATACTACGGAGGCCTTTTGCTGCCAAAAATGTCAAAAGGCGTTTTCGAATACTACGGAAGCCTTTTTCTGCCAAAAATGTCAAAAGGTGATTTCGGATACTACGGAAGCCTTTTTCTGCCAAAAGTGTCACAAGGCGATTTTAAATACTATGGAGGCCTTTTCTCGTCAGAATTGTCAGATTTTGAATCGCGAAACACCGGAATGCTGGGGAAAGCCCTCTGATGACGATAATGGATTCCCCATGGTCAATGCAGACTCCAGCCACGACCGCAAAACTGCTGCTGGCGTAGGATCCACCCGCGAGGCTGGTCCGACCCATTCGGGGGGCTCAGTCCCGCTCCCAGCAGCCTCGTCTGGCCTGGCTCAAGCCCTTATTCCCCTCATGGTTGAAGGCCATTGTGTTCGGGCCTTGGTGGATACAGGATCTACGGATAGTTTTATCGACCAGCGACTTGTGCTCAGGCATGGATGGCAGATCTGGCGGTCTACGAGACGAATCTTCATGGCTTCCCAGGGGCTTCGGCTCAGCACGAAGGGGGAATGCCGATTGAAACTCGTGCTAAAGGGACGGGTTTTCCCTGATGTACACCTTATGGTTTTACCCGCATTATGTGCTGATATTCTGTTAGGACACGATTTTCTTAAGCTGCATGGACGTCTGGTAATGGAGTTTGGTGGGCCTGACACTCTTGTTGTGGGGGCGGACGACGCGCTTGCGGTGTGCGCCCTAGCGCAAATGGACGTCCAGCCACTTTCGCTGTTCCCCAATCTAACCTCCGACTGCACCCCTGTCGCGGTAAAATCACGACGCTACTCTCGCGCTGACATGCAATTCATTGCGGACAAAACGGCTCAGCTCTTGAAAGACGGCATCATAGAACCTAGTAGGTCGCCGTGGCGTGCCCAGGTCTTGGTGGTGCGCAGCGAGGCCCATCGCAGACGCATGGTAATCGACTATTTCCAAACGATTAACCGCTTTACACAGCTGGATGCCTACCCCCTTCCGGGGATGGACGCGCTAGTGCAACAGGTGTCCCAGTATTCGGTCTATAGCACTCTCGATCTCCGTAGTGCGTACCACCAGATCCCTATCTCTAGGGCGGATCATATCTATACCGAATTTGAGTCGGGGCAGCGGTTGTACCAATTTACGCGATTGCCTTTTGGGGTAACGAACGGGGTCGCTTGTTTCCAGAGGGCCATGGATGACCTCGTTGCGCGGGAGCACTTAACCGATGTTTTCGTCTACCTCGATAATCTTACGGTTTGTGGATATGACCAAGGGCACCATGATGCTAATCTCAAGCGCTTCCTCGAGGTCGCGCAGCGGTATCACTTAACTATGAACGAGGATAAGTGCCAATACTCCCTACGCACGATAGATCTTCTGGGGTACACCGTGACCCATGGCTCTGTCGCTCCGGATAAGGAGCGTCTGCGACCTTTGCTCGACATGGCCCCTCCCTGCGATCGGGCGTCCCTGAAGCGCGCCCTTGGGCTGTTCGCCCATTACTCCAAATGGGTGCAAAGTTTCTCCGCGAAACTTCGCCCCCTTGTGGCCTGCGACACCTTCCCCCTGAGTTCGGCCGCATTGACGGCCTTTGAAGGCCTTAAGACCGACATCGCCCGAGCCGCCGTGGCGACAATCGACGAGAGCGGCTCGTTCGTCCACGAAAGTGACGCCTCGGATCAGGCCATCGCGGCGACCCTCTCCCAAGGGGGGCGTCCCGTGGCTTACTTTTCACGGACTCTTACCACCGCTGAGCGGAGGCACTCGTCCATTGAAAAGGAAGCATATGCGATTGTCGAGTCTATTCGGCGATGGCGCCCGTATCTACTCGGGCGGAGCTTCCAAATCATCACGGACCAGCAAAGCGTTGCGTTCATGTACGACACCTTACACGCCCAGCGCATTAAGAACGAGAAAATCACTCGCTGGCGTATCGAACTCGCCGACTTCTGTTACACCATCAAATAACGCCCGGGGAAGGATAACCAGGCCGCCGATGCCTTATCACGACCGGCTACATGTGCTGGTATCACCTCTTTGGAGGGCCTACGGGTGCTGCATGCCACTGCGGGCCATCCCGGCGTAACGCGTTTCGCTCATTTTGTGCGGAGTGGGAATCTCCCATACTCGATTGATGATATCCGCCGTATCTGTCGCGACTGCGCTATCTGCGTGGAAATCAAACCGCGTTTCTATAACCCTCCCATGGGGACTCTGGTGAAGGCTACACGCCCGTGGGAACGCTTGGCGATGGATTTCAAGGGCCCATTGCCGGTGTCGAGCGGCTCTCGCTATCTGCTCACTATCGTTGATGAGTACTCGTGATTCCCCTTTGCTTATACGTGCGCGGACATGACTGCTGCCACGGTGATGCGATGCTTACAGAACTTGTTCTCAATGTTCGGTTACCCGGCCTATGTCCATACCGACCGGGGTGCGGTCTTCTTGTCTCAGGAGGTGCGTGGCTATCTGCTCCAGAATAACATTGCGTCTAGTTACACCACGCCGTACAGACCCCAGGCTAATGGACAGATCGAACGCTTCAACGGGATTATCTGGAGGGCCGTCATGCTCCACCTCCGGACCCTCGGCCGGGGCCTCGATAAATGGGCTTGGTCGCTACCTGCGGCGTTGAACTCGATCAGGGCTCTCCTGAGTACGGCAACCAATCAAACTCCCCACGAGCGACTTTTCCACCACCCCAGGAGCTCGGGGTGTATACGGTCTTTGCCCAGTTGGCTCGCTGGGCCCGGGCCGGCCTACCTTAAACGGGCGGTTCGCGCGAGCAAGTACGACCCCCTAGTGGACAAAGTGCAGATTCTCCAGGCTAATCCTGAGCATGCTCGTGTGTTGACGGCTGATGGCCATGAGACTACTGTCTCCGTCCGTCACCTTGCCCCTTGCGGGGTCGACGACCTAAGTAGGGAATCGGACGAACCGATCGAACCCATCTATGAGTCTATGGCCTCTCCCGACGCTCCCATCGCCGAAAGTCTACCGACCCTCCCCTCGCCGAGACTACCTGGGCCCGACGACTTGGAGTTACCCCCTTCGTCACCCGACCCTGTTGGCGCCTCTGACGCCGGGGACACAGGGATACGTGATGCCGTACCCGGGGAATTCCGGACGCGTGCTGGCAGGGAAATTCGCCGCCCGGCCCGATACGGTTGGGTCGACTGATATTCCGCACCCTATTCATGCTGTCGCTCACTCGCTTTTAGCCGCGCGGCCGTTTAATTCTGACGGGGGGAGAATGTAGTGAAATCGTATTCGTACTGAACCCGGGGTGATGCTCGCTGCACGTTGACACCGCTAGGGGCGTGACTATAAGACCCGCTGCTGCGAACGGTGCTCCAGAGACTTCTCCTGTGACATGTTACATCGGTAGCCTCGCTAACGGTACGCCTGTATAGAATATCCAGCTTGCTTGCATTGAATGATATGAATGGACCCATGAGATGTCGCATCGTATACTTATTGTGTATTTCTACTTTACAGGATGATGTGATGATCTAAATGCAATTAAACCAACCATTGGACTAAAGTTGTGTGGACCTGATTGGTTTTCCACAACAAAGGGTTTATTCGCAAGGATGGTGGGACAGGAAAAGCACATAAATATCCTAATCAGGACGTCCCCACACGACAGATTCCGGATACGAGACGAGGGAATGAATTACGAAAAGAACCGTTCGTTATGGTGTGTATGTGGTGTGCGGTCTTATCTGTCCGTCGTCTTGGCCCCACACGGCTCCAAGCTCCGATGCGTAGAAACCCTCCATCTGCCTCGCACGCTTCGCTCGGCCCTGATGCGACTCGCTCCGCTGCACACCACGAGGTCCCGCCCGCTCAGCACCAACCCAAGCTCCAGATGCACCGAGCACCGTGCACCGAGCACCGCACCAAGCACCACAAAGATGGCGAACCAACGACCACCAGGACCTCTCAAGACCAAGAAGAAGCGCAAGAGCTTCAAGCACAGAAAGATATCGTGCAGTGCCAAGAGGCCAAAGAGGGACGTGAAAGAGACAGAGCTAGAGCTATGGAAAATGTCCTGCAGCACCCTTTTATAACCTAGGCGGTGACGTCAGCCTTGGCGCGCCACAAACCAGTGCCTTCCACCGAACCTTCCAGCGCCTTCCCTCCAATCACACGTTCACTGTGGCGTGGTCATAGCTTGTGTCACGCGATGTTGCTAGGCCTAGCTGGTGGTGTAGCTGACGGCGGCAACCCGGCGGTGACCGACCTGTCTTCCTGCCTGTCTTCTTCCAAAGTCGTTGTAATGGAAAGTGATTTAATTACTGTTGCACCAAAGGGCCTATCTAAGTGTTTATGTTGGTGTGCATTGCCGAAAGGGACAAAGGTTGGATTACCAGGTGTGACACACAAGGCTGTTATCTTTAATCCCTACAACTACCTAGCACACGAACTATCCTGGTATGTTCACAGGTATACTCCTTAACCGACAAACCGCCTACACACAGAACTTATTACAGGGCAAATTCCTTATCGCGACAGATGAAGCATGTTACCTATTCAGATCTACCTGACTCTAGATATTGCTCTACCCTCCCGACATAACACAGCCCCCCCCCCCCCCCCTGGAACCGTAGCTCTTGCTAGGTTCACTGCAGGTGCTGCCATTCCAGTCTTAACACTTACTGTCTCACACTTAATTAACCTATGAAATAAAGCAGGAGGGCTGTGGGAAGTGAGTCAGACTTCCTACTTATCTTCCTGAACAAGCTAATCCCCTTAACAACCATGCAATCAAATAGTTACAATGATCTTATTCGTTGTTCCTGCGGAGGGAGGAAACAAACAACACACCAAAATCGACTTCACCACAAACTTATCCTTATCCAAAAATTCAAAACTCTAATAAACATTGATACATACCCCGGTCTACAGACCGCGTCCCCCGGTGGATGCCACAAGACACAACCTTACCTGCGGGGCCATCCCAATGTACCCCTACATTTCTGCGGGCCCTGTCCAGATGTTACAGGTGAGTGACATGGCTCGGTGGATTTCGCCCACATTCATGCAACACTACCCCTTATCCACTCATTCTCATTCCATAAGTCATCACATAAAATCATTACACGCACGTACCTAACCCCCCTGCAGGACCATGGCATTGGTGTCATTCATGTGTGCATGTCTCAACTAGGCAGCGGGGAGGTACCGCACAACTACGATGGTGGGGGCACTTCAGGCTGTGGTGCCCGCAGTCCCAAATACAAGTCGACCGACTCACAAGTTCATTGCCCCCCCCCCCCTTTACCTCTTGGCCCCATGGCAGCCCAACAGCCCTTTCTGCCGTTGCCGCGCCGGTGACGTTCCCTCCACACCAGGCTCCGTTGCCTCCTGCTTCCGCGCAGCTCCATGGGTCGCCGGGGGTCTCCTTTACCCCACGGCGCCCAACCAGACCCTCCACCGACAAGCTCCAATTTCCAGATACCACTGGCTGCCAGGGGTAATTGCGGCAGAGGGGGGCCACAGGCATCGCTCCTCAGAGCCTGATCGGTACCTGCGGACACACACACCTTCCCCACCCACAAGATCCCAAAACACATTTCCTTCCCCACTGCCATTCAATTCTCCAGCACATTTCCAGAGATGATGGTACCAAAAACATGTTACAAAAGAGTTGACAAGGCCTGCTTCATGTGAAATCCCCAGTTCACATTGAATCACATTTTCATTTCCAAGAGCACATTTCAAAACTCACTAACCATCACATGTCCTCCACCATCTCCACTCTCACGACCACATGAAAACACATCACCACAACACTAACACAAACGCCACTCACAAGACTCTGTGGTACACATTCCATCCCCTCAGCGACCATGTCATCACTCTCACCCGCCCCCAACTCCAAATTACATGTCCCCAATTTCCATAGCAAGTCCTGAAGCCTGGGACAATAACCAACAAGGCCTTACCCCTAACCTTGATGTGCAGGTAACTACGGTTGGTCAGGTCCAAAGTGCCATCCACCCACAAAATCCCAAAATTTACCATTGAGCCAATCTAATTTGTCCAAATTTCACTTTTGTCCCCACTATACTGGCAGGTATGTGGGTCCAAATCCAACGGTGATTATCACTGCACAACTACCTGTGGCCACGACAGCTCCGCACCTCTTCCGTGCAAGGATCATCGGGACAAACCGAGCAGTCGAAATGCCAACATGGCCCATCAGTGTCCCTAAGGGTGCGACTCACCATCCATCCTTCGGCCCCCCTGCGAGGAACACAGCTGCACCAGCCCCAGCTGGCCAATGTGGTGAGTACCTGCTGCCACAAACACTACCGCACGCACAGCCTCGGCCCTGGGGGAGACGGTCGCAGTGCGTGGCTTTCCCCGCACGTCACCTACGCTGCCCACGTCCCCCAGTCCACAGAACTGCAGCCCCCCAGTGCTCACCCACACTTGACCACACCATGGTCCAGTCGACAGCCATGCTCCACCAGGAGACCCACCCAGAAGACATGGTCCACACACCTTGGACAAGCACAGCACCACGTTGACCCTCAGACTACACAACTACATCCCCATAACTCCGTGTCCCAAATATCAGCACAGTCGCCTCCGCAACCAGTTGAAAGCTGTGTCCTGCTAACCTGGCAATTTTTATCGCAGCCTCCAACACTTTGGTCTAACACACCTGGATCAATAATGGTGCCACTGATGTCAGTGACCACCAGGCCATTTCAAAATTCACCCTTAAATTTGCATCTAACCCACAGATTACCCATGCCCAAACATTTATTCACATTTTCCTAACCTCACCAAAGAAAGATGCTTTGCCATACACATGCCAGCTGAGCATGGCCCATATGCTCGGCACGTTGCAAATTCCCGATTCATCAATCCCATGGCTCTCTTCCCAAACCAAGAGTCCATAAATCATAATGGAACATCTGTGGAAGGTCAATCTCGCACCATCACATTCCACAGATGCCCCAATGGTTGTCCGGCAGGCTATCTCCATCCCTGTCCATTCGGTTTGACCCGTTTCCATAGACCAACACAGCATGGCAGGTCACCACATCCTGGCTGTCGCAGAGTCTCAGGAAGAGGGTGCCAGGCCGCATGCCCTGGTGGTTACTACATCAGGCCCAAGTTGGCCGCCCGCGGTGCCACCACCAAAGCGTGACCCACAACACCTCCCCCTACTGGTCCTCAATATTTGCCATCCCAGGCTTGAGAAACCACCTCGGACCCCCCGGAGGTCTTAACCCCCACCAGGGTCCGGTGACCCTGTCAGCCCGAGCCACACGTTTGGGCGGCACCCCGACAGACAAGGGACGCCACACTCCACCAGACCCCCCGTGGGGCCCAGGTCGTACCACGACACCCATGGCTGGACCGCAGGTCAAAATCTCGCCAGCACAGCCCCCCAGCTAGCTGGCATTCCCAAATTTTGAAAGGGGCAGCCCGAGGCCATCCTCAATGACCTCTTCTGGTCCACATTCCACAGCCCGGGGACCAACTCCCTCCAAGGCTGCTCCACATCAACCTCCCATTTTAATTTTATTTTAAATTTCCTTTTTACAATTTGCATTTCCCATCCCAAACCACAGCTGCAGGTAACAACCCCTCCCTCAGGTTGTTCTGCCCCTCCCTGCAGCTTGTCCAAATTCCCGACGGGGACCAAATCATTGGAGGCTCGATCTCCCGACTCTCCAAGGTCCAAATCCAGCCCGGAGCCAACACACTCCTCCAACTGGGTCTGTAATTTCGGAGCCTCCTGTTCCCAATTGTTATGCACGGTGGGGGTCCCCTCGGTCACTTTAACTTCCTCCTCGGACCGACTCACCTCAACCCCCTGACTCCTTTGGAGCTGAGCACCGTCCTCCATGGGACTCTCCCAGGTCCCCAGCCGCCGGTCATATCATGCTCATCCCCATCACCAATCATTTCTGGCCCCATCAGGCCGTCCCCAATAAATACCCGGTCCCGCTCCATTACCCGGACCCCCAATAATGTTATCCCCTCTTGCTCTGCACCACCGCCCTGGTGCTGCAAGAATTCAAATTGCTCCCTCAGCTGGGGTGTTGACATCCACCCAGCCCCAAAACACCTCCAAGCCAGCAGGTGGGAAACATGCCCTATTACAATTTGCACATTCTCTATTCACCTCTTGGCACTCCACGCTCACTTGTTGGCACTCCACATTCACCTGTTGGCACTCCACGTTCACCTGTTGTTTGGGCAGTCCCCATTCCTCACTATGTTGTCGCATTCTGGCATCCACCCGGCCCCGATAGCCTTCCAGGTCTCCGTTTGCTTTGTCAATTCAGGCATTCGTGGCACTAATCCTATCCTCTAACTTTTCCCCCATTTGGACAGTCTGGGTCATGCCCTCTTCTATTTTTAACACGAATTATTCCCGTTTAAGTTCAATTTCCACCCCCACTGATTTTTCTATCTCCCCCATTTTAATTTCTACTTTAACCTCAATTTCCCCCAGTCTGTCCGTAATTTGGTTTTGCACTCCCTTCTATGCCATCAATTCGTTCCCCCCAGCTGCTGTGCCATTTCCCCAATTTTTCCTTCCAATTTCTCATTCATTTGCTCATTCATTCCCTCTGTCTTCCCCTCCAACCCATCAATTTTACTTTCCATTCCTTCCATTTGCTCTTTCAATCCCTCCTTTAATCCATCAATTTGCCCCTCCAACTCTTCCTTTAGTCCTTCTATGTTGTTGGTTTGGGCATTGATTTTGTTCTCCAATTGCTCGTTCTGAGCATTCATTTTCCCCTTTCAATTCATTTATTTGGTCACTCATTTCCTTCAAATCTCCCTTCAATTTATTCCTTTGGGAGTCCATTTTTCCATCCAACCCATCAATTAATTTTTCTAATCGCTCACTCTGGGCATACGTTTCATTCCTTTGGGTATCCATTTTATTTTCCAATCGTGCACCCTGAGCATACATGTCTCCCTTCAATTCATTTTTCATTTCTCCCATCTCTCCTTTTAACCCATCAATTTTATTACTCATTTGCACCATAAATTGCATTGAGGCCTGGCTGTCTATGGGGGGGCCGTCCCTACGGCGGGGGAAGGTCCACCACTACTCTCAACCCCAACTACCTCCGACTCATCTCCTAAACTGACAGAAGCCTCGCTGCACACCTCCGTTTCACCGACTTCTGACATCCGCTTCGAGGAGGGTCGTTTCCCGCGCGCGTATTTATTTTAATTCCAAAAACAAAATTTAAATTTTGCGAAGACGCAATATCGCGCTTCGTATGCCCAATCGACTATACAAATTTCTCTGCCTCGACTATGAAAATCTTTGTGTCCAAATTCTCTACACTCTTGACACCAGTTGTAATCGGGTTCAAATCCCACACCTGAATACCATTTGTCGTGTGACCGCCTTTGATAAAAATCAGACGGTCATGGAAGCCAATTGCGAAGGCCTTAGCCCTCGAGGCGAAAACTCAATGGCGGACTCCGGAAACAAAAAGCTACACCAAAGTGCGTGGGATGGAGGGGGGCGGCACAAGAGCCCTGCAGTCTTACCTATTAAATCAACCACACGGAAACTGTGTTCAGATATATATATATACAGAAAATAATATAAGGGTTTATTCGCAAGGATGGTGGGACAGGAAAAGCACGCGCCGGTAATAAATATCCTAATCGCGACGTCCCCACACAACAGATTCCGGATACGAGACGAGGGAATGAATTACGAAAATAACCGTTCGTTATGGTGTGTATGTGGTGTGCAGTCTTATCTGTCTGTCGTCTTGTCCCCACGCCGCTCCAAGCTCCTATGTGGAGAAACTCTCCATCTGCCGCGCATGCTTCGCTAGGCCCCGATGCGACTTACTCCGCTGCACACCACGAGGTCCCGCCCGCTCAGCACCAACCCAAGCTCCAGATGCACCGAACACCGAGCACCGCTCCAAGCACCCCGAAGATGGCGAACCAACGACCACCAGGACCTCTCAAGACCAAGAAGAAGCGCAAGAGCTTCAAGCACAGAAAGATATCGTGCAGTGCCAAGAGGCCAAAGAGGGACGTGCAAGAGACAGAGCTAGAGCTAGAGCGACTGAAAATGTCCTGCAGCGCCCTTTTATAATCTGGGCGGTGACATCAGCCTTGGCGCGCCACCAACCAGTGCCTTCCACCGAACCTTCCAGCGCCTTCCCCCCAATCACACACGTTCCCTGTGGCGTGGGCATAGCTCGTGTCATGCGATGTTGCTCGGCCTGGCTGGTGGTGTAGCTGACGGCGGCCACCTGGCGGTGCCCCGATCTGTCTTCCTGCCTGTCTTCTTACAAAGTCGTTGTGAGGGAAGGGGATTTAATTACTGTTGCACTAAAGGGCCTATCTAAGTGTTTATGTTGGTGTGCATTGCCATAAGGGACAAAGGTTTGATTACCAGGTGTGACACACAAGGCTGTTATCTTTAATCCCTACAACTACCTAGCACACGAACATCCTGGTATGTTCACAGGTATACTCCTTAACCGACAAACCGCCTACACACAGAACTTATTAAAGGGCAGATTCCTTATCGCGACAGACGAAGCATGTTACCTATTCAGATCTACCTGACTCTAGATATTGCTCTACTCTCCCGACATAACATTATGTATCATGACCTCATTCTCCATTATGAATCTTTGTATCCCACAGCTAAATGATAACATTAACCCTGTTATTCTCCATCATTTTCCCTGTTGTTGCGCGTGTGATTGTGTTATTACTCGTGATTCTCGTCGTTATCCTCGCCATGTTGATTATGGAGATTGTGACAGGGATCATCATGACGATTATGGCGATCGTGATGATTTTGGCTGTAGTGATGTTGAGGATAATGATAAGGATAAGGATAATGATAATTGCATTACTGAGTATTGTAAGTCCATAACCCTACCCGAATGCTGTGAAGACCCCGGTGCCTGTATGAAACACGTCAGTGTTATCGATTCAACGACTATCGTTAATGTTAATATAGTAGAAAATGACGCCAACATTGATTATTGTAGCGAATATTGTTGTGCATAAGTAAAATTATTTCTTACTAACCTAAAATTTTGAGTAAATGGAGAAAATCACAAAAATCGTGAAAATCGGGAAAAATGACAAATCGGAAAATTTTGAAAATCAATTCTTTGGAAAATCGTGAAATCTGAAAAATAAATAATTCATTGGTCACTCCTGGTTTGTGGTGAATTACTTCCTGTTTTTGGGTTGAGGCAGTTTCGGTTTGGGGGCAAGGAGGGATACGGGGATGTGGCCCTGCACCTGGAGTCTCATTTTACATCTACGAACGGAATACATTTTACCACAAAAATGTGAATTCAAAGTTGGTGTCCGACGTCACCAAAACCGATGTGGTCGCAACACAGAATCAGACAGATAATTCTCAACATTTGATGAGAGTTTATTTAACTCCATTGAGGTGTCAGACAGTTCCATCACAAAGTTTTGACTGATTTTCAGGAACATGGTAGAAATACGGATGGTGAATGTCCATGCCTTAAAAGCACTGGATTGGGATACATTGAAAGCCTCTGTCAGGATGATTGTGCCATGGCTACAAATCTACGACAATGATAAGTGTCGTGGAAATCAATCAGGTCCACAACTTTGTCCCGTAGGTTGGTTTAATCACAATTAGATCCCTGGCATCATCCTGTAAAAATACAATCATGCAATAGATATCAGGATCTTGGTATCATACAGAAAGGACTGATAATAATAGTCAAAGCAAGCGAGTCTAGCATATAGGTGCGGGTACGTACCATTCAAGACTACAGGACTACATGTCATAGTAAATGTCACAGGAGTGGCTCAGCATCGCGGATGTCCCAGGTCTTATAGACGCCCCTCAGTGGTTTAAGTGAGTATCACTCCTGGGTTCAACTTTGGTATAATTTCACTACATTCTCCCCGCCATTAGAACTATACTGCCGCAAGGCAGATCTCAAGCGTGCGTCAGCATTAATTGATTGGGGTACGTCATTCCATGTCAGTCGGTCCACCCGTAGCGGTCGGGGTGGCGAACTACCCTGCCAGCCCGTGTCCGGAAACTACCGGGTACGGCGTCCACAAGCCCGGAGTCCCCTGCGTCGGAGTCGCCGCTGGAGGCAGGTGTCGGAGGGGGCACCTCAAAGCCTTCAGGCAGGGGTGTAGGTGACGACAGAGGTGACGGCAAAGGTTCCATAGAGGAAGCTTCGGTAGAGTCCATAGACTCGTAGATCGGTTCGTCGATATCCCTATAAGGGTCGATGACCCCACAAGGGGCGAGATGGCGTACGGAGACAGTGGACTCGCGTCCTTCTGCCGTCATCACACGAGCATGCTCGGGATTAGCCTGGAGTACCTGCACCTTATCTACAAAGGGGTCGTACTTGCTCGTGCGCACCGCTCGTTTGAGATAGGCCGGCCCCGGCTCAGCGAGCCAGCTGGGTAAAGATCAGATACTACCCGAGCTTCTAGGGTGGTGGAACAGTCTTTCATGAGGAGTCTGGTTGGTGGCCGTACATAGGAGAGCCCTGATCGAGTTCAGAGCCGCAGGTAGCGACCAAGCCCATTTATTGAGACCCCGGCCGAGTGTCCGGAGGCTTAGCATGACGGCCCTCCATATAATCCCATTGAAGCGTTCGATCTGCCCATTCGCCTGGGGTCTGTACAGTGTGGTGTAACTCGAAGCAACATTATTTTGGAGCAAATAACCTCTCACCTCCTGAGACAGGAACACCGCACCGCGATCGGTATGCACGTAGGCCGGATACCCAAACATAGAAAACAAATTCTGCAGGCACCGTATGACCGTGGCAGCCGTCATATCCCCGCACATGTAAGCAAAAGGGAATCGCGAGTACTCATCAACGATAGTGAGCAGCTAACGAGAGTTGCTCGACACCGGCAGCGGTCCTTTGAAATCCATTGCCAATCTCTCCCACGGTCTAGTAGCCCGAACCAGCGTCCCCATGGGAGGGTTGTAAAAACGCGGTTTGAGTTCCGCACATGTAACGCAGTCATGGCAGATCCAACGGATGTCCTCAATCGAGTATGGCAGATTACCACTATGCACAAAATGAGCGAAACGCGCCACCCCTGGATGACACATAGTGTCGTGCAAAGCGCGCAGTCTCTCCAAAGTTACGATCCCCGCGCACGTAGCCGGCCTTGATAAGGCGTCGGCGACCAGGTTATCCTACCCCGGGCGGTATTTGATGGTGTAGCAGAAGTCAGCGAGTTCGATACGCAAGCGAGTGATTTTCTCATTCTTAATACGTTGAGCATGTAAGGTGTCGTACATGAATGCAACGCTTTGTTGGTCCGTGATGATTTGGAAGCATCGCCCGAGTAAGTACGGTCGCCATCGCCGAATCGACTCGACGATCGTATGCTTCCTTTTCGACAGACGAATGCCTCCGCTCAGCGGAGGTGAGAGTCAGCGAAAAGAAAGCCACAGGGCGCCCCCCTTGGGAGAGAGTCGCCGCTATCGCATGATCCGAGGCATCACTTTCTAAGACGAAAGATTCGCTCTCGTCGATCGTCGCCACAGCGGCGCCAGCGATGTCGGCCTTAAGGCCCCCGAAGGCCGCCAAGGCCGCCAGGCTCATGGGGAACGTGTCGCAGGCCACGAGGGGGCGGAGCTTCGCGGAGAAATTTTGCACCCACTTCGAATAGTGGGCGAACAGCCCGAGAGCGCGCTTCAGCGAAGCCCGATCGCTAGGCGGAGCCATATCGAGCAAAGGTCGCAGACGCTCCTTATCCGGAGAGACTGAGCCATGGGTCACGGTGTACCCCAGAAGATCTATTGTGTGTAGAGAGTAATGACACTTAGCCTCATTCATGGTTAGGCGATACCTATGCGCGACTTCGAGGCAGCGCTTCAGATTAGCATCGTGATGCCCCTGGTCATACCCACAAACCGTAAGATTGTCCAGATATACAAAGACATCTGTCAAGTTCTCCTTAGTAACAAGGTCGTCCATAGCCCTCTGAAAACAGGCGACCCCGTTCGTCACCCCCAAAAGGTAGTCGGGTGAACTGGTATAACCTTTGACCCGATTCAAAGGCGGTATAGATGCGATCAGCCCTAGAGATGGGGAACTGATGATACGCACTAGGCAGATCGAGAGTGCTGTAGACGGAGTACTGGGCCACCTGTCGTACTAGCGCATCCATCCCCGGTAAGGGGTAGGCGTCCAGCTGTGTAAAGCGATTAACCGTCTGTGAGTAGTCGATTACCATGCGCCGGCGATGGGCCTCACTTCGCACCACTAAGACCTGGGCCCGCCACGGCGACCGGCTAGGTTCGATAACACCGTCCTTTAAGAGCTGGGCCGTTTCTTCCGCAATGAATTGCGTGTCCGCTCGTGAGTAGCGCCGCGATTTTACCGCTACAGGAGTGCAGTCAGTGGTCAGGTTGGGGAACAGCGAAAGAGGCTCAATTTCCATTTTCACAAGTGCACATACAGCCAGCGTGTCCATCCCACCGAATTCAATTTCCAAACGTCCATGTCGCTTAAGAAAATCGTGTCCTAACAGAATGTCAGCACATAATGCAGGCAAGACCATGAGATGTACATCTGGAAACATGCGTCCCTTTATCACAAGTTTCAATCGACATTCCCCTTCCTGCTGAGCCTAAGTCCTTGGGAGGCCATGAAGATCCGTCATGTAGTCCCGAGGACCGGCCACCCATGTTGACGCACCCGCCGCTGATTGATAAACTATCCGTAGACCCTGTGTCGACTAGGGCCCGCGCAAAAATGCCATCGACCAAGAGCGGAATAATGGCCTGATCAAGGCCAGAAGATCCAGCAGGTATTGTGCCATCTGAGCGAGAAGATCGCGCCTCACGTGTGGATCCCACACCGGCTGCAGTTTTCCGGTCGTTTGAGCAGCCTCCGGCGGGCCCCCGTGCCAAACGCATAGTTGGTCGTGCCGGAGCAAGAGCGTGTAGTTCGTACGAGCTGCCGTCAGGTGGCGCTCGTGTCACGTGCGAAAGATCGCAGTCAATTGTACTTTCATGTGCTGGAGCAAGAGCGAGCAGTTCGTACGAGCTGCCATCAGATGGCGCTTGTGTCACGTGCAGCATTTGCTGCGAAACAGGAGGAGCTTTCAAAGCAGAAACTTGTCGTTTGTTTGAGGAGGGCGTTCAAACGCCAGTCAAGGTCGGTCGCTTCCCGGCCGGTCGCGTTCGCGCCATTTGTTTTGGCGGCCCGATGTATCTCACCAAGGACGTGCGTGCAGCCAGGGGCCCGCGAGGAGGAGGACCGCTCATCAAAGCCGGTTGAGGCGCCCCGCTCTGTGCTCGGTCCGTTGGCTCAGTGATAAGCCCATTCAAGGTCGCGTGAGCTCGTGTGCCCCGCACGGTCTTCTTGCAGACTTTTGCAAAATGTCCTTTAGTAGAACACAAATGGCATATTGCTTCCCGAGCTGGACACGCCGACCTGGGATGCTGTCGATTGTCACAGAAATAACACGTCGCGTTCCGGTCAGGCCTTGGCCTGGCTGCTGTAGCTGCTGCCAGGCCGGAATCCGAGTCCACCTCGGGAGCGGTCAGGGGCTCGGCCATAGTCGAGTCCGCACCCGTATCCTCGGCGGTAGCCCTCTCCGGTCGTGCGAGTTGAGAAGTCCCCGCAATGACCCATGCATGGTCATAAGCGGTAGATTGTTCCCGAGCCTCAGTGTAAACATTGGCCACCCGTCGTGCCTCCGCGAACGTCAGGTCAGCTGTCTCCAAAAGTCTGAGTCTCAGATTTGAAGAGCTGATCCCAGAGACGAAAGCATATCGGACAAGATCGTCCTGGACTTGCTCGTGTGTCCGTACCTCCTGAGTACTGTCCGCGAGGAGGTGTCGCAGCTCCTGGGCGAAGCGATCGATCGACTCAGTAGGCCGTTGATGCCGCGTTGCGAGCAGATGCCTGTTGTACACCACGCTCCGTTTCTTAATGTAAAGGCGCTTTAGTTCTGCCACGGCGGCATCGTACGTCGTACATCGTGCGATGCTCCTGAAGATGCGGTGGTCGACTTTGGTCTGCAACACAGACAGCTTCGTTTCAGCGGTGGGAACGGCATCCTGGGCGCTGAACTCGTTCTCCAGCGTTTTGAGTCAGTGAGTGAACTCCGAGCCCGAATCCTCAGCTTGTGGGTCGGCGCCGAGTGTCGGTACATTGATCATCTTGTGTCCCGCCGTTTCCGTAGATCTTAATTGTGATTAAATGTCGTGGAAATCAATCAGGTCCACAACTTTGTCCCATAGGTTGGTTTAATCACAATTAGATCCCTGGCATCATCCTGTAAAAATACAATCATGCAATAGATATCAGGATCTTGGTATCATACAGAAAGGACTGATAATAATAGTCAAAGCAAGCGAGTCTAGCATATAGGTGCGGGTACATACCATTCAAGACTACAGGACTACATGTCATAGTAAATTTCACAGGAGTGGCTCAGTGTCGCGGATGGCCCAGGTCTTATAGACGCCCCTCAGTGGTTTAAGCGAGTATCACTCCTGGGTTCAATTTTGGTATAATTTCACTACAATAAGGATGTCAAGTGGCTATTACACTTCTGGCTGGAGATGTCCTCCTATCTGTCTGAGGAAAAATCCAAGTACATGAACCAGGGACTGTTTGCACATTCCATTGCGGGGAAACCTTATTCCTGTCTTCCTCGAGATTCTGTGGATAGAAATGACCATAAAGAAAGGGTCCAAAATGAAAGCTGGTTGGTCAAAGCTGTTGAAATCGAGAAGATGCTTCTGTCAACAATGTCAAATTTGTGAACAGAGTAAGCGCTTCCCTGCACGCCATTGCCAACCTGAGAAGCACATCCCAGGGTCACATTGAAAATTCCTGCAGACGGCTGACAACGGACAAGAAGGCAGTCCAAGACGTTGATAGCTGCGTCACCAAATTTGATTGTGATTTATTTGACTTCGCCAAGCCAGCTTTGAGGTCCTTGCAGTCGGTGTGACTGCATCGGCTTAACTAGTTAGGTATTTTGAGATGGCACACGAGCATAGTTTGGTCAGCAATTTCTTCAAGGAACGGATGTTCTCTGTTGAAAAGTCCCATGATGCAACGATCCACAATAGCTCAAGACACTAATCATGGATGTAAGACTGATGTGATGGAGAATAAAGCAATGGCACAGATAACCTCCCTCGCCCAGAAAAGCATAGAAAAGATGGACCTGCAAGAAGTGATGGCACAGAGTTAACGATAAATGCCTGTCATTGTTCAACATGAATGGTACCATGAAGAAGGTGCAAAAATGCAAGCGAGTCGAGAAGCTTAACCTGAAAGTGTTGCATTTTGACAGCAACATTGTATTGGTTGATTTGCCACCCCCACCCCCCCCTCTCCTCCCCCAAACAAACACACACACACACACACACCTTCATTTAAAGTAGATTCAATTTGAGTGTATTCCTTGTTCAGGCTGTTTTATATGACGGCATAAGTGATGCGCCGATGTAGCAAATCTGGCGCCGAGAAACCATGAATCGAGAAGGATTATTGATCACGTGGTTTGCTTTTACCTTGACCCGCTCTAGAGGGTTTGTGATCACGTGTCCCATGAGCAGTGTGCAGCACTGGTACCTCGCTATTATTTTATTTTCATAAATGTAAAACTGAAAAACAAGGCATTTCCCGAGACATGATATTTCTGCTGATATTATTTGATCCCACATAACATTATCACGCATAACGCTGACACTAAGGCAAATGTGTCGAGTGGCTCCGCCCCCATCACGGTGATTGACAGTCATAGCCACGCCTACCCCAGCCCTATTATACAAAGGAATGTAGTTTTACGTACTTTTTGTGGAATCCTTTCAAGCTACGAGAATTATAATACCAAAGGATGTTGCAGGAAGTAAAACTCTGTCGAATGGTTGCAGAATCATTGCCATTGATAGAGGCAGCTTGGAAATATGCCATCTGAAGAAGATTATTATAGATTAATTCCCGGGTTTGACCGATCTCGGTTTTTTCACTTTATTTTGCTTTTGCCTTGGTCTGGAGAACTGAGAAGTGATCCCTACCTCGACAGTCAGCTGAACAGATGAGGTAGGCTCTCATATGTAGCTGAAGTGAGTTTTTAAAGAGGATAATCCAACTTCAGTTTTGTATGTAGCAGATGGGAGCGACATTTTTTTTCGCACCATCCCTACATGGAGAGAACCACCGTACTCTCTCATAAACCAGTGTCTCAATGCAATCTCTTCACTTCCATGGTGACAGACAGCTTAGAGACTTGTAGTACTTCAAAAATTTTTAATACTTGCATCACTTGCTAACTGGTATCTCCACTAATGTTATACTATCTTTAACTAAAATATCAAACAAGACCAGCTACGCTGCTGTTAGACTTTCGGTCTTTTTATGGTGTCGTATATAGGGCAAAGCAGTCTGAACAGTGTTTGTCCATCCGTATGTATGTATGTATGTGTGTATGTATGTATGTATGTCCGCTCAAACGTATAGCAATCAAGCTGAGGATCTGGTCACATGACATGGTGATGTGATTACGTCTGATGTTATTGCCGTGTACAACGGCTGACTTCACACTCCGGCATTTTGATTCCAATATCGTTCAGGCAGAACATATCGTTGAACCTGTCATATATCACAATCACCATGCTCTACCTTGATGTTTTTCATTCAGTGTGAAACACAAACAAACCGATTGTCAAAATGATCATCAAATATCAAAAACGGGTCTTCCAATGATACAGTGCATATAGGCCTTAGGCTTCATGCCTTCATGGTTCACCTTCAGGCCGCTTCGGACAAATTAGCCCAGGTTTCTTAATACAGTGGTATTGTTTTCGTAATAATAATAGTGTTAATACTAATAATATAGTAAATATAATCATAACACTGCAATACCTTTATCGTTATTGCAAAGTTTCTAGATTGAAGCGGTGTATGGTTCATGAATCGATGATAATTGATGTGCGGTACAAATAACGCGGAAGTTAGGAATTAGCCTTGTTTTTTTTGTTTTTTGTAATATCATTTTCAGAATAATGATAACGTAGCGTTAATATTATATTAAATCTAATCGCAACACTAATCCCTTCGTCGTGACTGCAAAGTTACTGAAGGTTAAAATGTATCAACTTTTTGTTTCAAAGAAAGTTTTTGTTTGTTTGTTTGTTTGTTTGTCTGCACACGCTTATCTCCTGAACTGTGAAAGATAGGAGGAAACCTCTAAAACAAAAAGTGTTGGAACGGGCCCCGGGATGGTTATAGGCTAGGTGGCGAGGCCGGTCGAGGCCGCCTCGGCTGGGCTTGGCCCATTTCGCAATTAAAAGCTGAGCTGAATTATAGAAGTCAATCTTCTACGGCCGCGAGTAAAAGCTGAATTATAGTAGTAAAGTCATTCAAAAAGAACTAAAAATGTCGGGACGGGCCTCGGGAAGGTTATAGGTGAGGTGACGAGGCCGGTTGAGGCCGTTCGAGGCCGCTGCGGCCGGGCTGGGCTCGTTTCACAATTAAAAACTGAGCTGAATTATAGTCGTCATTCTTCTACGGCTGCGAGTAAAAGCTGAATTATAGTAGTAAATTCATTCAAAAATAACCTGGGCAATGCCGGGTGCTTTCGGCTGGTCTTCTATATATTAAAGTAGCGGCAGTTTTCTGTCCGTCTGTCACGCTATGTCATTACGTCTTTGATGTCATTACGACGGCTGACTCCACCGACCGACATTTTAATTTAATTGTACACCTGCTCACTAAAGGAGCGGCAGGAAGGGTCATTCCTCCTTGGTGTATGTAGATTACAGTCGATCTATGGTCGGGTCTCAAGAACATTGGGGGTGTTCATTTGCCAAGTTTCCTGTGGAGAGATTGCCAAGTGGTTTAAGCATTTGAGCAAGCACTCCATTCAAAACGTCAAGGATTGGGTTTCATTGGTGGTTTTCAAAACAAAACCTTAATTCGTGGGTTTCAAAAGGCCGCTACGAAAAACGCCACTTTTTTGTGGCAGGAAGGGTCATGTTATTTACCCAACCCTTGTGGGGTATGTAGATTACAGTAGATCTTCACTGAGTTCTGCAAGTAAAACTTCCCTCACGGATGTCGGGATTCCTCCAAATTTCTTCGTTTAATGTTATCAACAGCATTAACGACTGTTTAAAAAGCTAATCATATGTGTTTGTGGTTTATAATATTTTACAAGGCCAGCTACGCCACTGTTAGACTTCCGGTCTTGTTTAATACAAAACTGAATTATTGGATCCAGAAACCGATATTTAGACACCAAGAACCAGTGTTGTAGTCGTAACTACCATTTCTGAGATTGAGACACAGACCGACAAAATGTGGTCTCTCGACCGACAACACTGCGAAGAACACCTGTATCGGGATCCATCCAGAGTTTTTGTGGCACCCACCTTAGATTTTATTGGCCATCTTGGATTTTGAGAGCCTTCTTGGGATTTGGGCATTTACTTTGAAGATAAATGTTTTTTATGGTAAAAATGTGTTCCCTGACATCCATTAACTATAAAATAGACGAAGAAGCATATGGGATTCGTTTAGACAGGCAGGGTCAATTTATATTCTGGCTTCAGCCATATTGAATTTGGGATGGACCCAAAAATGCCAGCATTCTTGAGAGGATAACTCTGACCTATTTGGTTCAGCACCCTTCAATTATATAGAAACCACCTTGAAAGCTTTGGCCCCCCATACTTGTTACAGGACCTGCACATTGATCCTCTACTTTCGGTTCCGCCTTGTGACAGCTGAGCACAGACATAGGGCCAGTTTTCGATGAAAATGGAGTACTGCACATTGTGCTTTTAAAAATGATGCATGTTTCACAGCAACAGTGATTTATTGATGGTTTTCTAAATAATTGTCTTTGCAGAGAATCAATTGAAAATGGTTTCTTATTCCAAGACAAGTTCCCAGTTGTTTGGCAGTGAAGTTTCTTTCAATCAGAACATGACACAGACTTCTTATCAGGAAGTCAACAAATATAGCAGTGTATTGATTGTAGGAGAATGTTGTGAAGACACAGGAGACTCCAATATGACCGAAACAGCTTTACAAAGTAAGGCTTTATTATAATTAATAGATCACTTGTTTCAAAATAATAATGACTACAATAACTCAACGAATTTGGTAATTCAAGTCGTTGGTTCTTCTTCTTCGGCCGGTCCTCTGCGCAGCGCTGTTCTCGTTCCGTACTCGTTCCGTTCGTCAGAGGTTCTGGTGACAAGTCTCCCAAGTCCAAGAAATGTTCACGTTTTTATGGGCATAGCAATCTTAATCCTCTCTGCGCTAATATTAATCCCTTCTCCGCAGACGTTACTCAGTCATCCACGCTCGCCTCACCGGCACCAGCTCGCCCCCCCCCCCCCCCCAGGCGTTGACAACCATCCCCTCCTGCTGGGAGATCCTCCAACCCTACATTTGCTTCACAATCGTGAAAGCCTAGGAATGTGCTCTAGCCTGGGGCCGTGACAAGGTGAACAAGAGATTTCCAGGTTTTCCAAATTCCTGACATTCTCTGAGCCACCTGTTCACTCACCAATCTCAACCAATTACAAGTCAAAATAATACTTCCACAATTCCCGCATCTTTTTTTGTTTTTGTTTATATTAACCATTAATCTAAACATCAATACAAGTACAAGTAAACAATCATTCACTACAATTAAACATCAATACAAGTACTCAAACCACAACTTTGGTAATCCAATTCCCTTAGGCATACACCGTCATCCTGCAAGAATCACAAAACATTTCGTTGGTCATTGACTCCTTCCATATTGTTAATTCAATCTATTTCACTTGCATCACAAATATCTTTGCAAAACAACACTTCACCATCACCAAGACACAACAATTTCATTTCACCATTTTTCTAATTTATAAAGCATCTGCAACATCTGGCAAAACGTTTGCCTCCAAACAAATGTTGACTCTTTGTTTGAAAGGAAGGGCTGATCACTTGTGTTTGAATTCAGGAATGAAACATTTTCTTCTAATGTCTTCATAGCACCTGCACTACTTAGTGTAGGGCCTCGCTGTTGTAACAACTGTGCGGAGTCATACACTGACCCTGCTCTCCATGCAGCATTCTTGCCACTCTTGCTGTAAACCATAGTAATTCCTGAACAAGGCCTTCGCCCAGTTATAGTCGACTTGCCTCCTCCCTCATTATGAGTGGGCAGCAAGTATTGGTGTGACGTTGATTGGCCACCAAGATGTGGAACAGGGATGCCAGATGCATCCACAATGATGTTGGGACCATGGTGTTCAGGTCATCCATGGTCCATACCAGGAGCAACCAGCAGAATCGTGCACAGCCGTTTGCTTGCAGCTCCATGCTGGTTCCCCGGAAGTTGGTGAAGTAATAACATATGTCCCCGCATTTCGTAGAGGCTGCAGGTAAAATGTTGTTGTCCTGCAACTTCTGATGTGATGAATGTTCGAAGCCTTCGAACAAGAGTAAGTGATCGCCTTTCTTTCATATGTTGCAGTGTGATCCAGGCAAATGGTCACATAAATTTCCTTGGTGAAGGTAAGCATCCATCTCCAAGTTACACAGGAGAATGTCTTCATCATTCTTTGAGAAAGAGGGTGTATGCCAAGATTAACTTCATTTTTAGCCACAAATTTTCTTTCTCGAACTTCTTCCCAATTCCGTTAGCACTCCCTTCAAAATGTGATCTCGTCTTATCCTTATGCTCAGTCACATCTGAATCTGCTTTCCACACACACTGAATCATATAGGGTACATCTTACCATGAAATCAGCATAATCATGTTTATCTTCCAACAGTTTCACATTCAACAATTTGTTGTTTTTCCTTAAAACATTGAAAAAGTTATATTCATTTATATGCATCACACAAATAATATTCAATCAGGTATGTATTTCACTACTAAACTAAGAATAGCATCCACAATTGCATTCAGGTTAATATAGTTCAAAAATTAACACATGCAGGTATTTAGCAATTTTTTTCCCAAACCAACAAATTAAGCATAATGTATTATTACCATAATTCCTCCCCACTTTTCTTTTCCCTTTTTTTTTTTTTTTTTTTTTTTTTACTAACGGTGTGTCACTCGTGGTGATATGAGTTCACTGATCTTGTAATTGACACAATTCATAACATTGTCGTTATGCCATTATCTTAACTCTACTGTATTCATTTGCAACATCACTTGATTTAATCTTTTAATCTCAGTATTTATGTCGCCATAAAAGTCTTCCTCTTGTGGTTCCACATTTCTTTCCTCATTTGTCACTTCATGCATTATCATAGTGTTGTTGGTTACCTTATTCAAACACACAGTCACTAAGGCTTTCAAGCAAGCCACTACTAAAACAATTGCAAATATCTATCTATAATTCCAGTAATCTCTGTGTGTATGTGTGTGTGTATGTGTGTGTGTATGTGTGTGTGTATGTGTGTGTGTATGTGTGTGTGTATGTGTGTCTGTGACCGCTGTTTCTCGACAACCACGGGTCCGATATACTTGAAACTTGCCAGGTATATTGCTGGGGACCTGAGGATGTGCCTTTTCAAGGTTTCATATTAATCGGACAAGTAGTTACCGAGCTATGTCCAAAAAACGATTCAACCAATCAGAGAGCAGCGAGCTATCACGTGTGCCGAACGTGGCGAACAGACTCTGCCTCGGACGGCACATTTGAGAGCGTATTCATTTATTTCACGTTGGCAAACTATGTTGGCGCTATGTTGGCGTTAAACTATGTTTTAAAACTAAATATTAATCGGAGAAGTAGTTACCGAGCTATGTCCAAAAAACGATTCAACCAATCAGAGAGCAGTGAGCTATCACGTGTGCCGAACGTGGCGAACAGACTCTGCCTCGGACGGCACATTTGAGAGCGTATTCATTTATTTCACGTTGGCAAACTATGTTGGCGCTATGTTGGCGTTAAACTATGTTTTAAAACTAATTAAAACTAATTTGCGATTCATCGTAACTGCGATATGCGACCTTCCGGACAGTCAAATGAGGACGTCACTTCCGGACTTACGGATAGTCATAGTGACGCTGAACGTGGCGAGCAGACGCTGCCTCGGACGGCACATTTGAGAGCGTATTCATTTATTTGACGTTGCAATCTGTGTTGATTGTTGTATCTTCTCTTTCTACTTTTCCTTGCGATTAAATTGCAAAAAGCCAAAATACGTTGCTTACGTTGCAAAATACGTTGCAAAATACGTAACTGCGATATGCGAACTTCCGGACAGTGAAGACTTCACTTCCGGCAGCCAATCACAGAACACGTTGTTGCGTAGGCTATTAATGTTTTTCCTTTTCATTTTTTTAATTGAATTGATTGATTCCTTGCGATTAAATTGCAAAAAGCCAAAATACGTTGGCGCTAATTGAATAATTGGGCATTAACACTAAATGGCGAATAATCGTAACTGCGATATGCGAACTTCCGGACAGTGAAGACTTCACTTCCGGCCTTACGAAAGTGCCGACTAACTGTCTCGATTGTATCTTACCACTGTCTTATTGTTAGATCTATCTATTCTCTCTTATCTATATTATACTTACCGTCTATATACTTACTGTCTATCTTATAGATAGATTGTAGATAAGGACAATGCCCCAATCGAGTCGTCGTTTACGAGAACGAAGGAACGAAGCTGCACGTCGTGCACGCGCAATGCAATCTGACGAAGAACGAGCTGCTCGCCTGACACGCGACGTTACGCACGTGAGAAGACGTCGTGCAGCTGAAACGGATGAAGAACGGACTGCTCGCTTGGCAGACAACACTGGACGCATGACAAGGCGTCGTGCAGAAGAAACGGATGAAGAACGCGCTGCTCGCTTGGCAGACAACACTGGACGCGTGACAAGGTGTCGTGCAGAAGAAACGGATGAAGAACGGACTGCTCGCTTGGCAGACAACACTGGACGCATGACAAGGCGTCGTGCAGAAGAAACGGATGAAGAACGGACTGCTCGCTTGGCAGACAACACTGGGCGCATGACAAGGCGTCGTGCAGAAGAAACGGATGAGGAACGGACTGCTCGCTTGGCAGACAACACTGGACGCGTGACAAGGTGTCGTGCAGAATAAACGGATGAAGAACGGACTGCTCACTTGGCAGACAACACTGGACGCATGACAAGGCGTCGTGCAGAAGAAACGGATGAAGAACGGACTGCTCGCTTGGCAGACAACACTGGACGCATGACAAGGCGTCGTGCAGAAGAAACGGATGAGGAACGGACTGCTCGCTTGGCAGACAACACTGGACGCGTGACAAGGCGTCGTGCAGAAGAAACGGATGAAGAACGGACTGCTCGCTTGGCAGACAACACTGGACGCATGACAAGGCGTCGTGCAGAAGAAACGGATGAAGAACGGACTGCTCGCTTGGCAGACAACACTGGACGCATGACAAGGCGTCGTGCAGAAGAAACGGATGAGGAACGGACTGCTCGCTTGGCAGACAACACTGGACGCGTGACAAGGTGTCGTGCAGAAGAAACGGATGAAGAACGGACTGCTCGCTTGGCAGACAACACTGGACGCGTGACAAGGCGTCGTGCAGAAGAAACGGATGAAGAATGGACTGCTCGCTTGGCAGACAACACTGGACGCATGACAAGGCGTCGTGCAGAAGAAACGGATGAGGAACGGACTGCTCGCTTGGCAGACAACACTGGACGCGTGACAAGGTGTCGTGCAGAAGAAACGGATGAAGAACGGACTGCTCGCTTGGCAGACAACACTGGACGCGTGACAAGGCGTCGTGCAGAAGAAACGGATGAAGAACGGACTGCTCGCTTGGCAGACAACACTGGACGCATGACAAGGCGTCGTGCAGAAGAAACGGATGAGGAACGGACTGCTCGCTTGGCAGACAACACTGGACGCGTGACAAGGCGTCGTGCAGAAGAAACGGATGAAGAACGGACTGCTCGCTTGGCAGACAACACTGGACGCATGACAAGGCGTCGTGCAGAAGAAACGGATGAAGAACGGACTGCTCGCTTCGCAGACAACACTGGACGCATGACAAGGCGTCGTGCAGAAGAAACGGATGAGGAACGGACTGCTCGCTTGGCAGACAACACTGGACGCGTGACAAGGCGTCGTGCAGAAGAAACGGATGAAGAACGGACAGCTCGCTTCGCAGACAACACTGAACGCGAGGCAAGGCGTCGTGCAGAAGAAATCCCTCACCAGCGAGAAGACCGGCAAGTAAGGGATGCCCTGCACCATCAGGATGTACACCGTGTGAGACTAGAGCAGGCTCACCATGACAATCGCAACCTTGCTCGATACGATGATACCGATTTCTTCCGAGAGGTACTTCATGGTGAGTACAGGCACGCGTTGAGCAGGACCTCAATATTTCAATGCACTAAATGCTCGCATTGTGCTGCTTTGGTGTGGAATGAGGAGAGAAGAGGATTTTGCTGCAACCACGGCAAGGTCGATCTTATGCATGATCCTACGAATGCAAAACCCGGTTCAATTCCATCACAACCTCCAGATGCTATTAAAAACCTTTTCCTTAACCAGGACTTTGTGAAGCACGCGAAAAAGTACAACAACGCGCTGGCAATGGCAAGTATCGGTGTCCGAGAGATACGTATGCCTGGCTTCAATCCTGGAGTGCGCATACAAGGTAAGGTTTACCATTACATTGGTGCTCCTCTTGCCGATCTGGGTTGTACCCCATGCTTTGCTCAGATCTACTTTCACGATCCAGCCCATGAGCTGGATTATCGTCGTGCCCACACCTCGAACAGTGGCCTGAATGAGCAGTTTTTGCTAAGAGCACAACAGGCCATTCATGCGTGCAACCCATACGTCCAGCAATTCAAATCAGCCATTGAGTATGTGGTTCATAATGATAGCGCCAATGAACTGAATATTGTGTTAACAGGTCGCACGCGGCGCCGAGACCTTCATCATGGTACCGTCAACCTTCCCTCACCAGACAGCGATGTGGCTGTCATTGCTCCAGGGGCAATGACAACAGAGCAGTTTGGAAGGCTGGCAGTCGCTGTTCACCTCAGAGGAGGAGGTTTACAGACAATAGACGCCATGCATCCCACGTATGACCCACTATCATACATACTTCTGCTACCCTGCGGCTCTCAGGGGTACCACACTGAGTTGGCAGGGACAACGCCAACAACTTTCTACCGCTACCATCTACAAGTACGTGATCCTACTCATCACTTCAATCTACTGCTTCGTGGTGGAAAGTTGACACAGCAGTACGTATGCGACATGATGGCAAAAATTGAGTCACACGGTCTCAATTGGATTCGCTGCAACCAGAAGTCAATTAAGGCAGAAAAGTATAAGATCATCGTTGATGTGTTGAACAGTGATGCTGAGGTGCTACCTGGACGCCTCACCATTCTGCCACCGTCAATTTATGGGTCGCCACGTTGGTATGCCAAAGAGTTTCAGGATGCAATGGCTTTAGTCCGAGTCAAGGGAAAACCAGACTTTTTCCTAACTTTCACCTGCAACCCAAAGTGGCCAGAAATTAAAGAATCGGTTTTTGAGGGTCAGCCACCCAATGCAAGACCTGATATCATCGCCCGGGTGTTTCATATGAAGGTGGAAGCACTCCTCGCAGACATCCTCAAGCATGACATCTTGGGGCATGTGGACGCTTACGTGATGGTGAAGGAAACGCAAAAGCGTCACCTTCCCCATATACACATGCTCCTGACCGTGGTACCTCGCGACAAGCCCAGAACACCAGCAGATGTCGATCGCGTGGTCTCTGCTGAGATTCCTGACAGACTCACAAATCCGGAACTACACCGTATCGTGACATCACACATGATTCACGGCCCATGTGGGGAATGGAACATCTTGAGCCCTTGCATGGCAGACCGGAAGTGCACAAAGGACTATCCCAAAGCCCTACGACAAACGACAAGCTTCTCTGATGACTCCTATCCCCTGTACAGAAGACGGGCAGAAGCAGCACCTAGTGATCCCATCATGAAGACAATACGAGGCGGTGCTAACGTATTAGTTAACAATGCATGGGTTGTGCCTTACAATCCATATATTGTCCTCAGGTACGATGCTCACATCAACCTTGAGATCGTCTGTGCTGTCACCAGTGTCAAGTACCTGTACAAATACCTTGAAAAGGGCCCGGACCAGTGCCTGGTCAGACTAGAGCCTCATGAGAGGATGCGAGAGGCATTACGACATGATGAAGTGGCACGCTACGAACTAGGGCGTTACATCACTGCATCTGAGGGATACTGGCGCATATACGATTTCCCCATTCAATGCAAGTACCCACCAGTCGAGATGCTGGCACTCCATCTACAGGATGAGCAGGTGATCACGTTCAATGACGAAGGTGCCGTACAGAACGTGGCAGAGTCAGGACCCCCTGCAACAACCCTCACCGCCTTTTTCGAAGCCATGAATCTCCATCCACACATGCGTCATGTTCTATATCCAGATGTATTCCAACACTTCACCTACTTGAGGAAAAGGTTTCAATTGCGGAAGAGAAGGCTGAGTTTCCAGGATAACCGTAAGGCTGATACGGTTGGGCGGCTCCCCATTATTTCCGTCAACTCACATAATGCCGAGTTGTACTATCTCCGCATGCTACTGTACCGCGTGCCTGGCCCCACATGCTTTCAGGATCTCCGTCGTGTTGGTGGTAGGGTCATGGAGACCTATCTGGCAGCCTGCATTGCATATGGCATCGTTGACAATGACCAGGAGGTGGATTCTGTTATGGAAGAGGCTGCAAATATTGCATTTGGCCCTGCAGTCCGCGAAGTATTTGCCAACATGCTCATATTCGTTCTCAGAGGCAACCACGTGCAGTTCTGGGAAAGGCACAGGTATGTGCTGTGCGAGGACTTCATGCGTGCAGCAGGTGTGAATGAACCAAATGGACGCATTGTGAGTGAAGTGCTACTAGAGCTGAGGAACAAAGTTGAGTGCCACGGCTTTTCGCTCAGTAAGACCTTTGGCCTTCCTGAGCCTGAACCAGTTCATTTCCAGTCTCGCATTCCGCGCGTCATCGAGCACGAAACAGTGCACAATATAGGAGAACTTGAGGCTCACATCGCTCAAACAGAGTGCCTTCTTAATGACGAGCAGCGCGTTGTTGTCGATAAAGTGATGAGGAGTGTGGAACACGGACATGGCTGTATGCTTGCAGTTGATGCAAGTGGTGGGACTGGGAAAACATTCACATTGTCTCATATACTCAACAAAGTGCGAGCAATGGGCAAAGTGGCTCTTGCAACTGCTGCAAGTGGTATTGCAGCTACTCTGCTGCCTAAAGGGGCCACCTTCCATAGTAGGACCAAGTGTCCTCTCATTCTCACTGATGAGTCCACTTGCAACATCAGTGAAAATGACACCACTGCAGCACTCATACGCATGACTAATCTAATGGTGGTGGATGAGGTTTCAATGATGGATCGTCGCGCATTGGAGGCAGCAGATCGAACATTCCAGTGGCTTCGGGGCTCAGAGGAACCATTTGGCGGCATCACAATGGTTTTCAGTGGTGACTGGAGGCAGATCCTTACTGTTGTGCCACATGGTAGCCGTATTGACATAGTTGGAAGGTGCTTCAAGAGCTCATACCTGTGGAGAAAAGTGCAGATACTTCGTCTCAGAGTAAACATGAGGATCATGCAGGGTGCTGGAGAACAACAGGACGAATCTGATTTTGCAAAATTCCTGCTGGATCTGGGTGAAGAGAAGATTCCTGTCAATCCAGAAGAGGGTGAATTTGCTATTGAGCTCAGGGAACCGCTCATTCCAGGTGAAAAACTTCAGGATATTGTCACTTGGGTGTACGAAGACTTGCATAACAACATTAGCAACCCCAAGTGGCTATGCGAGCGTGTTATACTATGTCCGACCAATTCCGAAGTCGATCAGGTAAATGCCTACATGACGACCATATTTCCAGGGGAGGAACATGTTTGCTGTAGCGTCGATACAGCGGAATCTGAGGGTGATCATTTGTATCCGCCTGAGTTCCTGAACACCCTCTGTCCATCTGGTATGCCTCCACATCGAATCTCTCTCAAGGTGGGTATGGTAATCATGCTGCTGCGAAACTTCGACCAGCAAAGCGGGCACTGCAATGGCTCAAGGTACATCATACTTCAGATCCTTCCAAATCTGTTGGTTGCACAATCTGTGTTGGGTGTCAATTCTGGACGCACATTGCTCATTCCACACATAACCTTGAGTCCATCTGACAACATGTTCCCGTTCACTCTGCGGCGTCGGCAGTTTCCGGTACGACCCTGCTTTGCCATGACTGTGAATAAATCCCAAGGACAGTCGCTACACCATGTTGGGATCTTCTGCACAAGAGACTTCTTCAGCCATGGTCAGTTCTACGTGGCGGCCAGTAGGGTTGGCAGATCCAGCAGCCTCCGCATTCTTGCCCTGGACGAGGAAACAAAGAAGAAGCGCCGTTTCCTCAGCAATGTTGTTTATGAAGAGGTGCTAATGAGATAAAGGTGTGTACATGTGGACACTTTTTATTATTTATTTATTGATTGAAGAAAAATTGTTTCGAAAAGAATTCATCAAAAAAAGTGCACAACTTCTTTTGGCAGTCGCTACACCATGTTGGGATCTTCTGCCCAAGAGACTTCTTCAGCCATTGTCAGTTCTACGTGGCGGCCTATAGGGTTGGCAGATCCAGCAGCCTCCGCATTCTTGCCCAGGACGAGGAAACAAAGAACAAGCGCCGTTTCCTCTGCAATGTTGTTTATGAAGAGGTGCTAACGACATAAAGGTGTGTACAATGTACATGTAGACAATTTTTATTATTATTTGTTTATTGAAGAAATATTGTTTCGAAAAGAATTCATCAAAAAAAGTGCACAACTTTTTTTGGCAGTCGTACTCCATGTTAGCATCTCCTGGAGAAGTGCCGTTTCCTCAGCAATGTTGTTTATGAAGAGCTGCTAACGAGATACAGGTGTGTACATGTGGACACTTTTTATTATTTATTTATTGATTGAAGAAAAATTGTTTCGAAAAGAATTCATCAAAAAAAGTGCACAACTTCTTTTGGCAGTCGCTACACCATGTTGGGATCTTCTGCCCAAGAGACTTCTTCAGCCATTGTCAGTTCTACGTGGCGGCCTGTAGGGTTGGCAGATCCAGCAGCCTCCGCATTCTTGCCCAGGACGAGGAAACAAAGAAGAAGCGCCGTTTCCTCAGCAATGTTGTTTATGAAGAGGTGCTAACGAGATAAAGGTGTGTACAATGTACATGTAGACAATTTTTATTATTATTTATTTATTGAAGAAAAATTGTTTCTAAAAGAATTCATCAAAAAAAGTGCAAAACTTTTTTTGGCAGTCGTTACACCATGTTGGGATCTTCTGCCCAAGAGACTTCTTCAGCCATTGTCAGTTCTACGTGGCGGCCTGTAGGGTTGGCAGATCCAGCAGCCTCCGCATTCTTGCCCAGGACGAGGAAACAAAGAAGAAGCGCCGTTTCCTCTGCAATGTTGTTTATGAAGAGGTGCTAACGACATAAAGGTGTGTACAATGTACATGTAGACAATTTTTATTATTCTTTGTTTATTGAAGAAAAATTGTTTCGAAAAGAATTCTGCTCTGTTTCAATTCTGTTTCAATTTGGTGATAATTTTTTGTAATTTGTTATTTGTAATGAAATTTGTAAATTTTGTAATGATTAAAATTGTTAATGTAATATTAAGGGAGGGTGATGTTAAGTTAAGTAAGATGAGTTAAGGGAGGGTGATGGCAGGGTGATGGGAGGGTGATGGGAGGGTGATGGCAGGGTGATGGGAGGGAGATGGGAGGGTGATGGGGGAGAGTGATGGGGCAGGGTGATGGGGCAGGGTGATGGGAGGGTGATGGCAGGGTGATGGGAGGGTGATGGCAGGGTGATGGGAGGGTGATGGCAGAGGGTGATGGCAGAGGGTGATGGCAGAGGGTGATGGCAGAGGGTGGTGGCAGGGTGATGGGAGGGTGATGGGAGGGTGATGGGAGCGTGATGGGAGGGAGATGGGAGGGTGATGGGGGAGAGTGATGGGGCAGGGTGATGGGGCAGGGATGGGAGGGTGATGGCAGGGTGATGGGAGGGTGATGGCAGAGGGTGATGGCAGAGGGTGGTGCGAGGGAGATGGCAGGGTGATGGGAGGGTGATGGGAGGGTGATGGCAGGGTGATGGGAGGGTGATGGGGCAGGGTGATGGGGCAGGGTGATGGGGCAGGGTGATGGGAGGGTGATGGGAGGGTGATGGCAGGGTGATGGGAGGGTGATGGCAGAGGGTGATGGCAGAGGGTGATGGCAGAGGGTGATGGCAGAATTCTGCTCTGTTTCAATTCTGTTTCAATTTGGTGATATGCTTTGCAAACCTTTTTTTTTTTTAACTATTTTAAAACTAAAACAATTCGAACATGGAATACATACTGACACTGCACTTTCAGGTCTCCTACAAATCCTACCCTGTCGCCTCACCGTGGCGTAGGAGTGGCAATGGTCAATGGCATCGAATGTCATGGCTAGCAAAGACAGGGAGGTAAACTTGATTTAAATTTGGAAAATATATATATATTTTTTTTTTGGCAAGGAACGGGCACCCACGTACGGGCACGTCCTAGTAACTACTAAAACCAACAAACAAGTATTGGAGTATCTTAGCTGCTACTCCTCCAAATGTGTTTCCCAACCATGCAAAGGCACCCCCTTTTATATAATCGTGGTATCTTGCTCCCTCTTGTCCCACCTGTAGCCATCTGTAAAACATGTGAGCTACCCCTTGTATATGTTCATACCTATAACATAATTATATGTCAGTGACATTCAACATTATATACCAAACTAACAAGCTTCCTAAACTAAAAGGTAAATAAAGAAAATCCCTTAATATGTAACATAAATCAGATTATTTGTCTTACCCTGCAGGTATTTGGAGATCTCGCGAGATCACGGCGAGGTCACGTCTTTTCGAAGCTGCTCCATGCGCTCACGCTCTCGAAGCTAAGTGATCTATCACAATCGTGTTTTTGTCGAGACTGTATCTATCTTTCGGTGTGTGGTACCTATAGCGTATCTTTTGGAAAATTTTCGGTGCTAATTTTTCGTACATGTATACACAATCGTCGGTTAATGGTATCGAGTATTCTGCGGCCTAGTACTCGTAGGCTTAGACTACCGTACCGTCTCCGACCTTGTGGTTTCGTTTTTCTCTCAGCGATTCGTCGAATGCGCTGAAATTATTTTTCGTTCTCTGTTTCGTACCAGTCGTTCACCCCGTACCTCCTTGTTTAATATCTGTACTCACAAAAAAAAAAAAAAAAATATTTCCTTCCCAGGTCTTATTCGTTTATTTGTTGATCTTTTTGTTCGTTCGTTCTTCGTTCGCGATCACGTGGTTAGAAATGTATAATCTCTCCCCTGAACAACTATTTTCTCTCATATATTATAACACCCTTTTCTTCTTTTCCTACAAAAGGATGCTTTCGTCTTGCTCACCAAATCTATTCATTCCAAAAAATATATATAATACCATCTCTTACAGTTCCTCCTTTCTACATTCCCTAAACTATCCAGAACTCCACCCCTCCTCCAGTGTCCTCAAACGTATACACAAAGAATTAAGTTAAGCACCCCTACACAAAGAATTAAGTTAAGCACCCCCTAATCCTGTCCTGAACCTGAACCCCCTCGAGCACGTTTGGGACATGTTGGGACGACAAATTGCGAAGATGGTCCCTCCAATAGCCAATCTGGATGAAATGGAACGTGCATTACATCGGGAATGGAACAACCTGCCACAGCAACGCATACGACGGCTTACAGGGTCTATGAGACGTAGGGTTGAGTCAGTGATCCGATCACGTGGGTCCTACACACGTTATTGACGCAAAGATCGCTAGAGGTCTTCTCAGAACAATGACTGTACGTTAGAAAACATAAACGTCATCCACACTGTCCGTGATGGACCTATAGCTCCATACTTAAATTGAGGTGAAAATATGCCTAAAATTCCCAAAAATTTTCACCTTAAATTATTCAGAATAAAATATTGAAAACGGCATGATTGTTATGTTTTTATGTGACCATAATATCACTTCTCCAGAAAATATAGCAATATCATGGGTATATTACACTGTTTTGACGACAACAAACTTGTAATGTGCGAGGTTGTACAAAAACGGGGGGGGGGGGGGGTGCTTAACTTAATTCTTTGTGTATATTTTTGACTCGAAGGTCTCAAACTCATTTTGCAAAAAATGTTCGTTTCCCATGAATCGTACACTTTTCAAAATCCAATCTCAGCCCTCCCCTCCAAATCCTCCCCATCACCCATCCCTTTCAAATCTCCCCCCTTGCCCCTTCCCTCCCCTCCCTCCTAAACTCCCCCCACACCCCTCCCCTCCGAGACTCTCCCTCGCTCCTCCCCTCCTAGACTCCCCTCTCACCCCTCCTCCTCAAAGCATCCTCCCTGCTTCTTCCCCCTTCCAACTTTCACCTTCATCTCCCCAAACCTTCTGCCTCGCTCTTCCCCCTCCTCAAATAACACCTCACTGTGCCTCACCCAATCTCCATCAAACCTTTTGTCCGCCCCATTCTTCCCTTTCTCCAAGCTATTCTGAAATCTCTGAAATCTCTGACACACCTTCAACAGCTCTCCCTACCTCTTCCTCCTCTTCCACATCTTACCCTACCCCTCCCCCCCCCCCTGTTCTGGACCCGATGCTCCCCCTTCCTCTTCATTAACGGTATGGACCTCAAACATCCGGGGCCTTCGCTCAAACTTCACTGACCTCTCCATAGAGGTTGCTTCTGACAAACCAGATGTGATCTGCTTAACAGAAACTTTCCTCCTTCATGATGTCTCTGATGCCTTGGTATCTCTCCCAGGTTACTCCCTCCTCCGGTATGATAGACCTGAGCCTCGTCCTGGAGGTGGGGTTGCTATCTTTATAAAAAAACTCTCTTCCTCACTTGCCCTCCACTGCCCTCTCTCCACCTCACCCCCAGGAATACCTTTGGCTACGGCTTCCCCTTCGCTCCCACCTTTTGTTCATATGTGTGTTGTACCGTCCACCAAACAGCGATGACTCCATCTACATCTCACTGTCTGATAATATGGACCAACTTCTATCTACCCATCCCAACTCTCTCTTCCTCATATGTGGTGATTTCAATTGTCACCATGTCAGTTGGCTGGGTGTGGGTACCTCTCTCACCAGCCATGGCTCTTCAGCAAAGGACTTCTGCGACTCACTGGGACTGACACAATCTGTCAATTTCCCGACCCGGATCTCAGTCAACGGAGAATCTTCTCTTCTGGATTTGGTTATGACAAACTTCCCTGAAAATGTCTGCTGCTCTTCTGCTCCAATCGGCTCATCTGATCATGTGCTTGTCAAAGTGGACATCTCTCTGACCATTCTCAGAGAGCCTCCTCAGCGTCGACGAGTCTGGCATTTCACTCAGGCAAACTGGCACGGTCTTCAAGCAGCCATCAATCATCTGGACTGGTCTCCCATCTCTACCGCCTCTGACATCAACTCATCCTGGGAATTCTTTCAAAGTAAATTGCTCTCTCTCTCATGCACAGATTTATACCATCTCGTCTTCAGTTGTCATACCCTTCCTCCCGTCCATGGTACACGGAATCTTGTGGTGAGGCTGTTGCCCTGAAACAACTTGCTTTCGTCTCCTGGAAAGCAAATCCAATGGAAGGAAATCTCATTTCCTTTCACAAAGCCCGAAACAAGTGTGTGTCCACCCTCAGGAGAGCCAGGAAACAATATCTCACCATTCTCAAGACCGAACTCTCTTATCTGTCTCCCTCTTCCAAATCCTGGTGGCGTCTGGTCAAATCTGTTTCTGGTGTTTGTTCCCCCTCCATCCCCTCCCTCACCTCAAACGGCTTAACGGCTGACTCCGCACATGAAAAAGCTGAATGCCTCAACTCTGTGTTTGCCTCTAAATCTTGTGTCCCAAACCCATCCCTCTCTGTACCCACCGTACCCAGTCGTACCCAGCTGCTCCTGGACTCTGTGTCCTTTCCTCCTGACAAGGTGGAAAAGTTTCTGTCAACCCTCGACTCTGATTCTGCAACTGGTCCTGACGGCATCAGCCCACGGGTCCTAAAATCATGTTCTTCTGCTCTTTCACTCCCTCTTTCTGTTCTCTTCACCCTCTCTTTTGCTCAAGGTCATCTGCCATCTGCTTGGAAATCAGCCAACATCACCGGTTTGCACAAAAAGGTGCAAAAACAGATCCCAGCAACTACAGACCAATCAGCCTTCTCCCAATTATCAGCAAAGTCATGGAATCCATCATTGCTTCAGATATTAAATCTTTCCTCTTCTCCAATGGCTTGATCTCTGATCATCAATTTGGTTTCAGACCTGGTCACTCTACTCTGGACATGCTGCTTCTGCTTTCTCAACAATGGATGGAGGTCCTCAATACCAAACAGGAAATTAGAGCTGTCTCCCTTGACATTTCACGTGCCTTCGATACGGTCTGGCACCCTGCTCTGCTCACCAAACTCTCCTCCTTTGGTATCCATGGAAATCTCCACGCATGGCTGGTGGACTTCCTCTCTGGTCGTAGTCAACGTGTGGCCCTGATTGGGTTTCTCTCATCTCCTCTTCCTGTTCAGGCTGGAGTTCCCCAAGGTAGTGTTCTGGGCCCTGTGCTTTTTCTGGTCTTCATCAATGATCTCTCTGACTCTCTTGAAAATCCTCTCTATCTCTTTGCTGACGACTCTACTCTCTGTTGCTCCATTCTTCATCCCTCAGATAGGCAGTCTGCAGCCTCCTCACTCTCTGCAGACCTGGACAAAATCACAGACTGGTCAAACAAGTGGAACATGTCTTTCAATCCTGACAAATCTCACACTCTTACAATGTCTCTCCAAAAGGACCGACTGGACAACCCTCCCATCTACTTTCTCAACAATCCTCTCCAAGAAGTTCTGTCGCTCAAGCTTTTGGGTCTCACTATCTGCCATGATCTTTCTTGGGAAAACCACATTTCCAAGCTGGCCTCCAAAGCCAGTCGCCGACTGGGCATCCTCCGTCGTGCAAAGTCCTTCCTTGGCACACCTGAGCTCCTCACCACATACAAGGCTTTCATCCGCAGCTCAATGGAATACTGTTCCCCCCTCTGGGCTGGTGCTCCTGCCTCACACCTTGCTCGGCTTCAAGCTGTTGAGGCCAAAGCTTTCAGAATCATTGGAATCTCCTGCGATGTAGTCAACACCGAGGGCCTTTCACTCACTCACCGCAGGCAGGTTGGTGGTCTTTCTGTCTTCTACCGACTCCTCTCCGGCCTTGCTCCCCCAGCTCTCTCTGTGCTCTGTCCCCCCCAATATTCCTTCAGGTCGCACAAGATCTGCCTGCAACCCTCTTATGGTTAAACTGCCAATGTCTAGGCTCTCTGCTCACCTTCACTCTTTCATTCCCCTTTTCTCCCGCCTCTGGAACAAACTCCCCCACTCCCTTCAATCCCACTCCTCCCTCCAGGTCTTTAAAACAGCTGTTCACCACCATCTCTTATCTTCCCCCATCGAAAACCTTGATCTTTTCTACCCCCGGTAATTCACCCCAGAGTCCTTGCAGTGTTCATATGTTTTATTCCTCTCCCACCTCCCCCCAAGTCCTCCCGATGTCCCTGCTCTCAAATGTTGTGTTTGTGTCCTTCCCCCTCTTCCCCCTCTCTTTTGTGTCCTTCCCCCTCTCTCCCCATCTTGTCTGCCGCTCCCCTTGTTTTTTTTGTTTTGTGTGTCGGTTTGTCTTTTTGTGTGATTAATGTTAGCTCTTTCACGAGCCTCGATCTTGTATACAAAAAAAAAACAAAAAAAAAACCCTGATCCCCCTATCTCCCGGGGTCGAACTAAATCCCCTAATCATGAGTGTAGTTGTGATACATTATCCCTCATGCTGCGCTAATATCAGTAGGTAATTGTATGTCATGTCGGCAAATAAATGTGACTATCTTCCCTAATTCAAGTAGGAATATTAAATGTTGAAAATGTAATGTTTATCAGTGCAAGGGGTGTTTAAAATGTAATTCAAATTAATGTAAATCACGACTATCATTTATCTGCCACTGAATGTTCTGCTGGGCTGCTAGGTGCAGCCTCATTTTCTGTGGGATCGTCCACCTTAGCTCCATGTACTTGCTTGCAATGAGAGGCATGAATCCAACTTTCTATTTTGGGTCCATATTTGTTTCTATTCTTATCAATCTCCTATGGTTTATCAATTCGTTCCAAAATACTGCAACCAAAGGTTTTAACAAAAGCTCTACCAAACTATTTCCAATAAAAAAACCACCTTTAGAGGCCATTTTTCCCCGCGAGCGGGGGTTGGCCTTTTTCGGGAACCGTGGTTGTTGTTGTTTTTTGGTCCCCTTTTTGAAGCAATGTTTTACGGCCGGATGCCCTTCCTGACGCCAACCCTTTTTGCCGAGCGACAAACAGGGAATTACCAGTGAACTGGTACTCAATTAGCCGACCTCGGAAGGATGACAGGCTGAGTCAACCCCCCTGGCGTTAATTCAGCGATCGACCGGGATTCGAACCCAGGATCCTGGGATCCTAAGCCGGCACCCTAGCCGCTAGCCCAACACCAGGGTTCTGTGACTATCTGTGACATTTCCAATGTGAACTCAAAATGCCAGTGAAACAATGATTCGAAGAATTAACTTCAAGGGGTCAATAAATTTATTCTATAACCAGATCTAATTTTCCCATGCAATAGTTTGCCTTGCCACATGTCATACTATAACACTTTAATAAACCTTCGAAAAATGTTTCCCATCTCAACAAATTTCCTTTTTACAAATAGCCATTTGTAAATTACGTATTTAACTACAATTTCCTCTCAATTTGTTTGGCCTAACTGGCCGCAAAAGTGGCTGCCAGCATGCAGTACCGTTTTTATCTACCAAGCAAGTGCTCGTCCACACAAGACCTCTACCAAAATGTTGTTTGTAAAAACAAATCTGGGATTTCTGATTATATGGATGCCCACTCTCAGGACATTTTCAGGCTGCTGTTAACAATCCACTTTGATAAATTAATTCCTTTACCCACAATCAAATAATTAGTACAAATTGAGGATATTATCCCTATCACATTCATTTATAGATTCATTATGTTGGATCTAATTTTTTCAATAATTTTCCCTGCTGTAAGGAAGAACAATAGCTCTCATTAGTCTTAGTAATATCGTACTTAATTTACCCAGCATCGAAGAATTTATTTACTATCCATTCCCATCTGTTAACCAGTGACTTTGTTTGAACTCCAAAACTTAATTTGATGTATCCCATGTGTACAGCTACCACTTATTGAAACCCCTACTTTTGTAGAAAATATCCAAGTAAGTGTTTTTACACCCCCTTAACTGTTGCTCATCCATTTCTATGTACCCAGTGAGTACTACTGACACCGGTATGCCAATGTAGGTGTGCGAGATGAACAAATATGTTGCAGGTACATGTGACATCGCGTTCTGAGTATAAATAACGTAACAGCGCGTTCATGTCTGCCCCTTGGTTTAAGATTCACAATGCATTCCGTTTTAAAACTCACAATAGTTCAAACCAGCAAGATTTTCTTTACTATTTTCCCATATCATTTATGCCTAATACACAGCCATACATACAGCACAATTTATATGCTGATAAAATTCAAGTTTATATATATAAAAAATCCGTGAGCAGAGTACTCTGGGAAGTCAGTGTAAGACCTCTCCCAAATTTGGCTAATTTTGTACTCCCACATTTTTTTTTTTATGAAGCTCATATCCATAAATAGCTGTTATTCTCATATAAATTCTATCAAAATGGAATCCCAAGATTACTTCCAATTTTTACTATCAATGAATGGCTGCTCATAACTCAGCAAATCAAATCTTTATATTCCATCTCCCTTGACAAAAGAGATAATTTTCATAATCAAATTATATTTCTATTTTATTTCAATTTCATAAAATTTGTCCTTCAATTTTAGAAATGCTAATACACAAATGGACCAAAAGTCTATTCTTAGAAAACCCCTATAATGTCACCTTGAAATTACCCTTTTTGATTCCCACAATAATTTATCCAGTGCTTTCCCATCTGGTCTATCCTTATTAACATTTCCAGCTCCCTTTTACCTTCCTTGGTCCATTCTCCCCAAAATTTTACCCCAAGATTAATAGCAGATATTTTCATATGCCAGATAACAACAACAACAACAACATGCCTTTTAAGGCCATCTTCCCTGCTAGCGCGGGGGTTAGCCTTGCGGTTCCCATGACAAACTTCTCCATTTTGCCCTATTTTCTGCATCTCTCCTTGTTAACCCCCTTTGCTCGCATTTCTTCTTCCACCATCTTTAGTCAAGTCTTTCTTGGTCTTCCTCATCCGTCCTCTACTTCAATCTACATTCATTTCCATCACTCTTCTCAACCAGTCACTTTTATCCTTCCTCAATGCATGATCAAACCATCTCAACCTGTTCCTCTTTACAGCATCAATCACAGGCTCGATTTCCATCATCTTTCGTAATTCATCATTTGTCTTCCTCTCTCTCAACGATACTCCGCACATTCCCCGAACCATTCGCATTTCCGCCCTTTCTAGCCTTCGTTGCACACACGCACATATCCTCCCACATGCAGCATACACCTATCCCTTCAGCTTCATCCTATGACTTCTATGTGAGAGTCATGTTATCATTAAATTTCATGCGACTTTCATAGCATCTCATTAACTGGTAAATCAATTGTTCCGAAAATTGAAATTTGTTCCGAAATTGTTCCGAAAGTTGAAAAGTTATATTCCCCATGATGCTCCCCCTAAGCACATGTGTTAGTTCAATACAGGGTTTTTTTATTTTAATTTTTCAGAATTTCCATTTCAAATTTATTCTCTTCCTTCCTATGAAATCTTTGTGAGAACTTTATGGAAGGTCACTTCTTTTTCCCAAATTTACTGTAAGTTCTCCAACGATCATGTCCGACGTTGAACATTCCACGAATCCTGCAACAAATTTTCTCATACACACTCACATTAGATCCATTTCACATATCTGTTCATGAAATTTCACAAATGATCACACAAGTAATTATCACATTGTAATGACCTCTAAACATTCCGAAACCAATAAGCTAGCCTGGCGATGCCAAATGCCCCACACTTCTGTCATCTTATAAGTCACTGTTTGCTTTAGACAAGTATTTATCAAAGCCTTCAGACAAACTATTGGCAATATTATTCCTAGGATTAAAATTATTAGGATTATTATCAAATATTTATCCTCACATTGATAATATCTCACAAAGATATCAAAGCTTCTTTCTTGAGACCGCATCCTTATCAATCAATCAATCAATTTATTCAATTAAATCAATTCAATCATTCAATTTCAATTAATCTATCAATATTCATCAATAAATCACATTAATCACTCTAGATGACTCCCTGCACAAGCCCTTTCCCCATCAGTCACTTCATCAATCATTCATTTTCATTCATTCATTCATTCATTCAAATCATTCAAATCATGAATCATTCTTTCAAATCAAATCATTCATTCAAATCATCATTTTCATCAATGATGTCAGGATATATTTATCCATTGACTGAGATCGAAGATCATCGGTCGTCACCTCTGATGCCTACCTCATGTTAATTGATGAATCACTGTTCTGTACTAGGGTCATATCTGACATATTTTGCCTGGTCACCACAAATTCGACTTTGCAACCACTAAAGGCAACTCATCCTTCATTCATGAGACAGCCAAAATTGATGGCAGATGTGAAACTTCATTGGGAAAAATGTCTCATTTTCAATAGTACCCAAAACCTCTTGGCAATCAAAATTTCGTAAAACTCCTGAAATGTTCTACGAACAAACGATGATTAATTCATAATTTACCAATTTTTTTTCTTCAATCATGCTAAAAAAAATTGAAACTCAATTGCTTGTAATACCCAATTGGTTCCACAGGGCTTGAAAGCTTTTTTTTTTTTTGCCTTTTTTTTTTCCAGTTCGTGCAATCATTCTGCATTGAAGCCCTATGATATCATTCATAATAATCATCATGATTTTATAATCATCTCTCATAATCAACCAACAAGAACAACAAACATTTCCTGTATAAACAGTTTGCATATATCATGACATACATGTCTTCAAAAAAAAACATTGTATGACCAAGAGAACAATGAACGAAAAGATTGAAAGGTAAAAATAAAACTAATTAAAACTGTGGGCAGTAATGATCCGGGGACCATACCGCTCCATCCTGATTGGACGGGTGCGCGCCAGAGTCGTCGACAACGACAGCCCAGATCCGATTGTTCAAAGTTTCAACTCAATCGATCGAAAAATGAACGCAGGGATGCATTTTAGTATATGCATCCAATCAAGTGACCTCCTATAATTGGTCAAGGTATCAAGCTCATCTGACCAACGGTTTGGCCTGCAGGTCGATACCAAGTTCATGGCATCACAATATTAATTAAATAAAAGAAATGCAGAGTCAGCACTTTTTTTTTCTTTTTTTTTTTTTTTTAATTGGCGCGCCGTAGACTAATTAATCAAAAATAAACAGTTCAGAGAAAAGAGCGTTCTTCGCCTTGGGGTGTGGTATATGTGTGCCAAGTTTCAACTCAATAAGTCAAAAATGAAAGAGGAGATAGATTTTCACTAACTCCAACATGGCCGCCACACAACGTGACCTATGGTCCCCTAACAAGTACAGATACATTCAAAGTACACCGCCCCCATGCCAAATAATTAAATATCCTACAGCGCGGCATTGCCGTGGCGCCTCATAGAGGCTGCATTTGGAGGGAGAGGTGTACGCTAATTGATTGATTAATTGTATAATTAAACTCAATAAAAGATTATCACAAAATATATTTTTTTAATCAATTGGCTAATAGCATAAGTAAACCACAAGTGCTTCATCGAAAGATGTACCTTTTAGGAATTTAATTAAATAAGTCCTTTATAAAAATTAAATAATTAATTGATTAATCAATAATTAATCAATTAATCAATTAATCAAGAGTATCCTTGATAGCAACATCACTTGGTCACTGTCATGTCCAAATATCAGCTTCCTAATTCAAAAGGTGCCTGAGTTAATGGACAGAAGAGAAAGGAAATTGGATTAATTAAATAAGTACTTCATTAATCGCTAATAATTAAATAACTCCTCAATTTTCATCCGATTCACTTGAAATTTGAATGGGATTTACATATCAGCAAACTGAATTCAACCAACAACTATTTTTGAGATCACCATAGGCCAAAAGTCAACAACAATTTCAAATTTCTAAAATCCTCAACTTTCATCTGATTTACTTGAAGTTGAAATTGAACCACCAATTCTTTTTATTCAACCCGGGCGAAGCCGGGTACCTCAGCTAGTCATGTTATATGGGCCTCAACCCAAGTGAGTTCAAGTGCGAAATGAAGAACCCAAGTGAACCCAAATTAACCCAAATGACGAACCCAAGAGCCTCAACCCAAGTGAAATAACGTACAGCAATGCGAGCACAGGAAGCACAGGAAAAAACACAAAATAAACAACAGCACTGGTTTTGCTTCCTGGAAGCTTCCCGCAAAACGCTTTGCTTCCCGCAAAACGTTAGCCAATGGGAACTAGAGGGAGGGGAGGGAGAAGGAGCGGGAGCAAGAGACAGGTAGCAGCACAGGTAGCCGAAATGGAAATGAGGGACAATGAGGAACAATGAGGGGAAAATGTTCGATTTTACCCTGGGGGCGTCGGTATGCAATTTTCATCCAGTCGCCATCTTTCATAATAATTCTGGACCGGCATCAGATGGCGTTGTCTGTCATTAATTTATATGTTAATCGAACGAGTTTTAGGTGTTATAAGAAATGGCGGGAAAAATTGGCGGGGATTTTTTTTTTCCCTCTCCACCCTTTTTTTTTTTTCTCTTACATTGGACTCATGGTTTTCGTCCTACACAATTTCGTTTAATTTGTCTAAATCCAACTAGCCGTTCCAAAGATATAAGCCGTTTTGTCGCGATACCACAAATTGGAAGGAGAGAAAAAATATATATATATATATTTCCATTTCCCGCCGCCTCTCGCATGCCAAGCGAGTCCTCTACCATTTGGGCGGGCAACTGAAAGATACGTTGCAAGTGCTAACCAAGTGTACGAGTGTGCAAACGAGTGTACAAGTGTAAACGGGTGTACGAGTGTACGAGCCATGGTCGCAAACAAATCGCCCCATGGTGCACTCATTGGTCGATTTGTTCCCAGTAAAAGGCTTTTAATAACCAGCGTATGACGTACGCATCCTTGCAAACACGCAGTCCCAGTTACCCAGGTGAATGCAGGCAAACACACAGACGCGCGTCTCACAGCCCGCGCTTCGCGCTCATCAGTGGCGCATTTCTCAGCGGCGCGTGTCAGAACTGGCGCATTAATTAAACAGCGCAGAAAAAACGTATTTACAGAAATCGTTAAAACACGAATAATAGCTAAAAATCATTTGTCGATGTCCCATCCATGACTTTGTTCGCTCATTCACTATTCCTGATTCGCCATCAAGGATCTCTATCACCACACAGCATACTAAATTCCGCATTGTAATGAGAATTCAACGGAATTACGATTCAACAAAAGGAACGAGCAGACATCTTCAGGACGATACTTTGGACGATACAACGTTACAACGTTAAAATCGTTACATATATTTTACAAGGTCGCCGATAAATTATAATGGCTTAATCATACAGAAATGGTTCTTTGGGTAAGTCCACAGCACCGGAGACCAGCTCAAAAAATGGTTCTTTGTGGTTTTTTTACCCAGCACCCAGACCAACTCAAATGGATCTTTGTGTAGCTAGCACAGCACCGAGCAAAAGGGTCTCATCTGTATTTTTCCTTCTCAGAGCTTTCGTGCACCAATAGTGCATTGTGGAGACGCCCAGACACCACCTCTTCCATATATATACAAAATAACTAAACATAGGTTCGTAAATCATACTGGACCAATTTACAAGACCACGCTTACCTTTTAGAAAGATCTTGTCGATGTGTCCAATTGATCCCCGAACGGTAGCCACAAAATTGTAGGAGAATGTTGTGAAGACAAAGGAGACTCCAATATGACCAAAACAGCTTTACAAAGTAAGGCTTTATTATAATTAATAGATCACTTGTTTCAAAATAATAATGACTACAATAACTCAACGAATTTGGTAATTCAAGTCGTTGGTTCTTCTTCTTCGGCCGGTCCTCTGCGCAGCGCTGTTCTCGTTCCGTACTCGTTCCGTTCGTCAGAGGTTCTGGTGACACGTCTCCCAAGTCCAAGAAATGTTCACGTTTTTATGGGCACAGCAATCTTAATCCTCTCTGCGCTAATCTTAATCCCTTCTCCGCAGACGTTACACGGTCATCCACGCTAGCCTCACCGGCACCAGCTCGCCCCCCCCCCCCCCCCCGCCAACCCCCCGCGCCCCCAGGCGTTGACAACCATCCCCTCCTACTGGGAGATCCTCCAACCCTACATTTGCTTCACAATAGTGAAAGCCTAGGAATGTGCTCTAGCCCGGGGCCGTGACAAGGTGAACAAGAGATTTCCAGGTTTTCCAAATTCCTGACATTCTCTGAGCCACCTGTTCACTCACCAATCTCAACCAATTACAAGTCAAAATAATACTTCCACATGACAAAGAACAATTGCAGTTCGACATTCAAGAAAATTGAAAGGAACATGAAGCTGCACAAGTCTTCTGCTTGCAAGAAAACAATTAGCTCATTAAAATCTTCAAACAAGTGCCAAGCAATACCCATACGTGAGATGCCATACAAGTGCACTGTCTGCAGCAACGAATTTTCTTGATTATCATCATTGAATTATCAGAGTGTAGAACATGCAGAAGAGAAGCCTTGTAAATGTCCTGAGGATTTTGCTCGTTCAGCATCTTTACAAATACATCAAAGTACACACACAGGAGATAAGCCTTATAAATGTCCTGTGTGCGAGAAGGATTTTGTCCATTCATAATCTTTACAAAAACATCAAAATATACACACAGGAGAGAAGCTTTATCAATGTCGTGTGTGTGGCAAGGATTTTCCTCATTCATCAAATTTACGAACACATCAACGTATACACGCAGGACCGAGGCCTTGTAAATGTCCTGTGTGCGGCAAAGATTTTGTCCATTCATAAGCTTTACAAAAACATCAAAATCTACACACAGGAGAGAAGCTTTATCAATGTCGTGTGTGTGGCAAGGATTTTCCTCATTCATCAAATTTACGAACACATCAACGTATACACGCAGGACAGAGGCCTTGTAAATATCCTGTGTGCGGCAAGGATTTTCCTCATTCATCAACTTTAAAAGTACATGAGAAAATACATACAGGAGAGAAGCCTTACCAGTGCTCTGAATGCCTCAAGGATTTTATTTATCCCTCCAATTTGAGTCGACATCAAATAATTCACCGGAGATAAACCTTTCAAGTGCTCTGTGTGCACCAAGGCATTTTTGTATCAATCAAAGTTGAAGCGGCATCAAAAATCCACACACAAGAGACAAAGGAAAGAAGACCAACAGGTTAAGCCCGACGGGTCTTCAAGAAGATGGCACGATTGATCCAATTCACCACCATCTCAAGTCACTCCACTCCACTCTCCCCTCATCCAATCCGTGCTATTTTCTACCCCTGTTAACAACCCATTCCAAACCCACCTCCTTCCAAATTTGCTTCTGTATCCATCTTATCTTCTCCACGCATCCGCCACCACCCATCTTTCCTTCATACTCGTCTTATTTGCCCGACTCTCCCTCTATTTTATCCTTCACCTCTGCTGTTGGTGTTTCCCTCCCATCCCTCCTCCCTCTTTTTCTCCTGCTCCTTTTGTTCTGTTGTTTCCTGATCCGTTCAGTGTTCTCGCTCTTGACTTTTATACAAAAAAGGTGTAGGTTCTGCAAGGTAGAAACAGAAATACCGGTCACCTTCTTTTAGGATATGAAAAAACAACTGTGAATAACTGCAATAATAACACAAATATCATAACAACAATAACACAACAACAATTGAATAATAACACAAAGGCTCAACAATGTGTGCAGCATACACCATTGGCACATCGGCAGAAATTTCAATATATCGGTCTCAGAAAAAATTAAGGAAGTATGAACCAAAAGCGATTGTGAACATGAGGACGCAGTCAAAAAAGCATTGTGACGAGAAAACAAAGCATTGCGACAGAACATTGTACTTATACACAAAAAGGAAAAGATGGCATTGCTAATCGAGGGGTCAGTACCCAGTGACTTTGGTCTAAAGTATGTGGTAATGTGGAAATCAGGAAATTGACTAAGTCATCAGCATCTGAAAATGAGGCCAAGAGAACCTGGAAGCTGAAGGGTGCTGACAAAATGGGAATGTTAAAGAACCTCTCTTGGATCTTCAAAACAGTCCCCAGGAATAGTTGGACAAACTAACTTCAATTGGAGGCTGTCTGTAGTACAATGACAATCCTGGAAATAATCCTCAGAAGAAAACATTGAGAATAATTTTTCACAACATGGATTGTGAAACATGATATATTACCGAAATGGAGGTGGCTACTTTGAGTCCTGAGAGGACTCCGTTCCACCTTCTCAAAACGGCAAATGGATGTTACAACAAACGAGAGAAGCCCTTCTTGTGTTCCATCAGCAAATAACGAGTTACCCATTTATCTATATACAGACTTGGCATTTAATATGGAATATTTTTTTTGTGGGGTTAACTTACTTTTCAAGTTGACTTAGAACTGAAAGTTCATTGGACTTCTGTTGAAATTATTCTAGATTTTGTTAATGTGACCTTTAAAAGAAACAAAAACCACATTTGACATTTCAAAGTGTCAAATGTGGTTGTGGTTCCCGTTTCCGGTCTTGCTGGCGAGGGTTCGTTTATTCTCAGCTCTCCACGCTATCCATCGAAATCGAAGTTAAGTAATTGTTCCCATTTGTATTTTCGTTATAACTGTATTTATTTTATGGTGTATATATTGTCTCCTGACGAAGATTTTCGGTGCAAATCTTTCATACCTGAATTGAAAATCATGTTAATTCGTGTCGTGTCTTGAGGCCTTGTACAGTGTACACTGTACAACCTTGAGGCCTTGTTTTTCTCTCGGCAGTCCGTCGTTTGTGATCCAATAACTTTCGTTCTCTGTTTTCCCAGTCTTTTCACCCCATAGCGTACTTCCTTATGTAAATCTCAACAACAAAAAAACATTTCCTTCTCTGTTCTCATTCATTTATTCATTCTTATTCGTTCGTTCGTTCTTCGACCACGTGTTTCTCCCCCATTTCCCCAGATAGATTGTCAAATTTCAACTCGTTATTTTATCGTCCATGCGTTATTGTTTGATTATAGTTAGTTTTGGTTTGAATTTCCTGTAACTCGTAATTAATTAATCGTGTTCTGCTCCTCGTGTGCGGCCTTGTAGTTGTACCCCCGTCGGTGTTTGTTAACTTAAGCGTGTTCTGCTTGGCTCTTAGTTTTTTCCCCTCTACCCCGAACATAATACTCTGTCTCACGTTCTAGATCCCCACCCACCACCCCCCCCAAAAAAAACAAAAAAACAAAAACTTTTTTTTTCCTTTCTCCACGTGTACTGTTGTCTCATCCTGTATTTTCTGTCCAGGTGTGCTGTTCGCCCCGCCCCCATTATCTCCTTGCCATCCACAGTTTGCCCTGTTCACATGACTCGTGGTGGTCTCTCTCGGCTCTCCCCCCGTTGGTATTTTGTGCATATAAGATTGTTCACGGTTCTGTTTAAATATTATTTAAATATGTTTAACCTTTCCCCTTCAGTGTTTTACTCAGTGGTATTTTACAACACGCTGTTTTTCTTCCTATTTAAAAGGCTTTTCTCAATTTCCTCTCCAACTCATTCCACTTCAAAAAAAAGAAATTCAATATCTTATACGTCTCCCTCACTACATGGTCTAAATTCACATTCATTCCATCGTGCTGAATCGGATTGCTAACTTGAAAATCACAACGAACCCAATTTGTTTTCAATGTTTGTCTGTCATTAATCATCCACTTTCTAAACTCCCCTCTTGCCCCTCCCATCCAAATCCCTTCCCTTGCACCTACACTCCTAAACTCCCCCCTTGCCCCTCCACTCCTGAACTCCCCCCTTGCCCTTCCCCTCCTAAACTCCCCCCTTGCCCCTCCCCTCCAAATCCCCCCCTTGCCCCTCCACTCCTGAACTCCCCCTTGCCCTTCCCCTCCTAAACTCCCCCCTTTCCCCTCCCCTCCTAAACTCCCCCCTTCCCCTCCCCTCCAAATCCCCCCCCTCACCCCTACACTCCTAAACTCTCCCCTTGCCCATCCACTTCTAAACTTCCCCCTTGCCCCTTCCCTCCTAAACTCCCCCCTCGCCCCTCCCCTCCTAAACTCCCCCCTCACTCCTCCCCTTCAAAACTCCCCCCCAACCCCTCCCATTCAAATCTCCCCCCATACCATTCCTTTCCAATTCTCCCTCCTCCCCCCTCCTCCTCAAAGCTGCCTCCTCCCAACTCCTCCTGAAAGCTGCCTCCTCCCCACTTCGTCTCCCTTCTATCTCATACCTCCACCCCCCCCCCCCAACCTTTTACTTTCCTCTGCCCCCCCTCAAACAACCCCTCACTGTGCCTCATCCCTTCACCATCAAACCTTTCATCCTCCTCATCCTTCCCTTTCTTGGAACTCTTCTGCAATCTCTGACACACTATCAACTGCTCTCCCTACCTCCCCCTCTCATCCTTCATCTTACCCTACTCCTCCCCTCCCCTGTCCTGTACCCGATGCTCCCCCTCTCTCTTCATTAACGGTATGGACCTCAAACATCCGGGGCCTTCGCTCAAACCTGACTGATCTCTCCATACAGGTTGCTTCTGACAATCCAGACTTGATCTGCTTAACAGAGACTTTCCTCCTTCAAGATGTCTCTGATTCCTTAATATCTCTTCCTGGTTACTCCCTCCTCCGGTATGATAGACCTGAGCCTCGGCCTGGTGGTGGGGTGGCTATCTTTATCAAAAACTCTCTTCCTCACTCTCCTTGCACTGCCCTCTCTCCTCCTCACCCCCAGGAGTACCTCTGGCTACGGCTTACTCTCCGCTCCCACCTTTTGTTCATATGTGTTCTGTACCGTCCCCCAAACAGTGATGACACCATCTACATCTCACTGTCTGACAACATGGACCAACTTCTATCCACTCATCCCAACTCTCTCTTCCTCATATGTGGTGACTTCAACTGTCATCATGCCACCTGGTTGGGTGTGGGTTCCTCTCTCACCAGTCATGGCACCTCAGCAAAGGACTTCTGTGACTCACTGGGATTGACACAATCTGTCAATTTCCTGACCCGGATCTCAGCCAATGGAGTATCTTCTCTTCTAGACTTGGTTATGACAAACTTCCCTGCTAATGTCTGCTGCTCTTCTTCTGCTCCAATCGGTTCTTCTGATCATGTGCTTGTCAAAGTGGACATCTCTCTGGCCATTCTCAGAGAGCCTCCTCAGCGTCGGCGAGTCTGGCATTTCACTCAGGCCGACTGGGACGGTTTTCAAGCAGCCATCAATCGTCTGGATTGGTCTCCCATCTCCACTGCCTCTGACATCAATTCTTCCTGGGAATTCTTCCAAAGCAAACTGATCTCTCTCATGCACAGATTTATCCCATCTCGCCTTCAGTTGTCTTCCTCCCGTCCCGTCCATGGTACACTGAATCTTGTGGTAAGGCAGTTGCCCTGAAACAACTTGCCTTTACCTCTTGGAAGGCTAATCCAACTGAAGGCAATCTCAGTTCCTTCCACCAAGCTCGGAACAAGTGTGTGTCTACCCTCAGGAGTGCCAGGAAGCACTATCTCTCCTCACTCAAGAATGAACTCTCAAACCTGTCTCCTTCCTCCAAATCCTGGTGGCGTCTGGTCAAATCCGTTTCTGGTGTTTGTTCCCCCTCCATCCCCTCCCTTACCTCAAATGGCCACACAGTTGACATCGCACGTGACAAAGCCGAATGCCTCAACTCTGTGTTTGCCTCAAAATCCTTAGTCCCAAACCCATCTCTCTCTGTTCCCACCTTTCCCAGTCGAACCCAACTGCTCCTGGACTCTGTGTCCTTCTCTCCTGACAAGGTGGAGGAGTTTTTGTCAAACCTCGACTCTGATTCTGCAACTGGACCAGACGGCATCAGCCCACGGGTCCTAAAATCCTGCTCTGCCGCTCTATCTCACCCTCTCTCTGTTCTTTTCACCCCATCTTTTGCTCAAGGTCATCTGCCAGCATCCTGGAAATCAGCAAACATTACCGCTTTACACAAAAAAGGTGCAAAAACAGATCCTTGCAACTACAGACCAATCAGCCTGCTCCCAATTATCAGCAAAGTCATGGAATCCATCATTGCTTCGGATATGAAATCTTTCCTCTTCTCCAATGGCTTGATCTCTGATCATCAATTTGGTTTCAGACCAGGTCACTCTACTCTGGACATGCTGCTTCTGCTGTCTCAACAATGGATGGAGGTCCTCAATGCCAAACAGGAAATCAGAGCTGTCTCCCTTGACATATCACGTGCCTTCGATACGGTCTGGCACCCAGCTCTGCTCACCAAACTCTCCTCCTATGGTATCCATGGAAATCTCCATGCATGGCTTGCGGACTTCCTCTCTGGTCGTCGTCAACGTGTGGCCCTGAATGGATTTCTCTCATCTCCCCCTTCCTGTTCAGGCTGGAGTTCCCCAAGGCAGTGTGCTGGGCCCTGTGCTTTTTCTGGTCTTTATCAATGATCTCTCCGACTCTCTGGAAAATCCTCTCTATCTCTTTGGTGATGACTCCACTCTCTGCCGCTCCATTCCTCTTCCCGCAGATCGGCAGTCTGCAGCCTCCTCACTCTCTAAAGACCTGGACAAAATCACAGACTGGTCAAACAAGTGGAACATGTCTTTCAATCCTGACAAATCTCACACTCTTACTATGTCTCTCCGAAAAGATCGACTGGACAACCCTCCCATCTACTTTCTCAACAATCCTCTCCAAGAAGTTCTGTCGCTCAAGCTTTTGGGTCTCACTATCTGCCATGATCTTTCTTGGGAAAACCACATTTCCAAGCTGGCCTCCAAAGCCAGTCGCCGACTGGGCATCCTCCGTCGTGCGAAGTCCTTCCTAGGCACACCTGAGCTCCTCACCACATACAAGGCTTTCATCCACAGCTCAATGGAATACTGTTCTCCCCTATGGGCTGGTGCTCCTGCCTCACACCTGGCTCGGCTTCACGCTGTTGAATCCAAAGCTTTCAGAATCATTGGAATCTCCCACGATGAAGCTATCTCTGAGGGCCTTTCACTCACTCACCGCAGGCAGGTCGGTGGTCTTTCTGTCTTTTACCGACTCCTCTCCGGCCTTGCTCCCCCAGCTCTCTCTGTGCTCTGTCCCCCAAATATTCCTACAGGTCGCACAAGATCTGCCAGCCACCCTCTGATGGTTAAACTGCCAAAATCTCGGCTCTCTGCTCACCATCACCCCCTTCATTCCTCTTTTCTCCCGCCTCTGGAACAAACTCCCACACTCACTTCAATCACACTCCTCCCTCCAGGTCTTTAAAACAGCTGTTCACCACCATCTCTTATCTTCCCCCATCCAAAACCTTGATCTTTTCTACCCCCACTAATTCACTACAGATCCACCTTGTTTGAAATTCCAACTTCTTTCCTGGAAGTCCTGGCAGTGTCCATATGTTTTATACCTCTCCCACCCCCCCCCCCCCCCTTCCTATGCCTCCCCCCCAAAGCCCTCTCCCTCCCACAGTTCTCTTGATGTCTCCATGTCTCTCGGTCCCTGCTCTCAAATGTTGTGTTTGTGTCCTTCCCCCTCTCTCTAACGCTCCCGATGTTATTTGTTTTATGTGTCTGTTTGTCTTTCTGTGTGATTATTGTTCGCTCTTTCACGAGCCTCGATGTTGTAGACCAAAAAAAAAAAAAAAAAAAAGCAAATAAATTGATCCTTGAAAGTGATGTAAACTGATATTGAACTCAATTAACGGACAGTACTGTGTTAAACTTCTGTACGTTCTCCAGAGGTATTTCTTTATTTTGCACATTAGCCCAATTTTTTTTTAACAAAAACAAAAGTTAAATTACAACTGGGATTACGGACAGTAAAATTACAGTTCAGTACATCGTGTAACCCCCACGAGCATTCAGGAGAGCGCGTACACATTGAGGCATGCTGTTCACGAGATTTGCCAAGGTTTGGACAGGAATCGCTTGTCATGCAGTGACAATAGCCTGCTGCAATTCACGCACAGAGGCAGGCTGCTGGTCCAAGTTGTCGATTTGACGCGTTAATTCTGTCCACAAGTTCTATATCGGATCCATATCCGAGGACATGGCAGGCCACTCCATATGCTCTATGCCACGGTCAGCAAGAAAGTGTTGGATCATGCGAGCACGATGAGGCCATGCATTGTCATCTTGGAAGACAAAGTTTCCTCGAAAGGCTACACAAGCAAATGGAAGCTATGTTTCTTCCAGAATGGCCCTGTACTTGAACTGGTTCAGGTTTCCATTCAGAACAACTAGGTCAGTTTTGCCCCCTGCATGAAAAGCAGCCCAAACGGTCACCCCACCACCTCCAGCTTGGACTCTTGGCACTATACAATCTTCGTTGTAGGCTTCATGCACTTGTCTGCGCACTCGGACATGGCCATCTTGACGATAGACCAGAAATCAAGACTCGTCACTGAAGATCACGTGATTCCAGTGTCCTGGCTGCCATTGACGGTGCTCTCTGGCCCACTGCAATCGGCGCTGGCAGTGTTGTCTTGTCAGGCGTGGCTTTCTCAGGGGACGCCTGGCATGATAGCCTGCTTGAACCAGTCGTTGGTTGACTAGCCTTCTGACTTGGCACGGCCATTGCAAACTAACCGGTGCAGCTGGTGATCATCCCTCCTTGTGTTTCTGTGGGGACGTCCTGGCCTCGATATTGGAGGAGGGACACCCCTCTGAGCATTTCGTTTCGGGATCTTTGACACCTGACCTTGAGTGGATGCCATACTGCCGAGCAATAGCACGCTGTTTCATGCCGTAATTTCGTAAAGCCACCACTCCATGACAAACAGCATTGTCGAGTTGACGGACCATCTCCAGAGGAAGCGGCAATTTTTGGAGATGTGCAGCAGTTGATTTCCACTAATACAGAACGCAACAACCCTTGTATACCCGACTGTGAAGCCAATCATCAAATGCACCTGTCCGTACACTTTGCCACGCCACCTGTGATATAATTCTGTTGTTGACTTCTTGCTGCGACAGACAATCAGTGACATGGTTCTTTTAACAAATAAATCACCAAAGTGTAAAAGAAACTCTCCAGATTGATAATCTGAGTATAGAAAGGAAACCCAAGTCAAGAAAAAAAAATATTCCATATTAAATGCCAAGTCTGCATATGAAACTGAAAAATACGGTCCATGAAGCCGTATGTTCGTCCGTCCGTCCGGCAAGCTGTGCTTATGTGTCTATTAATATTGCACTGTTTGAACGCTGGTTGCTTCCTGTTTATTAATTCTGTACGTATATTAATTACGTATTGTTGGAATATACCTTTCGACCCTTTATACTGCTGAGATCCCTTAGGCCTTTGAAGACCCTTTAATTACCCCCAAGACCCTTAAGACCACCAAGACCCTGAAAAACCATAAAGACCCAAAAGACCCTGAAAACCCCAAAGACCCTTAAAGACTCAAAAAAGACCCAGATGACCCAAAATAACTGGAAGACCCCCAATGATGCAAAAGACCCCAAATACCCAAAATACCTCATAAACCCTTAAAGATCCAGAGGATCTCAAAGATCCAAAAGACCCCAAAGCCTCAAAAGACTCCGAGGACCTAAAATACCGAAAAGACCACAAAGACTTCAAAGGCCCAAAGACCCAAAAGACCCAACATATGCCGATGACCCTTAAAGAACCAGAAGAACAAGAAGACCCAAAATACCCCAAATACCCAAAATATCCTGAAGACCCAAAATATCCTGAAGACCCAAAATACCACAAAGACCCCAAAGACACAAAATACAAAATAACCAAAAGTCCCAAAATACGCTGAAGACCCTGAAGACCTGTAAGACCCATTAAACCCATTAAACCCCAAAATCCTGAAGACCCTCAAGATCGTTATGACCACTTTTACCTTTAAGACCCTTTCAATACTTTATGTACCTTGAGATCCCTTCACCCTTTCAACGTTTTTAATAACCTTTAAGCCTTTACACCCCTTATGTCCCTTTCTACCCCTTTGACCTCAACACCATTAGGCCCCTTACATCCTTCAGACCAATTGGACAGCTTCGACCCTTGACCATTTCGATGTTAGAGCTTTACACCACTTGGACATTTCTTGATGACAAATACATTACAAATATATAATATCACCAATATTAGAAATAAATTCATACAAAAGAAATATTTGCATTATGAGTGGTGTAAATCATGAAAATACAGCAACTCAAGTTCAGTCAGGTCATTATGCTCAGATTGAACAAGCCTGTGCCTCTGCGGCGACGTGTGGTGAGGCGAGTCGAGCCAAGCTAGTAAGTCATGACATAAAATGCATAGAAGGATAGACACAGGAGAGAAGCTTTTGCCAGTGTCTCTCATTTGTGGATGGTAAAAAGCATGCTCGTGCACAACATAAATCCCCAAATAATCAGTCATTGAGTAAGCAACGGAGCTCTGGAATGCCACATTGATATTGCATCACTCAGACAGAAAGATCAAAATACCAGAAGTGAAGATACAACATGTGTTCTTCCAGGGTGACTGTCTCTCTCCCTCTTGTTTTGCCCAGTTCTGGACCTACTGAGCAAACTCATTGAAGATCAAGGACAGGGATACACCCTAACATCCAACAGTATAATGTCCAATGGGTCAGTAAAAGCGACTCATCTACTGTATATCGATGATTTAAAGTTCTTCGCACCAAACGACGGAAAATTTGCAGAACCATTAAAACTGGTAAAATGGTATTCAGACGGCTTGTAAAATGCTGCTCGACCGAAGAATAACAATGCAGGAGCAAGAAAATGAAACATCATGCATGCACCTCAGAGGAGAAGAGGGTGACCAAATATTTTGCAAAACAAATGTGGAAAACAATTGACAGAGAATATCAGAGAATGAGGCAAATTCTAAAAACAAATCTCTTCCCAAGAAATAAAATTGAACTTGAAAACCAGCCCGCAGTTCCAGTTTTCCAACATATTGTTGTGGTTTTGTATTCCCTGGGAGAGTGAAGCACATACACGTCGAGTAAAGCTCGTTATATCGTAGTATTCTGTTTTGCGATTCAGTATATTTTGCTTTCATGTGAGCAGATATGCATTGAGAGTGTTTAATTAGAAATCCCATTTGTACGTTTCCGCTTCCATACACTCTCTGCATTCATGTCGCATGTTACATGCACCATCGACAGTCCTTCTGCCAAATAATCCTTGCTCACACAGCCTGCCATAGTGAAACCCCCAGCTTCAACACCACATACAGCTGCACCAAATCGGATTGGTGAACACCCGAGATCAATGGACCATCTCAAGGGAGACAGTGTACCAGAACTTTGAAGGCCAATCAACAAGTGTCATCAGGAGTTGGGGAACTGAAACACCAATCAGCTACGAGGGGGAAGGATCTGTCGGCAGGCAAGCTCCTCCTACTGACTGGGGGAGAGGGGTGGAGATCTGCAATGTGAATAGGTGGGTGCAGATTCTCATAAAAAGCGAGAGCTGAGCTCACAAACAAACGACAGGACACGTTACGAGTCACCAGCCCTCCTTGAACCCCGTTCAAATTCTCCTTGTGCGTATTCTCATCCGACCAGTTGTTATCCATGTTTTTTCTGTATTCCTCTTTCTTCCTTTGTTGTTCACAGTCTGCTTTCCATATCGTTTCATTTCTTTGTTCATTTTCGCTGATTCTCATGCTTTATTTCTCTTACACTTCAAACACCTCTCGTCCCATTAGACCTTTGCGTCGAACCCAACTCTTTAAGCTGCATCACCGGAACAGACAAACTCCCGCTTTGCCTTTTGATGAGACTACAACAACAACAACAATAACAACAACAACAGGCATTTTAAGGCCATTTTCCCTGCAAGAGCGGGCGTTAGCCTTGTGGTCCCCATGGCAATCTTCTCCATTTTGCCCTATTTTCTGCATCTCCCCTTGTTGACACCCTTGCCCACATTTCTTCTTCCACCGTCTTTCGCCAAGACTTTCTCGGTCTTCCCCATCCTCTCCTTCCTTCCACATTCATTTCCATCACTCTTCTCAACCAGCCACTTTCATCCTTCCTCAACACATGACCAAACCATCTCAAACTGTTTCTCTTCACAGCATCCATCACAGGCTCTATTCCCATCATCTTTCGCAATTCATCATTTGTCTTCCTCTCTCTCAACGATACTCCACACATCCACCGACCCATTCGCATTTCCACCCTTTCCAGCCTTCGTTGTTGCTTTACGTTCATTACCCATGTCTCATTCCCATAAATCCTAACACTTCTCACACATGCAGCATACACCTTTCCCTTCAGCTTCAACGACACTCCCCTCCTCGTCAGCACGCCACTCAGTTCCCGAAACTTCTTCCATGCACATCTCACTCTCGCAACCATTGCCGAGTCTGATCCACCTTCTCCATTCAGCATGTCTGCAAGGTAACAAAATGTTTTTACACCTTCCAGCTTCATGCCGTCTCCAAGATACAACTCAACATTTCCTCAATCTGCAGCTCCCTCTGTGTACACCTTACACTTGAATGTAGCTGCCACACTGGTTAATGACCCTCTCAAACCACTACATTTTTGATGAACCCACTCAGCGCACATTGTACATTGAATGGAATTCACTCGGACATCCTTCCTGCACAGAGCACACGGCCACTTCCCAGTTCTTTCCACCTCACCACATGCTTTACCACTTGCCATCACCTTCGTTTTTCCGATATTCACCTTCAGACCTTTTGTCTCCACACATTCCTTCCACTTGTTCATCTTCTCCTTCAGTCCATCCATACTTTCTGCAATCAACACCAGATCATCTGCATACAACAACTCCCACGGTAAACCCTCCTGAACGTTCCATGCTACAAATAGGACGTTCCATGCAACCTCCATCACAGCTACAAATAGGAGTGGACTTAGTACCGACCCCTGATGCACTCCCACCTTCACCTCAAACTCAGCACTGTTCCCGTCCTTCGTCCTTACAGCTGTGCGCGCTCTTTTGTACATTGCTATCACTACTCTGATCAACCATTCCTCCACTCCTAACTTTCTCAATGCCCATGCCGCTACTTCACGTGGAACCATATTGAATGCTTTCTCCAGATCACCAAACCCAAGAAAACTTCTTCCTCTTCTCCATGTACTTCTCCTGCAATTGCCTCACAATAAAAAGCGCGTCTGTCGTTTCCTTTCCTGGCATAAATCCAAACTGCATTTCGGCAATCTTCACTTTCTTCGTCATCCTCCTCTCCAACACCCTTTCAAATACCTTCATTCCATGCTCCAATAACTTTATTGCTCGATACGAGCCACAGTCCAGTGGGTCACCTTTCCCCTTGTATAGAGGGACGATGGTACTCAGTTCCCAATCCACTGGAATGCGGCCTTCTTTCACCACCAGATTGCAGATCTCTGTCATTCTCTTCACACCCCAATTTCCCGCTGCCTTCAACATATCTCCCACAACTCCCGTCAGCCCTCCCGCTTTTCTACACTTCATTGCTTTTATTGCTCCTCAACTTCCTTCTCAGTTATCTTCTCTGCCGGTCCGAAAACTGGGTTACTCTCTATGTTGCCATCCCATTCATTCTCTGCATTCAACAGTATTTCCATATATCTCTTCCATCTTCCTTTAATTCCATCTGGGTCCACAACGATTTGTCCCACGTCATCCTTCAAGCAAATCATCCCCATCGCATCACACCTCTCTTTCGCTATCTGCTTTGCAATCCTGAATATCGCTCTCTGACCCTTTTCCCAATCCAAGCGTTCTCCGAAGATTTTCCTACATGCCTCCGCGGCCTTTGCTCCCCCTTTCTTTGCAGCCTTCTAAGCTGCCTTATAACTTTCATGCTCTACCTTTTCTGCCCCCATACGCTTCGCCTTCTGCCACTCCTTGAACTTCTTCCTCTTCTCGTCAAGCTTCTTTCCAACTTCATCATCCCACCACCATGTTTCGAGTGCCTCGGTGGTCCTTTTGTCAATCCATGTACCTCACCAACGGCTCCCAACAGACTATCTTTCATTGACATCCAACCACATTCAAGCTCAACCACATCATCCTCTACCATACTCACCCTCTCTTTTAATGCCTCCCTCACTGTCACCTCTTTCAACCTCCACACCTTCATTCTCACCTTTTGATACTGATGGTTAGTTAAGCGTCCTTGACAATGAATTGCTTCCTGCGCTTTCCCGCTAAAAATCACATGTAGTTCATGCTGCGTATGAACCATCGGAGCACAGGAAGAAGGCAGTACATCGGCAACAGTGAGGAGCAACCGCGAGCGGCGCGTGATTGGTCTGGACACCAGACAATCATCAGAATTATTGGTGGCATGCTCATCCGAGTTGGTGCAAGGTGTGAGGTTCAGGACATACCAGCTTTCTCTTTCTCTTTTCCTCGATGCATGCAGTGCCAGCTACCTCAGAGTTGTGAAGTCACTAAAGGTTCAGAGGGTGGGTCTGTAACGTTGTGGATAATATGGATGTATACATACTCTACATAATTGTGAATGTAACAGCCATTATTTCTCCCTTTGTAAAATTTGGCTGATTCTTGTGTACTAAAAGGCCTTTTCCGAAGAAACGGTGTCCTGATTGATTTTGATTGCGGCAGAAGATAACCACATCAATCGGGCTTCGTAAGCATTCAAAGCGGTTATGCAACAAGAGGGCCCATTAGGCCAACTAGTTAAGGTTGATTATGTCATCATCGGCACAGTACCTGCTCATACTCGGGCTTTTTCGTGTATGGTAACAAAACATTTTCTAAGGAAACATTTCCTTTGCAAGAACGGAATTGACACTGTTTGGGATTGTTGGGCCACGTCACAATCAGGTCTTGCACCTCAGACTTATCTCAAAGATGGTACCACACCTTAGTCTTCTGCCATTTTTATTTCCTCCCCACTGAATAGTCTTGCATGACAATGTTGGTGCAGCTGTCATTGCAGAGATTAACAAAACCTGGCCAGTCTATCCATGATGCTTGACCCTACCTGGTACCCTTGTGTCTTAAATTACCGAAAGATCCGGGGCCTTCTGATCTCAAGTAATCCACTTGTGAAGCAAAGGTTCCTCTTTCTGAGGGTAGAAAGTAATGTTGTGTTGTAATCTCCTTTATCATCTTTGTACCTGATTGTCTTCATGTACAGAATCAGTAAAAGTTTATAATTGAAAGGGCTGGACTTTCAAGTTGGTAGAGCCCACGTTTCAGCGAGAATCCACTCGCCTTGATCACGGCAGTTGTTGAAGTGAATGAAGAAGAAGCTTGGAAATCACCACGTAACCTCAAACGCTGGTGGTGTGAATTGGTCTGTTGGCCAATCCGGGTGTCCCGTGACGATTATAGACGATTTGGGAGAGATGTTATAGCCTGGTCCCACGACCGTGACAGATTAAATTGCAAACCGCCCCTTTTGGTGAGAGATGGTGATTCAACTCTTTCCCAAATGGATTCCTTTACACATCGAGCAATCCACTTTTTTTCTCTGTCCAATATGACCGATGATAGCAATGTAGAAGGGAGCAGGATAGCTGTTTTTCTGCTGCCTCAGGGAGTGATGTCCCTGCATTATGCAAGTGACTCGGCTTGCTCCGGCTGACAATACCTTGTATGGGCCCTTTGTCCAGGTTAACGGATCCCCACTGCTTTGTGGGGGAAGCCTCTTCGGGCAAAGGCTATGAGAAGGACAATCAGATATCAACCACACCTGTCGGTCAGCCTGGGCAGGGCTGCAGTGTGGATAAATGTGCCCATGAAAGTCAATGGTGGTGCCAATTTGGCATGAGATTTCTCGATGAACGGTCACGACAAATCAGGAAGTGAATGCAAATGAAGTCAAAAGCATCAACCCTTTAATTTTACCTCACCCTCGGCCCAGACAAAGGCCATTGCAGATAAATTGTTGAGATTTTCACCATTACTCCAGACAGGATTTCCGCATTTCACGGCTATCTCGAGACCCGGTGGGGTCTCGCGGTCCGGACCAGTCTCAAAAATCTCCGCATCGAGGTCCTCTCCAGTATAGTTTTTATTTGGTCCAAATCGGACTAGTGGTTTGGGAGAAAATTGCAATTTTGTGATCTATGACGTCATCCGCTGCGGCGGTACGTGAATCGCAATGCAAAGACGTTTATTCAAAAAATTTTGGCTTGCCCCGCCGCATCCAGAACAAATAGCGAGGTCCGACTGGTACACTCGGCTTCTCCGGGGTCATATCTAGTACCTCTAATTCGTGGGTATATGGGACCCTCCGGTAGGCTGCCAGAACCTGACAAACTAGGTACCGCGATCGAACGCGGCACTTCCGCATTGCGAACACATGACACACGTCCATTCACTTTCTACAGTTTGGTGGCACGTCGTGGATATCTCGGGAACCAGAGGGTTCCCTAGGACCAGACCGGTATCAAAATGTCCGCCTCGGGCTCCTCTTCAAGATAGCGTTTATGTGATAGCAATCGGACCAGCGGTTCGCCCGCAAGTTGCAAATTCGTGACCTATGACTTCATCGGACCACCGCCGCAATTTGTCACCTGGGCTAATCCGTGCAGAGCCTCCGTGGGGACACTCGAGCACCTGCTTTGTTGTCATGAAGTGCGCATGGGGGAAGGAACGTGGTTAACGACGTCATCGGTGCCTTAAGTTTGACGTCATAATTCGTCAACACACAATAACTTTGAAATTTCTTGACTGTGATGTACTCTACAATTATATCGGAAAATGTAAATTTATGACGTCATTGGTCACGTGGTCAGGCAGCTATTTTGGATTTTAAATAAAGAAACCTAAAAAAAAAAAGTTTGGGGTCACTGTTGAGTCATTCGCTAGCATCCTGGTTTGCCCAACCCCGGTTTTACCTGGGGTGACGAAAGGCAGGCCTGAAACGAGGCATCGTCACACATGTTGCAGGTGGCGCAGCCGCTGACGGCAAGTTGAAGGGCCGGCGACCACGCACCGGACCACGCTCAGGACCACGCATCGGACGACGATCCGCACCATGCACAATACAACGATCCGCACCACGTACCGGACAACGATCCGCACCATGCACAGTACCACACACCGGAATTCGCCCCGATGCACTCTCCGTCCTACGTTCCGCAGCTGATGCCCCGGCGCACCTGTCGCATCCCACACCCCGTACCGCCGCTCGGTGCACATGCACACCGTCGGTGCGGCTTTTGGTGAATTTGTCCTCTCAACCCTCCATTTGTCCCCGTACCATACCCTCGGTCACCACTGCCAGCACATCCATCCGATGCACCTCACCCATGATTCCACCACACCCATCCGATCCACCTCACACATGATTCCACCAAACCCATGCGATTGACCACAACCATGATTTCACCACACCCGTCCATCCGTTCGACCACACCCATGATGGAGCCACACCCATTTTATTGCACAGAATGATTGCACAGCCACACAGAAATATTGCACAGCCACACCCACACCCATGATTTAAGGAAACAAGATGAAAGAAATTGAAAACGCCAAAATATCCCTGATATTGTCACTTGTCCTGGACGTCAGATTCCTGATACAAAATTTTCATGATGGAACTTAATTCAACCACATTTGGTTGTTGCATTTTAAATGCCAGCATGACTGTGACACCTTGGGTCTGTTGCTGCTGGTTGACAGGGTTTTCATCATCTTTTGAAGTACAAGGCTGGCTGGGTTAATTCAACTAGATGCCTTGCGAAGCGAAGATTAGTTGGCGTTTTTTTTTCCACCTGTTTCAAAAAGACCTAAATTCCGTTTGATGTTATCAATGGAAACAGAAGCATTTATTAATGCACTTGAATTGGAGAAAATGAAATTTTCCTCGAGTTTTCGCACCTAAAATCCTCCATGGTGTCTGCACCTAAATCCCTGAGATTTGGTGTCCTTGTGTGTGTTTGGCTGGTGGTTTGATCAATAACCATTCCTCTGGGATATTGTAAGGAGTAATATTAAGAAGCAGAAGGCTTTTATTAGGTTTCAATTCGTTTCGGAGTAAGAAGAGGCAAGTTAAGAAAAATAGCCTGGCTCGGCGTGCTCCGCGCGCTTCACCACATTTTGCTTCAGAGGGATAGGCATCTTTGACCATGCCTACTTTCTCAGGGAGTGAGGGATGGTGGGAATGGTGACTGTGGGCGGTGATGGTGGATTTGGGGTTGTGGGGAATGGTGGAGGGGGAATGGGGTGGATGGTGCTTGGGGGAGGAGGCAGGGGGGTTGGTGGGGGAGGGCGGCCAAATATATTGTTGCGGATCTCCTGAAGCCCATCGACGTACAAAGGGGGGTAAAACCCCTTGTCCCCCTCGGGTCTCCGTGTCCACGAGGCCGAGTCGCCACTCCCGTAGCGAGTGTGGAAAAAGGTATCGGGTCGATTCCACACGTACCTTTGGTACCCACGCTGCCACGAAAACGGGGACCGGACCTCGCGCAAGCCACGCTAATTGAGAACGCCAAGCGGTTTGCGTATCACGTGACTCGTGCCGTTACTTTTATTGAACCCGATTCGAGCGGTTTTATTCGTGCGATGCTATTCCAAGAGATGGAAATGACGGGGACGATCAAATAGAAGGAATAACAGGTTTATTTACAATGTACAGGGTGAAGAGACAGAACAGATGCTTAACAGTTTTAACTTATTCCCAGACAAAGGGCCCACTCACCCACACGGGGAAAAGGAGGAAGGAAATGTTCGCGCACCCAAACGCGGCCTGGCGCCGTTCACTCCGGACAGCTCGCCCGGCGTGGCCCTTGGTTGTTCACGGCACGTGTGCTGGGAGCGCAGGCAAGGAGATTGCGCGTCTGTGGCCCGGAATGGGTCATCTTCACACAGTGCAGTTAATACAGGCAGCAGCAGAGCGCAGGGCACAGGGAGAGTTTGTGTACAGCGACTATAACAAGCCAGGCACTTTACTCGTGCTACGACAATGTCTCATTCTCACGATGAACCAACCACGAACCTTGGGTGACTCACCCGTTCTGACTCTCTCTCCGACTCTTTCGGGGCGACTCTCTCTGACTCCTTCGGGGCAACTCTCTCTGATGCGGGCGGCTCGAGGCAGGGTTTTATATAGCCCCTCCCCGGTCCTACCCGAATGTTCCAAGCCCCTCCTCTCACCGCCATTGTGAGCCACTCCCATTGAGCTCTGATTGGCGGCTCGCTGCTTACCTGCCATTCCCTGCAGCTCCTCCCTTCGGCCCTGCCAGACCTGTTCCAGGCCGAGCACATGGCATTCTAGCCCAATTGAGGCCTACACTTACTGGCCTGCTCAATGCAAACTAACACAGGAAAGTAGACTACGCTTACATTTACGAAGAAATAACAGAACTAAAGCGAGGCTACATGTTGTGGTGCGACTACCTACGAGGGGGGGAGGGGGGGGTCATTCCTTATTCACAAAACTGCAACACCACACCCCTCTCTCACCAGACTCGGCCCGAGTCGACCCCAACAATGGAACGACCGGTAGAGCCTGGCGTGCAAATTTAACCATTACTTTTAAATGTGACACATAGGTGTAATCCCTCTCACATTTATTCTGACCTATGTGTGCGACATTTTTAACACGAAATATGTCCCCCCTATTGCGTTGAGCAGCTACTCTAACAGATTCACACCCACAACTACCCGAGTATTTCCGGAATTTCAAACGACACACAGCCGGTGGGCACATTATTTTATTTACAAGCACAGAACTTAACTTTATTTACAATGCTATGACCCAGGACCTGCACTTTAGGAAGAGAGAATTGGCGGGGAGAAAAACACACTCATTATGGCACTTGCTGCTTGCATCTTGCTTTTTCCATCTTCTGTGTGCGGTTAACAAAACCGGCTGGCCCTGACCGGCATACAGGCCATTTGACGCATCAGGGCCATCTAATCTTACACATCTTCTTCATACCTGGCACACGATAGTAAACGATTTCCTTTATTTTTGCTTGGCCAGCAGGGCCACTCTCACGTGGTCCAACTGCATGGCATCAGTGCCACTCAACAAGTGGTCCGAAGGTGCAAGATGATTTTGCAGCAAGATGCTGCATAGCAGAGGTGCAAGGCCACAAGGCTTGTGGTCCATAAGTGTGATAAGGTGCAGCAAAGTGGGGTTGGCAACAAAGTGCTGCACAGATCGGCTGCACAGACAAAAACAAGGGTGCAGCAAAAGGAATGGCAGCAAGGTGCTGCACAGTTCGGCTGCCCATGTGTAGCAAGCGTGCAGCAGGATGGTTTTGGCAGCAAAGTGCTGCACACTTCGGCTGCCCAGGTGCGACACGGCAGAATGGATGCTGCACAGTTCGGCCTCCAAAATGGTCCTGGGGCGGGGAGGGCAGATGAGGCACAACAAGCAGAACGGAAAAGACACAGTGGCACACAAAAAACAAGGCGACCAGGCATCACCATGCCTGGTGCGGTGTGAGGGACGCGGTAGAGCGAGCAGAGCAAACTCGTCCCTAACCGTCCGCACCCCCCACCTTTGGCTACACTACCCTAACCCCCCTTGTATTTACAATCCGTCTCTACGTCTTGTCTCCCATATCCCCCTCTATACCAAATTCGTCCCCAACTCCCTCCCAGGAAGGAAGGGATGGAACAACAACAATGTCTCACTTACGTCGTGATGCGTCTCACTACTCAATCAGCCCACAGAGCCTCGGTGTGGAGCTCGTCCTCCTCGGTGACTGGCTGTGGATGGTGCAAAGGAATTTGTCGTCCTCACCACTCTACTGACATTTACACTATTATACTGCCCAGGGTTGTACCCTGCCAATCAGCCTCTTTAAACTATGTTGTTCTAAGAACCCGAATTCCCATTGCTCCACTGTGGTGCCCTCCAAATTTGGGTCTCACCCCACGAATTTTCTCACTGTGCCCTCGCACAATTTCGGGGCTGGGTCGTGTGGCTCTCCCAGCAGGTCTACCTACCTGCGCACCTCCGCCACTGAAGCCGCCTCCCGAGCTTGCCTGCTCCTGCGACTACCTAACCGGGGAAGGCCCTCCCTGGCTCTTACCCCCTCTATGCCCACCTTGGCATCGGGCAACCCGGGTCTCCTCCTGCGATCCTCGGGCCCCACTCACAACTACCCTAACCGGCTCCCAGAGCCGACCTGCGGCCTCACCTGGCCGACAAACTGCAAGTGGCGGAGTGCCCCAATAACCATTCGCACCAATTAAGCCACACGCCCAGCCATGTCACTGACTACTGCACCCCCCAAAACACTTCGTACCACTGCCCGCACCACAGGTGTCAATATCCATGTAATTTACCTATGCCCTCTACCTGGCTTTACACTACCACCCCGGGCTTTCGTGAATGGGTTCCACTCCCCCCATTCGATCCTTCGCACCATGCATTCCACACCTTTTACTTTCACACACCATTTATTTTGCACACACCTCAACACAATTCCATTTATTTTCCAGACACAATTCCTCACTCACACAGCATCATCTACCTACCTAATATCCCCTACAACTCGTGCTTCCCTCGTCTTCCCTTACACTATTCACTCCCTTTTCTTTAACGACCACCTAAACTCTCTACGTCCCCTCTATAGTTCAGGTGTCCCTACTTAAATCTCATGTCCTGAAGGTCTTCTAAAACCCTATCAGTTATCCTAGCCCTCCCTCGGCTCGCTTCGGTGCCCCATGGAGGCAACCATTGCTGGCACCTCCATGTGCATATCACTGCCATTCCCCTAAGCTAATGCTCATGCCCCCCCCCCCCATGGGAGGAAAGGTGACACTACCGTTCTCCCACGTGGGGTACACTACTCTCCCCAGTCCTCTAAACTATGAGCATCTCCAAGTGGATGTTCATTGTCATCGCTCGGCCTCGAAGGGCCGTGCGATCCATGCGGGTGGTTGGTCGCCTGTATAGGGTGTCCGTCCGGCATTTTTGATCCAAGGGGGGGGGGGAGGGTGCAATTGATGGGCGCAAGTGCCGGGCTCCATCCCTGCGCGGGGCTTCGCGGTGCCACGCACGATGACCCAGCCGGCCACGGTCAAAGCACCGCGCCCTAAAGGGTGTGTGGCTCCGAAAGCTCCTACCTTCCCTTGAACCCGGCCGATCGCCCTTGCCGCCATACGGCACCAACCATACAGTGCGGGGGCCGGAGGCACGAATCGTGCACGCCGGTCCTCGTGAGACCGGCGCGGCACTGATCCCCTCCGGTCGCTGCAGCACACAACTCACCGGGGGCTTGCGTACGCTACTCGTCCCGCGAAGCTCTTCACCCCCGGTCGGTGCCGATGCTTGAGCCACGTCCTCATGACTCACGACCCACTCCACACTCGCACACTCAGGCGCCCACACGCCTCCCACACACTCCGTTATCGCACACTCGGGTGCACACGCTTCCCACACACACTCCAGTGTGCACTCTTTTTCCACACACTCGGTCTTCACACACTCTGGTGCACACTCGTCTCTTACACACTCCGTTGTACACTCCGGTGCACACTCCTCCCACACACACTCCGGTGTGCCTTCTTTTTCCACACACTAAGTTCTCGCACACTCCGTACTCATACCTGCACACCTAGGTGCACTCCCGCCTTTCACACACTTCAGTACACCCTCCTTCTCCACACACTCCAGTACGCACTCTCTCTCACACCGCACAATGGGCCCTTCGCAAATCGTACCACCCTCACTCGTACACCGCACAATGGGCCCTTCGCAAATCGTACCACCCTCACTCGGACTTGTACAACGCACAATGGGCCCATCGCGAACGCCCGGGTCTCGCTTCTCTCCCAAGCGCGCCAAGCACCCGTTCGTGCCATTTTTACCCACCTTGGGGCCCTCCTTCTCCGCCAGCACCTGCAAACTTTTTATTTCATCAGCAAGCACGGCATCACGGTGCAAACACAGACTTTGTTCAGGCTCCATCACCACGTCCCGTGATTTGCTCCCCGATTATCCTGTCTCTTCGGCCCCAATTGTTACTTCTTTTTCTACCACGACGATCATCGGCGCCCCTAAAATTTTCTTTTCCAAATCGGCCTTCGCCGGCGCCCCCAAAATTATATTTTCCAATGCGACGATCATCGGCTCCTCTACACCCCGCGTCGCGACTCCCATAGCCCCGGTCAACTTGGCTGTCCCGCCGCTCTAGCTCGCTCCCCACGTGTTCTCCGCACCGTGTCACCTTGTCGCGTACCACCGCGACCTTCCCGCTCAACCTGCGCCCAATGTCCTCCCCTGCCTTTTTCATGTCCCTCTTTGACACTTCCCTCATCTTCTGCATATCACACCTGGACTCCTCCCTCAATTTTTCCATGTTATCCCTTTGGGTGTCCATTTTGTTTTCGAACCCTTTCATTTCCCGCGTGGTTTTGTCCCCCAGGGCATCCATTCGATTAGCCAATCGATCTCCCTCCATTTTCATGGATGCCTGTATTTGAGCTGAGTAGTTCGATGCTAATCCCGGCTTGCACAGCGGGCCTGGCTTCCGCCGCCACGTGCGGGGCGCCGCCATTCTCTTCACCAGCGACCGCCCCCTCATCTACTGCCTCAACTACTAACTGTCCCTGTTGGTCCTGGGCCATTAATTCTTCCCCTACTACACCCACCGGCATTTGACTGCCTTGGCCAGACATCGTACGAATATAATTTGATTTTTGGAACTAAATTTCGTTCGGTCGTAATTTCGAGTGCGTGAAGCGCACTCTAGGTCCAATTATCCCACTCCTGACACCAATTTGTTGCAGATCTCCCGAAGCCCGTCGACGTACAAAGGGGGGTTAAACCCCTTTTCCCCCTCGGGTCTTCGTGTCCAAGAGGCCGTGTCGCCACTCCCCTAGCGAGCGTGGAAAAGGGTATTGGGTCGAATCCACAAGTACCTTTGGTACCCACGCTGCCATGAAAACGGGGACAGGACCTCGCACAAGCCACGCTAATCGAGTACGCCAAGCGGTTTGTGTATCATGTGACTCGTGCCGTCACTTTTATTGAACCCGATTTGAGCGGTTTTATTCGTGCGATGCCAGGCCAATAGATGGAACTGACGCGGACGATCAAATAGAAGGAATAACAGGTGTATTTACAATGTACAGGGCGAAGAGACAGAGCAGATGCTTAACAGTTTTAACTTATCTCCAGACAAAGGGCCCACTCACTCACGCAGGGAAAAGGAGGAAGGAAAAGTTCACGCTCCCAAACGCGTCCTGGCGCCGTTCACTCTGGACAGCTCGCCCCGTGTGGCCCTCAGTTGTTCACGGCACGTGTGCTGGGAGCGCAGGCAAGGAGATCGCGCGTCTGTGGCCCGGAATGGGTCGTCTTCACACAGTGCGGTTAATACAGGCAGCAGCAGAGCGCAGGGCACAGGGAGAGTTTGTGTGCAGCGACTACAACAAGCCAGGCACTTTACTCGTGCTACGACAATGTATCTTTCTCATTATGAACCAACCACGAACCTTGGGTGACTCACTCGTTATGTCTCTCTCTCCGACTTTCGGGGCGACTCTCTCTGACTCCTTCGGGGCGACTCTCTCTGAGGCGGGGGGCTCGAGGCAGGGTTTTATATAGCCCCTCCCCGGTCCTACGTGAATGTTCCAAGCCCCTCCTCTCGCCGCCGTTGTGAGCCACTCCCCTTGAGCTCTGATTGGCGGCTCGCTGCTTACCGGCCACTCCCTGCAGCTCATCCCATCGGACTTGCCAGACTTGTTCCAGGCCGAGCACATGGCATTCTAACCCAATTGAGGCCTACACTTACTGGCCTGCTCAACGCAAACTAACACAGGAAAGGAGACTATGCTTACATTTACAAAGAAATAACTGAACTAAAGTGAGGCTACATGTTGTGGTGCGACTACCTACGAGGTGGGGTCATTCTTTATTCACAAAACCGCAACAATATTTTGTGCTCTGATTGAATATACACTGTAAATCAGAACCCAACACGTATCAATAAAAAGGAACCGAGTCCAAATTTATATTTATTTTAAATGATCAGTTAGAGCTGGAAGGGAAGGTCAATACAAATTTATCAAAAACTGGATGGGAAAGTTGACCTTACAGCCTCACAGAGCAGATGTGCCCCCAGTACACAACTTACTTTCGACTTTCAGCCGAGTTTTTACGTCATATTTTCTTTTGCTCATATCACCATCTCGATCTCAAGTTGTCAAGTCAAAGTAACAAAAAAAGTAGCACTGATGAATACGGGTAAGTTCCGAATGTGTTTCTTAGGTTAGCTTCAAATATTGTCGAGGGCCGATGAGGACCAGCCCTGGACAGATAGCCGAACAGTTAACTCCGAGGCGTCAGTTCGAAACTTGGCGGAATTATTTTTGGCGCGCAAGTGCGAAGAAAACCAGGGTCTTACCTGTACGATGGAATCACAGGGCTTATTTTTCGAACCCACAAACAAATAAACACACACGTCAAGGAAAATTCACAATACAAGAATGAAATGCCAAAAAAAAAAAATTCAATGAAATAATTGTGAGATGATAAAATGTCAAAATTAATGTGGACGTAAAAAAAAACTATAACTCCTAATTTGGGGATCCTCCATTCAGACACAATTACAGACAAGGGAATGATAAAAGACTTCCTCCTCCAGCCTTTCCGTGCTCCACAAGGCCCCGATAAATCTCTCAGGTTCACACAGCACGAAGCGCAGCCTCCTCGAGCCAGGCCAGAACAAAAGAGAGCCAAAAAGACGGATTCTTCCTCGCGAAGGTGACTGCCCCGGATCGCTCTTGATCAACCTTTTTCCAAAGGCGCTCACGAGCCAAAGATGCGCCACCGCCCACGACCAAGCCCAGACCCGAGAGCGATGACTTCTGCGACCGCCCGCCACACAACCAGTACCAGAGAGAGTGAGGAGGGGGTGGGGTTGGGTGGGTGGGCACACCCTCCTTTGACCAGTTTCTCCCTTTGTCCTTTCGGGCCATTTTTCGATGAAAATGGAGTACTGCACATTGTGCTTTTTAAAAATGATGCATTTTTCACAGTAATAATGTTTATTGATGGTTTTCTAAATTGTCTTTGCAGAGAATCAATTGAAAATGGTTTCTTATTCCAAGTCAAGTTCCCAATTATGTCAAGCAACACCAAGACGTGAGATGCCATACAAGTGCACTGTGTGCAGCAAGGAATTTTCTTGGTTAGCATCCTTGAATTATCAGAGAGTAGAACACGCAGAAGAGAAGCCTTGTAAATTTCCTGTGTGCAGCAAGAATTTTGCTCGTTCATCATTTTTACAAACGCATCAATGGATACACACAGAAGAGACACCCAACCTGTGTTCTGTACACAACAAGGCGTTTCCTTTTGTTTCACATTTGAAAAAGCATCGATGGATGCACACGGGAGAGAAACCTTTCAAGTGCACTGTGTGCAACAATGAATTTTCTTGGTTAGCATCCTTGAATCATCAAAAACTAAAACACCCAGGAGAGAGGCCTTATAAATGTCCTGTGTGCGGCAAGGATTTTGCTCATTCATCATCTTTAAAAGTACATCAAAGAACACACACAGGAGAGAGGCCTTATAAATGTACTATGTGTGGGAAGGATTTTGCTCATTCATCATATTTACAAAGACATCAAAGAACACACACAGGAGAGAGGCCTTATAAATGTACTGTGTGCGGGCAGGATTTTGCTCGGTCGTCATATTTAAAAGTACATCAAAGAACACACACAGGAGAGAGGCCTTATAAATGTTCTGTGTGTGGGAAGGATTTTCCTCAATCATCACATTTACAAACACATCAAAGAAAACACACAGGAGAGAGGCCTTATAAATGTACTGTGTGTGGGAAGGATTTTGCTCGTTCATCACATTTACAAAGTCATCAAAGAACTCACACAGGAGAGAAGCCTTACCAGTGCTCTGAATGCCTCAAGGCTTTTACTCATCTCTTCAATTTGAAGCGACATCAAATAATACACCAGAGATAAACCTTTCAAGTGCTCTGAATGTTTCAATGCTTTTGTTGACTTCTCCAATTTGAAGTGGCATCAAATAATACACACTGGAGAGATGCCCTACACATGTTCTGTGTGCACCAAGGCATTGTTGTATCAATCCAAATTGAAGCGGCATCAAAAATCCATGCACAAGAGACAAAGTAGAGAAGACCTACAGGTTAAGCCTGACAGATCTTCAAGAAGATGGCACGTTTGATCCAATTCACCACCATCTCAAGTCACTCCACTCTACTCTCCCCTCATCTAATCCGTGATATTTTGTACCCCTGTTAACAACCCACTCCAAACCCTTCTCCAAATTTTCTTCTGTATCCATCTTGTCGACCCCATGCATCCGCCACTACCCATCTTTCCTTCATACTCGTCTTATTTGCCCAACTCTCCCTCTATTTTATCCTTCACCTCTGCTGTTGGTGTTTCCCACCCATTCCTCCTCCCCCTGTTTCTCCTGCTCCTTTGGTTCTGTTGTTTCCTGATCCTTTCAGTGTTCTTGCTCTTGACTTTTATTCAAAAAAGTGTAGGTTCTGTAAGGTAGAAACAGAAAATACCGGTCACCTTCTTTCAGGATATGAAAAAACAACTGTCTGAATAACTGCATACACAAAAGGACAGCAATGTGTGCAACGTACACCATTGCGACATCTGAAAAAATTTCAACATCTGGGTCTCAGAAAAAATCAAGGAAGCATGAACCAAAAGCGATTGGTTGAACATGAGGATGCAGTCCTCACGTGTGACCAAATTATCCCATCAATTCTGAACAGAGAAAACAAAGCATTGCGACAGGACATTGTACTTGTGCATGAAAAGGAAAAGATGGCATTGCTAATCAAGGGTTCAGTAACCAGCGACTTTGATCGAAGGAATGTGGAAATCAGGAAATTGACCAAGTAATCAGCATCTGAAAAATGAGGCCAATACACCTGGAAGCTGTAGAATTCTGACAAAATGGGATTGATAAAGAACCTCTCTTAGAACTTTAAAACAGTCCCCAGGAATAGTTGGACAAACTAAAAACAATTGGAGGCTGTCTGTGGTACAATGACAATCCTGGAAATAATCCTCAGAATAAAACATTGAGAAGACTTTTTCACAATTTGGATTGTGAAACATGATATTTTTTCGAACTGGAGGTGGCTACTTTGAGTTCCACCTTCATTCCACCTTCTGAAAACTGCACATGGATATTCCAACAAACGAGAGCAGCCCTTCTTGTGTTCTGATTCTAATAAGTATTTTCCCATTTATCATGATAAGAAATGCATTGAAGGATAGACAAAGCAAAGAAGCTTTTGCTGGTGTCCCTCATTTGTGGATGGTAAAATGCATGCACCCTGCCAAGCTAAATCCCTAAATAATCAAACTCATTGAGGAAGCAACGGAGCTCTGGAATACCACATTGATATTGCAGCACTGAGACGGAAAAATCGACACATGACAAAATGGGTGCTGACAAAAATGGGAATGATAACACCAGAAGTGAAGATACCACATGTGTTCTTCCAGGGTGACTGTCTCTCTCCCTCTTGTTTTGCCGAGCTCTGGACCTACTGAGCAAACTCATTGATGATCAAGGACAGGGATACACCCGAACATCTGACAGTATAATGTGCAATGGGTCAGGAAAAGTGACACATCCAATGTATATTAATGATTTAATGTTCTTCGAACCAAACGACGGAAAATTTGCAGAACCATAAAAACGAGTAAAATGGTATTCAGACGACTTGTAAAATGCTGCTAAATGTGCGGAGTGCACATTCATAAGAGGTTGACCAACAAAATTGGATAAAATAAATATCGACCTCAGAACAACAATGCAGGAGCAAGAAAATAAAACATCATGCATGTACCTCAGAGAAGAAGAGTGTGACCAACTATTTCGCAAAACAATTGCGGAAAACAATTGACAGAGAATATCTGCAGTGAACGAGGCAAATTCTAAAAACACATCTCTTCCCAAGAAATAAAATGGAACTTGAAAACCACCCCGCAGTGCCAGTTTTCCAACATATTGTTGTAGTTTTGTATTCTCTGGGATATTGAAGCACATATACATAGAGTAAAGCGAGTTATATCGTAGTATTCTGTTTCGCTATTCAGGATATATTGCATTAATGTGAGCAGATATGCAGTAAGAGTGCTTCGTTGGAAATCGCATTTGTACGTTTCCTCTTCCATACACTCTCTGCATTCATGTCGTATGTTACATGCACCATCTACATTCCCTCCGCCAAATAATCCTTGCTCACACAGCCTGCCATAGTGAAACCCCCAGCTTCAACACCACATACAGCTGCACCAAATCGGATTGGTGAACACCTGAGACCAATTGACCATCTCAAGGGAGACAGTGCATCAGAACTGTGAAGGCCAATCAACAGTTGTCATCAGGATTTGGGGTACTGAAACACCAATCAGGTACGAGGGGGAAGGATCTGTCGGCAGGCAAGCTCCTCCGACTGACTGGGGGAGAGGGGTGGAGATCTGCAATGTGAGTAGGTGGGTGCAGATTCTAATAAAACGCGAGAGCCGAGCTCACGAACAAACGACAGGACACGTTACGAGTCACCAGCCCTCCTTGAACCCCGTTCAAATTCTCCTTGTGCATATTCTCATCCGACCAGCCTTCATCCATGTTTTCTCTGTATTCCTCTTTCTTCCTTTGTTGTTCACAGTCTGCTTTCCATGTCGTTTCATTTCTTTGTTCACTTTCTTTGATTCTCACGCTTTATTTCTCTTACACTTCCAATACCTCTTGCCCCTTTGGACCTTTGCATTGAATCCAGCTTGTTAAGCTGCGCCACCTGAACAGACAAATTCCCGCTTCGCCTTTTGATACTGATGGTTAGTTAAGCGTCGGTGACACAATGAATTGCTTCCTGCACCTTCCCGCTAAAAATCACATGTAGTTCATGCTGCATATGAACCAGCAGCACATGAAGGAGGCAGTACATCGGGAACAGTGAGGAGTGACCGCGAGCGGAGCGTGATTGGTCTGGACACCAGACAATCATCAGAATTATTGGTGGCACATGCTCATCCGAGTTGGTGCAAGGTGTGAGGGGGCAGAACACACCAGCTTTCTCTCTCTATTGCTCTTATCCCAGATGAATGTGGTGCCAGCTACCTCACAGAGTTGTGAAGTCATTGTTAAAGTTCAGAGGGCAGGTCTGTCATGTTGTGGATAATGTGGATGTATACATACTCTGCATAATTGTGAATGTAACAGCCATTATTTCTCCCTTTTCTAAAATTTGGCTGATTCTTGTGAACTAAAAGGCCTTTTCCGAAGAAATTGTGTCCTGATTTATTTTTATTGCGGCATCGGATAACTGAGGGTCAATCGGGCTTTGTAAGCGCTCGAAGCGGTTACTTAACGAGTCGGTCCGCTCGGCCGACTAGTTAAGATTGGTTATGTCATCATCAACATGGTACCCGCTCATACTCGGGCTTTTTCATGTATGGTAGCACGACTTTGGGTGTGTGCGATTGGCAATCATCGTTATTTGAAGATACGCCATCCTCTCAGACTTATCCAGAGGCAACGTGCTTCTGTGGCCAAATCATGGACATTCTGAGGAGAATGTGGCAGACATCGAAGACGGCAATCCATTTCAGCCCAGACATGCTCAGCAGCCCTGCACCATATCAGCCCCACGCAGCACCAGCACTGCATCGCACCATCCCTGTGCAGCACCAACCCCACATGACCAGCTACGCACAGCATCAGCCCTGCAGAGCACCGGCCCCACATAACAGCATGTCGTGCATCGTTCAACACCACACCAGCCTGTATGGGCCATTCCGGACCCTAAAACAGCTCAAGCACGTGCTCGTTCCCTGTTGTTGTGCAAGCCCTGTTATTTATTTTTGGTGCCATCGTAGGTTGTTTTTTTTCACTTTACCTTTGTGCAAATGCCTCCCGACTCATTTGTCCTTTAAGCGCCTGATATGTCTCTATTTCTTTTCATAAACCCCATTTTAATTATTGCATGTTTTCTTGTCTTTTTACTCCCCTGCGTTGTGTCCAAAGTTTGGCATCAGAATGGAGCAATGCTTGGGATTTTGTAAAGGTTAATGAGCAGTTAATTGAATGCAGTGTGAATTTGGTAAGCTCTGCGATCTTCAGGATTGGCAAAAGCTCCTGGCAGACAGGTGGCATTAGTCAGACCCATTGCCGCGACGACTGGAGTCAGTCGTGATTCTTGGACCCTGGATCGAGTCTCCACACATCTGTCAAATTTCATGGAGAATCTTTGCTTTCAGATTGAGCATGTACGAGAAAGTGGACAAAATAGTGGAGGTTCACTTAATGACGGGCGGTGAGAAACATATTGCTATGAGGCAAGCTGGGGCCAGGGTTCGTTGAAGATGTTGGGCTTGGAAACTCTCCCACTCCTGACGTAGGTCAGAGTGACTCCACTCTGGGTTCTGAGTGGATGAGTCAGGAGGTTGGCGTGGCATCGAACCAGGAAAGTATGCTGGTGTGGGTACATGTCATAATGCAAAAAAATTGGGGGCAATAATTAAAAGTGGAATGGTGGGTTGGTTTGGAGGGGTAAATGAAGATAGGACACAAATGGGTGAGAGATAAAAGGCAAGAAAAGTTGTTCTTGAAGCATGCGGAGATCAATTGAGGGTTTGCAGAAGCCTAACGGCTGGCTTATTGTGGATTGAATCGGTACAAGCAGGGGTAGAGAGAGAGAACTCCAAGGACGTCAGGAAAAGATGGGGATTTAAATAGCGAGCTGATGTAATGTGTTTAATAAAGTGGTGTAAAAGATGCTGCAGCAATGGTGGTAAACTCTCAAAAAAAAATTCCCAAATAAATTTAAAATCTTAATTTTATTAGTCCCTTGCCCAGAGGGGACTTTAGGTTAACTTTCTGTCTGTCCGTCCATCTGCCCACCACACCTGTAGTTTTTCAGACTTTTTCCCCATAACCTTTAACATATTCAACTGAAACTTGGTACGGACATGGCTTTATTATGATAATTTGCGGAACAAGTTTAGGTTTTGGTGTATTTCCCAAATTTTACACGGAGTTATGCCCTCTTTGGTCTTAGAAAATATCACATATTTCAGTGGGTCAATTTCATGGGTCAGACACAATGGGTCATTTTTCCAGAATTTTCCCCCTTCCCTTTAACATATTCAAATGAAACTTGGTACATGGTTTTATTATGATAAATTACAGAACAAGTTTACGTTTCAAGGTATTTCATCAATTTTTTTCAATTTGTTATGGCTTTACTATGTAAAATATTGGGACTGGTAGGGACATGTATTGCAAAGCAATTCTCCCTCTTCTTTCAATTGCTTTGCATACTTGAACACTATAGAACACAAATCGCCTTTTAGCACTTTAAAAGCATTCCGTTTAGCAGTACTTGGACAAAACGTTATGGCATTTGACGTCATCACGACCAATCAAATTTGCTGCTCGCAGACCCCGCCCATGTCCTTGATTCCCAAGACTGCGTGGGATAAGGTGTTCTCTGACCTCTGGTCGGGAAGGTTTAACTTTCTGCCTTCCATGGAATGCTTCGTGCACAGATTTTACCTTTTGATGGATTAGCACAGACATATGGCCTGTTTTACATGAAAATGGAGGACATTATGCTTTTTTGTTGTTGTGACATGTTTCACAGCAATAGTGATTTCTTGATGGTTTTCTGAATTGTCTTTGCACAGAATCAATTGAAAATGGTTTCTTATTCCAAGTTAAGTTCCCAGTTGTTTAAGAGTGAAGTTTCTCTCAATCAGAACATGACACAGACTTCTTGTCGGGAAGTCAACAAATATAGCAGTGTATTGACTAAATTTGAAGGGATTGAGAAGTGCTCTGTTTGCAAGAAAACATTTATCTCATTCAAATCTTTAAAGAGATGGTCAAGCAATATGTAGATGTGTGATGCTATACAAGTGCACTGTATGCAGCTAGGAATTATATTGGTGATCATATTTGAATAACCATAAAGTAAAACACACAGCAGAGAATATAGATTTGAAAAAACACAAATGTGAATTACAAATGGGAGAATGACAAAAGAGCAGGAAGATTCAAAAAAAAGAGCTTGACAGACCATGGATCGACAAGGAAGGCTCAATGGAATGGCTAAGAATAGGTCAAATTAATTGGGATGGAGAACGAGTCGTCATAAATGCCCAAGACCAAGGACACGACACGAATGGGTTTAGGAAAATGGCGAGTTTGAGCCAATTGGACCATTTTCTTCTTTTTTTTCGGATACAAGATCGAGGCTCGTGAAAGAGCTAACATTAATCACACAAAAAGTCAAACCGACACAAACCGACACATAAAACACAAAGTAAGGGGAGCGGTAGACAAGATGGGGAGAGAGGGCGAAAGACACAAATACAACATTTGAGAGCAGGGACATCGAGAGAACTGTGGGAGGGAGAGGGCTTTGGGGGAGGTGGGAGAGGTGTAAAACATATGGACACTGCAAGGACTTCCAGGAAAGAAGTTGGAATTTCGAAAAAGTGTGTCGGGTGAATTAGCGGGGGTAGAAATGATCAAGGTTTTGGATGGGGGAAGATAAGAGATGGTGGTGAACAGCTGTTTTAAAGACCTGGAGGGAGGAGTGGGATTGAAGGGAGTGGGGGAGTTTGTTCCAGAGGCGGGAAAAAAGGGGAATAAGAGAGTGAAGGTGAGCAGAGAGCCTCGATTTTGGCAGTTTAACCATAAGAGGGTTGCTGTCAGATCTTGTGCGACCTGTAGAAATATTTGGGGGACAGAGCAGAGAGAGATCTGGGGGAGCAAGGGCGGAGAGGAGTCGGTAGAAGACAGAAAGACCACCAACCTGCCTGTGGTGAGTGAGTGAAAGGCCCTCAGAGTTAGCTTCATCGAGGGAGATTTTAATGATTCTGAAAGCTTTGGTTTCAACAGCGTGAAGTCGAGCTCGGTGTGAGGCAGGAGCACCGACCCAGAGGGGGGAACAGTATTCCATTGAGCTGCGGATGAAAGCCTTGTATGTGGTGAGGAGCTCAGGTGTACCAAGGAAGGACTTCGCACGACGGAGGATGCCCAGTTGGCGACTGGCTTTGGATGCCAGCTTGGAAATGTGGTTTTCCCACGAAAGATCATGGCAGATAGTGAGATCCAAAAGCTTGAGTGACAGAACTTCTTGGATAGGATTGTTGTGAAAGTAGATGGGAGGGTTTTCCAGTCGGTCTATTCGGAGAGACATAGTAAGAGTGTGAGATTTGTCAGGATTGAAAGACATGTTCCACTTGTTTGACCAGTCTGTGATTTTGTCCAGGTCTGCAGAGAGTGAGGAGGTTGCAGACTGCTGATCTGAGGGATGAGGAATGGAGCGGCAGATTGTGGAGTCATCAGCAAAGAGATGGAGAGTATTTTCCAGAGAGTCGGAGACATCATTGATGAAGACCAGAAAAAGCACAGGGCCCAGAACACTACCTTGGGGAACTCCAGCCAGAACAGGAAGGGGCGATGTGAGAAATCCATTCAGGGCCACACGTTGACTACAACCAGAGAGGAAGTCCGCAAGCCAAGTGTGGAGATTTCCATGGATACCAGAGGAGTAGAGTTTGGTAAGCAGAGCTGGGTGCCAGACCGTATCGAAGGCATGTGATATGTCAAGGGAGACAGCTCTGATTTCCTGTTTGGCATTTCGGACCTCCATCCATTGTTGAGACAGCAGAAGCAACATGTCCAGAGTAGAATGACCTGGTCTGAATACAAATTGATGATCGGAGAGCAAGCCATTGGAGAAGAGGAAGGATTTGATATCCGAAGCAATGATGGATTCCATGACTTTGCTGATAGTTGGGAGCAGGCTGATTGGTCTGTAGTTGCAAGGATCTGTTTTTGCACATTTTTTGAGTAAAGCGCCAATGTTTGCTGATTTCCAAGATGCTGGCAGAATCAGAGTCGAGGTTTGACAAAAACTTCTCCACCTTGTCGGGAGAGAAGGACACAGAGTCCAGGAACAGTTGGGTTCGACTGGGAAAGGTGGAAACAGAGAGAGATGGGTTTGGGACACAATATTTTGAGGCAAACACAGAGTTGAGGCATTCGGCTTTGTCACGTGCGGTGTCAACTGTGTAGCTATTTGAGGTGAGGGAGGGGATAGAGGGGGAACAAACACCAGAAACGGATTTGACCAGATGCCACCAGGATTTGGAGGAAGGGGACAGGTTTGAGAGTTCATTCTTGAGTGTGGAGAGATAGTGCTTCCTGGCACTCCTGAGGGTAGAGACACACTTGATCCGAGCTTGGTGGAAGGAACTGAGATTGCCTTCAGTTGGATTTGCCTTCCAAGAGGCAAAGGCAAGTTGTTTCAGGGCGACTGCCTCACCACAATATTCAGCATTCAAGTAAACTAAGAGCACAGAACAGTGTGTGTCAGACTAGTGGAGTAAGTGAAATGCTCAACAGACTATGGAATGAGATTTATTTACACGCAAGAAAACAAAACATGGGGGCAATACCCCTGGGTGCTTACCTGGTAGAATAAAGCAGTACATGACACTGACTGAAGATATCTGAAGCCGTGTCATGGCATTTTAACCTATTTCAATGATTGCTAGAAGACAGGGCAGCATGTACAATGAATCATACGAACGTAATCATGAGACTTTAAATGAACAAACAAACAAAATACCTATTTTGGGGGGCAACACCCCCCCCCCCCCCCCCTACCACCCAGTGTACCTCCTCAGACCCCAATTTTTCCAATGCCTTGAACAAACATTGGTACATCACAGATGATGAAGGTTGTGGTGACATTTCATTGTAATTGTGTGTGTAGTTTCTGAGAAAAAGGCAAATATCTACTTTGGGGGGTTTAAACCTGGACCGACTTTGACCCCCGTTGATCCCCTTAGACATCGATTTTCTTAGTACCGTGAACAAACATTGGTACATCATGAGTGGTGAAGGTTGTGGTCAACTCTCTTCGCAGGGCTCCTCCCTCATCTCCCTTGACGACGCTTGCCCCTCCCCCAGGTGTTGAGCTCCACCCCCGGCCAGGGAACGATTCTCGCTCCGCCCCCTCTCTTTCTGCCTGGCAGAATGTCACCCAGCACGCTCGGTGTAAGTTTACATGAGGTTTTACACACATTTCCTTCACTTTAATCCCGTTCTATCTTATCACAAGCACGACCCTCGTATCGTGCACATTTAAACACAACCTTAAGCTACATTTTCCCTGCTTATGTACATCGAGATGCCACTACATGTTACACGGTCCATACTAATTACTATTCATGTGCAATCAATCCTACAATGTGAATAGACATGGTACTGAAATACAACAAGGAAACGATGGTAAAGGACTGAAGATCCATTCATGAAACAACTTCGCTATCCCACTTCTCGCGTATTCCCCCAATCTCGCGAGAGTTTTCGAACTCCTTCAGTTCTTGAAGGCCATTTTCAGTTTTTTCCGGACCTTTCCCTCTTCTCTGGTCTCTCTCTTTCCTTCAATATCTCTAACTCCGTCATGGAATTTGGGAAGGCGGGGGTGCACCATCCCGGACGCTGTCTACATCCGGTTCATTCGCATCACTTGTGGTCACAGAAGTACAGTCGTGGCCAACAATATTGGCACCCTTGCACTTTTTTCAAATAATGCACCATTTCTTCCAGAAAATTGTTGAAATAAAAAAATATGTTGGTATCCACATTTGTATTTCTTTGGTTTGCAGTGGAGCAAAACAAAAATAGCTGAAAAAAGTACAATGTATTAACTTATTCCACACAGAAATCCTAAAATGGACCGGACAATATGATTGGCACCTTTTAGAAGTTGTTAGAAATACTTAGATTTCAAGCAGGTGATTCTCTCTTACTTTGAAATTGAACTCACCTGTGGTGAGTTGCAGGTGGCTCCAATATAAAAATCACTCATTCAACCAGTTTGAATGGAGAAAAGGAGTCATTCCGCTGTTTTGTGTCGCCGTGTGTACCACAATGAGAATGGAGAAAAGAAAGAAAAGCAGGGAATTGTCTGAGGAGGTCAGACACAAGATTGTAGCCAAGCATGGACAATTTCAAGGCTACAAGGCCATCTCCAGAAACCTTGATACTCCTGTGTCCAACGTACGCAATGTTATCAGGAAGTTTAAGGCCCATGACACTGTAGCCAACCTCCCTGGACGTGGCAGCAAGAGAAAACTTGATCAAAGATTGCAGCGAAGGATTGTTGGAATGGTGGAGAAAGCACCTCAATCAACTGCCAAACAGATTCAAGCTGTCCTCCAGACACAAAGTATGACGGTTTCAACTCCCACCAATTCAATGAAAGGAGACGCAGGAGGACACCACTACTGAAAGAGAGACATAAGAAAGCCTGACTGGAGTTTGTCAAAACACACCTGAACAAGCCAAAATCATTTTGCGAAAATGTCCTGTGGACAGATGAGACCAAATTAGAGCTTTTTTTGGACAGCACATCATCTCTATGTTTACAGAAAACAAAATGGAGCCTTCAAAGAAAAGAACACCTTCCCTACAGTCAAACATGGAGGAGGTTCAGTGATTTTTGGGGTTGTTGTGCTGCCTCTGGCACTCGGTGCCTTGAATGTGTGCATGGCATCATTAAATCAGGAGATTATCAAAGCATTTTGGAGTGCAATGTTCAACCCAGTGTCAGAAAGCTGGGTCTCCGTCGAAGGTCATGGGTCTTGCAGCAGGTCAATGACCCCAGACACGCTTCAAAAAGCATGCAGGAATGGTTCAAGACAAAATGCTGGACTGTTCTGAAGTGGCCAACAATGAATCCAGATCTAAATCCCATTGAACATCTGTGGGGAGATCTGAAAACAGCAGTTGGGAGAAGGCACCCTTGAAATCTGGGAGAACTGGAGCAGTTTGCACAAGAAGCGTGGGCCAAACTGCCAGTGGAGAGGTGTCAGAGGCTCATTCATGGCGATAGGAAGTGCTTGACTATTTTGTCCAAAGGCTGTGCTACCAAATATTAAGTCAAGGATGTCAATAATTTTGTCAATGCCATTTCTTTTTATTTTCTGATTTAAACGGATATATAAGGATAAAGGAGTCAAACAAAGTCAAATTTGAATAAAAAACAAAGGTTCTGTAATATTAACAGTGAAATAAAGAATTGTGGAGACCAAATACTTTTGTGAAATTCAACTTAGTTTTCAGAGAAAATTGTGAGTTGTTTGAAAAAAGTGCAAGGGTGCCAATATTTTTGGCCACAGTTGTACGTACTTGATAAATGCAGTACCCCTTCACAATCTGGTAAATGATGGTGAATGGTTCAACACCCGCAGATGAGCATTTCGGTTTCCCTGGTGATTTGGAGATCACCTCATCAGCGTGGCGAATCTGCCGTCTTGAAATCATGAATGAGATCATTTGGAGCAGGGACGCATCACGTGGTTCGTTTTTCCGGAACCTGCTTTATACGCGTGCATGGTAGTGTTGTTGTGTACGCTACCCCCCACTACCTTACAGTTCCCTCCGATGCGCCATGAACCGAAATGTCTCCGGTGAAGATCACAGATCGAACCCCCGGGATCCACGAGCGGTTCCGATCGAGGAAACTCGGTCGTTCCGGGAGATTCTCCCTCAGATCGCGGGTCCAGGGTCGGACCACCCGAGGATGAGGACCCGGGACCCGGCAGGGCTGTCTGAAGGCATGGGCACACTGGGCATTTGCCCAGGGGCCCCAAGTTGCACAGGGGCCCCACGATTCAAGGGGCACCATGCTGCCATATTGTTCATGAGAGATCTCTTGGTAGTGTGGATAATTACTCAACCTCTCGCTGGAAAGGCCTGGGATTAAGTTAGGAAATAAGACTGTAGCAGATTACATTTCATTTTATATGCAAATGGTATAATATGCATTAACCTTATTTCATTAAGATTTCCTCATTTATTCACTGTGTAAAATACGAAACAAGTTTCACTGCGCATCCCGATTGCCATTTGTTGAATGACGTCATGCACTTATTGTTGAAGTTGAGTTGAAGAGTCTAATTATCTACAAATAATCCGGAAGAATTCCCATGTTTTAAACGTGTAAATGACTGGAAACACAGCAATCTTATTGTAGAACATGAAAATGGAAAAGAACTTCGCAAGTGCATGATGGCATATTTGATTCGGCATAAAGAAACTGGATGTGGAGATTCTTTATTAATCAAACATCAGCGCTCAGAGCAGGATTACTGGCATAAAGTGTTGACATGTGTGGTTTCTGTCATTCGCTTTCTTGCCTCCAGAGGTTTGGCATTTCGTGGGGAGAATCAAACTATTGGGTCGGCAAAAAATGGAAACTTTTTAGGTATTCTCGAGCTGTTGAGTGAATTTGACCCTTTTTTGGAAGAGCATCTCAAACTGCATGGAAATGCTGGAAAGTGGAACCCATCATATCTATCGGCAAACATTTGTGAGGAATTTAATGAATTAATGGGTCAACATGTTCTTTGTGCTATTATGGAAGAAATAAAAGAGTCAAAGTATTATTCAATAAGTGTGGATTCCACTCCAGACGTCTCACACATTGATCAACTGACATTTACCGTCCGGTACATTCGAGGAAGTGAGCCTGTGGAGCGTTTCATCAAGTTCATCCCCATCTTTTCTCATGGAGCAAAGAATCTAGCAGACACTGTTGTGGATTTCCTGAATAGGAACAAAATTCCGCTGTCAAACTGCCGTCGTTAGTCGTATGACAATGCCTCAAATATGTCTGGACACTATACTGGATTGCAGGCACGGATCCGTCAACTGAATGAGTTCACCATCTATGTCCCCTGTGCTGGACACAGCCTGAACTTATTGGGAGTAAAAGCGGAAGTGTTGTCAACAGATTGTAAAATTCTTTGACTTTGTTCAGCGTCTGTTTTCCTTTTTCTCGGCTTCTACACATCGATGGAATGTTTTGGCATCATCTTTCGGAAAATATCATATTGGGGTCAAGCGTCTGTCTGACACGAGATGGTCGTCACATTTTGATGCTGTCCATGCTCTGCATAGAGGTTTCGAGAAAATTAAACATGCACTGGATTCAGTATCAGCTGACACTGACCAGGAAGTGAATACAAGGCGAGAGGCAGAAGGATTGAGCGAGAAAATGGAGAACATGGAAACGATTTTTCTGACAATTCTTTGGAACGACATTCTCAAAAGAGTGAGCAAAACAAGTAAGGTCCTGCAGTCAAAAGATGTGGACTTACTTGTTGCCATGAATCTTCTTGAGTCTCTGAAAACGTATCTTCACGTAATTAGAGACAAATTTAGTGAATATGAACTGAAGGCCAGGAGTAGGTGTCCAGATTCGGATTACAGCGATGTGAAGAAACGGGTGCGAAAGCGAAGTGTACATCTTACTACATATGACGGATCAGAAGAAGAGATACTTCTAAACAAAAGTGAAAAGTTCAGGGTGGAAACATTCCTTCCTGTTCTGGACTCTCTGAACTCTGACCTGACAAAACGTGCAGATGCTTATTCATGGATTGGAAATCTGTTTTCCTTCTTCAGTCAATTGAAAACGATTGGTTCTGATGAGTGAAACAAAAAGTGTGAACACTTGGCTAATGTGTATCACAAAGACCTTGATTACGGTGTTCTTCTAAATGAATGCCAGCAACTCAAGCACTATATGGTTCTTGATGAAAATTGTGAGACACTCCCTGCGTTGGTCAGAAAAATAATTTCGTACAACTTGAAATCTGTGTTTCCCAATGTTGAAATTGCACTCAGAGTGTTCATGTGCATGATGGTGACCAACTGTACAGGGGAACGTTCATTTGCAAGATTGAAGCTCACAAAGAATCAGCTTGGCAGCACAATGCGGCAGCAGCATTTGAACCGGCTTTCACTCATGTGCATGGAAAATGACATCCTGAAGACCATTGACTTCAATCCAATTATAAATCAATTCTCTGCAAAGAAATTTCGCAAACGTTTGCATAATAAGAAATAATTCATAATGCACCATCTCCCTCTGTACAGTGTACCAAATATTATTATTTATATGTTGAAATGTTTGTTTATTTCAAGGCTTATGTTATTGTTGCGGTTTTGAGAACCCACACTTGCTTGTAAATATAACATCATTAAAGGTTAAAGGTAGCACCCCATAGGTAGGCCACAAGCAACACATAGGTCATCATAGGACATAGGAAAGACATCATCCAGACTCGCCTTTCCAGGACTCGCCCAGGACGCCCGGGCACGCCCGCTCTCGCCTTTCCAGGGCTCGCCCAGGACGCCCGGGCATGTCCAGACTCGCCTTTCCAGGGCTCGCCCAGGACGCCCGAGCACGCCCGGTCTCGCCTTTCCCGGGCAAATGCTCCGGCATGATGGGTATATATATTGCTGCCCGATAAACGGGCTTTACAGAGTGTGCCGGGTTCTGTACGAATAAACATGCTTTGAACTCAACCAAATGGCCTCGTTCTCTCGCCGTCCACGACACCTAAACTGGTGTCCTCGACTACCCGCGAACGGATTCGGGGGCTGCACGACTCCTAAACTGGCGACCCCTAAACTCGGCGACCCGACTCGGTCGGGGCCGACCGACCGAGTCGACTCGTCGACTACCCCCAAACAGATTTGGGGGCTGCAAACGCACACGGCGGTTTCGATCGCGCTGCCGGAGTTTTGGAACCGGCGAGCGGCCATGTGGTTCGCGCACCGCACTCGGCTCCTCCTCTACGACCAGAGGGGCGACCCCGCTCGAGGACCCTCCGAAGGAACGCAGTTACGTGATGTGGGTGGCACTGCTGCTCATCTCTTGCGCGCGCTCTGACGTTCGCGGCACGGCTGCTTCGTTACCTTCGCACGCACTGCTGTTTGTCACCTTCGCCCAACTTCACTCTACAACTACAGCCGCAACTACTTCTCCGATCCTGCATCCTCGGGAGGCCCGCTAGGAACCTCGGCAGCCACCCCCCGAGGCCTTGAACAGCCCCTCGGTTGGGTCAACTGCTTTTCGCGTGCACCGACGCCGAGCGCTGCTCGAGCCTCTCGGCAATGCACCCGCGAACTGCAACCTCGGCAGCCTCCCCCGAGGACTTGACCAGCCCCTCGGTCGGCTCAACCCCGGTCCTACGCGCTTCACACAGCGGAGTACGTCGCGGCGAGGCCACCCCCCGTCAAAAGTTCCCCCCGCCCGACCACCCACCACCACACCGGACCCCCCCCCCACGACCCTCCAGGGGTCGCTTCGGCCGGGTCATCAGGACCCCCCTGAAATTGACCCTGCCGGTGCAAGTCGATTCTGGAGGGGCGTGTTTAGCGGTTACTGCTGGGTATACACAATCGCCTTGCACCTACCGAGGAGGTGGCCAGGGAGCGATCACCATGCCGGGCTCATCCGGGCCGCCCGGACAGGCCCAGATGCGCCTCTCCCGGGCATGCCCGGACTCGCCGTTCCCAGGCTCGCCCGGGCACGCCCGGTCTCGTCTTTCCCAGGCATGCCCAGACTCGCCTTTCTAGGGCTCGCCCAGGACGCCCGGGCATGTCCAGACACGCCTTTCCAGGACTCGCCCAGGACACCCGGGCATGCCGCTCTCGCCTTTCCAGGGCTCGCCCCGGACGCCCGGGCATGTCCAGACTCGCTTTTCCAGGACTTGCCCAGGACGCCCGGGCACGCCCGGCCTCGCCTTTCCAGGACGCCCGGGCACGCCCGCTCTCGCCTTTCCAGGGCTCGCCCAGGACGCCCGGGCATGCCCAGCCTCGCCTTGCCAGGGCTCGCCTAGGACGCCCGGGCATGCCCGCTCTCACCTTTCCAGGGCTCGCCCAGGACGCCCGGGCATGTCCAGACTCGCCTTTCCAGGACTCGCCCAGGACGCCCACCCTCGCATTTCCAGGGCTCGGCTAGGACGCCCGGGCATGCCCGCTCTCGCCTTTCCAGGGCTCGCCCAGGACGCCCGGGCATGTCCAGACTCGCCTTTCCAGGGCTCGCCCAGGACGCCCGGGCACGCCCGGTCTCGCCTTTCCCGGGCAAACGCTCCGGCATGATGGGTATATATATTGCTGCCCGATAAACGGGCTTTACAGAGTGTGCCGGGTTCTGTACGAATAAACATGCTTTGAACTCAACCAAATGGCCTCGTTCTCTCGCCGGCCACGACTCCTAAAACATCACGTATTCCTTAAATGATTTTTAAGATTCTTTCATTCACCCCCCCCCGCCCCCCCCCCTCCCCATTTACTACTGAAAAGAGTTTACCTCTGACAAGAAATAAGAATGGAAATAAATCACGAGAAAGTAATTACCTTTTTAAAATTACTTTTATTCAGCAAAGAAAACAAATTACCATTCAATAAGAACTGTTAGTGGATGCCATTACTGATCTCGTCTGCAAAATGCTGCAACATTAATAGCGTTGTTTTGTTTTGAAGAAGGAAGCAAATGATTGGGACTTGGTGTAGTGGGGGACATGTTTTTGATGATTAAACAAGTTGATGTTGATGTAGGCCTCCATTACGAGAATACAATTTGAAACTATCTGATAAGGGATTTGATATAAAGTCCAGATCTGAAGGAAAGTAGCGAGCTTAGTTGGGAATTGCATACAAATTAGGTGTTGTTCACTCCCTGACTCCTGACGCGTCCGCATACGATGCGAGTGGTTAAGATGGCGGACCTGTGTGTGCGGCAGCGTCACTTGTGTGTGTTACGTTCAGTGGGCGATGCGCTTTGCAGTGGTTGCAGGGGCGCAATTTCAGTGCTTGCCATCGTCGCGATTGTGCGGAGATACGCCCCTGCGCGCATGCGCACGTCATTAAGCACAATAGTTAGTTATTTGAATTTCCTCATCTTCTTCGAGGAAGTTCCGGAGGTTGTTTTCTGGGCGCGGAGACGGGACGGAAGTGTGTGAACTCTTGGTGTGTGTGAACTCTTGGTGTGTGCTGTGATCGTTTGGAGTAATTGTTACACTGTACGGATAATTGATGGACGTGTGCACGGCCAAACAGATGGAGAGCAAACCTCCGGTCCTCTCCGGGTAGAGGACGAATAAGAAATCTGAACGAACTGAAAATTGTATAAGCGGTGTTTCGAATTTTGTAAAATGGCGTAAAAAGTAAGAGGACTGTAAATGTATGTCACGTGGTGTAACTAGTACAACCCTTCGGCATCAGTATTGTTCGCTAATATGATAAAAGGTAATGTCACAATGTTTACAATGAGTTCGTTAACAAGACATTGCAACCGCCCTGAAAAGATCACGTGATTGACGTGTGGAATCTGCCGTGCGGAAATCGCGAATGAGATAGTTTCGTTTGTTGAGGCAACGCGTCGCGTGATTCATTTTTCCAGAGCACGTGATCGGTTTTACCAGAACACGTGCTTTGTACTCGTGTATCAGAGTGTAACACGTGACCACACACTACCTTAAATCACGGTACTTTACACGCTACCTTTCAGGCCCCTCCGATGCGCCATGAACCGAGATGTCTCCGTTCTGGGAGATTCTTCCTCAGATCGCGGGTCCAGGGTCGTTCCACCCGAGGCTGAAGACCCGGGACCAGGTACGTGTCCTTCTGTCCACACCGTCACCTTCTGGTGGTTCTTGAAAGTTTTGTTTGAATGGATTTTTTCTTTCAGGTGTTGTGAAGGTGAAGTCTGAGTACGTCGATGATCCGCTCCCTCAACCTGAAGGTTTGAACCAAAAACACACACACACGATCTGTTAATGTTGTACTTTTTATTATCGTACAAGGTCGAGGCTCATGGAAGAACTTGGACACAGAACAGATCAGGACACAACATAACAATGGGAACATCAGGAGAACTCAGAAAGGGGAACCTGAACAGCAGAGAAGAGGGGGAAAGGGGGAACATGAACAGCAGAGAAGAGGGGGAAAGAGGGAACCTTAACAGCAGAGAAGAGTGGGAAAGGGGGAACATGAACAGCAGAGAAGAGGGGGAAAGGGCTAACATGAACAGCAGAGAAGAGGGGGAAAGGGGGAACATAAACAGCAGAGAAGAGGGGGAAAGGGGGAACATGAACAGCAGAGAAGAGGGGGAAAGGGGGAACATGAACAGCAGAGAAGAGGGGGAAAGGGGGAACATGAACAGCAGAGAAGAGGGGGAAAGGGGGAACATGAACAGCAGAGAAGAGGGGGAAAGGGGGAACATGAACAGCAGAGAAGAGGGGGAAAGGGGGAACATGAACAGCAGAGAAGAGGTGGAAAGGGGGAACATGAACAGCAGAGAAGAGGGGGAAAGGGGGAACATGAACAGCAGAGAAGAGGGGGAAAGGGGGAACATGAACAGCAGAGAAGAGGGGGAAAGGGGGAACATGAACAGCAGAGAAGAGGGGAAAGAGGGAACATGAACAGCAGAGAAGAGGGGGAAAGGAGGAACATGAACAGCAGAGAAGAGGGGGGAAGGGGGAACATGAACAGCAGAGAAGAGGGGAAAGGGGGAACATGAACAGCAGAGAAGAGGGGGAAAGGGGGAACATTAACAGCAGAGAAGAGGGGGAAAGGGGGAACATTAACAGCAGAGAAGAGGGGGAAAGAGGGAACATGAACAGCAGAGAAGAGGGGGAAAGGAGGAACATGAACAGCAGAGAAGAGGGGGGAAGGGGGAACATGAACAGCAGAGAAGAGGGGGAAAGGGGGAACATGAACAGCAGAGAAGAGGGGGAAAGGGGGAACATGAACAGCAGAGAAGAGGGGGAAAGGAGGAACATGAACAGCAGAGAAGAGTGGGAAAGGAGGAACATGAACAGCAGAGAAGAGGGGGGAAGGGGGAACATGAACAGCAGAGAAGAGGGGGAAAGGAGGAACATGAACAGCAGAGAAGAGTGGGAAAGGAGGAACATGAACAGCAGAGAAGAGGGGGGAAGGGGGAACATGAACAGCAGAGAAGAGGGGAAAGGGGGAACATGAACAGCAGAGAAGAGGGGGAAAGGGGGAACATGAACAGCAGAGAAGAGGGGGAAAGGAGGAACATGAACAGCAGAGAAGAGGGGTAAGGGGGAACACGAACAGCAGAGAAGAGAGGGAAAGGGGGAACATGAACACCAGAGAAGAGGGGCAAAGGGGGAACATGAACAGCAGAAAAGAGGGGGAAAGGAGGAACATGAACAGCAGAGAAGAGGGGTAAAGGGGGAACGTGAACAGCAGAGAAGAGGGGGAAAGGGGGAACATGAACAGCATAGAAGAGGGAGAAAGGGGGAACATGAACAGCAGAGAAGAGGGGGAACATGAACAGCAGAGAAGAGGGGGAAAGAGGGAACCTGAACAGCAGAGAAGAGGGGGAAAGGGGGAACATGAACAGCAGAGAAGAGGGGGAAAGGGCTAACATGAACAGCAGAGAAGAGGGGGAAAGGGGGAACATAAACAGCAGAGAAGAGGGGGAAAGGGGGAACATGAACAGCAGAGAAGAGGGGGAAAGGGGGAACATGAACAGCAGAGAAGAGGGGGAAAGGGGGAACATGAACAGCAGAGGACAGGGGGAAAGGGGGAACATGAACAGCAGAGAAGAGGGGGAAAGGGGGAACATGAACAGCAGTGAAGAGGGGGAAAGGGGGAACATGAACAGCAGAGAAGAGGGGGAAAGGGGGAACATGAACAGCAGAGAAGAGGGGGAACATGAACAGCAGAGAAGAGGGGGAAAGAGGGAACATGAACAGCAGAGAAGAGGGGGAAAGGGAGAACATGAACAGCAGAGAAGAGTGGGAAAGGAGAAACATGAACAGCAGAGAAGAGGGGGAAAGGGGGAACATGAACAGCAGAGAAGAGGGGAAAGGGGGAACATGAACAGCAGAGAAGAGGGGGAAAGGGGGAACATGAACAGCAGAGAAGAGGGGGGAAGGGGGAACATGAACAGCAGAGAAGAGGGGGGAAAGGGGGAACATGAACAGCAGAGAAGAGGGGGAAAGGGGGAACATGAACAGCAGAGAAGAGGGGGAAAGGGGTAACATGAACAGCAGAGAAGAGGGGGAAAGGGGGAACATGAACAGCAGAGAAGAGGGGGAAAGGGGGAACATGAACAGCAGAGAAGAGGGGTACGGGGGAACATGAACAGCAGAGAAGAGGGGTACGGGGGAACATGAACAGCAGAGAAGAGGGGTAATGGGGAACATGAACAGCAGGGAAGAGGGGTAAAGGGGGAACGTGAACAGCAGAGAAGAGGGGTAAGGGGGAACATGAACAGCAGAGAAGAGGGGTAAGGGGAAACACGAACAGCAGAGAAGAGGGGTAAGGGGGGGGACATGAACAGCAGAGAAGAGGGGTCAGGGGGAACACAAACAGCAGCGAAGAGGGGGAAAGGGGGAACATGAACAGCAGAGAAGAGGGGTAAGGGGGAACATAAACAGAGAAGAGGGGGAAAGGGGGAACATGTACACAGCAGAGAAGAGGGGTAAGGGGGAACATGAACAGCAAAGAAGAGGGGTAAGGGGGGAACATGAAGAGCAGAGAAGAGGGGGAAAGGGGGCACATGAACAGCAGAGAAGAGGGGGAATTTGCGTTTTCTCACACGCATGCCATTTTAACTCGCACGGGACCCTTCACCAACGCCCGGGTGCCATATCGATCCCAATCGCGCGACAATTGTCTTCGCGCCAAACCCTCTGCCGAAAAACCTATTAGCACCATATACAGCCCGTCTCACCTTTGGGATCCACTTCTCCACGCGCACCTGCAAATCTTTATAAGGATTAGCAAGTACGGCATCAGGATGTGAGCACGGACTTTGTACAGTTTCCATTCCTTCCTCCGATTCCTGGGCTACCTCCGTTGTCTCTTCAATTTGAACTATACCCATTATTTCTTTTTCTTTATTCCCCACGACGACCGCTGGCTTTAATAAAATTCCCTCTTCTACCTCAGCGGTCGTCGGCTGCCCCTTACCCCCAGGTCGCAATTTCTACCCCGGTCCAGTTACCCGTGCTTTTCTCCACTTCGCCCAACCAGTGCTCCTCGAGTCGCGTTACTTCCTCGTGCACCCATGGGACCTGCTCGCCCAACCTGCGGTCTCTGTCCCCTTCCACCCGCTTTGCCTCATACCTGGCCTTGTCCTCCGCCAGTCCCTCATTTACTTCTTCAGTCTGGGCAGTTATGTCCTTCAATTTGTCCCCTTTTATTCTATTACAACACCCTTCAATTAGATTTCCCAATTTTTCTCTCTGAGCCCTCGTTTCGTCCCTCATTGCCCCCAATTGCTCACTGGTACTCCCCGCTTCGTCCCTCATTGCCCCCAACTGCTCGCTGGTACTCCTCGCTTCGTCCCTCATTTGGCCCCCCATTCTGTTTTCCATCCCTTTGAAATTATCGTCTGTTTTTACCATAAAGGCCATCATCTGTTTCATAAACAGGACCAGATTCATTGGCATCTCAGGCTCAGCTGCCGCAACCACGTGCGAAGCGCCGCCATTTTGTGCGCCTGAAACCCCCTCAACCACCTCCTCATTGTTCTCCTCCTCCATTTCTCCCACATACATTTCCCCGAGGTCCTGGGTTACCCCTAACCCCTCTTCTATTTCCCCCACCGGCATCCCATCGCCTTGACCATCCATGGCACGATTTTTAAATTTCGGATTTTATAAAACAAAATTTCGGCCCACTCGTAATTTGAGCGCGCTAAGCGCTTCAGGTCCGAATCTCGCTCCCGACACCAAATGTTTTAGCTCTTTCACGAGCCTCGATTCAGTATACAAAAAAAAAGAAGAAAAAGAAAAAAAAAAGGGGGGAACATGAACAGCAGAGAAGAGTGGGAAAGGGGGAACATGAACAGCAGAGAAGAGGGGGAAAGGGGGAACATGAACAGCAGAGAAGAGGGGTAAGGGGGAACATGAACAGCAGAGAAGAGGGGTAAGGGGGAACATGAACAGCAGAGAAGAGGGGTAAGGGGGGAACACGAAGAGCAGAGAAGAGGGGTAAGGGGGGGACATGAACAGCAGAGAAGAGGGGTCAGGGGGAACACAAACGGCAGAGAAGAGGGGGAAAGGGGGAACATGAACAGCAGAGAAGAGGGGTAAGGGGGAACATGAACAGAGAAGAGGGGGAAAGGGGGAACATGAACAGTAGAGAAGAGGGGTAAGGGGGAACATGAACAGCAAAGAAGAGGGGTAAGGGGGGAACACAAAGAGCAGAGAAGAGGGGTGAGGGGAAACATGAACAGCAGAGAAGAGGGGTAAGGGGGGAACACGAAGAGCAGAGAAGAGGGGTAAGGGGGTATCATGAACAGCAGAGAAGAGGGGTAAGGGGGAACATGAACAGCAGAGAAGAGGGGGAAAGGGGGAACATGAACAGCAGAGAAGAGGGTAAGGGGGAACATGAACAGCAGAGAAGAGGGGGAAAGGGGGAACATGAACAGCAGAGAAGAGGGGGAAAGGGGGAACATGAACAGCAGAGAAGAGGGGGAAAGGAGGAACATGAACAGCAGAGAAGAGGGGGTAAGGGGGAACATGAACAGCAGAGAAGAGCGGGTAAGGGGGAACATGAACAGCAGAGAAGAGGGAGGAAAGGGGAAGACGAACAGCAGAGAATAGGGGGAAAGGGGGAAACGGTCACTCTCCCACTGACGTCAGGTTTGGTGATCTCTATATTTTGCACAAACTAACAACTGACCTTACTCCTCCTGCTCTCTCACCTTCCCAATTTCCATACAGGTTGTGCACCTGCATTAATTCACCTCCATGTTCTCTCGATTGTGGAATCGTCTCTGTGTGTCCACTGCATCGTCCTCATTTCAGCCTTTCAGAAGTGTTACTGTTCACTACCTCATATACTCACCCACACACACCCACACACACCCACAATCTCTTCCACACATGCTCATTCTTTCCCATTATTTTCCTCTCTGGGCCACTGTTGATTGTTCTCATGTTGGTCCGTATTTCCTCCTTGTCCCACAAACCCTTTGGTCGTTTGTGAATGTGGTGCCCTCAGTGCCATATATATATATATATATATATATATATATATATATATATATATATATATATACAGACTTGGCATTTAATATGGAATATTTTTTTTTTCTTGACTTGGGCTTACTTTCTTAACTCAGTATATCAATCTGGTGAGTTTCTTTTACACTTTGGTGATTTATTTGTTAAAAGAACCATGTCACTGATTGTCTGTCGCAGCAAGAATTCAACAACAGGATTATATCACAGGTGGCGTGGCAAAATGTACGGACAGGTGCATTTGACGATTGGCTTCACAGTTGGGTATACAAGGGTTGTTGCGTTCTGTATTAGTGGAAAACAACTGCTGCACGTCTCCACAAGTTATTGCCGCTTCCTCTGGAGATGGTCCGTCAACTCGACAATGCTGTTTGTCATGGAGTGGTGGCTTTACGAAATTACGGCATGAAAGAGCGTGCTATTGCTCGGCAGTATGGCATCACTCAAGGTCAGGTGTCAAAGATCCTGAAACGAAATGCTCAGAGGGGTGTCCCTACTCCAATACCGAGGCCAGGACGTCCCCGCAGAACCACAAGGAGGGATGATCGCCAGCTGCACCGGTTAGTCCGCAATGGCCGTACCAAGTCAGCTAATTGGCTTAGGGCTGAGTGGCATCAACTGACAAATGTGCCTGTATCCAGAAGGCGAGTCAACCAACGACTGGTTCAAGCAGGCTATCATGCCAGGCGTCCCCTGAGAAAGCCACGCCTGACCAGACAACACAGCCAGCGCCGATTGCAGTGGGCTAGAGAGCACCGTCAATGGCAGCCAGGACACTCGAATCATGTGATCTTCAGTGACGAGTCTAGATTTCTGGTCTATCGTCAAGATGGCCACGTCCAAGTGTGCAGACAAGTGCATGAAGCCTACAACGAAGATTGTATAGTGCCAAGAGTCCAAGCTGGACGTGGTGGGGTGACCATTTGGGCTGCTTTTCATGCAGGGGGCAAAACTGACCTGGTTGTTCTGAATGGAAACCTGAACCAGTTCAAGTACAGGGCCATTCTGGAAGAAACATTGCTTCCATTTGCTCGTGCAGCCTTTCGAGGAAACTTTGTCTTCCAAGATGACAATGCACGGCCTCATCGTGCTCGCATGATCCAACACTTTCTTGCTGACCATGGTGTAAAGCATATGGAGTGGCCTGCCATGTCCCCGGATATGGATGAGATAGAGAACTTGTGGGCAGAATTAACGCGTCAAATCGACCGCTTGGACCAGCAGCCGACCTCTGTGCGTGAATTGCAGCAGGCTATTGTCACTGCATGGCAAGCGATTCCTGTCCAAACCCTGGCAAATCTCGTGAACAGCATGCCTCAACGTGTATGTGCTCTCCTGAATGCTCGTGGGGGTTACACGAAGTACTGAACTGTAATTTTACTGTCCGTAATCCCAGTCGTAATTTAACTTTTGTTTTTGTTAAAAAACAATTTGGCTAATGTGCAAAATAAAGAGATACTTCTGGAAAACGTACAGAAGTTTAACACAGTACTGTCCATGAATTGAGTTCGATATCAGTTTACATCACTTTCGAGGATCAATTTATTTGTTTCGAAATGTCAAATGTGGTTTTTGTTTCTTTTAAAGGTCACATTAACAAAATCTAGAATAATTTCAACATAATTCCAATGAACTTTTGGTTCTAAGATATCTTGAAAAGTAAGTTCACCCCCACAAAAAAAATATTCCATATTAAATGCCAAGTCTGTACATATATATATATATATATATATATATATATATATATATATATATATATATATATATATGAACAACAACATGCATTTTAAGGCCATGTTCCCTACTAGAGCGGGGGTTAGCCTTGCGGTCCCCATGACAATCTTCTCCATTTTGCTCTATTTTCTGCATCTCTCCTTGTTAACCCCCTTGCCCGCATTTCTTCTTCCACCATCTTTAGCCAAGTCTTTCTCGGTCTTCCCCGTCCTCTACTTCCTACTACATTAACTTCCATCACTCTTCTCAACCAGTCACTTTCATCCTTCCTCAACACATGACCCAACCAGCTCAACCTGTTTCTCTTCACAGCATCAATCACAGGCTCGATTCCCATCATCTTTCGCAATTCATCATTTGTCTTCCTCTCCCTCAACAATACTCCACACATCCACCGAACCATCTGCATTTCCACCCTTTCCAGCCTTCGTTGCTGCTCTATGTTCATTACCCATGTCTCGCTCCCATAAATCATAACACTTCTCACACATGCAGCATACACCTTTCCCTTCAGCTTCAGCGACACTCTCCTCCTCATTAGCACGCCACTCAGTTCCCGAAACTTCTTCCATGCACATCTCACTCGAGCAACCGTTGCCGAGTCTGATCCACCTTCTCCATTCAGCATGTCTCCGAGGTAGCAAAATGTTTTCACACCTTCCAGCTTCATGCCGTCTCCAAGATCCAACTCAACATTTCCTCCATCTGCAGCTCCCTCTGTGCACACCTTACATTTGAATGTAGCTGCCACACTGGTTAATGACCCTCTCAGATCCAACTCAACATTTCCTCCATCTGCAGCTCCCTCTGTGCACACCTTACATTTGAATGTAGCTGCCACACTGGTTAATGACCCTCTCAGACCACTACATTTTTGATGAACCCACTCAGCACACATTGTACATTGAATGGAGTTCACTCCGACACCCTTCCTGCACACAGCACACGGCCACTTCCCAGTTCTTTCCACCTCACCACATGCTTTACCACTTGCCATCACCTTTGTCTTTCCGATATTCACCTTCAGACCTTTTGTCTCCATACAATCCTTCCACGTGGTCATCTTTTCCTTCAGTCCATCCATACTTTCCACAATCAACACCAGATCATCTGCATCCAACAACTCCCACGGTAAACCCTCCTTTACGGTCTGAGCCAGCACCTCCATCACAGCTACAAATAGTAGTGGACTTAGTACCGACCCCTGATGCACTCCCACCTTCACCTCAAACTCACCACTGTTCCCGTCATTCGTCCTTACAGCTGTGCGTGCTCTTTTGTACATTGCCATCACTACTCTGATCAACCATTCCTCCACTCCTAACTTCCTCAATGCCCATGTCAATACTTTGCGTGGAACCCTATCGAATGCTTTCTCCAGATCAACAAACCCAAAAAACAACTTCTTCCTCTTATCCATGTACTTCTCCTGCAACTGCCTCACAATGAAAAGCGCATCTGTCGTTCCTCTTCCTGGCATAAATCCAAACTGCATTTCATCGATCTTCACTTTCTTCCTTATCCTCCTCTCCAACACCCTTTCCAATACCTTCATTCCATGCTCCAATAACTTTATCGCTCGGTACGAGCCACACTCCAGAGGGTCACCTTTCCCCTTGTATAGAGGGACGAGGGTACTCAGTTCGCAATCCACTAGAATGCGGCCTTCTTTCACCACCAGATTACAGATCTCTGTCATTCTCTTCACACCCCAACTTCCTGCTGCCTTCAACATATCTCCCACAACTCCCGTCGGCCCTCCCGCTTTTCCACTCTTCATTGCTTTTATCGCTTCCTCAACTTCCTTCTCAGTGATCTTCTCTGCCGGTCCTAAAACTGGGTTACTCTCTATGTTGCCATCCCATTCATTCTCTGTATTCAACAGCATTTCCATATATCTTTTCCATCTTCCTTTAATTCCATCTGGGTCGACAACGATTTGTCCCACTTCATCCTTCAAGCAACTCACCCCCATCACATCACACCTCTCTTTCGCTATGTGCTTTGCAATCCTGAATACTGCTTTCTGACCCTCTTCCGAATCCAAGCGTTCTCCGAACATTTTCCTACATGCCTCCTGCGCCTTTGCTACCTCTTTCTTTGCAGCCTTCCTGGCTGCCTTATAAATTTCATGCTCTGCTGTTTCTGCTCCCGTACCCTTCGCCTTCTGCCACTCTTTGAACTTCTTCCTCTTCTCGTCAATCCTCTTTCCAACCTCAACATCCCACCACCATGTTTCCGAGTGCCTCGGTGGTCCTTTTGTCCATCCACATACCTCACCAACGGCTCCCAACAGACTAGCTTTTATTGACATCCAACCACTTTCAAGCTCAACCACATCATCCTCTACCCCACTCAGCCTCTCTTTTAATGCCTCCCTTACTGTCACCTCTTTCAACCTCCACACCTTCATTCTCGGTTGGTACTTCACCCGCCGAGCTCTCCTCGCACCTTTCACCCTTATGTCGCAGACAACCAAGTGGTGCTGTGAAACAGCCTCCTCCCCCGGGATCACCTATGTGTCCCGGAGGTGCCCCCTATCTCTCCGATGCACCATCAGGTAGTCAACGGTTGTCGTCGACCCACCTGACGTGTATGTAACAAGCTTATTGTCCTCTTTCTGGAACTGAGTATTACAAATCAACAAATCAGCTCCATCAGCAAACTCCAAAATCCTTTCACCTTCTCCATTTCTCACACCATATCCGTAACCCCCATGAACTCTCTCAAAACCATCCATACTCCTTCCCACATGTCCATTCAGGTCTCCTCCCACCACAACAACTTCCTCAGCTTTCACGTTTTCCATCAGCTTCTCTATCGCACACCAGAACTTGTCCTTCTCTTCATCGCTTCGACCAACCTGCGGAGCATATCCCGAGATGACATTCACCAAGAGCTTTCCAATCATCATTTTCACCATCATCAACCTATCACTCACTCTAGTCACACTCACCACACTGTCTACAAACTCCTCAGAAAACAGGACACCAACACCATTCACGCCCTCTGGGCACCCTTGCCACACAAACTTGTATTTCTGTCCCTGCCTACCCTTCACCATTCTCACCCCACTTCCCTTCCATCTCGTCTCTTGCACACAACATATGTCCACTCTTCTTCTGACCAATACTTCCACCACTTCTCCTGATCTCCCTGTCATTGTCCCCACATTCCATGTCCCAAACCTCAGAAACCGATCTCCACTTCGGGCTGCACCCTGCCCATATGTACTTGTGATTGTCATGGTTCTCTTTTTGAGGCAACGTTTTTATGGCTGGATGCCCTTCCTGACGCCAACCCTCTTAGTCATCTCTTACGACACGCAGGGATACGGTGTACCTATTCTGACCAGGGTACACACTGGGAAACGTTTAAAACATGTAAATTCTGGGGGGGGGGGGGGGGGGGGGTCACGGCTGCGGTTTAAACATATTCCAACAATATCCAAACAGAACCATGAAAAAACAATCCGGGAAAAGTCTCCAAGCGAGAACGTGGATTTGAGAAAGAAGGAGCAGAGGCAGAAGAAAACGAGATACAGGGGGCGGGGCACAAGCCGAGATGAGGAGGAGAGCGAACAAGCACGTGTCCAGGAGGAGAGAAAGAATCAATATATAATTCTTTGTCTCAGGAGGTGAGGTGAGGGGGAGAAAACAAAATAAAAGAAACAAGCAACACAGCGAATGAAATAACCCAAACCGACAAAACACCAAAGGGGGGAGGGAAGCCCCAAGTCACCAGGCCGCGCACGAGGTACGACTCAGAAAACGATTAACTACACACAAGTTTGCACGAACCACAAACCAACACCAACTAGAAACACACAATAACACGTACACAGCAAAATAACCAGTGGAAATTTGACAAAGATAACAATGGGAAAACACTCAAACTTCGATGCTGTGGAGAGCTCGAAGCACGCCTCACTCGCCCGAGGAACCGCAATAACCTGGTGCCATATATTATATATATATATATATATATATATATATATATATATATATATATATATATAATTATATATATATATGTATATTGTTGCGGATCTCAACCGTCGGCCTTTCCCCTTACCAAGGGGGGATTAATCCCCTTGTGTTTTATCTAGCCGACGCGATCCGGGGCTATTGCGTTCCTTCCGGTCAGCGCTGAATAGGGTGGTCGGCCGAATTAGTCCTATTACCTAATTACCAGCGCCTCCCGGGAAGCAAGGAAATTACCCCACCCGAACCACGGTTTTAGTGGACACGTCGAGCGATAGCGAGCCGCGATTCGGGCCGTTAACAGGAACGAACCCGATTTGAGCGGTTCCTAATCGTGCCACGTTTACCCAATGGAGAAATCACTAAAACGGTCGAATCTAGAGGAAAAAAGGAAGAACAATTTATTTATTAATTATTTACACAGGAAGAAGGAGAAGTACAGAATACACAGGGCAGCCTTAATAACAGTCTTAACTTATCCCAGGACAAACGGACCCGCACACACACACACTCACACGGGGATGTAGATGGTTAGGGTTGATGGTCCAAGGAAGATGTGCACAGCTCGTTCTCTGGGTCCCCGACTCGCCGTGAAGAAGATGGTAGGACGAAAAGGGCTGAGGAAACGGCGGCGTTCCTCGCGTGTCGTTGACGCAGAGCGGACAATTATATGGGGGGGATCGGTAAGCTGGGCTGGCGGTTACTGTGCGGCTCACGGCCACGTACGTAATAGAAATACCAGTGCTTTATATGCGCTTCCAGCAAGCCCAAAGCCAAATCCTCAACGAGTTCTTGCAATCAAAGTTCCCCCAGCGAGTCCTTCCACCAATGCCAAACGTGACAATCCTCATGCAAAGCGCAAATACTCTCAAGTCCTGGACAGTCCTCTGTAGTGCGCATAAGTGCTCTTTCGCACAGTCCTGTGTCAGGGCTTTGCGTTCGCCGTTATATAGCGCCGCCCAGCGAACCCTCTTGAATCTGCCAGCCACGTTCTCACCACGCCTCTTAAGCCATGCCCATTGAGCCCTGGTTGGTTGTAGGGTCTTACCGGCTACGCCCTTGACGTCTGCTTGACGTGGCCACACCCCCCGACCTCGTGCTCCTCCCCTTTTCCAGGCCTAACCTCGTGGCGTTTGGCTGGTTTCAGCATCCTAATGTGAGGGGCAATAGGGCGCAGACTGGATGGTGCGCAATGGGGAATGGGGCGCAGACTCGGATGGTGCGCAATTGAGATCGATTGGAGGGTGGGCTACAAAATGAGCGGGGCTTACTCTTATTTATTTATTTTACACAACGCAGGTATCACGATTGGAAATGTCCTTATCTCACATATACAGTGGAACCTTGACTTACGAGTGCCCCAACTTACGAGTTTTTCGAGATACGAGCCGTCGCTCGGGCGGTTTATTGCTTTGAGATGCGAGGCGAGATCCGAGTTACGAGCTTTCGCCACCCGGTCACGTGGTTATCTTGCCGTTCAAGTACAGTACGTATCTCTGTCGTATAGCGCTGCGTTTTTGTTTTCGCATTTTGGTTATTTCGAGTTTACGCCGCCAGGTAGGTTCTGGTCACGTGGTTATCTTGCCGTTCAAGTACAGTACGTATCTCTGTCGTATAGCGCTGCGTTTTTGTTTTCGCATTTTGGTTATTTCGAGTTCACGCCGCCAGGTGGGTTCTGGTCACGTGGTTATCTTGCCGTTCAAGTACAGTACGTATCTCTGTCGTATAGCGCTGCGTTTTTGTTTTCGCATTTTGGTTATTTCGAGTTTACGCCGCCAGGTAGGTTCTGGTCACGTGGTTATCTTGCCGTTCAAGTACAGTACGTATCTCTGTCGTATAGCGCTGCGTTTTTGTTTTCGCATTTTGGTTATTTCGAGTTCACGCCGCCAGGTGGGTTCTGGTCACGTGGTTATCTTGCCGTTCAAGTACAGTACGTATCTCTGTCGTATAGCGCTGCGTTTTTGTTTTCGCATTTTGGTTATTTCGAGTTTAGGCCGCCAGGTAGGTTCTGGTCACGTGGTTATCTTGCCGTTCAAGTACAGTACGTATCTCTGTCGTATAGCGCTGCGTTTTTGTTTTCGCATTTTGGTTATTTCGAGTTCACGCCGCCAGGTGGGTTCTGGTTACGTGGTTATCTTGCCGTTCAAGTACAGTACGTATCTCTGTCGTATAGCGCTGCGTTTTTGTTTTCGCATTTTGGTTATTTCAGAAAATTTCATGTTCATGTCGAACATTTCATGTTCATGTTCATGTTTTCATGTTCATGCCATGCCAGGCCACAACTTGTTCAGAGTGCCGGCGATAGCTCGCCTTCTCTTTGTGGAAAACACGGTGAGATCCTTAACATCCAACAACTAATGGGACGCAAACGGGGCGCCCAGTTTAGCGGTACACACATTGATGAATCACCCTGCCTGTGATGCACCCATGACAGGTTATAGCTGTGTCGGGATTCAAACCCAGGCTGGACAGTTTAGACTTTAGAGTCAAGTGTGCGTACCTCCAGTCCAGGCCATCCTGCCAACTTGTATGCTGCATACAGGTGAAATATAAAGCGCGAGATATGTTTATATATACTGTATATTTTTTTAAAAATTGGTGTGGTTTTTGGCGGGCTGGAACGGATTAATAGCATTTCAATGCATTTCAATGGGGAAATTTGATTTGAGATACGAGCAATTTGAGTTACGAGCTCGGTCACGGAACGAATTAAACTCGTAAGTCAAGGTTCCACTGTACTATGAAATAACTAACGTTCTAAGGTGGCCTACATGTTGCATGTGGACTAACTATGGGGGAAAACCTTTAACCTTTATTAATCATATATGAACATTTCTCAGAACCGCAACAGTGCACCCCTCCTTCGCCAGGCTCAGCCCTGAGCCGAACCCACACACCAGTGAGCCCGACCAGTTCTGATGCAAGGGTCAGGACTACATTTTAGCAATTAGTGTGACACTTAGGTGTCGTTTCCCTCTACATTTACTCTAACACCCTGTGTGCGACAGTTTTAAACACTAGGTATGTCCCACCTACTGCGTTGTGTACTAACTATCAGACTCACACCCACAGCTAACCAAATTGCGGAAAGAATTCGCAAACTAAACATAAAGCCGGTGGGGAGCATGTTATTTACAAGATTAATCTAATTATTTACAATTCTACAACCTAGGACCTGTTCTTTTGTTGGAAAGAAAAGTTGTAGGGAGGAGAAACAACAATGCACTGCACCAATACACCATAACAAGAATGCACCAATATATACAAAAATGCACAGTCATCAAAAATGCACCATAATCACAATAACCAATGATGTCTTGTCCTGCTGGGCTGCTGGGCTGCTGCGTCTTCCTGCTTTGTCTTCGGTGTGCCATCATAAAAACTTTATCTTCTTTCCTGACACAACAAAGGAATCGATAAAAAGGCACAAACCGTGTCCGTTTTCATTTCGGCCAGCAGTGCCAACTTCGGTGGTCCGACTGCATGGCTTCGAGGCCACTTAAAAACAGTGGTCCGCAGGGCACAAGGTAACGTTTGCAGCGATTGTCTGCCCCAGCAAAGGTGCCAGGCCACAGAACGTGTGGTCCATAGGTGTACTGGTGCAGGCAACAGGTAGCAGGATGCAGCACAAGGGTAGCCACGTGCCGCAGCACAGCTCAGGGTTCCTGCACACTCCCCTCAACAAAAATATGGGTCCATGGGTGGGGAGGAAAGAGTAAGCAACGAGTTTAGCGGGGGCAAGGGCGCAAAGGTACACACACACACAATACAAGGCAATGCAACATGAGGAGCACGGGAGAGCAAGCGGAGAAAGCTCGTCCCTAGCCGTTCGTAACCCCCCATGTCAGCCTTCACGACCCTTGCCCTTCCCCGTATTTACACTTTACAATTTCGTCACTACGTCTTGTCTTTTCTATCCCCCCTCTATGCCAAATTCGTCATCCAATCCCTCCCAAGAAGGAAGAGATGGAATATCACAATGTCACACTCCGTCGAGATGCGTCTTGATCTTCCAAATATTTGCAAACCTGGTGTGGAGTCCTGTCACCCTTGGTAAGTGGATGTGGATGGTGCGAAGAGATTCTCAACCTAACTATCCTCTAATAACATGAACAAAGTTACACGACCCGGGGTCTTGCCCTGCCAACTCAATTGGCCTCTTTACACTATGCGGTTCTAAAAACCAATTCCCATTGACCCTCCCTGTGGTGCCCTACGGATTTGGGTCTCACTCCCCATTTCTTCAATACTGTGCCTTCGCACAATTTTGGGGCTGGGTCGTGTGGCTCTTCCAGCAGGTCTACCTACCTGCGCACCTCCACCACTGAAGTCACCACCCGAGCTTACCATGCTCCTTACAACTACCCTAAATCGGGGAAGGCCCCTTCTGTCTCTCTCACCCCTCTGATGCCCTCGCTGGCATTGGGCTACCCAGGTCCTCTCTTAGGATCCTCGTGCCCCACTGAACTATACTCTGAACTCTACCTGGCTCCCAGAGCCTACCTGCGGCCTCACGTGGCCGACAGACTACCAGTGGCGGAGTGCCCATTTAACCATACTCACCAATTAAGATCACACGCCCAGCCATTTCCACAGACTCATGCACCCCTCCAAGCACTTCATTGTTAGTACCTGCACCACAGGTGTCAATATCCAAACAATTTACCGACACCCTCTACCTAACTTTAAACTACCCTCCCCAGGTATCTGTGAAAGGGTCCATCTCTCCCCCATTCACTCCTTTGCACCATGCACTCCACACCACTCGTTCTACACTACTCACCCCTCACCATTTATTCCATACACTTGCACACCACGCAAGCACTTCTTCCCACACACTCCATTCATCCACAATACACCACCTCTGGTGATCCCAACCATTGCCTCATTTGCTCAAGAATCAACAATACTCAGATTCTCATTCAATTCCTCATTTCCTCAACCATACCACAAACACACCACAAACACACCATCATCTAACTGACTACTACCCTCTAAAACTTGTGCTTTCCCGTCATCCCTTCCACTAAGCACATCCCTCGTCATTATCAACCCTCTAATCTGACTACGTCCCCTCTACCTGTACAAATGTCTCTACTTAAATCTCATGTCTCCTATGCTCAGCTAATTCCCTAACAATTATCCGAGCCCACCCTGGCTAGTTTTCACTGCCAACCCCATAAATCTAGAGCTCCTTTTCCCCCTATGTGAGGAATGGTAAAACGACCATCCCTCCACACCGGCCACTACTCCCAACACTATGACCCCTCAGTCCTCTCGCACTATGAGCCCCCGTCATTGGAGGTACTGGGTCCTGCCTCGGCCTCTAAAGCCGAGGCGATCCATGAGGGTGCCTGCTCGCCGTTGTAGGGTCTCACCCGGTCGGCATGGACGATCCGAGGGAGGGCTCGTGGCCCCATTTTGATTTTAATGACCACGTCACAAATTTGCGCCAGGACGACCCCCGGGCCTTGCCAGGGTGAGGTGAGTTTGGGGCACCTACCCTTCTGCCTCCGGGGATTGAAGAACCAGATCTTCATCCCCGGAGCGTACTGACTCCCCTGGCTCCGGTGGTCGTACGTGTGCTTCATCTTGGCACCCGCCAGCTGAAGCTGGCGGTGTGCGAAGGCATGGACTCTCTCCATGCCTTCCTCCAGGTGACGTGCATAGCCCTCCCCGGGCGGTCTATTAGTGGACTCTGGCACGGGACTGCATAGCAGGTCGGCGGAAGCCCGCAACTCCTGCCCATACATCAGCAACGCTGGAGTGCATGCGGTGGCTCCATGCTGGCTAGTTTGGTAGGCCATTGACAAATATGGGAGATGTTCGTCCCAGTCATCCTGACGGGTGGTGGTGAACAATGCCAATTGTTGAACCAAGGTTCGGTTGAACCTTTCCACCATCCCGTCAGATTGTGGTCTTAAGGGCGTTGTTCTTGTCTTCCTAATTGACAGGAGCCTGCACACATCTTTTCGTAATTGGCTCTCAAAATTTCGACCCTGATGGGTGTGCAGCTCCTCCGGAATCCCATGCCTACATGCAAATCCTTCCACGAAGGCCTGTGCCACCACCCCGGCTTCTTGGTTGGGGAGGGCATAGGCCTCCGGCCACTTGGTGAAATAGTCCATTACAACGAGGATGTACTTGTTACCTTGGCGGGTGCGGGGTAGTGGTCCTAGAATATCCATAGCCACCCGCTCAAGGAGGGCCCCCACCTGGTGTAATTGAAGGGGGGCCCTCATCCTCCGTGCTGGTCTTTATTTTTAGCAGTACAGGCGTCGCATCTCCGACACCAGTCCTGTATGTCGCGCCCCATATTCACCCAATAAAACCTCCGGCGGACCCGAGATGTTGTCTTTGTCCTGCCCAAATGGCCGCCGGGGCGGGTACCATGCACCTGTTGTAATATTGTGTTCTTAAATTTATCTGGGACTATCACCAGCCAGGAAGTTCTCTCAGAGGGAATCTCTACCCATTTGCGATATAAGATGTTACATTTCAATTGTCACTGTCTCCAGTTTACCATCTCGCAAATGGGATCGGGCCAATTCCTACCATTTCCTAGGGACTCCCTCCAGGGCCGGATCGGCTAGAAGTTCTCACCCCTCACTGCCGCGACTTCGTTAACTGGGGTGCAGCCGGCTATCTTCGTGCCCCTTCCTATAGTGCGTGGTTCTGTACTAATATTGATTACTCGGACGGCCACCACCGGCCCATCCATTTTTACAAGGGTGCGGCCCACGACTAAACCCGGAATGGACTGTGCTGCCACCGGTTCGACTCGACCACAGGACTCCTGCCATGCTGGGCGAGCTAGCCATCGGGCCGGCACGATGGCCTCGGCCCTTGGGGGAATGGTCACGGCCTCAGAAGCCTCCAGCTCTGTCCTCTCAGCCGTGCTCACCCGACCCAATGGCAGCTCTTCTACTCCCACTTGCAGGGTCCCCCGGCACAAATCGATTTTACAACCGCTGGCAGTCAACAGATCCAACCCGATTAGGCATGGGTCGCACACCTCCGCCACCCAAACTTCTACTTCCCTCATTACTGACCCCAACTTGAGGGTTACAAAACCACGCCCTATGATGGGGGCCGTTACCCTGGCAGCCAGCTGCAAACTACGATTTTCCAGACGCTGGATTTTATCCCAGCCGTCTGCACTCGAATCAAGGATCACAGGGCTGATGATCGTGGCGCTAGCTCCTGTGTCCACCACAGCGTTCTACCCTTTCGCCAGCAATTTTGCACCAAATCGTCAAACTACCTGCTCCAATTTGGCCACAATAGATGACCTGTCGCGTCAATGAGGGCTCTTCACCATCCCCTACTACCGAACATGACCCTGTATACTCGGCACTCATTAGTTTCCCCGGCCCTGGCGGGGGGGGGGGGGGCTAGCCCGACCCGTACGAGGTGGAGTTGATGGTCCCGGCTGCTGGGGTCCGTCCCGGCGTGGAGCTAGACACTCCCATGCACGCTGACCCAGCTGGCTCTAGTTAAAGCACCTCACCTGGTAACGTGCTTGCCTCCGGAATTCTAGATTGCCCCCCTGAAGGTCCTAATTGGGGCATTTGTCCGTGGCCTGCCGTGTGCCACCTCCGGAGCCGCCTGCCATGGTCCAGATCCCGCCAGGCACTGGTCCACCAGCCTTTGGACCATGCTTTCCAGGTCAGGGCTCCTTTCGGGGGCAGACCCCCTCCGGTGGCCACCACCAGCCACGGGCCCTACCTGTCGCACCGCCACTGCGTGGCGCTCGCTTCCCTGGGCCAGGGGCCTCGCTGCTTCCCAACGGGCCGCAGCGTCGCCCGCCTGGCTCAAAGGTCCGCGGGCGCCACATGGCGAGCTGTTGCTGAAACTCGGGGTCCGGAAAGGCCTGGATGAAATGGTCCAGCGCCAGGCTTTCCTGGGAGTTTACTGCCATGTTTGCGTGTGCAATTCCCACTGCGCGGCGAATGTCGTAGACAAGCTCCCCGATGGTCTCCTGGGGCTTCCGTTTTCGCACCGCGAGCTGAGCTTTAACAAGCTCGCTCTGCTGTTCAATGCCGAAACGATTAATTAGGGCCGCACGGAGGTCTGGCAGGGTGATAGCACCCGGTGGAAAGGCCGTCAGAACCTCCGCCGCCGCACTGCGCAGTGCCCCCACAAGGTGTGTCGGACATCCCTGCGCACTAGGGTGGTCCAAAAATGCAAAAAAAATCACTTTTTTATCTGGATTTTGATGCTCTATTGGATTATTGTTAGAAATGCTCTAAATCATTCACCCAAAAAATATTTTGCATCTGAGTCATCTATAAACTCATACACACATCACACATACATCACACTAACTCCAAGATGCTATGCTTTTTATGTCATTATATGCGTACACATCAACATAGGTCTAGAACTTGAAATGCCATGTCCTATCCAATTGTTCGTATATCTTTTATCAAGATATTTATGGAAATGGTTCAGATGAGATAATTTACTTGATGCCTGTGCCACATTTTAGTAACATTATGTGAAATCTGTACTAAATACATTTGTGTCACATGATTTTAACTTTTGTCCATATTTGCCAAAAATAGCCAAATTTGGTGAAAAACGCCATATTTCAATTGAAGTGTGTATGAGTTTCTAGATGGAATTGAGTGAAAATATTTGGTGGGTGAATGTTTTAGACCATTTCTAACAATAATCCAGCAGAGCATCAAAATCGGAGAGATCGATGTTTTTTGGACCACCCTACTGCGCACACTCTCTCTCCACGCGCTCCGGACCAGTCGCACACCTCACCATTGGCCTCTCACGAACGCCCGGGTCTATACCAACTCCCAAGCTCGTTGAACCTCCCCTCAAACCATACACATTTCCGTCATTATCGCCACTCACCTCGGCGCTTCTTCCTCTTTGCTCCGCCCCCGCCACCTGCAACTCTTTATTTGGTTAGCAAGCACGTCATCACGCTGTGAACACAGACCTTGTACATACTCCATCACCTCCTTGATTTCATTTTTAGTCTCCCTCCGTCTCTTTTTAATTTCACTCACCCCTTCTTCTACCTCTTCTAACTTTTGTTTCACCTCCTCTATTTCCCAATGTGCCCCCATAATTTCTTCTTCTAAGGCCACCTTGGTCGTCTCTATACGAGTCCTGACTTCTCGTTCCCGAGTCCCCAACGTCTCTACCATGTCATCCAACCTCTTTGTCAGCCCCTCGTGTACCATCTAGCACTCTTTCTTCGTCGCTATTATTTCCCTTTTTATTTCTTTTCGTGCTGAATTCAGTCCCCCTATCACGTCCGTGTTCTTACCCACCTGCTCCTTTAACTCTTTCTGTCCCACCGTCAGCTTCTCTACTTCCCGCGTCAACTCCTCTATACCCCCATGTAACCTAGCCGTACTCTTCCTCACCTCCTTCTCCATGCGCTCCTCGCACTGCTTTACCTCGTCGTGTACCAATGCGACCTCTTCGCTCAACTCTCACCTTATGTCCTCCCCCATTTCTTCTATTTCCCTCCTAGATGCCACCCTCATTTGTTCCAATTCGTTATTTTGGGCGTCCATTTTGCTTTCCAGCCCGTTTTTTACCTCCTCTAATTGATCCCACATTTGTTTTATTTCCCGGGCGGATTTGTCCCCCATTTCCCTCAATTGGCCCCCCATTTCTTTCAATTGGTTAGCCATTTGCCCACTCATTTTGTTTTCCAATTTATTTAACCCGTCCTTCATTTCTTTCATTTGATTCTCCCCTTGGGCATCCATTCCGTTAGCCAATCGATCCCCCATTTTGTTCATTTCCCTGGTGGATTTCTCGTTCATCTTTTCCATATACCCCATCATTTGCGCCATAAGAAGGCCCACATCTATTGGTGCTGCGGGCTCGGCTGCCGTGGCCATGTGCGAGGCACCGCCATTTTCTTCTCCTGCTACCTGCCCCTCATCAATGTCCTCCATTGCCAACTGTCCCAATTCTTCCCGGGGGTCCTGGGTTGACTCTAATTCCACTTCTATCTCCTCCTCTACCCACACCGGCATCCGACCATCTTGGTTATCCATGGCACGATTTTAAATTTGGATTTTAAGAATAAATTTCGGCCGCTCGTAATTTTGAGTGCGTTAAGCGCACTTCGGGTCAAATCCCACTCCCCTGACACCAATTGTTGCGGATCTCCTGGTCGGCCTTCTCCCCTTTACCAAGGGGGGGTCAGTCCCCTTGTCTTTGACAAGCTGACGGGATCCGGGGCTATGACGTTCCTTCCGGACGGCGTTAAATAAGGGTGTAGGCCGAATTCCTATTACCTAAGTACCAACGCCGCATAGGAAGCAAGGAAATAAGCCCCGCCCGAACCACGGTAAAAGGTGGAAACGCCGAGCGGTAGCGAACCGTGACCCGAGCCGTTATCAAGGACAAGATCCCGATCTGAGCGGTTCCTAATCGTGCCACTCTTACCCAATGGAGGAAATCACTGATACGGTCGAATCAGGAAAGACAAGGAATAACAGTTGGTTTATTACACTATGTACAGTACCAAGAAGAAGAACACATAGTGCAGCCTTATACAGTCTTATACTTATCCCAGGACAACGGGCCCGTTTCACACTCAGACACACTCACACGGGGTTGCAGACGAACAGGGCGATGGTCCAGGGATGGCGTCCAGGCAGTTCGCTCCGGTCCCCGACTCGCACCGCGAAGAAGATGGTCAGGGCGGCAGAAGCTCCCCGCGGGTCGTTGGCGCAGATCGGACAATTACGGGGCGAACGGTAAGCTGGGCTTGGCGGTTACGCTGGTGTGGCTGCGTACGTAATAGATGAACAGGCGCTACATGCGCTCCCAATACAAGTTCATAGGCGCTCCCAATACAAGTTCAATAGCAAGGCGCAATTCCTTCCAGACCTTCACACATTGCTCTCCCCCCGAAGTCATCCTCAAGTCCTCTTCACAAAGCCAGCCTTCCCCAGCGAGTCCTTTTACAAAGCGCCTCTCCCGCAGAAGTCCTGATAAGGGCAGTCCTTTGCTTCAGTCCTGTTCAAGGGCTTTGTGCGTGGGCTTTTATAGGCACGCCCTTACCACGCCCTGTCACGCCATGTCACCCGAGCCCTGATTGGCTGGTGGCCCTTACCGTTGCTGTCTCCGCCGCTCCACCCTCGACGCCGCCACACCCCGACCCCGCGCCCCTCCCTCTCTCAGGCCTACCTCATGTCATTTGACTCGGGAGCATCCTAAGGCGAGGTGCAATAGCCAAAATGGGGCACGGGATGGATTCTGCCCAACGAGGTAGATTTGGAGGGTGGAGGCAAAATGAAAGGGGGCCTATCTTATTTATTTTACACAATGCAGATGTTACTCGGGAAATGGCCTTATACTCACATAGACTATGACATAACTAATATCCTAATGGGCCTACGTGTTGCTTGTGGACTAACTATGGGGGCAAACCTTTAACCTTTAATGATGTTATATGTACACTCTCAAAACCGCAACAATATGTTATTTTTTTGCATTTTAATTTATTTTATTTATTTCTTTATTCTTCAATACTAATTGAAATATAGTGCATTTTGTAGTTAAGGCAGAATAACATATTTTTTTGTTTGGATCTAAGCCTGGTGTTGGCTTCGTGGTTCGGGTGCTGGCTTGGGATCCTAGGATCCTGGGTTCGAATCACGGTTGATCACTGAATTAATGCCAGGGGTGTTGACTCAGCCTGTTATCCTTCCGAGGTCAGCAAATTGAGTACCAGTTCCCTGGTAATTCCCTGTGTGTGGCGACTAACAAGGTTGGTGGCAGGAAGGGCATCTGGCTGTAAAACATTGCTTCAAAAACAGGCCACGGTGCCCAAAAAAGGCCAACCCCCGCTCTGTGGGGGAAATATGGCCTCTAAAGGCGGTTCTTCTTTTTTGTTTTGTGTTGGATCTCTAACTCTTTTGTTTCAAAATGTTGTTTTTTTTGCATTCATTTTATCTATTTCCTGAAATAACTTGAGATCACATTGTTTGCAGGTCTGGTTCATCCAGTGAATTTTCAAAGTGACTTCCGTCAGAGTTTCCAGGATGCTTTGACCAATGCGTGTGTAAAGCAGGGACCGTGTGATTCTCTCATGGAGCTGAATAATCCTTCAGTGATGCATGAAGGTAAGCAGATCCAGCACAGAACACACAGCACAGCTCCACTTGCTTTGTTTGATTAACGATGAAATACTTAAATTGAACATCATGTCGGAGGAATGATCTGTTTAAACAGTGGGCCGCTTGTGGTTCGTGATCCACTTTAGCTTGTGTTTCCTCGATGACTCTGACTTTTTCTTTTTTTTTCAAACAAATCCTTCAAACATTTCTTGAGCCTTGTGTCCTTGATTTTGCAAGAACCTCACAAATCTCTCAACTGGTTTATCATGCTCCATGTATCTGAAGATCAGAGTTAATTCTTCAACATGACCTTCATCAGCTTTGGAATCAAGAGAAACTGAACAGTATTTGGACAGTTTTATGTGTGAAATGATTTCATTCAGAACTTCATTGCCCATTAGTCTGACAAATTCTTCACAGATGGTTGAAGACAAATAGTTTGTATGACCACTGCCACGATTTTCATGATTCTGGATGTGTTGCCTGAGGAAATCATCATATTCAGCCAAAAGCTCTAGTATTCCCAAGTAGTTTCCATTATGAGAAGATCCAAATGTTTCATTATCTCCAGGAAGAGCTAGGCCACATTCACATGCAAATTTAAGCACACTGACCAGTCGCTTTAGAAGACTGTGCCAATATTGCTCAAATCGAGCCGCTTCTTGTGCAAGTTCAGAGTCTACACGTCCAGCTTTCTTTGCACGACTTGTTGCTGACAAAACTGCTTGAATGTGGTCTTTTGATTGCTCATGGACACCAAGTCGATCACCAGCGTGTTTCCAGTCGCAAAACCCATCATGTGTGAATTGGGATCTTGCAACACCCATTAGCTTGCAAAAGAAGCAGTAGAGTCGACCATTTGCTGGTGAAAAACAAAGCCAAGAGCGTATCACAACTTCCCAATTTCGATTTCGTCGTTCAAACATAGCTGGTGTACATTTCCGACTGTTATTGTTTGCAACTTTTTGTATTGCTGATTTAGCATCCAAAGACTTGACATCACTGTGGTGGAGATCATCAGCACCTTTCACAGCCCAATAGCCAATTAATTCTTTCGTCATATGCTCTGGCCGCACGCTGATGTCATCAACCTGTGTATTTGTATGAGATTCTGGAAGCACTTGCTTTGAAGCAGTGTCTGTCTTCTCGACATTCTGGTCATTTTCTGCCGTAGACAGGCGGGATGAAGATGAGGCTGGTGTCTCTGCAGCAGGTGCCTGCTCTGCTTGTACTGAAGGTGAAGCACTGTCTACTTCTGAAGCTGATGGACGAGTTAAGAATTCAGTCATTCAACGTGTTTTTGCAAGTTCTTGAGCTTCTCTTTCAGTACGTTCCTTGGATACGTTCCTCTTTGCAGCACCACTTGCAAAATGTCGTGGACCTTTGTGCCTGTCCATTCCACTCATTCCTGCAAGAAAATTTGCGTTTATTTTATTTGCGAAAAATGTGGAATGTAGCAGTGCAATTATTGCTTTAATATGGCAGGCGACAAAACAAATATCTGTGATGCATTAGCTTTCCTTGATGTCCTCATGGTGATGCACACTGCATATACTGCACACTGCTTCCCAAGGATGAGTCAGCATTATCCCTTGGTCCAGCCTGAAAGATTAGCAGCATCAATAGGAACGCTTCCATTGTTACAAATACAGTACATTTTTCTAACAATTTTTTTTTTCATGAAATATGTGGGGGACCCCTGGATGTGGAGGCCCCTGGGCAACTGCCCAGCTTGCCCATTCCTAAATCCTGCCCAGGTTCACACCCATCAATTCCTCTGGCTTGATGCGATGATCTTTGATGCATGATTCTTCGGTGATTTTGTTATCATAAAACGAAGTGAGAATTTCAGGATGTTTATCCGCCTCCCTGTACTTTTCATATTTGTTTAAAAGTTTTGGATACATTGTTGGTGGGTAACCTTCAATAGCAATTCCTCCATCACGTTTTCGCCAAAATATATCAAGTCCGCTAACATGGGCTCGAAACTTGTTCTGGACCTTTTTCATCTTTTCAATAACATCGGATTTCATCAAATGTGTTTTAATTGCGTCAATAATTTCTTCAAACATTTCTATTGTTTTTGTTTCCGCCTTCGTTGGGATGAAGCATGAATTATACAGAACAAGCGGCAGCAAATATGATTCAACTCTGCGCTCCTTAGCATTATTTTCATTCACTTTAATGCCCAACGAAAACAACGTTGGTGTTTCAACAATCAGTTTTCTAATAAAGCTTTGTGGGTGAGTATGATAATAATCATATTTAATCATAATACGGTGATAGTTAATTCCGTTGTTGTAATATTTTGGTTCTTCAAAGATAATATTTTTAATATCAAAATTCAGATAAGTCAACGCCATAAGTTATTTTTTAAAATACTTTTATTTTTTTAAACTAAAAATCCTTTTTAAAATTTAATTTCATCATCTTTTATATAAATGACAATATATATTATTACACAAGCCGCCTTTGGAGCCTGGTGTTGGGCTAGCGGCTAGGGTGCCAGCTTAGGACGCAAGGATCCTGGGTTCGAATCCCGGTTGATCGCTGAATTAACGCCAGGGGGGTTGACTCAGCCTGTCATCCTTCCGAGGTCGGCTAATTGAGTACCAGTTCACTGGTAATTCCCTGTGTGTCATAAAAGGTGACAAACAGGGTTGGCGGCAGGAAGGGCATCTGCCCGTAAAACATTGCTTCAAAAAGGGGACCAAAAAACAACAACAACCACGGTCCACATGGTTTTTGGACGGTTGTTTTTACACAAGCCGCCTTTGATAAAAATCAGATGGTCACGGAATCCTATTGCGAAGGCCTTAGCCCTCGAGGCGAAAACTCAATGGCGAAATGCGGAAACAAAAAGATACACCAAAGTGCGCGGGATGGAGGGGGGCGGCGCAAGATCCCTGCAGTCTTACCTATTAAATCAACCACATGGAAACTGCGTTCAGATATATATATACAGAAAATAATACAAGGGTTTATTCGCAAGGATGGTGGGACAGGAAAAGCACATAAATATCCTAATCGGGACGTCCCCACACGGCAGATTCCGGATACGAGACGAGGGAATGAATTAGGAAAAGAACTGTTCGTTATGGTGTGTATGTGGTGTGCGGTCTTATCTGTCCGTCGTCTTGGCCCCACGCGGCTCCAAGCTCCGATGCAGAGAAACCCTCCGTCTGCCTCGCACGCTTCGCTCGGCCCTGATGCGACTCGCTCCGCTGCACACCACGAGGTCCCGCCCGCTCAGCACCAACCCAAGCTCCAGATGCACCGAGCACCACGCACCGAGCACCGCTCCAATCACCATGAAGATGGTGAACCAACGACCACCAGGACCTCTCAAGACCAAGAAGAAGCGCAAGAGCTTCAAGCACAGAAAGATATCGTGCAGTGCCAAGAGGTCAAAGAGTGACGTGCAAGAGACAGAGCTAGAGCTACGGAAAATGTCCTGCAGCGCCCTTTTAGAACCTGGACGATGACGTCAGCCTTGGCCCGCCACCAACCAGTGCCTTCCACCGAACCTTCCAGCGCCTTCCCTCCAATCACAGGTTCACTGTGGTGTGGTCATAGCTCGTGTCACGCGATGTTGCTAGGCCTACCTGGTGGTGTAGCTGACGGCGGCCACCCGGCGGTGACCGACCTGTCTTCCTGCCTGTGTTCTTCCAAAGTCGTTGTAAGGGAAGGGGATTTATTTACTGTTGCACCAAAGGGCCTATCTAAGTGTTTATGTTGGTGTGCATTGCCGAAAGGGACAAAGGTTTGATTACCAGGTGTGACACACAAGGCTGTTATCTTTAATCCCTACAACTACCTAGCACACGAACATCCTGGTATGTTCACAGGTATACTCCTTAACCGACAAACCGCCTACACACAGAATTTATTGCAGGGAAAATTCCTTATCGCGACAGACGAAGCATCTTACCTATTCAGATCTACCTGACTCTAGATATTGCTCTACCCTCCCGACATAACACAGCCCCCCCCCCCCCCCCCCCCTGGAACCGTAGCTCCTGCTAGGTTCACTGCAGGTGCTACCATTCCAGTCTTAACACTTAGTGTCTCACACTTAATTAACCTACGAAATAAAGCAGGAGGGCTGTGGGAAGTGAGTCGGACTTCCTACCTATCTTCCTGAACAAGCTAATCCCCTTAACAACCATGCAATCAAATAGTTACAATGATCTTATTCGTTGTACCTGCGGAGGGAGGAAACAAACAACAAACCAAAATCTACTTCACCACAAACTTATCCTTATCCAAAAATTCAAAACTCTAATAAACATTTATACATACCCCGGTCTACAGACCGCGTCCCCCGGTGGATGCCACAAGACACAACCTTACCTGTGGGGCCATCCCAATGTACCCCTAAATTTCTGCGGGCCCTGTCCAGATGTTACAGGTGAGTGACATGGCTCGGTGGATTTCGCCCACATTCATGCAACACAACCCCTTATCCACTCATTCTCATTCCATAAGTCATCACATAAAATCATTGCATGCACGTAACTAACCCCCCTGCAGGACCATGGCATTGGTGTCATTCGTGTGTGCATGTCTCAATGAGGCAGCGGGGAGGTACCGCACAACTACGATGGTGGGGGCAGTTCAGGCTGCGGTGCCCGCAGTCCCAAACACAAGTCAACCGACTCACAAGTTCATTGCCCCCCCCCCCTTTTCCTCTTGGCCCCATGACAGCCCAACAGCCCTTTCTGCCGTTGCCCCGCCGGTGAAGTTCCCCACACACCAGGCTCCGTTGCCTCCTGCTTCCGCGCAGCTCCATGGGTCGCCGGGGGTCTCCTTTACCCCACGGTGCCCAACCAGACCCTCCACCGACAAGCTCCAATTTCCAGATACCACTGGCTGCCAGGGGTAATTGCCGCAGAGGGGGGCCACAGGCATCGCTCCTCAGAGCCTGATCGGTACCTGCGGACGCACACACCTTCCCCACCCACAAGATCCCAAAACACATTTCCTCCCCCGCTGCCATTCAATTCTCCAGCACATTTCCAGAGATGATAGTACCAAAAAGATGTTACAAAAGAGTTGCCAAGGCCTGATTCATGTGAAATCCCCAGTTCACATTGAATCACATTTTCATTTCCAAGAGCACATTTCAAAACTCACGAACCATCACATGTCCTCCACCATCTCCACTCTCACGACCACATGAAAACACATCACCACAACACTAACACCTCTTGTGTGGTGTAACTAACACCTCTTGTGGTGTGTAACACCTCTAACACTAACACCGCCACTCACAAGACTCTGTGGCACACATTCCATCCCCTCAGCGACCATGTCATCACTCTCACCCGCCCCCAACTCCAAATTACATGTCCCCAATTTCCATAGCAAGTCCTGAAGCCTGGGACAGTAACCAACAAGGCCTTACCGCTAACCTTGATGTGCAGGTAACTACGGTTGGTCAGGTCCAAAGTGCCATCCACCCACAAAATCCCAAAATTTACCATTGAGCCAATCAAATTTGTCCAAATTTCACTTTTGTCCCCACTATACTGGCAGGTATGTGGGACCGCATCCAACGTTAATTATCACTGCACAATTACCTGTGGCCACGACAGCTCTGCACCTCTTCCGTGCAAGGATCATCGGGACAAACCGAGCAGTCGAAATGCCAACATTGTCCATGAGTGTCCCTAAGGGTGCGACCCACCATCCATCCTTCGGCCCCCCTGCGAGGAACACAGCTGCACCAGCCCCAGCTGGCCAATGTGGTGAGTACCTGCTGCCACAAACACTACCGGACGCACAGCCTCGGCCCTGGGGGAGACGGTCGCAGTGCGTGGCTTTCCCCGCACGTCACCTACGCCGCCCTCGTCCCCCAGTCCACAGAACTGCAGCCCCCCAGTGCTCACCCACACTTGACCACACCATGGTCCAGTCGACAGCCATGCTCCACCAGGAGACCCACCCAGAAGACATGGTCCACACATCTTGGACAAGCACAGCACCACGTTGACCCTCAGACTACACAACTACATCCCCATAACCCCATGTCCCAAATATCAGCACAGTCGCCTCCGCAACCAGTTGAAAGCTGTGTCCTGCTAACCTGGCAATTTTTATCACAGCCTCCAACACTTTGGTCTAACATACCTGGATCAATAATGGTGCCACTGATGTCAGTGACCACCATGCCATTTCAAAATTCACCCTTAAATTTGCATCTAACCCACAGATTACCCATGCCCAACATTTATTCACATTTTCCTAACCTCACCAAAGAAAGATGCTTTGCCATACACATGCCAGCCGAGCATGGCCCATATGCTCGGCACGTTGCAAATTCCCGATTCATCAATCCCATGGCAGAAATACAAGTTTGTGTGGCAAGGGTGCCTGGAGGGCGTGAATGGTGTTGGTGTCCTGTTTTCTGAGGAGTTTGTAGACAGTGTGGTGAGTGTGACGAGAGTGAGTGAGAGTTTGATGATGGTGAAAATGATGATTGGAAAGCTCTTGGTGAACGTCATCTCGGGATATGCTCCGCAGGTTGGTCGAAGTGATGAAGAGAAGGACAAGTTCTGGTGTGCGATAGAGAAGCTGATGGAAAACGTGAAAGATGAGGAAGTTGTTGTGGTAGGAGGAGACCTAAATGGACACGTGGGAAGGAGTATGGATGGTTTTGACGAAGTTCATGGGGGTTACGGATATGGTGTGAGAAATGGAGAAGGTGAAAGGATTTTGGAGTTTGCTGATGGAGCTGATTTGTTGATTTGTAATACTCAGTTCCAGAAAGAGGATAATAAGCTTGTTACATACACGTCAGGTGGGTCGACGACAACCGTTGACTACCTGATGGTGCGTAGGCGAGATAGGGGGCACCTCCGGGACACAAAGGTGATCCCGGGGGAGGAGGCTGTTTCACAGCACCACTTGGTTGTCTGCAACGTAAGGGTGAAAGGTGCGAGGAGAACTCGGCGGGTGAAGTACCAACCGAGAATGAAGGTGTGGAGGTTGAAAGAGGTGACAGTAAGGGAGGGATTAAAAGAGAGGCTGAGTACGGTCGAGGATGATGTGGTTGAGCTTGAAAGTGGTTGGATGTCGATGAAAGCTAGTCTGTTGGGAGCCGTTGGTGAGGTATGTGGATGGACAAAAGGACCACCGAGGCACTCGAAAACATGGTGGTGGGATGATGAAGTTGGAAAGAGGATTGACGAGAAGAGGAAGAAGTTCAAGGAGTGGCAGAAGGCGAAGGGTACGGGAGCAGAAACAGCAGAGCATGAAAGTTATAAGGCAGCCAGGAAGGCTGCAAAGAAAGAGGTAGCAAAGGCGCAGGAGGCATGTAGGAAAATGTTCGGAGAACGCTTGGATTCGGAAAAGGGTCAGAAACAAGTATTCAGGATTGCAAAGCAGATAGCGAAAGAGAGGTGTGATGTGATGGGGGTGAGTTGCTTGAAGGATGAAGTGGGCCAAATCGTTGTCGACCCAGATGGAATTAAAGGAAGATGGAAAAGATATATGGAAATGCTGTTGAATACAGAGAATGAATGGGATGGCAACATAGAGAGTAACCCTGTTTTAGGGCCTGCAGAGAAGATAACTGAGAAGGAAGTTGAGGAAGCGATAAAAGCAATGAAGGGTTGAAAAGCGGGAGGGCCGACGGGAGTTGTGGGAGATATGTTGAAGGCAGCAGGAAGTTGGGGTGTGAAGAGAATGACAGAGATCTGTAATCTGGTGGTGAAAGAAGGCCGCATTCCAGTGGATTGGGAACTGAGTACCCTCGTCCCTCTATACAAGGGGAAAGGTGACCCTCTGGAGTGTGGCTCGTACCGAGCGATAAATTTATTGGAGCATGGAATGAAGGTATTGGAAAGGGTGTTGGAGAGGAGGATAAGGAAGAAAGTGAAGATCGACGAAATGCAGTTTGGATTCATGCCAGGAAGAGGATCGACAGACGCGCTTTTCATTTTGAGGCAGTTGCAGGAGAAGTACATGGAGAAGAGGAAGAAGTTGTTTCTTGGGTTTGTTGATCTGGAGAAAGCATTCGATAGGGTACCACGCAAAGTATTGACATGGGCCTTGAGGAAGTTAGGAGTGGAGGAATGGTTGATCAGAGTAGTGATGGCAATGTACAAAAGAGCACGCACAGCTGTAAGGACGAAGGACGGGAACAGTGGTGAGTTTGAGGTGAAGGTGGGAGTGCATCAGGGGTCGGTCCTAAGTCCACTACTATTTGTAGCTGTGATGGAGGTGCTGGCTCAGAACGTAAAGGAGGGTTTACCGTGGGAGTTGTTGGATGCAGATGATCTGGTGTTGATTGCGGAAAGTATGGATGGACTGAAGGAAAAGATGAACACGTGGAAGGATTGTATGGAGACAAAAGGTCTGAAGGTGAATATCGGAAAGACGAAGGTGATGGCAAGTGGTAAAGCATGTGGTGAGGTGGAAAGAACTGGGAAGTGGCCCTGTGCTGTGTGTAGGAAGGGTGTCGGAGTGAACTCCATTCAATGTACAATGTGCGCTGAGTGGGTTCATGAAAAATGTAGTGGTCTGAGAGGGTCATTAACCAGTGTGGCAGCTACATTCAAATGTAAGGTGTGCACAGAGGGAGCTGCAGATGGAGGAAATGTTGAGTTGGATCTTGGAGACGGCGTGAAGCTGGAAGGTGTGAAAACATTTTGCTACCTCGGAGACATGCTGAATGGAGAAGGTGGATCAGACTCGGCAACGGTTGCTCGAGTGAGATGTGCATGGAAGAAGTTTCGGGAACTGAGTGGCGTGCTGATGATGAGGGGAGTGTCGTTGAAGCTGAAGGGAAAGGTGTATGCTGCATGTGTGAGAAGTGTTATGATTTATGGGAGCGAGACATGGGTAATGAACGTAGAGCAGCAACGAAGGTTGGAAAGGGTGGAAATGCGAATGGTTCGGTGGATGTGTGGAGTATCGTTGGGAGAGAGGAAGACAAATGATGAATTGCGAAAGATGATGGGAATAGAGCCTGTGATTAATGCTGTGAAGAGGAACAGGTTGAGATGGTTTGGTCATGTGTTGAGGAAGGATGAAAGTGACTGGTTGAGAAGAGTGATGGAAATGAATGTAGAAGGAAGCAGAGGACGGGGAAGACCGAGAAAGACTTGGCTAAAGATGGTGGAAGAAGAAATGCGGGCAAGGGGGTTAACAAGGAGAGATGCAGAAAATAGGGCAAAATGGAGAAGATTGTTGTGGGGACCGCAAGGCTAACCACCGCTCTCGCAGGGAAAATGGCCTTTAAAATGCATGTTGTTGTTGTTGTTGTCATTCTCTTCACACCCCAATTTCCCGCTGCCTTCAACATATCTCCCACAACTCCCGTCGGCCCTCCCGCTTTTCTTCTCTTCATTGCTTTTATTGCTGCCTCAACTTCCTTCTCAGTTATCTTCTCTGCCGTTCCGAAAACTGGGTTACTCTCTATGTTGCCATCCCATTCATTCTCTGCATTCAACAGTATTTCCATATATCTCTTCCATCTTCCTTTAATTCCATCTGGGTCCACAACGATTTGTCCCACGTCATCCTTCAAGCAAATCATCCCCATTGCATCACACCTCTCTTTCGCTATCTCCTTTGCAATCCTGAATACCGCTCTCTGACCCTCTTCCAAATCCAAGCGTTCTCCGAAGATTTTCCTACATGCCTCCGCGGCCTTTGCTCCCTCTTTCTTTGCAGCCTTCTTAGCTGCCTTATAACTTTCATGCTCTGCTTTTTCTGCCTCCATACCCTTCGCCTTCTGCCACTCCTTGAACTTCTTCCCCTTCTCGTCAATCTTCTTTCCAACTTCATCATCCCACCACCATGTTTTCGAGTGCCTCGGTGGTCCTTTTGTCCATCCACATACCTCACCAACAGCTCCCAACAGACTATCTTTCATTGACATCCAACCACTTTCAAGCTCAACCACATCATCCTCTACCATATTCAGCCTCTCTTTTAATGCCTCCCTCACTGACACCTCTTTCAACCTCCACACCTTCATTCTCACCTTTTGATACTGATGGTTAGTTAAGCATCCGTGACAATGAAATGCTTCCTGCGCTTTCCCGCTAAAAATCACATGTAGTTCATGCTGCGTATGAACCATCGGAGCACATGAAGAAGGCAGTACATCGGCAACAGTGAGGAGTAACCGCGAGCAGAGCATGATTGGTCTGGACACCAGACAATCATCAGAATTATTGGTGGTATGCTCATCCGAGTTGGTGCAAGGTGTGAGGTTCAGGACATACCAGCTTTCTCTTTCTGTTTTCCTCGATGCATGCGGTGCCAGCTACCTCAGAGTTGTGAAGGCACTAAAGGTTCAGAGGGCGGGTCTGTCACGTTGTGGATAATATGGATGTATACATACTCTACATAATTGTGAATGTAACAGCCATTATTTCTCCCTTTGTAAAATTTGGCTGATTCTTGTCTACTAAAAGGCCTTTTCCGAAGAAACGGTGTCCTGATTGATTTTGATTGCGGCAGAAGATAACCACGTCAATCGGGCTTCGTAAGCGTTCAAAGCGGTTATGCAATAAGAGGGCCTACTAGGCCAACTAGTTAAGGTTGATTATGTCATCATCGGCACAGTACCTGCTCATACTCGGGCTTTTTCGTGTATGGTAACAAAACATTTTCTAAGGAAACATTTCCTTTGCAAGAATGGAATTGACACTGTATGGGATTGTTGGGCCACGTCACAATCAGATCTTGCACCTGAGACTTATCTCAAAGATGGCACCACACTTTAGTCTTCTGACATTTTTATTTCCTCCCCACTGAATAGTCTTGCATGACAATGTTGGTGCAGCTGTCATTGCAGAGATAAACAAAACCTGGCCAGTCTATCCGTGATGCTTGACCCTACCTGGTAGGTACCCTTGTGTCTTAAATTACCAAAAGATCCGGGGCCTTCTGATCTTAAGTAATCCACTTGTGAAGCAAAGGTTCCTCTTTCTGAGGGTAGAATGTAATGTTGTGTTGTAATCTCCTTTATCATCTTTGTACCTGATTGTCATCATGTACAGAATCAGTAAAAGTTTATAATTGAAAGGGCTGGACTTTCAAGTTGGTAGAACCCACGTTTCAGCGAGAATCCACTCGCCTTGATCACGGCAGTTGTTGAAGTGAATGAAGAAGAAGCTTGGAAATCACCACGTAACCTCAAATGCTGGTGGTGTGAATTGGTCTGTTGGCCAATCCGGGTGTCCTGTGACGATTGTAGACGATTTGGGAGAGATGTTATAGCCTGGTCCCACGACCGTGACAGATTGAATTGCAAACCGCCCCTTTTGGTGAGAGATGGTGATTCAACTCTTTCCCAAATTGATTCCTTTGCACATTGAGCAAACCACTTTTTTTCTCTGTCCAATATGACTGATGATAGCAATGTAGAGGGTAGCAGGGTAGCTGTTTTTCTGCTGCCTCAGGGAGTGATGTCCCTGCATTATGCAAGTGACTCGGCTTGCTCCGGCTGACAGTGCCTGGTATGGGCCGTTTGTCTAGGGTAACGGATCCCCACTGCTTTGTGGGGGAAGCCTCTTCAGGCAAAGGCGATGAGAAGGACAATCAGATATCAAACCACACCTGTCGGTCAGCCTGGGCAGGGCTGCAGTGTGGATAAATGTGCCCATGAAAGTCAATGGTGGTGCCGATTTGGCACGAGATTTCTCGATGAACGGTCACGACATATCAGGAAGTGAATGCAAATGAAGACAAAAGCATCAACCCTTTCATTTTACCTCAGCCTCAGCCCAGACAAAGGCCATTGCAGATAAATTGTTGAGATTTTCACCATTACTCCAGACAGGATTTCCGCATTTAACGGCTATCTCGAGACCCGGCGGGGTCTCGCGGTCCGGACCAGTCTCTATCTCCGCATCGAGGTCCTCTCCAGTATAGTTTTTATTTGGTCCAAATCGGACCAGTGGTTTGGGAGAAAATTGCAATTTTGTGATCTATGACGTCATCCGCTGCGGCGGCACGTGAATCGTAATGCAAAGACGTTTATTCAAATTTTTTTGGCTTGCCCCGCCGCATCCAGAACAAATAGCGAGGTCCGACTGGTACACTCGGCTACTCCGGGGTCAATGCTAGTACCTCAGTAATTCATGGGTATATGGGACCCTCCGGTAGGCTGCCAGAACCTGACAAACTAGGTACCGCAATCGAACGCGGCAATTCCGCATTGCGAACACATGACACATGTCCATTCACTTTCTGCAGTTTGGTGGCACGTCGTGGATATCTCGGGAACCACAGGGTTCCCTGGGACCAGACCGGTATCAAAATGTCCGCCTCGGGCGCCTCTTCAACATAGCGTTTATGTGGTAGCAATCGGACCAGCGTTTCACCCGCAAGTTGCAAATTCGTGACCTATGACTTAGTCGGACCACCGCCGCAATTTGTCACCTGGGCTAATCCGTGCAGAGCCTCCGTGGGGACACTCGAGCACCTGCTTTGTTGTCATGAAGTGCGCATGGGGGAAGGAACGTGGTTAACGACGACATCGGTGCCTTAAGTTTGACGTCATAATTCGTCAACACACAATAACTTTGAAATTTCTTGACCGTGATGTACTCTACAATTATATCGGAAAATGTAAATTCATGACATCATTGGTCACGTGGTCAGGCAGCTATTTTGTATTTTAAATAAAGAAACCTAAAAAAAAAAAAGTTTGGTGTCACTGTTGAATCATTCGCTAACATCCTGGTTTGCCCAACGCCGGTTTTACCGGGGGTGACGAAAGGCAGGCCTGAAACGAGGCATCGTCACACATGTTGCAAGTGGCGCAGCCGCTGGCGGCAAGTCGAAGGGCCGGCGACCACGCACCGGACCACGCTCAGGACCATGCTGAGGACCACGCTGAGGACCACGCATCGGACAACGATCCGCACCATGCACAGTACAACGATCCGCACCACGTACCGGACAACGATCCACACCATGCACAGTACCATGCACCGGACTTCGCCCCGATGCACTCTCCGTCCTACGTTCCGCGGCTGATGCCCCGGCGCACCTGTCGCATCCCACACCCCGTACCGCCGCTAGGTGCACACGCACACCATCGGTGCGGCTTTTGGTGAATTTGTCCTCTCAACCCTCCATTTGTCCCCGTACCATACCCTCGGTCACCACTGCCAGCACATCCATCGGATGCACCTCACCCATGATTCCACCACACCCATCCGATCCACCTCACACATGATTCCACCAAACCCATGCGATTGACCACAACCATGATTTCACCACACCCGTCCATCCGATCGACCACACCCATGATGGAGCCACACCCATTTTATTGCACAGAATGATTGCACAGCCACACAGAAATATTGCACAGCCACACCCACACCCATGATTTAAGGAAAAAAGATGAAAGAAATTTAAAACGCCAAAATATCCCTGATATTGTCACTTGTCCTGGACGTCAGATTCCTGATACAAAATTTTCATGATGGAACTTAATTCAACCACATTTGGTTGTTGCATTTTAAATGCCAGCATGACTGTGACACCTTGGGTCTGTTGCTGCTGGTTGACAGGGTTTTCATCATCTTTTGAAGTAAAAGGCTGGCTGGGTTAATTCAACAAGATGCCTTGCGAAGCGAAGATTAGTTGGTGTTTTTTTTTCCCCCTGTTTCAAAAAGACCTAAATTCCGTTTGATGTTATCAATGGAAACAGAAGCATTTATTAATGCACTTGAATTGGAAAAAATGAAATTTTCCTCGAGTTTTCGCACCTAAAATCCTCCATGGTGTCTGCACCTACATCCCTGAGATTTGGTGTCCTTGTGTGGGTTTGGCTGGTGGTTTGATCAATAACCATTCCTCTGGGATATTGTAAGGAGTAATATTAAGAAGCAGAAGGCATTTATTAGGTTTCAATTCGTTTCGGAGTAAGAAGAGGCAAGGTAAGAAAAATAGTCTGGCTCGGCGTGCTCAGCGCGCTTCACCACATTTTGCTTCAGAGGGATAGGCATCTTTGACCATGCCTACTTTCTCAGGGAGTGAGGGATGGTGGGAATGGTGACTGTGGGTGGTGATGGTGGATTAGGGGTTGTGGGGAATGGTGGAGGGGGAATGGGGTGGATGGTGCTTGGGGGAGGAGGCGGGGGGGTGGGTGGGGGTTGGTGGGGGAGGGCGGCCAAATATATTGTTGCGGATCTCCTGAAGCCCATCGACGTACAAAGGGGTGTAAAACCCCTTGTCCCCCTCGGGTCTCTGTGTCCACGAGGCCGAGTCGCCACTCCCGTAGCGAGCGTGGAAAAGGGCATCGGGTCGATTTCACACGTACCTTTGGTACCCACGCTGCCACAAAAATGGGGACCGGACCTCGCGCAAGCCACACTAATCGAGTACGCCGAGCGGTTTGCGTATCACGTGACTCGTGCCATTACTTTTATTGAACCCGATTCGAGCGGTTTTATTCGTGCGATGCCAGTCCAAAAGATGGAAATGACGGGGACGATCAAATAGAAGGAATAACAGGTCTATTTACAATGTACAGGGTGAAGAGACAGAACAGATGCTTAACAGTTTTAACTTATTCCCAGACAAAGGGCCCACTCACCCACACGGGGAAAAGGACGAAATAAATGTTCGCGCGCCCAAACGCGTCCTGGCGCCGTTCACTCCGGACAGCTCGCCCGGCGTGGCCCTTGGTTGTTCACGGCATGTGAACCCCCGGCACGTTGTCACGGTACACTACTCCCCCCAGTCCTCTAAACTATGAGCCTCTCCAAGTGGATGTTCGTTGTCATAGCTCGGCCTCGAAGGGCCGTGCGATCCATGCGGGTGGTTGGTCGCCTGTATAGGGTGTCCGTCCGGCATTTTTGATCCAAGGGGGTTGGGGGGGATTGATGGGCCCAAGTGCCGGGCTCCATCCCTGCATGGGGCCTCACAGTCCCACGCCCGATGACCCAGCCGGCCACGGTCAAAGCACCGTGCCCTTTCGGGTGCGTGGCTCCGAAAGCTCTTACCTCCCCTTGAACCCGGCCGATCGCCCTTGCCGCCATATGGCGCCAACCATACAGTGCGGGGGCCGGAGGCACTAATCGTGCACACCGGTCCTCGTGACACCGACGCGGCACCATTCCCTTCCAGTCGCTGCAGCACACAACTCACCAGGGGCTCGCGTACGCTACTCGTCCCGCTAAGTTCTACACCCCCGGTCGGTGTCGATGCTTGAGCCGTGTCCTCATGACTCACGACCCACTCCACACTCGCACACCCAGGTGCCCACACGCTTCCCACACACTCCGTTATCGCACACTCGGGTGCACACGCTTCCCACACACACTCCAGTGGGCACTCTTTTTCCACACACTCGGTCTTCACACACTCCGGTGCACACTCATCTCTCACACACTCCGTTGTACACTCCGGTGCACACTCCTCCCACACACACTCCGGTGTGCCTTCTTTTTCCACACACTAAGTTCTCGCACACTCCGTACTCGTACCTGCACACCTAGGTGCACTCACACCTTTCACACACTTCAGTACGCACTCCTTCTCCACACACTCCAGTACGCACTCTCTCTCACACCGCACAATGGGCCCTTCGCAAATCGTACCACCCTCACTCGTACACCGCACAATGGGCCCTTCGCAAATCGTACCACCCTCACTCGGACTCGTACAACGCACAATGGGCCCATCGCGAACGCCCGGGGCTCACTTCTCTCCCAAGCGTGGCGAGCACCCGTTCGCGCCATTTTTACTCACCTCGGGGCCTTCCTTCTCCGCCCGCACCTGCAAACTTTTTATTTCATCAGCAAGCACGGCATCACGGTGCAAACACAGACTTTGTTCAGGCTCCATCACCACCTCCCGTGATTTGCTCCCCGATTATCCCGTCTCTTTGGCTCCAATTGTTATTTCTTTTTCTACCACGACGATCGCCGGCGCCCCCAAAATTTTATTTTCCAATGCGTCGGCTCCTCTACACCCCGCGTCGCGACTCCCATAGCCCCGGTCAACTTCGCTGTCCCGCCGCACTAGCTCACTCCCCACGTGTTCTCCGCACCGTGTCACCTCGTCGCGTATCACCGCGACCTTCCCGCTCAACCTGCGCCCAATGTCCTCCCCTGCCTTTTTCATGTCCCTCTTTGACACTGCCCTCATCTTCTGCATATCACACCTGGACTCCTCCCTCAATTTTTCCATGTTATCCCTTTGGGTGTCCATTTTGTTTTCGAACCCTTTCATTTCCCGGGTGGTTTTTGTCCCCAAGGGCATCCATTCGATGAGCCAATCGATCCCCCTCCATTTTCATGGACGCCTGTATTTGAGCTGAGTAGTTCGATGCTAATCCCGGCTTGCACAGCGGGCCTGGCTTCCGCCGCCACGTGCGAGGCGCCGCCATTCTCTTCGCCAGCTACCGCCCCCTCATCGACTGCCTCCACTACCAACTGTCCCTGTTGGTCCTGGGCCATTAATTCTTCCTCTACTACCCCCACCGGCATTTGACCGCCTTGGCCAGACATCGTACGAATATAATTTGATTTTTGGAACTAAATTTCGTTCGGTCGTAATTTCGAGTGCGTGAAGCGCACTCGAGGTCCAATTATCCCACTCCTGACATCAATTTGTTGCGGATCTCCTGAAGCCCGTCGACGTACAAAGGGGGGGTTAAACCCCTTTTCCCCCTCGGGTCTTCGTGTCCACGAGGCCGAGTCGCCACTCCCGTAGCGAGCGTGGAAAAGGGTATCGGGTCGATTCCACAAGTACCTTTGGTACCCACGCTGCCACGAAAACAGGGACAGGACCTCGCACAAGCCACCCTAATCGAGTACGCCGAGCGGTTTGCGTATCACGTGACTCGTGCCGTCACTTTTATTGAACCCGATTTGAGCTGTTTTATTTGTGTGATGCCAGGCCAAAAGATGGAACTGACGGGGACGATCAAGTAGAAGGAAGAACAGGTTTATTTACAATGTACAGGGTGAAGAGACACAGAGCAGATGCTTAACAGTTTTAACTTATCTCCAGACAAAGGGCCCACTCACGCGGGGAAAAAGAGGAAGGAAAAGTTTGCGCTCCAAAACGCGTCCTGGCTCCGTTCACTCTGGACAGCTCACCCGGCGTGGCCCTCGGTTGTTCACGGCACGTGTGCTGGGAGCGCAAGCAAGGAGATCGCGCGTCTGTGGCCCGGAATGGGTCGTCTTCACACAGCGCGGTTAATACCAGCAGCAGCAGAGCGCAGGGCACGGGGAGAGTTTTTGTGCAGCGACTATAACAAGCCAGGCACTTTACTCGTGCTACGACAATGTCTCTTTCTCACTATGAACCAACCACGAACCTTGGGTGACTCACTCGTTATGAATCTCTCTCCGACTTTCGGGGCGACTCTCTCTGACTCCTTCGGGGCGACTGTCTCTGACGCGGGGGGCTCGAGGCAGGGTTTTATATAGCCCCTCCCCGGTCCTACCCGAATGTTCCAAGCCCCTCCTCTCGCCGCCGTTGTGAGCCACTCCCCTTGAGCTCTTATTGGCGGCTCGCTGCTTACCGGCCACTCCCTGCAGCTCCTCCCATCGGCCTTGCCAGACTTGTTCCAGGCCGAGCACATGGCACTCTAGCCCAATTGAGGCCTACACTTACTGGCCTGCTCAAGGCAAACTAACACAGGAAAGGAGACTACGCTTACATTTACAAAGAAATAACTGAACTAAAGTGAGGCTACATGTTGTGGTGCGACTACCTACGAGGTGGGGTCATTCTTTATTCACAAAACCGCAACAATATTTTGTGCTCTGATTGAATATAAACTGTAAATCAGAACCCAACACGTATCAATAAAAAGGAACTGAGTCCAAATTTATATTTATTTTAAATGATCAGTTAGAGCTGGAAGGGAAGGTCAATACAAATTTATCAAAAACTGGATGGGAAAGTTGAACTTACAGCCTCACAGAGCAGATGTGCCCCCAGTACACAACTTACTTTCGACTTTCAGCTGAGTTTTTACGTCATATTTTCTTTTGCTCATATAACAATCTCGATCTCAAGTAATCAAGTCAAAGTAACAAAAAAAAGTAGCACTGATGAATACGGGTAAGTTCCGAATGTGTTTCTTAGGTTAGCTTCAAATATTGTCGAGGGCCGATGAGGACCAGCCTTAGACAGATAGCCAAACAGTTAACTCCGAGGCGTCAGTTCGAAACTTGGCGGAATTATTTTTGGTGCGCAAGGGCGAAGAAAACCAAGGTCTTACCTGTACGATGGCATCACAGGGCTTATTACTCGAACCCACAAACAAATAAGCACACACGTCAAGGAAAATTCACAATACAAGAATGAAATGCCAAAAAAAAAAAGAATTCAATGAAATAATTGTGAGATGATAAAATGTCAAAATTAATGTGGAGGTAAAAAAAACTATAACTCCTAATTTGTGGATCCTCCACTCAGACACTTACAGACAAGGGAATGATAAAAGAAAAGAAAATGGTGTGATGAGTTGGCCGATACATAGCCTGCTCCAATGAGGACGAACGTGAATGGTCCCCGAGTCTCCGTGCACGAGATGGCGCGAATCACCACATGGCAACCTGAGCTGCGAAGCGGTGGCAAAACTTCCTCCTCCAGCCTTTCCGCGCTCCACAAGGCCCCGATAAATCTCTCAGGTTCACACAGCACGAAGCGCAGCCTCCTCGAGCCAGGCCAGAACAAAAGAGAGCCAAAAAGACGGATTCTTCCTCGCGAAGATGACTGCCCCGGAGCGCTCTTGATCAACCTTTTTCCACAGGCGCTCACGAGCCAAAGATGCGCCACCGCCCGCGACCAAGCCCAGAACCCGAGAGCGATGACTTCTGCGACCGCCCGCCACACAGCCAGTACCAGAGAGAGTGAGGAGGGGGTGGGGTTGGGTGGGTGGGCAGACCCTCCTTTGACCAGTTTCTCCCTTTGTCCTTTCGGGCCAATTTTCGATGAAAATGGAGTACTGCACATTGTGCTTTTTAAAAATGATGCATGTTTCACAGTAATAATGTTTATTGATGGTTTTCTAAATTGTCTTTGCAGAGAATCAATTGAAAATGGTTTCTTATTCCAAGTCAAGTTCCCAATTATGTCAAGCAACACCAAGACGTGAGATGCCATACAAGTGCACTGTGTGCAGCAAGGAATTTTCTTGGTTAGCATCCTTGAATTATCAGAGAGTAGAACACGCAGAAGAGAAGCCTTGTAAATTTCCTGTGTGCAGCAAGAATTTTGCTCGTTCATCATTTTTACAAACGCATCAATGGATACACACAGAAGAGACACCCAACCTGTGTTCTGTACGCAACAAGGCGTTTCCTTTTGCTTCACATTTGAAAAAGCATCGATGGATGCACACAGGAGAGAAACCTTTCAAGTGCACTGTGTGCAACAATGAATTTTCTTGGTTAGCATCCTTGCATCATCAAAAACTAAAACACACAGGAGAGAGGCCTTATAAATGTACTGTGTGTGGGAAGGATTTTGCTCGTTCATCACATTTACAAAGTCATCAAAGAACTCACGCAGGAGAGAAACCTCATAAATGTCCTGTGTGCGGGCAGGATTTTGCTCATTCATCATCTTTAAAAGTACATCAAAGGATACACACAGGAGAGAGGCCTTATAAATGTCCTGTGTGTGGCAAGGATTTTGCTCGTTCATGACATTTACAAAGTCATCAAAGAAAACACACAGGGGAGAAGCCTTACCAGTGCTCTGAATGCCTTAAGGCTTTTACTCATCTCTTCAATTTGAAGCGACATCAAATAATACACCGGAGATAAACCTTCCAAGTGCTCTGAATGCTTCAATGCTTTTGTTGACTTCTCCAATTTGAAGTGGCATCAAATAATACACACTGGAGAGATGCCCTACACATGTTCTGTGTGCACCAAGGCCACGTTGTATCAATCCAAATTGAAGCGGCATCAAAAATCCATGCACAAGAGACAAAGGAGAGAAGACCTACAGGTTAAGCCCGACAGATCTTCAAGAAGATAGCACGTTTGATCCAATTCACCACCATATCAAGTCACTCCACTCCACTCCACTCTCCCCTCGTCCAATCCGTGATATTTTGTACCCCTGTTAACAACCCACTCCAAACCCTTCTCCTTCCAAATTTTCTTCTGTGTCCATCTTGTCGACCCCACGCATCCGGCACTACCCATCTTTCCTTCATATTCGTCTTATTTGCCCAACTCTCCCTCTATCTGTTTCTCCTGCTCCTTTTGTTCTGTTGTTTCCTGATCTGTTCAATGTTCTTGCTCTTGACTCTTATTCAAAAAGGTGTAGGTTCTGTAAGGTAGAAACAGAAAATACCGGTCACCTTCTTTCAGGATATGAAAAGACAACTGTCTGAATAACTGCATACACAAAAGGACAACAATGTGTGCAACGTTCACCATTGGGACAACTGAAAAAATTTCAACATCTGGGTCTCAGAAAAAATCAAGGAAGCATGAACCAAAAGCGATTGGTTGAACATGAGGATGCAGTCCTCACGTTTGACCAAATCATCCCATCAATTGTGAACAGAGCAAACAAAGCATTGCGACAGGACATTGTACTTCTGCATGTGAAGGAAAAGATGGCATTGCTAATCGAGGGGTCAGTAACCAGCGACTTTGATCGAAATAATGTGGAAATGAGGAAATTGACCAAGTAATCAGCATCTGAAAAATGAGGCCAAGAGAACCTGGAAGCTGTAGAATTCTGACAAAATTGGAATGATAAAGAACCTCTCTTAGAACTTTAAAACAGTCCCCAGGGATAGTTGGACAAACTAAAAACAATTGGAGGCTGTCTGTGGTACAATGACAATCCTGGAAATAATCCTCAGAAGAAAACATTGAGAAGACTTTTTCACAATTTGGATTGTGAAACATGATATTTTTTCGAACTGGAGGTGGCTACTTTGAGTTCCACCTTCTGAAAACTGCACATGGATATTCCAACAAACGAGAGAAGCCCTTCTTGTGTTCTGATTCTAATAAGTATTTTCCCATTTATCATGGGAAGAAATGCATTGAAGGATGGACAAAGCAAAGAAGCTTTTGCTGGTGTCCCTCATTTGTGGATGGTAAAATGCATGCACCCTGCCAAGCTAAATCCCTAAATAATCAAACTCATTGAGGAAGCAACGGAGCTCTGGAATACCACATTGATATTGCAGCACTGAGACGGAAAAAATCGACACATGACAAAATGGGTGCTGACAAAAATGGGAATGATAACACCAGAAGTGAAGATACCACATGTGTTCTTCCAGGGTGACTGTCTCTCTCCCTCTTGTTTTGCCGAGCTCTGGACCTACTGAGCAAACTCATTGTTGATCAAGGACAGGGATACACCTGAACATCAAACAGTATAATGTCCAATGGGTCAGGAAAAGTGACACATCCAATGTATATTAATGATTTAATGTTCTTCGAACCAAACGACGGAAAATTTGCAGAACCATTTAAACTAGTAAAATGGTATTCAGACGACTTGTAAAATGCTGCTAAATGTGCGGAGTGCACATTCATAAGAGGTTGACCAACAAAATTGGATAAAATAAATATCGACCTCAGAACAACATTGCAGGAGCAAGAAAATGAAACATCATGCATGTACCTCAGAGAAGAAGAGTGTGACCAACTATTTCGCAAAACAATTGCGGAAAACAATTGACAGAGAATATCTGCAGTGAACGAGGCAAATTCAAAAACACATCTCTTCCCAAGAAATAAAATGGAACTTGAAAACCAGCCCGCAGTGCCAGTTTTCCAACATATTATTGTAGTTTTGTATTCTCTGGGATATTGAAGCACATACACAAAGAGTAAAGCTAGTTATATCGTAGTATTCTGTTTCGCTATTCAGGATATATTGCATTCATGTGAGCAGATATGCATTAAGAGTGTTTAGTTAGAAATCCCATTTGTACGTTTCCCCTTCCATACACTCTCTGCATTCATGTCGCATGTTACATTGTTACATGCACCATCTGCAGTCCCTCCGCCAAATAATCCTTGCTCACACAGCCTGCCATAGTCAAACCCCCAGCTTCAACACCACATACAGCTGCACCAAATCAGATTGGTGAACACCTGAGACCAATTGACCATCTCAAGGGAGACAGTGCATCAGAACTGTGAAGGCCAATCAACAGTTGTCATCAGGAGTTGGGGTACTGAAACACCAATCAGGTATGAGGGGGAAGGATCTGTCGGCAGGCAAGCTCCTCCTACTGACTGGGGGAGAGGGGTGGAGATCTGCAATGTGAGTAGGTGGGTGCAGATTCTAATAAAACGCGAGAGCCGAGCTCACGAACAAACGACAGGACACGTTACGAGTCACCAGCCCTCCTTGAACCTCGTTCAAATTCTCCTTGTGCATATTCTCATCCGACCAGCCTTCGTCCATGTTTTCTCTGTATGCCTCTTTCTTCCTTTGTTGTTCACAGTCTGCTTTCCATGTCGTTTCATTTCTTTGTTCACTTTCTTTGATTCTCATGCTTTATTTCTCTTACACTTCCAATACCTCTTGCCCCTTTGGACCTTTGCATTGAATCCAGCTTGTTAAGCTGCGCCACCTGAACAGACAAATTCCCGCTTCGCCTTTTGATACTGATGGTTAGTTAAGCGTCGGTGACACAATGAATTGCTTCCTGCACCTTCCTGCTAAAAATCACATGTAGTTCATGCTGTGTATGAACCATCAGCACAAGAAGAAGGCAGTACATCGGGAACAGTGAGAAGTGACCGCGAGCGGAGCGTGATTGGTCTGGACACCAGACAATCATCAGAATTATTGGTGGCACATGCTCATCCGAGTTGGTGCAAGGTGTGAGGGGGCAGAACACACCAGCTTTCTCTCTCTATTGCTCTTATCCCAGATGAATGTGGTGCCAGCTACCTCACAGAGTTGTGAAGTCATTGTTAAAGTTCAGAGGGAAGGTCTGTCATGTTGTGGATAATGTGGATGTATACATACTCTGCATAATTGTGAATGTAACAGCCATTATTTCTCCCTTTTCTAAAATTTGGCTGATTCTTGTGCACTAAAAGGCCTTTTCCGAAGAAACTGTGTCCTGATTTATTTTGATTGCGGCATCGGATAACTCAGGGTCAATCGGGCTTTGTAAGCGCTCGAAGCGGTTACTTAACGAGTCGGTCCGCTCGGCCGACTAGTTAAGATTGGTTATGTCATCATCAGCACGGTACCCGCTCATACTCGGGCTTTTTCATGTGTGGTAGCACGACTTTGGGTGTGTGGGATTGGCAATCATCGTTATTTGAAGATACGCCATCCTCTCAGATTTATCCAGAGGCAACGTGCTTCTGTGGCCAAATTATGGACATTCTGAGGAGGATGTGGCAGACATCGAAGACGGCATTCCATTTCAGCCCAGACATGCTCAGCAGCCCTGCACCATATCAGCCCCACGCAGCACCAGCACTGCATCGCACCATCCCTGTGCAGCACCAACCCCACATGACCAGCTACGCACAGCATCAGCCCTGCAGAGCACCGGCCCCACATAACAGCAATGTCGTGCATCGTTCAACACCACACCAGCCTGTATGGGCCATTCCGGGCCCTAAAACAGCTCAAGCACGTGCTCGTTCCTTGTTGTTGTGCAAGCCCTGTTATTTCTTTTTGGTGCCACTGTAGGTTTTTTTTTTTTCACTTTACCTTAGTGCAAATGCCTCCCGAATCATTTGTCCTTTAAGCGCCTGATATGTCTCTATTTCTTTTCATAAACCCAATTTTAATTATTGCATGTTTTCTTGTCTTTTTACTCCCCTGCATTGTGTCCAAAGTTTGGCATCAGAATGGAGCAATTCTTGGGATTTTGTAAAGGTTAATGAGCAGTTAATTGAATGCAGTGTGAATTTGGTAAGCTCTGCGATCTTCAGGAGTGGCAAAAGCTCCTGGCGGACAGGTGGCATTAGTCAGACCCATTGCCGCGACGACTGGAGTCGGTCGTGATTCTCGGACGCTGGTTCGAGTCTCCACACATCTGTCAAATTTCATGGAGAATCTTTGCTTTCAGATTGAGCATGTACGAGAAAGTGGACAAAATGGTGGAGGTTCACTTAATGACGGGCGGTGAGAAACATATTGCTATGATGCAAGCTGGGGCCAGGGTTCGGTGAAGATGTTGGGCTTGGAAACTCTCCCACTCCTGACGTAGGTCAGAGCGACTCCACTCTGGGTTCTGAGTGGATGAGTCAGGAGGTTGGCGTGGCATCGAACCAGAAAAGTATGCTGGTGTGGGTACATGTCATAATGAAAAAAAATTGGGGGCAATAATTAAAAGTGGAATTGGTGGGTTGGTTTGGAGGGGTAAATGAAGATAGGACACAAAAGGGTGAGAGATAAAAGGCAAGCAAAGTTGTTCTTGAAGCATGCGGAGATCAATTGAGGGTTTGCAGAAGTTAGGGCTGGCTTATTGTGGATTGAATCGGTACAAGCAGGGGTAGAGAGAGAGAACTCGAAAAAGGACGTCAGGAAAATATGCGGATTTAAATAGCGAGCTGATGTAATGTGTTTAATAAAGTGGTGTAAAAGATGCTGCAGCAATGGTGGTAAACTCTCAAAAAAAAATTCCCAAATAAATTTAAAATCTTAATTTTATTAGTCCCCTGCCCAGAGGGGACTTTAGGTTAACTTTCTGTCTGTCCGTCCATCTGCCCACCACACCTGTGGTTTTTCAGACTTTTTCCCCATAACCTTTAACATATTCAACTGAAACTTGGTACGGACATGGCTTTATTATGATAATTTGCGGAACAAGTTTAGGTTTTGGGGTATTTCCCAAATTTTACACGGAGTTATGCCCTCTTTGGTCTCAGAAAATATCACATATTTCAGTGGGTCAATTTCATGGGTCAGACACAATGGGTCATTTTTCCAGACTTTTCCCCCTGCCATTGAACATATTCAAATGAAACTTGGTACATGGTTTAATTATGATAAATTACAGAACAAGTTTAAGTTTCAAGGTATTTCATCAATTTTTTTCAATTTGTTATGGCTTTACTATGTAAAATATTGGGACTGGTAGGGACATGTATTGCAAAGCAATTCTCCCTTGTCTTTCAATTGCATTGCATACTTCAACACTATAGAACACAAAACGCCTTTTGGCACTTTCAAAGCATTCCGTTTAGCAGTACTTGGACAAAACGTTATGGCATTTGACGTCATCACGACCAATCAAATTTGCTGCTCGCAGACCCCGCCCATGTCCTTGATTCCCAAGACTGCGTGGGATAAGGTGTTCTCTGAACTCTGGTCGGGAAGGTTTAACTTTCTGCCTTCCATGGAATGCTTCGTGCACAGATTTTACCTTTTGATGGATTAGCACAGACATATGGCCTGTTTTCCATGAAAATGGAGCACATTATGCTTTTTGTTGTTGTTACATGTTTCACAGCAATAGTGATTTCTTGATGGTTTTCTGAATTGTCTTTGCACAGAATCAATTGAAAATGGTTTCTTATTCCAAGACAAGTTCCCAGTTGTTTGGCAGTGAAGTTTCTTTCAATCAGAACATGACACAGACTTCTTATCGGGAAGTCAACAAATATAGCAGTGTATTGACTAAATTTGAAGGGATTGAGAAGTGCTCTGTTTCCAAGAAAACATTTATGTCATTCAAATCTTTAAAGAGATGGTCAAGCAATATGTAGATGTGTGATGCTATACAAGTGTACTGTATGCAGCAAGGAATTATATTGGTGATCATCTTTGAATTACCACAAAGTAAAACACACAGCAGAGAATATAGATTTGAAAAAACACAAATGTGAATTACAAATGGGAGAATGACAAAAGAGCAGGAAGATTCAAAAAAAGAGCTTGACAGACCATGGATCGACAAGGAAGGCTCAATGGAATGGCTAAGAATTGGTCAAATTAATTGGGGTGGAGAACGAGTCGTCATAAATGCCCAAGACCAAGGACACGACACGAATGGGTTTAGGAAAATGGCGAGTTTGAGCCAATTGGACCATTTTTTTTTTTTTTTTTTTTTTCCGTATACAAGATCGAGGCTCGTGAAAGAGCTAACATTAATCACAGAAAAAGTCAAACCGACACATAAAACACAAAGTAAGGGGAGCGGTAGACAAGATGGGGAGAGAGGGCGAAGGACACAAATAAAACATTTGAGAGCAGAGACATCGAGAGAACTGTGGGAGGGAGAGGGCTTTGGGGGAGGTGGGAGAAGTGTAAAACATATGGACACTGCAAGGACTTTCAGGAAAGAAGTTGGAATTACAAACAATGTGGATCTGGGGTGAATTAGTGGGGGTAGAAAAGATCAAGGTTTTGGATGGGGGAAGATAAGAGATGGTGGTGAACAGCTGTTTTAAAGACCTGGAGGGAGGAGTGGGATTGAAGGGAGTGTGGGAGTTTATTCCAGAGGCGGGAGAAAAGAGGAATGAAGGGGTGATGGTGAGCAGAGAGCCGAGATTTTGGCAGTTTAACCATCAGAGGCTTGCTGGCAGATCTTGTACGACCTGTAGGAATATTTGGGGGACAGAGCACAGAGAGAGCTGGGGGAGCAAGGCTGGAGAGGAGTCGGTAGAAGACAGAAAGACCACCTACCTGCCTGCGGTGAGTGAGTGAAAGGCCCTCAGAGATAGCTTCATCGCGGGAGATTCCAATGATTCTGAAAGCTTTGGTTTCAACAGCGTGAAGCCGAGCTAGGTGTGAGGCAGGAGCACCAGCCCATGGGGGAGAACAGTATTCCATTGAGCTGCGGATGAAAGCCTTGTATGTGGTGAGGAGCTCAGGTGTGCCTAGGAAGGACTTCGCACGACGGAGGATGCCCAGTCGGCGACTGGCTTTGCAGGCCAGCTTGGAAATGTGGTTTTCCCAAGAAAGATCATGGCAGATAGTGAGACCCAAAAGCTTGAGCGACAGAACTTCTTGGAGAGGATTGTTGAGAAAGTAGATGGGAGGGTTGTCCAGTCGATCTTTTCGGAGAGACGTAGTAAGAATGTGAGATTTGTCAGGATTGAAAGATATGTTCCACTTGTTTGACCAGTCTGTGATTTTGTCCAGGTCTTCAGAGAGTGAGGAGGCTGCAGACTGCCGATCTGAGGGAAGAGGAATGGAGCGGCAGAGAGTGGAGTCATCAGCAAAGAGATAGAGAGGATTTTCCAGAGAGTCGGAGAGATCATTGATAAAGACCAGAAAAAGCACAGGGCCCAGCACACTGCCTTGGGGAACTCCAGCCTGAACAGGAAGGGGAGATGAGAGAAATCCATTCAGGGCCACACGTTGACTACGACCAGAGAGGAAGTCCGCAAGCCATGCATGGAGATTTCCATGGATACCATAGGAGTAGAGTTTGGTGAGCAGAGCTGGGTGCCAGACCGTATCGAAGGCACGTGATATGTCGAGGGAGACAGCTCTGATTTCCTGTTTGGCATTGAGGACCTCCATCCATTGTTGAGACAGGAGAAGCAGCATGTCCAGAGTAGAGTGACCTGGTCTGAATCCAAATTGATGATCAGAGATCAAGCCATTGGAGAAGAGGAAAGATTTCATATCCGAAGCAATGATTGATTCCATGACTTTGCTGATAATTGGGAGCAGGCTGATTGGTCTGTAGTTAAAAGGATCTGTTTTTGCACCTTTTTTGTGGAAAGCGGTAATGTTTGCTGATTTCCAGGATGCTGGCTGATGACCTTGAGCAAAAGATAGGGTGAAAAGAACAGAGAGAGGGTGAGATAGAGCGGCAGAGCAGGATTTTAGGACCCGTGGGCTGATGCCGTCTGGTCCAGTTGCAGAATCAGAGTCGAGGTTAGACAAAAACTCCTCCACCTTGTCAGGAGAGAAGGACACAGAGTCCAGGAGCAGTTTGGTTCGACTGGGAAAGGTGGGAACAGAGAGAGATGGGTTTGGGACTAAAGATTTTGAGGCAAACACAGAGTTGAGGCATTCGGCTTTGTCACGTGCGATGTCAACTGTGTGGCCATTTGAGGTAAAGGAGGGGATGGAGGGGGAACAAACACCAGAAACGGATTTGACCAGACGCCACCAGGATTTGGAGGAAGGAGACAGGTTGGAGAGTTTGTTCTTGAGTGAGGAGAGATAGTGCTTCCTGGCACTCCTGAGGGTAGACACACACTTGTTCCGAGCTTGGTGGAAGGAACTGAGATTGCCTTCAGTTGGATTAGCCTTCCAAGAGGCAAAGGCAGGTTGTTTCAGGGCAACTGCCTCACCACAAGATTCGGTGTACCATGGATGGGAGGAAGGGTAAGACAACTGAAGACGAGATGGGATGAATCTGTGCATGAGAGAGATCAGTTTGCTTTGGAAGAATTCCCAGGAAGAATTGATGTCAGAGGCAGTGGAGATGGGAGACCAATCCAGACGATTGATGGCTGCTTGAAGCCCGTCCCAGTCGGCCTGAGTGAAATGCCAGACTCTTCGACGCTGAGGAGGCTCTCTGAGAATGGCCAGAGAGATGTCCACTTTGACAAGCACATGATCAGAAGAACCGATTGGAGCAGAAGAAGAGCAGCAGACATTAGCAGGGACGTTTGTCATAACCAAGTCTAGAAGAGAAGAAATTCCATTGGCTGAGATCCGGGTCGGGAAATTGACAGATTGTGTCAATCCCAGTGAGTCACAGAAGTCCTTTGCTGAGGTGCCATGACTGGTGAGAGAGGAACCCACACCCAACCAGGTGGCATGATGACAGTTGAAGTCACCACATATGAGGAAGAGAGAGTTGGGATGAGTGGACAGAAGTTGGTCCATGTTGTCAGAGAGTGAAATGTAAATTGAGTCATCACTGTTTGGGGGACGGTACAGAACACATATGAACAAAAGGTGGGAGCGGAGAGGAAGCCGTAGCCAGAGGTACTCCTGGGGGTGAGGAGGAGAGAGGGCAGTGCAAGGAGAATGAGGAAGAGAGTTTTTGTTAAAGATAGCCACCCCACCACCAGGACGAGGCTCAGGTCTATCATACCGGAAGAGGGAGTAACCAGGAGGAGATATTGAGGAATCAGAGACATCTTGAAGGAGGAAAGTCTCTGTTAAGCAGATCAAGTCTGGATTGTCAGAAGCAACCTGTATGGAGAGATCAGTCCAGTTTGAGCGAAGGCCCCGGATGTTTGAGGTCCATACTGTTAAAGAAGAGAGAGGGGGAGCATCGGGTACAGGACAGGGGAGGGGAGGAGTAGTGTAAGATGAAGGATGAGAGGGGGAGGTAGGGAGAGCAGTTGATAGTGTGTCAGAGATTACAGAAGAGTTCCAAGAAAGGGAAGGATGAGGAGGATGAAAGGTTTGGTGGTGAAGGGATGAGGCAGAGTGAGGGGTTGTTTGAGGGGGGGCATGGGACAGTAGAAGGTTGGGGGGGGGGGTGGAGGCATGAGATAGAAGGGAGACGAAGTGGGGAGGAGGCAGCTTTGAGGAGGAGGGGGGAGGAGGGAGAATTTGAGAGGAATGGTATGGGGGGAGATTTGAATTGGAGGAGTTGGGGGGGAGTTTTGAAGGGGAGGAGTGAGGCGGGAGTTTAGGAGGGGAGGGGCAAGGGGGGAGTCTAGTCGTGGAGGGGCAAGGGGGGAGTTTAGGAGTGTAGGGGCAAGGGGGGGATTTGGAGGGGAGGGGCAAGGGAGGAGTTTATGAGGGGAAGGGCAAGGGGGGAGTTCAGGAGTGGAGGGGCAAGGGGGGGATTTGGAGGGGAGGGGCAAGGGAGGAGTTTATGAGGGGAAGGGCAAGGGGGGAGTTCAGGAGTGGAGGGGCAAGGGGGGAGTTTAAGAGTGGAGGGGAAAGGGGGGAGTTTAGGAGTGTAGGTGCAAGGGGGGGGGGATTTGGAGGGGAGGGGCAAGAGGGGAGTTTAGAAAGTGGATGATTAATGAAAGACGAACATTGATAACAAATTGGGTTTGTTGTGATTTTCAAGTTAGCAATCCGATTCAGAACAATGGAGGAGGGATGGAATGAATGTGAATTTAGACCATGTAGTGAGGGAGACGTATAAGATATTGAATTTCTTTTTTTTGACGTGGAATGAGTTTGAGTGGAAATTGAGAAAAGCCTTTTAAATAGGAAGAAAAACAGCGTGTTGTCATATACCACTGAATAAACCACTGAAGGGGAAAGGTTAAACATGTTTAAAATAATATTTAAACAGAACCGTGAACAATCTTATATGCACAAAATACCAACGGGGGGAGGGCCGAGAGGGACCACCACGAGTCACGTGAACAGGGCAAAAGGTGGATGGCAAGGAGATCATGGGGGCGGGGCGAAACGCACCGCGATACACCTGGACAGAAAGTACAGGATGAGACCGGCACATGTGGAGAAAGGAAAAATACATGTTTTTTGTTTTGTTTTTTCGGGGGGGGGGGTGGGGTGGGGTGGGGTGGGGATTTAAAACGTTAGACAGAGAGTATTACATTCGGTGTCAAAGGGAAAAACTGAGAGCCAAGCAAAACACGATGTAGGGGACTTAAGTTAACAAACACCGACAGGGGTACAAGGCCGCACACGAGGCGCAGAACAGGATTAATTAATTACGAGTTACAGGAAATTCAAACCAAAACTAACTATAAACAAACAATAAAGCATGGACGATAAAGTAACGAGTTGAAATTTGACAAACACACGAATGAAAAAATAACCACTTTGGATGCCCGGAGAGAAACCAAGCCTCCAGGTCAGAAGCTTCAACATCTAGGCCACGTGGCCGCGCGCGTCACGAGAAACTCGACTATTTTTTACAGGTATGAAAGATTAACCCCGATAAAACTTCCGAGGGACACTTAAAAGGTACACACACGTAAGATAAACAGTTTAGACAAGAATACAAATGTGACAATGACTTAGCTTCGAGCGTGCGTGAAGATCGTGGAACAGCTTCGAAAATCCGTGACCGCCCCGATCAAGATCTCGCGAGATCTGATCGTTCCGGGAGATTCTCCCTCAGATCGCGGGTCCAGGGTCGGACCACCCGAGGATGAGGACCCGGGACCCGGCAGGGCCATCTAAAGGCATGGGCACACTGGGAATTTGCCCAGGGGCCCCAAGTTGCACAGGGGCCCCACAATTCTAGGGGCACCATGCTGCGATATTGTTAATGAGAGATCTCTTGGTAGAGTGGATAATTACTCAACCTCTCGCTGGAAAGGCCTGGGATTAAGTTAGGAAATAAGACTGTAGCAGATTACATTTCATTTTATATGCAAATGGTATAATATGCATTAACCTTATTTCATTAAGATTTCCTCATTTATTCACTGTGTAAAATACGAAACAAGTTTCACTGCGCATCCCGATTGCCATTTGTTGAATGACGTCATGCACTTATTGTTGAAGTTGAGTTGAAGAGTAATTATCTACAAATAATCCGGAAGAATTCCCATGTTTTAAACGTGTAAATGACTGGAAACACAGCAATCTTATTGTAGAACATGAAAATGGAAAAGAACTTCGCAAGTGCATGATGGCATATTTGATTTGGCATAAAGAAACTGGATGGGTAGATTCTTTATTAATCAAACATCAGCGCTCAGAGCAGGATTACTGGCATAAAGTGTTGACATGTGTGGTTTCTGTCATTCGCTTTCTTGCCTCCAGAGGTTTGGCATTTCGTGGGGAGAATCAAACTATTGGGTCGGCAAAAAATGGAAACTTTTTAGGTATTCTCGAACTGTTGAGTGAATTTGACCCTTTTTTGGAAGAGCATCTCAAACTGCATGGAAATGCTGGAAAGGGGAACCCATCGTATCTATCGGCAAACATTTGTGAGGAATTTAATGAATTAATGGGTCAACATGTTCTTTGTGCTATTATGGAAGAAATAAAAGAGTCAAAGTATTATTCAATAAGTGTGGATTCCACTCCAGACATCTCACACATTGATCAACTGACATTTACTGTCCGGTACATTCGAGGAAGTGAGCCTGTGGAGCGTTTCATCAAGTTCATCCCCATCTTTTCTCATGGAGCAAAGAATCTAGCAGACACTGTTGTGGATTTCCTGAATAGGAACAAAATTCCGCTGTCAAACTGCCGTGGTCAGTCGTATGACAATGCCTCAAATATGTCTGGACGCTATACTGGATTGCAGGCACGGATCCGTCAACTGAATGAGTTCGCCATCTATGTCCCCTGTGCTGGACACAGCCTGAACTTATTGGGAGTAAAAGCGGAAGTGTTGTCTACAGATTGTAAAATTATTTGACTTTGTTCAGCGTCTGTATTCCTTTTTCTCGGCTTCTACACATCGATGGAATGTTTTGGCATCATCTTTCGGAAAATATCATATTGGGGTCAAGCGTCTGTCTGACACGAGATGGTCGTCACATTTTGATGCTGTCCATGCTCTGCATAGAGGTTTCGAGAAAATTAAACATGCACTGGATTCAGTATCAGCTGAGACTGACCAGGAAGTGAATACAAGGCGAGAGGCAGAAGGATTGAGCGAGAAAATGGAGAACATGGAAACGATTTTTCTGACTTCTTTGGAACGACATTGTCGAAAGAGTGAGCAAAACAAGTAAGGTCCTGCAGTCAAAAGATGTAGACTTACTTGTTGCCATGAATCTTCTTGAGTCTCTGAAAACGTTTCTTCAGGTAATTAGAGACAAATTTAGTGAATATGAACTGAAGGCCAGGAGTAGGTGTCCAGATTCGGATTACAGCGATGTGAAGAAACGGGTGCGAAAGCGAAGTGTACATCTTACTTCATATGACGGATCAGAAGAAGAGATACATACTTCTAACCAAAAGTGAAAAGTTCAGGGTGGAAACATTCCTTCCTGTTCTGGACTCTCTGAACTCTGACCTGACAAAACGTGCAGATGCTTATTCATGGATTGGAAATCTGTTTTCCTTCTTCAGTCAATTGAAAACGATTGGTTCTGATGAGTGAAACAAAAAGTGTGAACACTTGGATAATGTGTGTCACAAAGACCTTGATTATGGTGTTCTTCTAAATGAATGCCAGCAACTCAAGCACTTTATGGTTCTTGATGAAAATTGTGAGACACTCCCTGCGTTGGTCAGAAAAATAATTTCGTACAACTTGAAATCTGTGTTTCCCAATGTTGAAATTGCACTCAGAGTGTTCATGTGCATGATGGTGACCAACTGTACAGGGGAACGTTCATTTGCAAGATTGAAGCTCACAAAGAATCAGCTTCGCAGCACAATGCGGCAGCAGCGTTTGAACTGGCTTTCACTCATGTGCATGGAAAATGCCACCTGAAGACCATTGACTTCAATCCAATTATAAATCAATTCTCTGCAAAGAAATTTCGCAAACGTTTGCATAATAATAAATAATTCATCCTGCACCATCTCCCTCTGTACAGTGTACCAATTATTATTATTTATATGTTGAAATTTTTTTTTTTTCAAGGCTTATGTTATTGCGGTTTTGAGAACCCACACTTGCTTGTAAATATAACATCATTAAAGGTTAAAGGTAGCACCCATAGGTAGGCCACAAGCAACACGTAGGTCACCATAGGATGTCAGTTATTTCTTCGTATTTGTATAGATAAGGCCATTCCCAATAATTGCATCTGCGTTGTGTCAATCAAATAAGAGTAGGCCCTTCGTCCATTTTGGCAGCCTCCCTTCCAAGCAACGCCATTAAGCGCTCCCCAGTCTGTGCCCCATGGCCCTTCCCAATTTGTTACGCGCCTTTGTCAGCAGCGTTCGCAACCTCACTGGGCTTCCGCTCAAACCAGCCCAGAAACCCACGAGGTAAGGCCCGAAAAGGGAGCAGAGCACCAAGATGAAGGTGCGGCCACGTCAACCAGCCATCAAGGCGGGGCCAGTAAGCCATAACCAGCCAACCAGGGCTGGAGTGCGATCGCCTGACAGGCGTGGCCTTGGGCTTCGAGAGCGTTCGCTGGCTTGGGTTATAAAAGCGCGAACACAAAGCCCTTGAACAGGACTTATGCAGCGGTGCCCGTTGAGCAGGACTGCAAGGAATCGCACTTGCTAAAAGGACTTATCGTGGTTGAAAGGACTTACAGCGGAAGCTTGTGCTCAGAGGACTTACAGTCATGTGAAAAAGTAAGTACACCCCATGTAAAGTTTTGACTTTTTCAACATATTTCAACGTACAGCTATTTGATCTTCATTTCAACAATATTGATAGATAAAGGTGATACAATATAACAAATATCATGAAACATTTACATTTTGTAGTCCATTGTATAATTTAAATAAACATAAATGCAAATTTTGCTTGTGGAAAAAGTAAGTACTGTAATCAGTAATCAGGCGGGGCCTGTCACGGAACGTCAAAACAAACGGCCTGCCGGGGCCGCCCAAAAGTCGGGCGTGAGGGGCGCGTCCACTAATGGAACGCCTCTCGCTTCCCAGATCGAGGGCCACGTGGTCAGGAGAACCTCGTCCCTTCTGGTTGCCCTGCCGTCCCACCGGGAGCGCTGGCAGGGTGTACTTCAAACTAAGCTTAAGTGTCAAGTGTTAAGTTCCTCCTTGCCCTCGCAAGGGAAAGGCTAGGGTCAAGCTCTTCCAAATTTCCAAACACTAGGAATCGGACATCTCAAATTAATTAATTAATTTGTTAACACATCTCAGTCGCCTGCGACCTCTCTAGCGCGGGTGTCGAACCAGTTCATTCCCGGTGCGGCCGGGCCGAATATCGGCCCGGACGTGGCTGAAGTCGTTGATTCCGCCGTAGCCCGCTAACGCGTAGGCTCGCGCGTCCCCGGTCCGCCTGGGCTCCGCGGGTGCCCTACCGTGCCCGGCACTGCTGATCTCTCTTGCTTCCGGGAGTAGGTGCCGGTGCCCGGGGACGGAGTTCGCTGTCTAAACATGGTAGCGCTAGGCCAGTGGGACCGCCGGGACCCACGTGCACTCACAAGTTGTTCTGCGCGTGGGCGGCAGTATCAGACTGGGGCGCCCAAACGCTCCCCGGCTAAAGTTCATCCTGAAAGCACCCACATTGTGCGGACAAACCAAGTCAAGGGCCACGTGGTCAGGAGAACCTCGTCCCTTCCGGTCACACTGTGCCTATCGGCCGGCCTCGAAGCCCGAAATTGTGACGGTGTCACCCGAAAAATCATGCAGCGAAAATGAATGAACTCATTCATTTCGTCATCTAAACAGTGACGCGCATGAATGGATGAACGAGATCCTCACTGTCCCTATCTACTATCCAGCGAAGCCACAGCCAAGGGAACGGGCTTGGCAGAATCAGTGGGGAAAGAAAACCCTTTTGAGCTTGACTCTAGCCCGACTCTGTGAAGGGACTTGAGAGGCCGCAGGCACTCAATAGGGCTGGAACCGTGAAATTTCGCGGATTTTTGGTAAAATTACCTCAGGGTAAAGTTAAATAGGAAAACACCGTGTTAAATTTCCGTCGCCGAAGGACTCTATTTCTTATTGCGAAATTCTCTAAGACTTCGCCTCTAGGAGTTATTGAAAATATTAACTTATATAAAAATTAGTTTTCTAAGACTGAAGCGCAGTGACGGCATCACGCCCTTAGTTTTCTAAGACTGAAGCGCAGTGACGTCATCACGCCCCCGACATGAGTGTCGAAGGTCTTTTGAAGAAGAAGAGCTCGGAGTTGGACTGGACACGAGGCGGAGCGGACGCCATTTGGACGAGCTGAGAGGACTCAGTCGTGATAGGGTATATCTATATGATAGGATAGGGTAGGTCTGAGTGAGTATATCAAGACAAGAACAAGATCTAGAAGGAGGTATGTATGGTGCGATTCATATAATATATTGTTTAGTTATCGTCGATGAGGAATTTGGGGTCGGAATGGGTGGTCGGCCTGGGTAACTTGGTCTCGACTAGATGCTAGGCCGCACCTCATTTTGTTAAATAAAGTGGTCACAAAATATTTTTTGATGGTTTTAATGCTTATCATTAGATGCATAACGTTCGTAGTGAGGTATAGATATATGGATTGACATCGGATGGCATGGGATTTGGGATTTAGGAACTCCGGGGTTTTTTCATTAGGAATATATGCGATTTGCTCTTGGAGGCCCTCGAGAGTGAACGGGGACTCGGATCTTAATTCTGTTTTCAGATTTTGCAGTCGCGAGATTAACTTAACACTCAATAGAATGGGACCCGTGAAATTTCGGGGATTTTTGGTGGAATTACCTCGGGGTAAAGTTACATAGGAAAGCCCCATGTTAAATTTTCGTTGCCGAAGGACTTTATTTTTTGCGAAATTCATCCTGACTTCGCCTCTAGGAGGATACAGGGGTATCTGTGGATAACGGGAACCTTAATTTGGCGAAATTTGGGCTGATATTGACCGAGTTATTCAAAATATTAACTTATATCAAATAAATATTTTGAGGTGAAAGCGCGATGACGTCACCACGTCACGCGGCACGAATGCGCACCTGTATCGTTGGAGGTATTGACTTATATAGGGTTGGTTTTCTAAAGCTTATATCAGAATATTAACTTATATCAAATGGGTCTTTTGAGGTGAAAGTGTGATGACGTCACCACGTCACGCGGCACGAATGCGCGCCTGTGTCGTTGGAGGTACTGACTTCTATAGGGAGGCCCCATCACACTCCCCCATCACCCTCCCCCATCACCCTGCCATCACCCTGCCATCACCCTCCCATCACCCCCCCCATCACTCTCCCATCACCCTTTTTTGGACCATTTGACTTCTATAGGGTTGGTTTTCACTTTTGCCGTAAAAATGACATCAGTGCAGCGAGTGTGGTATCTTATTTGGTGAAATTCGGTCGATTTGAAGTGGTGAAAATAAAAAGCCATCACCCTCCCATCACCCTGCCATCACCCTCCCATCACCCTGCCATCACCCTCCCATCGCCCTCCCATCACCCTTTATTGGACCATTTGACTTCTATAGGGTTGGTTTTCTAAGGCTTATATCAAAATATCAATTTATATCAAATAAATCTTTTAAGGTGAAAGCGCGATGACGTCACCACGTCACGCGGCACGAATGCGCGCCTGTGTCGTTGGAGGTATTGACTTATACAGGGTTGGTTTTCTAAGGCTGTAGGCCGCACCTAATTTTGTCGAATAAAGTGGTATTCGGGTGGTTCCGGTATTTGGGACCGCAGGGACGGAAAGTGCAGGTACGGGGTGCTTGGCACTCCCCAGCCGGCCCGCTCTGAAGGTTCGGATCGGGACACCGGGATTCATTCCGGTCGGCCCGGAGGTGGGGGTGCGGGGCCTGTCACGGAACGTCAAAACAAACGGCCTGCCGGGGCCGCCCAAAAGTCGGGCGTGAGGGGCGCGTCCACTAATGGAACGCCTCTCGCTTCCCAGATCGAGGGCCACGTGGTCAGGAGAACCTCGTCCCTTCTGGTTGCCCTGCCGTCCCACCGGGAGCGCTGGCAGGGTGTACTTCAAACTAAGCTTAAGTGTCAAGTGTTAAGTTCCTCCTTGCCCTCGCAAGGGAAAGGCTAGGGTCAAGCTCTTCCAAATTTCCAAACACTAGGAATCGGACATCTCAAATTAATTAATTAATTTGTTAACACATCTCAGTCGCCCGCGACCTCTCTAGCGCGGGCGTCGAACCAGTTCATTCCCGGTGCGGCCGGGCCGAATATCGGCCCGGACATGGCTGAAGCCGTTGATTCCGCCGTAGCCCGCTAACGCGTAGGCTCGCGCGTCCCCGGTCCGCCTTGGCTCCGCGGGTGCCATACCGTGCCCGGCACTGCTGATCTCTCTTGCTTCCGGGAGTAGGTGCCGGTGCCCGGGGACGGAGTTCGCTGTCTAAACATGGTAGCGCTAGGCCAGTGGGACCGCCGGGACCCACGTGCACTCACAAGTTGTTCTGCGCATGGGCGGCAGTATCAGACTGGGGCGCCCAAACGCTCCCCGGCTAAAGTTCATCCTGAAAGCGCCCACATTGTGCGGACAAACCAAGTCAAGGGCCACGTGGTCAGGAGAACCTCGTCCCTTCCGGTCACACTGTGCCTATCGGCCGGCCTCGAAGACGGAAATTGTGATCAGGTTATTATAAAGTTTATTTTATTATTATTATTATTTTATTTTATTTATTTATTTACTGATCAGTTTATCAGTAAGATCAGTTATAAGGTAAAAAGTAAGATCTGATTACAGTTTTACACAAATGACAATGTGACTAGATCTAGAGTCTAGACTCTAGATCTAGTCACATTGTCATTGAAGAGTCTGGACTCAGAGCTCAAGCAATACTGCCACGACATGATTGTAAAGTATGTTGTATGTACATGCATGTAGTTTATTCCTTAAAGGCTAAAGGGCTAAGGCAGTTCCCTTGATAAGATTTATAATTTCTGAAAGGAATACTTCGATAGAGAATAAATAAATTTACCAAATAAAATTGCATATCAATTGTATGTTGACAGCTGTATAACAGATATGTACATACATTGTAGAACCAGTAACATTCATATGCATATGGATGTGGTAAAGAAGCCTGATCATTTGTGGCCATATTCGCTGGAATAAGTCGGTATAATACATAGAAATTATTTTTATGTTACCCTTTGTTTTGTCATATAGATTCCCTTGGAATCGTCGATCTGTTGTGCACATATGGATGGTAAACATGCGGAGGGACATGTGGACTCCAAGTAAGAAATCAGTCCTTTGCTCCGACCACTTCACAGACACATGCTTTGATAGGAGTGGGCATACAACTCGCCTGAAACTTGATGCTGTACCAACAATCTTCAAATTTCCATCTCATCTACAAAAGGTATTTACCCCTGAATGAAGCTGATAAGAAACACACTGGCGGCAGGTTGGGTCATAACTTCACCTGATGGTGGCAAGATCAAATGGACTTACATGAAGGAGTTGCACAAACTTCAGGAACAAGGATTTCGCCTTGGCAATAAACTGAAGGCAGCACACATGGCCTGGGAAAAGCAAGAAATGAAGGTCAACCTTGCTGTACAAGCACTGAGCAGTAGTGTGGCTGATGCAATCGAGTACTGCAACAAGGATGTCAAGCTTCCACGGTTTCGTGAATCAGAAGCCACAGTCGAGTTCATTCGGACCATCGACCACCTGTTTGACATCATGAACTCACGTAATCCTCTGGCACGAAAGTACAAGTCTCCGATGAGAAAGGAAAATGAGCATCTTTGGAAAGGATTCCTTACATATGCTTACACCTACCTCACCACCCTCACACATGCAGATGGGCAGCCAATGTACCTCACCAGGAGGAAAACTCCATTCATCGGATTTCTAGCTGGAATCAAGAGCTTGCAGGGCCTGTTTGATTCTCTTGTTAAATGCGATGAGCCCAAGCTTAAATACTTGCTCACCTACAAGCTCTCACAGGACCACGTCGAACTGTTCTTCTGTGTGGTACGGTCAGCCAATGGGACAAATAACAACCCAACAGCTAGACAATTCCAATCCACCTACAAGAGGCTGCTGGTTCGTCATGAAATCAAGGGAATGGGAGGTAATTGCATCGCGCAAGACAAGACACCGATCCTTCATGTGTCCAGTGTACTTGTCAGCCATGACAGAGAAGGCCGCATCACCAATGAGAGCGACATGTTTCTTATCAGGAAATATGACTTGGAAGATCGGCAGCCATGTAATGAAGACCATGATTACATTGATGCACCTAACATACCTCCCTTGTCTCCATTGCTGCATGATGCTACAGGATACATAGCAGGCGACGTTGTACGTATGGTAAAGAGACGCACACCTTGCCTTGAATGTCAACAGGTTCTGACTTCAAATGGGATGGATGCTGGTGGACGCCTCTTGAAGAGAAAGAATCGGGGTGGCCTTATCAAATCTTCTGATGATGTGGTGAAGGTGTGCAAATCTACTGAGCGATGCCTCCAGAGACTGTTCCGTACAACAGACAGTGCTCTACCTCGGTCTGAAGGGATTGCATCTGCCCTATCAACAGCTGTTCTGCATGATGTCGGATCTCAATGTTTGTTTGCACAGCTGAATGATCACATGTTCGACTGTCCACCAGACCACAATCACGTTTTTGTGCTTATCAAGTGCATTGCAGCATGTTACATCAAGATCCGGATGCATCACCTTGCCAAGTGCTTCACTGAGAAGATAACAGGACCCAAACTACGCAAACAATTGTCAAAGCTCATCTTATTTCGGCATGAGTAGTTCGAACTATTAGCAGCTTTCATGAACAAGGAAACTACCCGCATCCTATTACCATGGATGGACGTACAGGATAACTTTTTAGATATTTTATCGAAATCACTACATCTATTGACTTTGTCAATGCAAACCAAAAGCTTGCAAGTCAAAGACCCACAGAAAATGTAGGCATATTAAATGCAACTTGAGTCCCCCTGTGGCAAGTCGCTGTCATGAGAATAGCCTCAGTTGATAGCTCATTGTACCAGTACAATTGTACTCCTTTAAATACAAACATTGCCAAAGGACAATCAATTACAAATTGCCTTTCATTGCCACAACTGTACTTTTTGCCTTCCATATTGCCTTTTATTGCCATAACAGTACATTGTAGCGGTTACCGCTGGGTATACAGAATCGCCTTGCACCTACCGAGGACGCGGCCAGGGAGCGATCACCATGCCGGGCTCGTCCAGGCCGCCCGGACAGGCCCAGACACGCCTCTCCCAGGCATGCACGGACTCGCCGTTCCCAGGCTCCCCCGAGCCGCCCGGGCACGCCCGTTCTCGTCTTTCCCGGGCATGCCCAGACTCGCCTTTCCAGGGCTCGCCCAGGACGCCCAGGCATGTCCAGACTCACCTTTCCAGGACTCGCCCAGGATGCCCGGGCACGCCCAGCCTCGCATTTCCAGGACTCGCTCAGGACGCCCGGGCACGCCCAGCCTTGCCTTTCCAGGACTCGCCCAGGACGCCCAGGCACGCCCAGCCTCGCCTTTCCAGGGCTCGCCTAGGACGCCCGGGCATGCCCGCTCTCGCCTTTCCAGAGGACGCCCGGGCATGTCCAGACTCGCCTTTCCAGGGCTCGCCTAGGACGCCCGGGCATGCCTGCTCTCGCCTTTCCAGGGCTCGCCCAGGACGCCTGGGCATGTCCAGACTCGCCTTTCCAGGGCTCGCCCAGGGCGCCCGGGCACGCCCGGTCTCGCCTTTCCCGGGCAAACTTCCCGACATAAATGTGTATATATATTGCTGCCCGATAAACGGGCTTGTCAGAATACCTGAGCTGTTTTGTTTCAATAAAGCAACTCGGACGAATTCCGTCTTTGGTCGCGTCAATTATTTTGACTCGCATTGGAGCGCAGTTCCTTCATTGGTGACCTACCGACATGGATACGGCAGTGACGCTTAAACTGCCTACCTTCTGGGAGGCTCACGCGGCTGTTTGGTTCGCTCAGGCGGACTCTCAGTTCGCCCTGCGAGGCATCACCGCGGACGACACCCGCTTCCACCATGTTGAGGCGGCGCTCGGTTCCGCCACCGTGGTCCGCGCCTTGAGCCTCCTCGAGCACCCGCCGGCTGCTGACAAATACGACGCGCTGAAGACACTCCTCTTCGACACTTTCGCCCTCTCACTGGCAGCACACTCACGGCGCCTGCTCGCTCTGCCCGAGCTCGGCGACACGCGCCCGTCCGAGCGCATGGACTATATGCTCTCGTTGCTCGGTGAGCACTCTCCGGATTTTCTGTTCCGCGAGCTGTTCCTTCGCCAGCTGCCTCACCCGGTACGCCTCGCCCTGGCTGGCACGTTGATCACGGATTCCCGCGCCCTCGCCAGGGAAGCCGATAAGATCTCCTCGGCGGGCCAGCACATCGGCGCAGTTACCTGGAGCCCGCCGCCATCCGAGGCGACGCCCGAGCGCCCTGCGCGGTTGGAGGCCGAACTGCCGGTGCAACTGGCGGCTGCCACGCCGCACCGCCCGCTTCCGACACGACGGCCGGGGCCTCCACCTGACCGGGCGTGGTGTTATTACCATGCCAGGTTCGGACACAAGGCTCGGACGTACCGGCCCCCGTGCACTTTTGGCAGGTCGGGAAATGGCCGGGCCGGCGTTCATTCCCAGCCATGAGCACCGGCCACTCGGGCAACTTGCTGTCTATTCGGGACAAAGCGTCTGGGCGGCGTTTCCTGTGTGACACCGGCGCCCAACTGAGCGTCATACCCGCCTCCGAGCAGGACAGGCGGGACGCCGTTTGCGGCCCCTCTTTGGTCGCTGCTAATGGCTCGGCCATACGCACTTTCGGCCCACGCGTCGTCACCCTCTGCTTCGGCAGCCAGCGTTTTCAATGGACTTTTGTGACCGCCTGCGTCCCCATGGCTTTGCTGGGCGCCGACTTCCTCTGCGCGCACGGGCTGCTGGTCGACGTCAAACGTCGTCGCCTTGTCAACGCCGAAACCTTCAGCTCCCTGGCGTGCACGATGAGCAGCTCCGCGCCGACCGAACTGGCGTGCGCCCTCCCGGCAGCGAACGAGTTCGCTCGCCTGCTCGCGGAATTCCCGGCCCTCACGCGGCCGACGTTTTCGGCCGTCGCGGTGCGGCACGGGATCGAGCACCACATACCCACTACGGGCCCGCCGGTCTACGCCAGGGCCCGCCGCCTCGACCCGGCCAAGCTCGCCATGGCGAAGGCCGAATTCGACGCGTTGGAGCACCTCGGCATCGTGCGGCGCTCCGATAGCGCGTGGGCCTCGCCACTGCACATGGTGCCAAAGCCGGGGGGTGGATGGCGCCCGTGTGGCGACTACCGCCATCTCAACGACGCTAACACCCCCGACAGGTACCCGATCCCGCATATTCAGGACTTTTCCGCCCGTTTGGCGGGACGGGTCATCTTTTCGAAAATTGACCTGATACGGGGCTACCACCAGGTACCTGTCCGGGCGGCCGACGTCCCGAAGACGGCCGTCATCATGCCGTTCGGCCTGTTCGAATTTTTGCGGATACCGTTTGGCCTCAAGAATGCGGCCCAGGCGTTCCAGCGCTTGATGGATGGCGTGCTGCGCGACCAGCCGTTTCTTTTCGTCTATCTGGACGATATCCTCGTCGCCAGCACGTCCCGCGCCGAGCACCTCCTCCACCTCCGAACACTGTTCGGTCGCCTCAGCGAGCATGGCTTAATTGTCAACCTGGTCAAATGCCACTTCGGCGCGATGACCGTTGACTTTTTGGGCCACCGCATCACCAAGACCAGGGCCGTGCCGCTGCCGACCAAGGTCGAGGCCATCACCACGTTCCCGCGTCCCCGTTCCATCAAGGCCCTCCAAGAGTTCCTCGGCATGGTGAATTTTTATCACCGATTCGTGCCCCGCGCTGCTCAGCTCATGCGGCCCCTTTACGAGACCCTCTGGGGCAAGCCGGCCAAGCATGACATTGTTTGGTCCGCGGCCATGGACGCGGCCTTCGCCAGCGCCAAACGGGCCCTCGCGGACGCAACGCTGCTGGCTCACCTGGTGCTCAACGCGCCCATTGCCCTCACTACGGACGCCTCCAACTATGCGGTGGGCGCCGTCCATGAGCAATGGGTGGACGGGGTTTGGCAGCCACTCGCTTTTTTCAGCCGGCAACTCCGGCCGAACGAGTTAAACTACAGCACGTTCGACCGCGAGCTGCTCGGGCTATTCCTGGCCGTTCGCCATTTCCGACACCTCCTGGAGGGCCGCCCGTTCATGGCTTTCGTCGACCACAAGCCGTTGGTCTACGCAATGGCTAAGGTCACGGAGCCGTGGTCGGCCCGCCAGCAGCGCCACCTCTCCGCCGTGTCGGAGTTCACCACGGACATCCGGCACGTCGCCGGCAAAGACAACGCCGTGGCCGACTGTCTTTCTCGGGCCAGCGCGAACGCGGTCCACCTCGGCGTGGACTTCGCGCTCATGGCGGCCGACCAGACCACCGATGCCTCGGTGCAGGCACTCCGTGCGGCGGACACGGGCCTCCGCCTAGCCCACATTCCCTTCGCGGGCACCGTCCTGCTCTGCGACGTCTCCCAGGGCCAGCCTCGCCCCATCGTGCCCGTTTCCTGGCAGCGCCGCATCTTCGCCTCCATCTATGGCCTTTCTCACCCGGGCCGGAAAGCTTCTCAGAAGCTGGTGTCGGCGCGTTTCATCTGGCACGGCCTTCGACGAAACATCCGCGACTGGGCCAACGCCTGCATGGCCTGCCAGCGGGTCAAGGTCCACCGCCACACCCAGGCCCCGCTGGCACCTTTCGCCGTGCCTGAACGGCGTTTCGACCACGTCCACGTGGACCTGGTGGGTCCCCTGCCCCCCTCGCGGGGGTTCACCCACCTGCTCACCATGGTGGACAGGACCACCAGGTGGCCGAAGGCCGTGCCCCTCACCTCCACCACCACCGCCGACGTGGCGCAGGCGTTCATCGCCACCTGGGTCGCGCGCTTCGGTGCACCAGCAGACATCTCGTCCGACCGCGGCCCACAGTTCACGTCTGAGCTTCGGGGCGCGGTCGCCCGTTCGTTGGGGGTCACGCTGCACCGCACCACGGCCTACCACCCCCAAGCCAACGGGTTGTGCGAGCGGTTTCACCGCTCCATGAAGGCCGCACGCATGGCCGGCCTTCAGGACGACGGTTGGGCCGATCGGCTGCCGTGGGTCCTTTTGGGCCTTCGCACGGCCCCCAAGGAAGACCTCCAGGCGTCCGCCGCCGAGCTCGTCTACGGCCAGCCGCTCCGCGTCCCGGGCGAATTCGTGCCCGACGCTACCAGTCCCTGGTCCGCCGCTCGCCAGTGCTCGGACCTCCAGGAGGCCGCCCGACGATTTGCCCCCGTGCCGACGTCCCGCCACGGTGGCCCCCAGTCCTACGTCCCCCCGGCGCTTCGCACAGCGGAGTACGTCTTTGTGCGTCATGACGCGCACCGGGGGCCACTCCGGCCGCCGTACGATGGGCCCTTCCGGGTCCTGCGACGGGGCGACAAGTCTTTCATCGTCGACTTCGGCGGCCGGCCGGACCGGATTTCTGTGGACCGCCTCAAACCGGCGCACATGGACGTCGACTGACCACCACGGTTGGCCCTTCCTCTGCGGCGAGGCCGCCCCCCGTCCACAGTTCCCCCCGCTCGACCACCCACCACCATGTCGGACCCCTCCCCACGACCCTCCAGGGGCCGCTTCGGCCGGGTCATCCGGACCCCCCTTAAATTGACCCTGCCGGTGCAGGTCGATTCTGGAGGGGCATGTGTAGCGGTTACCGCTGGATGCACACAATCGCCTTGCACCGGCCAGAACACGGCCAGACGTGCCTCTCCCGGGCATGCCCAGACTCACTGTTCCCGGGCACGCCCGAACCTCCCGGGCACGCCCGGTCCCGTCTTTCCCGGGCATGCCCGCTCTCGCCTTTCCAGGGCTCGCCCAGAGCGTCCGGGCATGCCCGCTATCGCCTTTTCAGGGCTCGCCCAGAGCGTCCGGGCATGCCCGCTATCGCCTTTCCAGGGCTCGCCCAGAGCGTCCGGGCATGCCCGCTATCGCCTTTCCAGGGCTCGCCCAGAGCGTCCGGGCATGCCCGCTCTCGCCTTTCCAGTGCTCGTCCAGAGCGCCCGGGCACGCCCAGCCTCGACTTGCCAGACCGCAGCCAAACACGCCCGGGCAGGTCCAGACTCGCCTTTCCAAGGCTCGCCCTTGACACCCGGGCATGCCCGGTTTCGCTTTTGCCGGGCAAACTTCCCGACATAAATGTGTATATATATTGCTGCCCGATAAACGGGCTTGTCAGAATACCTGAGCTGTTTTGTTTCAATAAAGCAACTCGGACGAATTCCGTCTTTGGTCGCGTCAATTCTTTTGACTCGTGTTGGAGCGCAGTTCCTTCAGTATAAGGGATTTTGTGGCGGACACAAAAGCCCACTGGCGTGGTGACATCATTCCGCACACCAAGTGGGCGGTGGCCACGCCCGAGGGGTAGGCGTGGCCTCATGATATACACCGGGCGCGCAGCCCGGAGTGGGCCAGTGTTACAGTGAGCTCCTGAAATAAAGACGCTTATAAGTTACCGCTTGTCCGCTTCCTCCTTGCTCGCAAGCAGCGCGCGTAACGCCGCGCTTTACTGGTGACCCCCTTGACGTTGGATCTGCCGGAGCGATCCTTCCACACGCGACGCCATTGCCATGGCCAACTTCATCAAACTTCCCGAATTTTGGGAGGCTCAGGCCGAAGTCTGGTTCGTCCAGGCCGAAGCCCAATTTCAGCTTCGGCGCCTCACCGGCGATGACACGCGCTATTGCCACGTCGTCGCCTCCCTCGGGCCCGGCACGGCCGCTCGAGTTGTATCCGTCCTTCGCCACCCACCGGACGGCCACAAGTACGAGGCACTCAAGCGGCTACTCCTAGCCACGTTCGGCCTCACGGACGACGCACGGGCCGACCGCCTCCTGGATCTCCCCGAGCTCGGTGACGCGCCCGTCGGTCCGAATGGACCATATGCTGTCACTGTTGGGCGACGAAGCCCCCGGTTCTCTATTCCGGGCGCTTTTCCGTCGCCAACTTCCAGCGCAGGTTCGCCTCGCGTTGGCCGGGACCGGGCTAACGGAACCCCGAGCATTGGCAGCCGAGGCGGACAAGTACTTCGCCGCTTCGGACACGCGGGCGAGAGTCGGCGTGGCTGTCACGGCCCTCATGGCTGATGCTGCTGATGCTGCTGCTGATGCTGCTGCTGATGCTGCTGATCCACAGCATCAGCTTATACAGCATACGCAGCATGCTGATACGCACCTCGTGACCGCCGCCACGCCCCGCCCACCGCCGCGGCGAAAACCGCCACCGCGGGGAAACCCGCCAACTCCACCGGCCTGGCGGAGCCAGCCACGCTCCTCCAGCTCCACAACCTGGTGCTGGTTCCACGCCAAGTTCGGCCACGAAGCTCGGCAGTGTCATCCGCCATGCTCCTTCAACAGGTCGGGAAACGTCTGGGCCGGCGCTCAATAGTGGCGATGAGCACCGGCCGTTCGAGCAGCCTGCTGTTCATAACGGACACCTTCTCCGGGCGCCGTTACCTGTGCGACACGGGAGCGCAGGTGAGTGTCGTTCCCGCCGGCACGTCAGACAAGCACGCCGCGGGCGGGGGCCCCGCGCTGCTTGCCGTGAACGGGACGCCCATCCGTACGTACGGAAAACGCTGCCTCTCTCTGCGGTTCGGAGGGCAGGTTTTCCGATGGACGTTCGTCACCGCCGACGTGCCCATGGCACTGCTTGGCGCGGACTTCCTGTGCGCTAATGGGCTCCTGGTCGACGTCAAGCGCAGACGTCTTGTCCAGGCCGAGACGTTCAGCTCACTCGCTTGTGCGTTGCCCAGCTCAACGAGCGGCTTGCCAAGCGGCTTGCCGAACGGTTCGGTTCCGGCCACGTTGGTCTGTACGCTTCCGGCAGCGGACGCATTCACCCGCCTCCTCGCCGGCTTCCCGGCCCTCACGCGGCCCACCTTCTCGGCGGGGGCCATCAAGCACGGGGTGGCCCATCACATCCCCAACGTCGGGCCACCGGTCTACGCCCGGGCACGCCGCCTCGAGCCGACGAAGCTGGCGGTGGCAAAAGCGGGGTTCGCTACCCTGGAGCGACTCGGCATCGTTCAGCGCTCGGAGAGTGCTTGGGCGTCGCCGCTGCACATCGTGCCGAAGCCCGGCGGGGGATGGCGACCGTGCGGGGACTATCGCCGTCTCAATGACGCCACGACTCCCGACCGCTACCCCATCCCCCACATTCAGGACTTTTCCGCCCGTTTGGCGGGCATGTCCTTCTTCTCGAACGTGGACCTCATACGCGTCTACCATCAGGTCCCCGTCAGGCCGGAGGACGTCCCGAAGACGGCGGTCATCACGCCATTCGGACTCTTCGAGTTCCTGCGCATGCCCTTCGGTCTGAAGAATGCGGCTCAGGTGTTCCAGCGACTGATGGACAGCGTCCTGCGTGACTTGGATTTTGTCTACGTCTACCTGGACGATATCCTCGTCGCCAGCGCGTCCCGCGAAAAGCACCTACGCCACCTCCGCACGCTCTTCGAACGCCTGGGCCAGCATGGCCTGATTGTGAACCCCGCAAAGTGCCAGTTCCGCGCCACCATAATCGATTTTCTGGGGCACCGTGTCACCAGGCACGGAGCCGTCCCCCTGCCGGCCAAGGTGGAGGCGGTGAAGGGGTTTCCGCGCCCCCGCACGATCAGAGGGCTGCAGGAGTTCCTGGGCATGGTGAACTTTTACCATCGGTTCCTGCCCCGTATCGCCCAGCTCCTGCGCCCCCTGCACGAAGCTCTCCGAGGTAAGCCGGGCAAAGGCGACGTTACCTGGACCGAGCAGATGGACACGGCATTCACGGGCGCGAAGTTCGCCTTGGCTAACGCCACCATGCTCGCGCACCCAGCGCCCGATGCACCGATCGCCCTCACCACCGATGCCTCGGACTACGCGGTGGGCGCGGTGCACGAGCAATGGGTGCGTGGAGCTTGGCAACCGCTGGCGTTCTTTAGCCGGCAGCTTCGCCCGCCCAAACGCCGTTACAGTACCTTCGACCGCGAGTTGCTCGGGCTTCACTTGGCGGTCAGGCACTTCCGCCATCTGCTCGAGGGCCGTGCGTTCACTGCCTTGGTCGACCACAAGCCACTGATCTTAGCGATGGGCAAGGTCACCGAGCCGTGGTCGGCCCGGCAGCAGCGTCACCTCTCGGCCGTGTCCGAGTACACGACGGACATCCAGCACATCGCGGGGGAGGACAACCCGGTGGCGGATTGCCTTTCCCGGGCCGTCGCCCACGCAGTCCACCTCGGCATTGACTATGCCCGGATGGCAGCGGACCAGGCCGCTGACCCCGACGTCCAGGCCTTGCGGACCGCCGTCACGGGCCTCCGCGTCACCGAGGTGGCGTTCGACGGCGCGGGCGCGGCCCTCTTGTGCGACGTCTCCCTCGGGCATCCTTGCCCCATCGTGCCCGCGGGCTGGCAGCGCCAGGTGTTTGACGCCATCCACGGCCTGTCCCACCCAGGCGCGAGGGCCTCCCAAAGGCTGATCGCCAACAAGTTCGTCTGGCATGGCCTCCGGAAGGCCGTCCGCGGCTGGGCCAGGACGTGCCTCGCGTGCCAGCGCGCCAAGGTGCACCGGCACACCCAGGCCCCGTTGGCCCCGTTCACGGTGCCGAAACGCCGGTTTGACCACGTCCACGTGGACCTGGTGGGACCTCTGCCCCCCTCGCGGGGTTTCACCTACGTCCTCACCATGGTGGACCGCACCACCCGGTGGCCGGAGGCCGTGCCCTTGGCGTCGACAACGGCGGCCGATGTCGCGCAGGCTTTCATCGCCACCTGGGTCGCCCGGTTCGGCGCCCCCTCAGACATCTCGTCCGACCGCGTCCCCCAGTTCACCTCGGAGCTCTGGGGGGCGGTCGCGCAGGGGCTCGGGGTCCGGCTGCACCGAACCACGGCCTACCACCCCCAGGCTAACGGCCTGTGTGAGCGATTTCACCGCTCATTGAAGGCCGCGCTCCGGGCCACCCTCTGCGACGGCGGCTGGGTCGACAGGCTCCCCTGGGTCCTGCTGGGCCTCCGGATGGCGCCCAAGGAGCAGCTGCGCGCATCCGCGGCGGAGTTGGTCTTCGGGCAACCGCTGCGGGTGCCGGGCGAGTTCCTCCCCGACTCCACGGCACCATGGTCCGCGGCACAGCAGCGCTCCGCTCTGCAAGAGACCGCCCAGAGGTTAGCCCCGGTGCCAACGGCATGCCACGGGCACCCACTGACGCACGTCGCCCCGGAGCTTCGCACAGCGGAGTCCGTCTTCGTCCGCCACGATGCCCACTGGACTCCACTGCGGCCCCCGTACGACGGGCCTTTCCGCGTGCTGGAGACCGGGGCGAAGCACTTCACCCTGGACATCGGCGGTACTCCTGACCACGTTTCGGTAGACCGCCTCAAGCCGGCCCACCTCGACGTGGACCATCCACCGCCAGTGGCCCGACCCCCACGTCGGGGCCGCCCCCCTGCGGGCGGACCCCCGGCACCACCCAGCCCCGCCGCCACGCCGCCCCCCGGTCCTGCACCCATCCCAGGGGCAGCCAGGGGCATCCCTGCACCCCGGACGCTGCCGATCGCCAGGGGGCGCTTCGGCCGGGTCATTCGTCTGCCCCGCAAACTGGCCCTCCAGGTGCGCGGGAATTCTGGGGGGGCGCGTGTGGCGGACACAAAAGCCCACTGGCGTGGTGACATCATTCCGTGCACCAAGTGGGCGGTGGCCACGCCCGAGGGGTAGGCGTGGCCTCATGATATACACCGGGCGCGCAGCCCGGAGCGGGCCAGTGTTACAGTGAGCTCCTGAAATAAAGACGCTTATAAGTTACCGCTTGTCCGCTTCCTCCTTGCTTGCAAGCAGCGCGCGTAACGCCGCGCTTTAATTTGATATAAAGTCCAGATCTGAAGGAAAGTAGCGAGCTTAGTTGGGAATTGCATACAAATTAGGTGTTGTTCACTCCCTGACTCCTGACGCGTCCGCATACGATGCGAGTGGTTAAGATGGCGGACCTGTGTGTGCGGCAGCGTCACTTGTGTGTGTTACGTTCAGTGGGCGATGCGCTATGCAGTGGTTGCAGGGGCGCCATTTCAGTGGTTGCCATAGGCGTGATTGTCCGGAGATACGCCCCTGCGCGCATGCGCACGTCATTAAGCACAATAGTTCGTTATTTGAATTTCTTCATCTTCTTTGAGGAAGTTCCGGTTGTTGTTTTCTGGGCGCGGAGACGGGACCGAAGTGTGAGTGGTCTTGAAGTGTGTGAACTCTTGGTGTGTGCTGTGATCGTTTGGAGTAATTGTTACACTGTACGGATAATTGATGGACGTATGCACGGCCAAACAGATGGAGAGCAAACCTACGGTCCTCTCCGGGTAGAGCAGAATAAGAAATCTGAACGAACTGAAAATTGTATAAGTGGCGTTTCGAATTTTGTAAAATGGCGTAAAAAGTAAGAGGACTGTAAATGTATGTCACGTGGTGTAACTAGTACAACCCTTCGGCATCAGTATTGTTCGCTAATATGATAAAAGGTAATGTCACAATGTTTACAATGAGTTCGTTAACAAGACATTGCAACCGCCCTGAAAAGATCACGTGATTGACGTGGGGAATCTGCCGTGCGGAAATCGCGAATGAGATAGTTTCGTTTGTGGAGGCAACACGTCACGTGATTCATTTTTACCAGAGCACGTGATACGGTTTTACCAGAAAACGTGGTTTGTACTCGTGTATCAGAGTGTAACACATGACCACACACTACCTTAAATCACGTTACTTTACACTCTACCGTGCAGTCCCCTCCGGTGCGCCATGAACCGAGATGTCTCCGTTCTGGGAGGTTCTTCCTCAGATCGTGGGTCCAGGGTCGTTCCACCCGAGGATGAAGACCCGGGACCAGGTACGTGTCCTTCTGTCCACACCGTCACCTTCTGGTGGTTCTTGAAAGTTTTGTTTGAATGGATTTTTTCTTTCAGGTGTTGTGAAGGTGAAGTCTGAGTACGTCGATGATCCGCTCCCCCAACCTGAAGGTTTCAACCAAAACACACACACACGATCTGTTAATGTTGTACTTTTTATTATCATACAAGGTCGAGGCTCATGGAAGAACTTGGACACAGAACAGATCAGCACACAACATAACAATGGGAACATCAGGAGAACTCAGAAAGGGGAACATGAACAGCAGAGAAGAGGGGGAAAGGGGGAACATGAACAGCAGAGAAGAGGGGGAAAGGGGGAACATGAACACCAGAGAAGAGGGGGAAAGGGGGAACATGAACAGCAGAGAAGAGGGGGAAAGGGGGAACATGAACAGCAGAGAAGAGGGGGAAAAGGGGGAACATGAACAGCAGAGAAGAGGGGGAAAGGGGGAACATGAACAGCAGAGAAGAGGGGGAAAGGGGGAACATGAACAGCAGAGAAGAGGGGGAAAGGGGGAACATGAACAGCAGAGAAGAGGGGGAAAGGGGGAACATGAACAGCAAAGAAGAGGGGTAAGGGGGAACACGAACAGCAGAGAAGAGGGGGAAAGGGGGTACATGAACAGCAGAGGAGAGGGGCAAAGGGGGAACATGAACAGCAGAGAAGAGGGGTACGGGGGAACATGAACAGCAGAGAAGAGGGGGAAAGGAGGAACATGAACAGCAGAGAAGAGGGGTAAAGGGGGATCGTGAACAGCAGAGAAGAGGGGGAAAGGGGGAACATGAACAGCAGAGAAGAGGGGGAAAGGGGGAACATGAACAGCAGAGAAGAGGGGGAACATGAACAGCAGAGAAGAGGGGGAAAGGAGGAACATGAACAGCAGAGAAGAGGGGTAAAGGGGGATCGTGAACAGCAGAGAAGAGGGGGAAAGGGGGAACATGAACAGCAGAGAAGAGGGGGAAAGGGGGAACATGAACAGCAGAGAAGAGGGGGAACATGATCAGCAGAGAAGAGGGGGAAAGGGGGAACATGAACAGCAGAGAAGAGGGGTAAGGGGGAACATGAACAGCAGAGAAGAGGGGGAAAGGAGGAACATGAACAGCAGAGAAGAGGGGTAAAGGGGGATCGTGAACAGCAGAGAAGAGGGGGAAAGGGGGAACATGAACAGCAGAGAAGAGGGGGAAAGGGGGAACATGAACAGCAGAGAAGAGGGGGAACATGATCAGCAGAGAAGAGGGGGAAAGGGGGAACATGAACAGCAGAGAAGAGGGGGAAAGGGGGAACATGAACAGCAGAGAAGAGGGGTAAGGCTGAACACGAACAGCAGACAAGATGGGGAAAGGGGGAACATGAACAGCAGAGAAGAGGGGTAAGGGGGAACACGAACAGCAGAGAAGAGGGGAAAAGGGGGTACATGAACAGCAGAGAAGAGGGGTAAAGGGGGAACATGAACAGCAGAGAAGAGGGGGAAAGGAGGAACATGAACAGCAGAGAAGAGGGGTAAAGGGGGAACGTGAACAGCAGAGAAGAGGGGTAAGGGGGAACATGAACAGCAGAGAAGAGGGGTAAGACCTGTCTCCCTCGACATATCACGTGCCTTCGACACGGTCTGGCACCCCGCTCTGCTCACCAAATTCTCCTCCTTTGGTATCCATGGAAATCTCCACGCATGGCTGGCGGACTTCCTCTCTAGTCGTCGTCAACGTGTGGCCCTGAATGGGTTTCTCTCATCTCCTCTTCCTGTTCAGGCTGGAGTTCCCCAAGGCAGTGTTCTGGGCCCCGTGCTTTTTCTGGTCTTCATCAATGATCTCTCTGACTCTCTCGAAAATCCTCTCTATCTCTTTGCTGATGACTCCACTCTCTGCCGCTCCATTCCTCTTCCCTCAGATCGGCAGTCTGCTGCCTCCTCACTCTCTGAAGACCTGGACAAAATCGCAGACTGGTCAAACAAGTGGAACATGTCTTTCAATCCTGACAAATCTCACACTCTTACTATGTCTCTCCGAAAAGATCGACTGGACAACCCTCCCATCTACTTTCTCAACAATCCTCTCCAAGAAGTTCTGTCGTTCAAGATTTTGGGTCTCACTATCTGCCATGATCTTTCTTGGGAAAACCACATTTCCAAGCTGGCCTCCAAAGCCAGTCGCCGACTGGGCATCCTCCGTCGTGCGAAGTCCTTCCTCGGCACACCTGAGCTCCTCACCACATACAAGGCTTTCATCCGCAGCTCAATGGAATACTGTTCTCCCCTATGGGCCGGTGCTCCTGCCTCACACCTAGCTCGGCTTCACGCTGTTGAAACCAAAGCTTTCAGAATTATTGGAATCTCCCGCGATGAAGCTATCTCTGAGGGCCTTTCACTCACTCACCGCAGGCAGGTAGGTGGTCTTTCTGTCTTCTACCGACTCCTCTCCGGCCTTGCACCCCCAGCTCTCTCTGTGCTCTGTCCCCCAAATATTCCTACAGGTCGCACAAGATCTGCCAGCAACCCTCTGATGGTTAAACTGCCGAAATCTCGGCTCTCTGCTCACCTTCACTCTTTCATTCCTCTTTTCTCCCGCCTCTGCAACAAACTCCCTCACTCCCTTCAATCCCACTCCTCCCTCCAGGTCTTTAAAACAGCTGTTCACCACCATCTCTTATCTTCCCCCATCCAAAACCTTGATCTTTTCTACCCCCGCTAATTCACCCCAGATCCACCTTGTTTGAAATTCCAACTTCTTTCCTGGAAGTCCTGGCAGTGTCCATATGTTTTATACCTCTACCACCGCCCCCTTCCCATGCCCCCCCCCCCCCCCCCAAAGCCCTCGCCCTCTCTCAGATCTCTCGATGTCTCCATGTCTCTCGGTCCCTGCTCTCAAATGTTGTGTTTGTGTCCTTCTCCCTCTCTCCCCATCTTGTCTACCGCTCCCGATGTTATATGTTTTATGTGTCGGTTTGTCTTTCTGTGTGATTAATGTTCGCTCTTTCACGAGCCTCGATCTTGTATACAAAAAAAAAAGAAAAAAAAAGGGGGAACACGAAGAGCAGAGAAGAGGGGTAAGGGGAAACATGAACAGCAGAGAAGAGGGGTAAGGGGGAACACAAACAGCAGAGAAGAGGGGGAAAGGGGGAACATGAACAGCAGAGAAGAGGGGTAAGGGGGAACATGAACAGAGAAGAGGGGGAAAGGGGGAACATGTACAGCAGAGAAGAGGGGTAAGGGGGAACATGAACAGAGAAGAGGGGGAAAGGGGGAACATGTACAGCAGAGAAGAGGGGTAAGGGGGGAACACGAAGAGCAGAGAAGAGGGGGAAAGGGGGAACATGAACAGCAGAGAAGAGGGGGAATTTGCGTTTTCTCACACGCGTGCCATTTTTACTCGCACGGGACCCTTCACCAACGCCCGTGTGCCATATCGATCCCAATCGCGCGACAATTGTCTTCGCGCCAAACCCTCTGCCAAAAAACCTATTAGCACCATATACAGCCCGTCTCACGTTTGGGATCCTCTTCTCCACGCGCACCTGCAAATCTTTATAAGGATTAGCAAGTACGGCATCAGGATGTGAGCACGGACTTTGTACAGTTTCCATTCCTTCCTCCGATTCCTGGGCTACCTCCGTTGTCTCTTCAATTTGAACTATACCCATTATTTATTTTTCTTTATTCCCCACGACGACCGCTGGCTTTAATAAAATTCCCTCTTCTACCTCAGCGGTTGCCGGCTGCCCCTTACCCCGGGTCGCGATTTCTACCCCGGTCCAGTTACCCGTGCTTTTCTCCACTTCGCCCAACCAGTGCTCCTCGAGTCGCGTTACTTCCTCGTGCACCCATGGGACCTGCTCGCCCAACCTGCGGTCTCTGTCCCCTTCCACCCGCTTTGCCTCATACCTGGCCTTGTCCCCCGCCAGTCCCTCATTTACTTCTTCGGTCTGGGCAGTTATGTCCTTCAATTTCTCCCCTTTTATTCTATAACAACACCCTTCAATTGGATTTCCCAATTTTTCTCTCTGAGCCCTCGTTTCGTCCCTCATTGCCCCCAACTGCTCACTGGTACTCCTCGCTTCGTCCCTCATTTGGCCCCCCATTCTGTTTTCCATCCCTTTGAAATTATCGTCTGTTTTTACCATAAAGGCCATCATCTGTTTCATAAACAGGTCCAGATTCATTGGCATCTCGGGCTCAGCTGCCGCAACCACGTGCGAAGCGCCGCCATTTTGTGCGCCTGAAACCCCCTCAACCACCTCCTCATTGTTCTCCTCCTCCATTTCTCCCACATACATTTCCCTGAGGTCCACCCCTCTTCTATTTCCCCCACCGGCATCCCATCGCCTTGACCATCCATGGCACGATTTTTTAATTTAGGATTTTATAGAACAAAATTTCGGCCCACTCGTAATTTGAGCACGCTAAGCGCTTCAGGTCCGAATCTCGCTCCCGACACCAAATGTTTTAGCTCTTTCACGAGCCTCGATTCAGTATACAAAAAAAAAGAAGAAAAATAAAAATAAAAATAAAAATGGGGGAACATGAACAGCAGAGAAGAGTGGGAAACGAGGAACATGAACAGCAGAGAAGAGGGGGAAAGGGGGAACATGAACAGCAGAGAAGAGGGGGAAAGGAGGAACATGAACAGCAGAGAAGAGGGGTAAAGGGCGAACGTGAACAGCAGAGAAGAGGGGTAAGGGGGAACATGAACAGCAGAGAAGAGGGGTAAGGGGGCAACACGAAGAGCAGAGAAGAGGGGTAAGGGGGGGACATGAACAGCAGAGAAGAGGGGTCAGGGGGACCACAAACAGCAGAGAAGAGGGGGAAAGGGGGAACATGAACAGCAGAGAAGAGGGGTAAGGGGGAACATGAACAGAGAAGAGGGGGAAAGGGGGAACATGAACAGTAGAGAAGAGGGGTAAGGGGGGAACACTAAGAGCAGAGAAGAGGGGTGAGGGGAAACATGAACAGCAGAGAAGAGGGGGAAAGGGGGATCATGAACAGCAGAGAAGAGGGGTAAGGGGGAACATGAACAGCAGAGAAGAGGGGGAACATGAACAGCAGAGAAGAGGGGTAAGTGGGAACATGAACAGCAGAGAAGAGGGGGAAAGGGGGAACATGAACAGCAGAGAAGAGGGGGGAAAGGGGGAACATGAACAGCAGAGAAGAGGGGGAAAGGAGGAACATGAACAGCAGAGAAGAGGGGGTAAGGGGGAACATGAACAGCAGAGAAGAGGGGGTAAGGGGGAACATGAACAGTTAAGAAGAGGGAGGAAAGGGGAAGACGAACAGCAGAGAATAGGGGGAAAGGGGGAAACGGTCACTCTCCCACTGACGTCAGGTTTGGTGATCTCTATATTTTGCACAAACTAACAACTGACCTTACTCCTCCTGCTCTCTCACCTTACCAATTTCCATACAGGTTGTGCACCTGCATTAATTCACCTCCATGTTCTCTCGATTGTGGAATCGTCTCTGTGTGTCCACTGCATCGTCCTCATTTCAGCCTTTCAGAAGTGTTACTGATCACTACCTCATATACTCACCCACACACACCCACAATCTCTTCCACACATGCTCATTCTTTCCCATTATTTTCCTCTCTGGGCCACTGTTGATTGTTCTCATGTTGGTCCGCATTTCCTCCTTGTCCCACAAACCCTTTGGTCGTTTGTGACCGTGGTGCCCTCAGTGCCATATATATATATATATATATATATATACAGACTTGGCATTTAATATGGAATATATTTTTTTTCTTGACTTGGGTTTACTTTCTTAACTCAGTATATCAATCTGGTGAGTTTCTTTTACACTTTGGTGATTTATTTGTTAAAAGAACCATGTCACTGATTGTCTGTCGCAGCAAGAAGTCAACAACAGGATTATATCACAGGTGGCGTGGCAAAATGTACGGACAGGTGCATTTGACGATTGGCTTCACAGTCGGGTATATAAGGGTTGTTGCGTTCTGTATTAGTGGAAAACAACTGCTGCACGTCTCCAAAAGTTATTGCCGCTTCCTCTGGAGATGGTCCGTCAACTCGACAATGCTGTTTGTCATGGAGTGGTGGCTTTACGAAATTACGGCATGAAAGAGCGTGCTATTGCTCGGCAGTATGGCATCACTCAAGGTCAGGTGTCAAAGATCCTGAAACGAAATGCTCAGAGGCGTGTCCCGACTCCAATACCGAGGCCAGGACGTCCCTGCAGAACCACAAGGAGGGATGATCGCCAGCTGCACCGGTTAGTCCGCAATGGCCGTACCAAGTCAGCTAATCGGCTTAGGGCTGAGTGGCAGCAACTGACAAATGTGCCTGTATCCAGAAGGCGAGTCAACCAACGACTGGTCCAAGCAGGCTATCATGCCAGGCGTCCCCTGAGAAAGCCACGCCTGACCAGACAACACAGCCAGCGCCGATTGCAGTGGGCCAGAGAGCACCGTCAATGGCAGCCAGGACACTCGAATCATGTGATTTTCAGTGACGAGTCTAGATTTCTGGTCTATCGTCAAGATGGCCACGTCCAAGTGTGCAGACAAGTGCATGAAGCCTACAACGAAGATTGTATAGTGCCAAGAGTCCAAGCTGGAGGTGGTGGGGTGACCATTTGGGCTGCTTTTCATGCAGGGGGCAAAACTAACCTGGTTGTTCTGAATGGAAACCTGAACCAGTTCAAGTACAGGGCCATTCTGGAAGAAACATTGCTTCCATTTGCTCGTGCAGCCTTTCGAGGAAACTTTGTCTTCCAAGATGACAATGCACGGCCTCATCGTGCTCGCATGATCCAACACTTTCTTGCTGACCATGGTGTAAAGCATATGGAGTGGCCTGCCATGTCCCCGGATATGGATGAGATAGAGAACTTGTGGGCAGAATTAACGCGTCAAATCGACCACTTGGACCAGCAGCCGACCTCTGTGCGTGAATTGCAGCAGGCTATTGTCACTGCATGGCAAGCGATTCCTGTCCAAACCCTGGCAAATCTCGTGAACAGCATGCCTCAACGTGTGCATGCTCTCCTGAATGCTCGTGGGGGTTACACGAAGTACTGAACTGTAATTTTACTGTCCGTAATCCCAGTCGTAATTTAACTTTTGTTTTTGTTAAAAAACAATTTGGCTAATGTGCAAAATAAAGAGATACTTCTGGAAAACGTACAGAAGTTTAACACAGTACTGTCCATGAATTGAGTTCGATATCAGTTTACATCACTTTCAAGGATCAATTTATTTGTTTCGAAATGTCAAATGTGGTTTTTGTTTCTTTTAAAGGTCACATTAACTAAATCTAGAATAATTTCAACATAATTCCAATGAACTTTTGGTTCTAAGACATCTTGAAAAGTAAGTTCACCCCCACAAAAAAAAATTCCATATTAAATGCCAAGTCTGTATATATATATATATATATATATATATATATATATATATATATATATATATATATATATATATATATATATACTGAAACGCAAAAGAAACTTACCACCTTTGAAACCTTTAAATATCAACAATAACACTGCGTGTAGTAAATGTGTGAACTTATTTGTGGACAATAGTGTCCTCACTGTCAGACAAAACGGTCACGGATGGTCACTTGAACCTTCAATGGTCACTTCATAGCACAGCTGTTGAACAGCCGTTTTGACTGTCAGTGATTAGCCAAGGGGTACGGGATGATTTTAATGAGCTGCACGTGATGTCTTGATATTGGCTTTAAAAAGGCCAGTGCAAAATGGGCATTTCAACTAACATGCCACGATTGTCAAGGGATCAACGGCAGTGTGCCCTGGGCATGCTGCAAGGCGGACTGAGCTACCGTGAGGTGGCACGTCGCCTTGGCTGTTCACACCAGACGATATCGGCCCTGGTGGACAGAGACACCCACCACAACTCTGCAGATGACAGACCTCGATCAGGCAGGCCAAGAGTCACCACTGCAAGGCAGGACAGGCAGATGGTCCGAAGTCACCTGCTGGATCGATTCCGTCCAGCATCCCGCACTGCGGCAGAAACTCCAGGGCGTGCAAACCCACGGATCTCCAATGATACTGCACGAAGACGTCTGCATGGCTATTGCAGTCATGCAAGAAACTTACCACTTATTTGAAATGTAATAAAATTGTAACAGTTCAAAATCAAAACAAACCAACAATTGCTAATTGAAACATTGGCATTTTATTGATGACATGTCAAGTTTTTGACCAAGATACACCATCTCATCAGTTTGTTCTACAGTACAGAACAGCACAGGGTGCAATGTCAGTCCCCTTTCAATAACGTGTGTGGCCACCATTGTTTTGGATACAGGCAGTGCATCGTCGGCGTGTACTGCCTACCAGTCTTTGGATGGATTGCTGCTGGATTCTGTCCCACTCAGTCCTCATTGTCTGAAGCAGCTCTGCCCGTGTCCTGGCCCTGCCAACTACGCGTCTCCCAAGCTCATCCCACAGGTGCTCTATGGAATTCAGGTCAGGGGAGAGCGCAGGCCACTGCATGGTGTTGATGTTCTCGCCTTGGAGAAATGCAGTGGTAAAGCGAGCAGCATGGGGACGAGCGTTGTCATGCTGAAAGGTTCTCAGTTCTGGGTGGTCTAGCAGGAATGGCAGCAGATGAGGTCGCAGGATGTTATCCACATACCGCTGGGCATTAAGATTCCCATCCACAACCACCAGTGGCGTCCTGTACCGGCCTGATGTGGCAGCCCACACCATCACACTTGGGCCACCCCACCTGTTGGCTTGACGCACGCAACAATCGGCATATCGCTCGCCAGTTCTTCTCCAGACACGCTCACGCCCATCAGGACTGTCAACACAGAACCTTGACTCATCGCTGAAAGCGACCTCGTTCCACTGCGCCAAGGTCCACCGCTGATGTTGCTGGCACCATCTCTGTCGGTTGCGGCGATGGGCAGCCGTCATCACGGGGCCTCTGTATGGTCTTCTGGCAGTCAGACCATAGTCATGCAGTCGTCTTCGTGCAGTATCATTGGAGATCCGTGGGTTTGCACGCCCCGGAGTTTCTGCCGCAGTGCGGGATGCTGGACGGAATCGATCCCGCAGGTGACTTCGGACGATCTTCCTGTCCTGCCTTGCAGTGGTGACTCTTGGCCTCCCTGATCGATGTCTGTCATCTGCAGAGTTGTGGAGGGTGTCTCTGTCCACCAGGGCGGATATCATCTGGTGTGAACAGCCAAGGCGACGTGCCACCTCACGGTAGCTCAGTCCGCCTTGCAGCATGCCCAGGGCACGCTGCCGTTGATCCCTTGACAATCGTGGCATGTTGATTGAAATGCCCATTTTGCACTGGCCTTTTTAAAGCCAATATCAAGACATCACGTGCAGCTCATTAAAATCATCCCGTACCCCTTGGCTAATCACTGACAGTCAAAAAGGCTGTTCAACAGCTGTGCTATGAAGTGACCATTGAAGGTTCAAGTGACCATCCGTGACCGTTTTGTCTGACAGTGAGGACACTATTGTCCACAAATAAGTTCACACATTTACTACACGCAGTGTTATTGTTGATATTTAAAGGTTTCAAAGGTGGTAAGTTTCTTTTGCGTTTCAGTATATATATACAGTATATACAGTATATATATATATATATGTATATATATATATATATATATGTATATATATATATATATATATATATATATATATATATATATATATATATATATATATATATATATATATATATATCTATATATATATATATGAACCTGGTGCTATATATATATATTATATATATATATATATATAATATATATATATATATATATATATATATGTATATATGTATATATATATATATATGTATATATGTATATATATATGTATATATATATATATATATTATATATATATATATATATATATATATATATATATATATATGTATATATGTATATATATATTATATATGTATGATATATATATATATGTATATATATATATGTATATGTATATTGTTGCGGATCTCAAACGTCGGCCTTTCCCCTTACCAAGGGGGGATTAATCCCCTTGTGTTTTATCTAGCCGACGCGATCCGGGGCTATAGCGTTCCTTCCGGTCAGCGCTGAATAGGGTGGTCGGCCGAATTAGTCCTATTACCTAATTACCAGCGCCTCCCGGGAAGCAAGAAAATAACCCCACCCGAACCACGGTTTTAGTGGACACGCCGAGCGACAGCGAGCCGCGATTCGGGCCGTTAACAGGAACTAACCCGATTTGAGCGGTTCCTAATCGTGCCACGTTTACCCAATGGAGAAATCACTAAAACGGTCGAATCAAGAGGAAAAAAGGAAGAACAATTGATTTATTAATTATTTACACAGGAAGAAGGAGAAGTACAGAATACACAGGGCAGCCTTAATAACAGTCTTAACTTATCCCAGGACAAACGGACCCGCACACACACACACACTCACACGGGGATGTAGATGGTTAGGGTTGATGGTCCAAGGAAGATGTGCACAGCTCGTTCTCCGGGTCCCCGACTCACCGTGAAGAAGATGGTAGGACGAAAAGGGCTGAGGAAACGGCGGCGTTCCTCACGTGTCGTTGACGCAGAGCGGACAATTATATGGGGGGGATCGGTAAGCTGGGCTGGCGGTTACTGTGCGGCTCACAGCCACATACGTAATAGAAATACCAGTGCTTTATATGCGCTTCCAGCAAGCCCAAAGCCAAATCCTCAACGAGTTCTTGCAATCAAAGTTCCCCCAGCGAGTCCTTCCACCAATGCGAAACGTGACAATCCTCATGCAAAGCGCAAATACTCTCAAGTCCTGGACAGTCCTCTGTAGTGTGCATAAGTGCTCTTTCGCACAGTCCTGTGTCAGGGCTTTGCGTTCGCCGTTATATAGCGCCGCCCAGCGAACCCTCTCGAATCTGCCAGCCACGTTCTCACCACGCCCCTTAAGCCATGCCCACTGAGCCCTGGTTGGTTGTAGGGGTCTTACTGGCTACGCCCTTGACGTCTGCTTGACGTGGCCACACCCCCCGACCTCGTGCTTCTCCCCTTTTCCAGGCCTAACCTAGTGGCATTTGGCTGGTTTCAGCATCCTAATGTGAGGGGCAATAGGGCGCAGACTGGATGGTGCGCAATGGGGAATGGGGCGCAGACTCGGATGGTGCGCAACGAGATCGATTGGAGGGTGGGCTACAAAATGAGCGAGGCCTACTCTTATTTATTTATTTTACACAACGCAGGTATCACGATTGGAAATGTCCTTATCTCACATATACTATGAAATAACTAACGTTCTAAGGTGTCCTACGTGTTGCATGTGGACTAACTATGGGGGCAAACCTTTAACCTTTATTAATCATATTTGAACATTTTTCAGAACCGCAACAGTGCACCCCTCCTTCGCCATGCTCGTCCCCGAGCCGAACCCACACACCAGTGAGCCCGACCGGTTCTGATGCAAGGGTCAGGACTACATTTTAGCAATTAGTGTGACACTTAGGTGCAGTTTCCCTCTACATTTACTCTAACACCCTGTGTGCGACAGTTTTAAACACTAGGTATGTCCCACCTACTGCGTTGTGTACTAACTATCAGACTCAGACCCACAGCTAACCGAATTGCGGAAAGAATTCGCAAACTAAACATAAAGCCGGTGGGGAGCATGTTATTTACAAGACCAATCTCATTATTTACAATTCTACAACCCAGGACCTGTTCTTTTGTTGGAAAGAAAAGTTGTAGGGAGGAGAAACAACAATGCACTGCACCAATACACCAAAACAAGAATGCACCAATATACACAAAAATGCACAGTCATCAAAAATGCACCATAATCACAATAACCAATGATGTCTTGTCCTGCTGGGCTGCTGGGCTGCTGCGTTTTCCTGCTTTGTCTTCGGTGTGCCACCATAAAAACTTCGTCTTCTTTCCTGACACAACAAAGGAATCAATAAATAGGCACAAACCGTGTCCGTTTTCATTTCGGCCAGCAGGGCCAACTTCGGTGGTCCGACTGCATGGCATCGAGGCCACTTAAAAACAGTGGTCCGCAGGGCACAAGGTAACGTTTGCAGCGATTGTCTGCCCCAGCAAAGGTGCCAGGCCACAGAACGTGTGGTCCATAGGTGTACTGGTGCAGGCAACAGTTAGCAGGATGCAGCACAAGGGTAGCCACGTGCCGCAGCACAGCTCAGGGTTCCTGCACACTCCCCTCAACAAAAATATGGGTCCATGGGTGGGGAGGAAAGACAAAGCAGCGGGTTTAGCGGGGGCAAGGGCGCAAAGGTACACACACACAATACAAGGCAATGCAACATGAGGAGCACGGGAGAGCGAGCGGAGAAAGCTCGTCCCTAGCCGTTCGTAACCCCCCATGTCAGCCTACACGACCCTTGCCCTTCCCCGTATTTACACTTTACAATTTCGTCACTACGTCTTGTCTTTTCTATCCCCCCTCTATGCCAAATTCGTCATCCAATCCCTCCCAAGAAGGAAGAGATGGAATATCACAATGTCACACTCGGTCGAGATGCGTCTTGATCTTCCAAACATTTGCAAACCTGGTGTGGAGTCCTGTCACCCTTGGTAAGTGGATGTGGATGGTGCGAAGAGATTCTCAACCTAACTATCCTCTAATAACATGAACAAAGTTACACGACCCGGGGTCTTGCCCTGCCAACTCAATTGGCCACTTTACACTATGCGGTTCTAAAAACCAATTCCCATTGACCCTCCCTGTGGTGCCCTACGGATTTGGGTCTCACTCCCCATTTCTTCAATACTGTGCCTTCGCACAATTTTGGGGCTGGGTCGTGTGGCTCTTCCAGCAGGTCTACCTACCTGCGCACCTCCACCACTGAAGTCACCACCCGAGCTTACCATGCTCCTTGCAACTACCCTAAATCAGGGAAGGCCCCTTCTGGCTCTCTCACCCCTCTGATGCCCTCTCTGGCATTGGGCTACCCGGGTCCTCTCTTAGGATCCTCGGGCCCCACTGAACTCTACTCTGAACTCTACCTGGCTCCCAGAGCCTACCTGCGGCCTCACCTGGCCGACAGACTAACAGTGGCGGAGTGCCCATTTAACCATACTCACCAATTAAGCCCACACGCCCAGCCATTTCCACAGACTCATGCACCCCTCCAAGCACTTCATTGCTAGTACCTGCACCACAGGTGTCAATATCCAAACAATTTAACGATACCCTCTACCTAACTTTAAACTACCCTCCCCGGGTATCTGTGAAGGGGTCCATCTCTCCCCCATTCACTCCTTCGCACCATGCACTCCACACCACTCGTTCTACACTACTCACCCCTCACCATTTATTCCATACACTTGCACACCACGCAAGCACTTTTTCCCACACACTCCATTCATCCACAATACACCACCTCTGGTGATCCCAACCATTGCCTCATTTGCTCAAGAATCAACAATACTCAGATTCTCATTCAATTCCTCATTTCCTCAACCATACCACAAACACACCATCATCTAACTGACTACTACCCTCTAAAACTTGTGCTTTCCCGTCATCCCTTCCACTAAGCACATCCCTCGTCATTATCAACCCTCTAATCTGACTACGTCCCCTCTACCTGTACAAATGTCTCTACTTAAATCTCATGTCTCCTATGCTCAGCTAATTCCCTAACAATTATCCGAGCCCACCTTGGCTAGTTTTCACTGCCAACCCCATAAATCTAGAGCTCCTTTTCCCCCTATGTGAGGAATGGTAAAACGACCATCCCTCCACACCGGCCACTACTCCCAACACTATGACCCCTCAGTCCTCTCGCACTATGAGCCCCCGTCATTGGAGGTACTGGGTCCTGCCTCGGCCTCTAAAGCTGAGGCGATCCATGAGGGCGCCTGCTCGCCGGTGTAGGGTCTCACCCGGTCGGCATGGACGATCCGAGGGAGGGCTCGTGGCCCCATTTTGATTTTAATGACCACGTCACAAATTTGCGCCAGGACGACCCCCGGGCCTTGCCAGGGTGAGGTGAGTTTGGGGCACCTACCCTTCCGCCTCCGGGGATTGAAGAACCAGATCTTCATCCCCGGAGCATACTGACTCCCCTGGCTCCGGTGGTCGTACCTGTGCTTCATCTTGGCACCCGCCAGCTGAAGCTGGCGGTGTGCGAAGGCATGGACTCTCTCCATGCCTTCCTCCAGATGACATGCATAGCCCTCCCCCTGCGGTCTATTAGTGGACTCTGGCACGGGACCGCATAGCAGGTCGGTGGGAGCCCGCAACTCCCGCCCATACATCAGCAACGCTGGACTGCATGCGGTGGCTCCGTGCTGGCTAGTTCGGTAGGCCATTGACAAATATGGGAGATGTTCGTCCCAGTCATCCTGACGGGTGGTGGTGAACAATGCCAATTGTTGAACCAAGGTTCGGTTGAACCTTTCCACCATCCCGTCAGATTGTGGTCTTCAGGGCGTTGTTCTTGTCTTCCTAATTGACAGGAGCCTGCACACATCTTTTCGTAATTGGCTCTCAAAATTTCGACCCTGATCGGTGTGCAGCTCCTCCGGAATCCCATGCCTACATGCAAATCCTTCCATGAAGGCCTGTGCCACCACCCCGGCTTCTTGGTTGGGGAGGGCATAGGCCTCCGGCCACTTGGTGAAATAGTCCATTACAACGAGGATGCACTTGTTACCTTGGCGGGTGCGGGTTAGTGGTCCTAGAATATCCATAGCCACCCGCTCAAGGGGGGCCCCCACCTGGTGTAATTGAAGGGGGGCCCTCATCCTCCGTGCTGGTCTTTTTTTTGGCAGTACAGGTGTCGCATCTCCGACACCAGTCCTGTATGTCGCGCCCCATATTCACCCAATAAAACCTCCGGCGGACCCGAGATGTTGTCTTTGTCCTGCCCAAATGGCCGCCGGGGCGGGTACCATGCACCTGTTGTAATATTGTGTTCTTAAATTTATCTGGGAATATCACCAGCCAGGAAGATCTCTCAGAGGGAATCTCTTCCCATTTGCGATATAAGATGTTACTTTTCAATTCTCAATGTCTCCAGTTTACCATCTCACAAATGGGAGCGGGCCAATTCCGACCATTTCCTCAGGACTCCCTCCAGGGCCGGCTCGGCTGGAAGTTCTCACCCCTCACTGTCGCGACTTCGTTAACTGGGGTGCAGCCGGCTATCTTCGTGCCCCTTCCTATAGTGCGTGGTTCTGTACTCATATTGATTACTCGGACGGCCACCACCGGCCCATCCGTTTTTACAAGGGTGCGGCCCACGACTAAACCCGGAATGGACTGTGCTGCCACCGGTTCGACTCGGCCACAGGACTCCTGCCATGCTGGGCGAGCTAGCCATCAGGCCGGCACGATGGCCTCGGCCCTTGGGGGAATGGTCACGGCCTCAGAAGCCTCCAGCTCCGTCCTCTCAGCCGTGCTCACCCGACCCAATGGCAGCTCTTCTACTCCCACTTGCAGGGTCCCCCGGCACAAATCGATTTTACAACCGCTGGCAGTCAACAGATCCAACCCGATTCGGCATGAGTCACACACCTCCGCCACCCAAACTTCTACTTCCCTCATTACTGACCCCAACTTGAGGGTTACAAAACCACGCCCTATGATGGGGGCCGTTACCCCGGCAGCCAGCTGCAAACTATGATTTTCCAGACGCTGGATTTTATCCCAGCCGTCTGCACTCGAATCAAGGATCACAGGGCTGATGATCGTGGCGCTAGCTCCTGTGTCCACCACAGCGTTCTACCCCTTCGCCAGCAATTTTGCACTGAATCGTCAAACTACCTGCTCCAATTTGGCCACAATAGATGACCTGTCGCGTCAATGAGGGCTCTTCATCATCCCCTACTACAGAACACGGCCCTGTATACTCGGCACTTATTAGTTTCCCGGGCCCTGACGGGGGGGGGGGGGTGGGGGGGGGGGTTGTCTGGGGTCGGCTTGCCCGACCCGTACGAGGTGGAGTTGATGGTCCCGGCTGCCGGGGTCCGTCCCGGCGCGGAGCTAGACACTCCCACGCATGCTGACCCAGCCGGCTGCAGTTAAAGCACCTCACCTGGTAAGGTGCTTGCCTCCAGAATTCCAAATTGCCCCCCTGAAGGTCCTAATTGGAGCATTTGTCCGTGGCCTGCCGTGTGCCACCTCCGGAGCCGCCTGCCATGGTCCAGATCCCACCAGGCACTGGTCCACCAGCCTTCGGACCATGCTTTCCAGGTCAGGGCCCCTTTCGGGGGCAGACCCCCTCAGGCGGCCGCCACCAGCCACGGGCCCTACCTGTCGCACCGCCACTACGTGGCGCTCGCTTCCCCGGGCCAGGGGCCTCGCTGCTTCCCAACGGGCCGCAGCGTCGGCCGCCTGGCTCAAAGGTCCGCGGGCGCCACATGGCAAGCTGTTGCTGAAGCTCGGGGTCCGGAAAGGCCTGGATGAAATGGTCCAGCGCCAGGCTTTCCTGGGAGTTTACTGCCATGTTTGCGTGTGCAATTCCCACTGCGTGGCGAATGTCGTAGACAAGCTCCCCGATGGTCTCCTGGGGCTTCCGTTTTCGCACCGCGAGCTGAGCTTTAACAAGCTCGCTCTGCTGTTCAATGCCGAAACGATTAATTAGGGCCGCACGGAGGTCTGGCAGGGTGATAGCACCCGGTGGCAAGGCCGTCAGAACCTCCGCCGCTGCACTGCGCAGTGCCCCCACAAGGTGTACTCCACCTTCGTCTGGGTTCCAACCGTTCCCCCTACACACGTGATCGAATTGCGCCAGGTATGCCCTCAGATCACTCTTGCCGTCATGCGGCGCGAGTGGAACCTTATGGCCGCCCGAAGGCCGGACCCCGTGCGTTGCTCCCTGCGGGGTTAACGCGGCGCCGAACCGTTCGGGCCCCCACAGTACTCTACTCCCCGGGGGCTCGCGTGCGTCCCCCGTCCCTCTAAATACTGCCCCTGTCGGTGTCGATGCTTGGGTTGCTTCGACGCAACCCGCTACACTCTCCAAACTCGCACACCCTGTCTCACCAACACCTCTCGCACTCCCCATAGTCGGACATCCCTGCGCACTCGGGTGCTCCAAAAATGCAAAAAAAATCACTTTTTTATCTGGATTTTGATGCTCAATTGGATTAGTGTTAGAAATGGTCTAAATCATTCACCCAAAAAATATTTTGCATCTGAGTCATCTATAAACTCATACACACATCACACATACATCACACTAACTCCAAGATGCTATGCTTTTTATGTCATTATATGCGTACACATCAACATAGGTCTAGAACTTGAAATGCCATGTCCTATCCAATTGTTCGTATATCTTTTATCAAGATATTTATGGAAATGGTTCAGATGAGATAATTTACTTGATGCCTGTGCCACATTTTAGTAACATTATGTGAAATCTGTAATAAATACATGTGTCACATGATTTTAACTTTTGTCCATATTTGCCGAAAATAGCCAAATTTGGTGAAAAACGCCATATTTCAATTGAAGTGTGTATGAGTTTCTAGATGGAATTGAGCGAAAATATTTGGTGGGTGAATGTTTGAGACCATTTCTAACAATAATCCAGTAGAGCATCAAAATCGGAGAGATCGATGTTTTTTGGACCACCCTACTGCACACACTCTCTCTCCACGCGCTCCGGACCAGTCGCACACCTCACCATTGGCCTCTCACGAACGCCCGGGTCTATACCAACTCCCAAGCTCGTTGAACCTCCCCTCATACCATACACATTTCCGACATTATCGCCACTCACCTCGGCGCTTCTTCCTCTTCGCTCCTCCCCCGCCACCTGCAAACTCTTTATTTGGTTAGCAAGCACGTCATCACGCTGTGAACACAGACCTTGTACATACTCCATCACCTCCTTGATTTCATTTTTAGTCTCCCTCCGTCTCTTTTTAATTTCACTCACCCCTTCTTCTACCTCTTCTAACTTTTGTTTCACCTCCTCTATTTCCCAATGTGCCCCCACAATTTCTTCTTCTAAGGCCACCTTGGTCGTCTCTATACGAGTCCTGACTTCTCGTTCCCGAGTCCCCAACGTCTCTACCATGTCATCCAACCTCTTTGTCAGCCCCTCGTGTACCATCTGGCACTCTTTCTTCGTCGCTATTATTTCCCTTTTTATTTCTTTTCGTGCTGAATTCAGTCCCCCTATCACGTCCGTGTTCTTACCCACCTGCTCCTTTAACTCTTTCTGTCCCACCGTCAGCTTCTCTACTTCCCGCGTCAACTCCTCTATACCCCCATGTAACCTAGCCGTACTCTTCCTCACCTCCTTCTCCACGCGCTCCTCGCACTGCTTTACCTCGTCGCGTACCAATGCGACCTCTTCGCTCAACCCGCGCTTTATGTCCTCCCCCATTTCTTCTATTTCCCTCCTAGATGCCACCCTCATTTGTTCCAATTCGTTATTTTAGGCATCCATTTTGCTTTCCAGCCCGTTTTTTACCTCCTCTAATTGATCCCCCATTTGTTTTATTCCCCAGGCGGATTTGTCCCCCATTTCCCTCAATTGGCCCCCCATTTCTTTCAATTGGTTAGCCATTTGCCCACTCATTTTGTTTTCCAATTTATTTAACCCGTCCTTCATTTCTTTCATTTGATTCTCACCCTGGGCATCCATTCCGTTAGCCAATCGATTCCCCATTTTGTTCATTTCCCTGGTGGATTTCTCGTTCATCTTTTCCATATACCCCATCATTTGCGCCATAAGAAGGCCCACATCTATTGGCGCTGCGGGCTCAGCTGCCGTGGCCATGTGCGAGGCACCGCCATTTTCTTCTCCTGCTACCTGCCCCTCATCAATGTCCTCCATTGCCAACTGTCCCAATTCTTCCCGGGGGTCCTGGGTTGAGTCTAATTCCTCTTCTATCTCCTCCTCTACCCACACCGGCATTCGACCATCTTGGTTATCCATGGCACGATTTTAAATTTGGGTTTTAAGAATAAATTTCGGCCGCTCATAATTTTGAGTGCGTTAAGCGCACTTCGGGTCAAATCCCACTCCCCTGACACCAATTGTTGCGGATCTCCTGGTCGGCCTTCTCCCCTTTACCAAGGGGGGGTTAGTCCCCTTGTCTTTGACAAGCCGAGGCTATGACGTTCCTTCCGGACGGCGTTAAATAAGGTTGTAGGCCGAATTTCTATTACCTAAGTACCAACGCCGCATAGGAAGCAAGGAAATAAGCCCCGCCCGAACCACGGTTATAGGTGGAAATTCCGAGCGGTAGCGAACCGTGACCCGAGCCGTTATCAAGGACAAGATCCCGATCCGAGTGGTTCCTAATCGTGCCACTCTTACCCAATGGAGGAATTCACTGATACGGTCGAATCAGGAAAGACAAGGAATAACAGTTGGTTTATTACACTATGTACAGTACCAAGAAGAAGAATACACAGTGCAGTCTTATACAGTCTTATACTTATCCCAGGACAACGGGCCCGTTTCACACTCAGACACACTCACACGGGGTTGCAGACGAACGGGGCGATGGTCCAGGGATGGCGTCCAGGCAGTTCGCTCCGGTCCCCGACTCGCACCGCGAAGAAGATGGTCAGGGCAGCAGAAGCTCCCCGCGGGTCGTTGGCGCAGATCGGACAATTACGGGGCGAACGGTAAGCTGGGCTTGGCGGTTACGCTGGCGTGGCTGCGTACGTAATAGATGAACAGGCGCTATATGCGTTCCCAATACAAGTTCATAGGCGCTCCCAATACAAGTTCATAGGCGCTCCCAATACAAGTTCATATGCGCTCCCAATACAAGTTCATAGGCATTCCCAATACAAGTTCATAGGCGCTCCCAATACAAGTTCAATAGCGAGGCGCAATTCCTTCCAGACCTTTACACACTGCTCTCCCGCCGAAGTCATCCTCAAGTCCTCTTCACAAAGCCAACCTTCCCCAGCGAGTCCTTTTACAAAGCGCCTCTCCCGCAGAAGTTCTGAGAAGGGCAGTCCTTCGTTTCAGTCCTGTTCTCAAGGGCTTTGTGCGTGGGCTTTTATAGGCACGCCCTAACCACGCCCTGTCACGCCATGTCACCCGAGCCCTGATTGGCTGGTGGCCCTTACCGTTGCTGTCTCCGCCGCTCCACCCTCGATGCCGCCACACCCCGACCCTGCGCTCCTCCCTCTCTCAGGCCTACCTCGTGTCATTTGACTCGGGAGCATCCTAACGCGAGGTGCAATAGCCAAAATGGGGCACGGGATGGATTCTGCCCAACAAGGTAGATTTGGAGGGTGGAGGAAAAATGAAAGGGGGCCTATCTTATTTCTTTTACACAATGCAGATGTGACTCGGGAAATGGCCTTATACTCACATAGTCTATGACATAACTAATATCCTAATGGGCCTACGTGTTGCTTGTGGACTAACTATGGGGGCAAATCTTTAACCTTTAATGATGGTATATGTGCACTCTCAAAACCGCAACAATGTTATTTTTTTTGCATTTTAATTTATTTTATTTATTTCTTTATTCTTCAATACTAATTGAAATATAGTGCATTTTGTCGTTAAGGCAGAATAACATATTTTTTTGTGTTGGATCTAAGCCTGGTGTTGGCTTCGTGGTTCGGGTGCTGGCTTGGGATCCTAGGATCCTGGGTTCGAATCACGGTTGATCACTGAATTAATGCCAGGGGTGTTGACTCAGCCTGTTATCCTTCCGAGGTCGGCAAATTGAGTACCAGTTCCCTGGTAATTCCCTGTGTGTGGCGACTAACAGGGTTGGTGGCAGGAAGGGCATCTGGCTGTAAAACATTGCTTCAAAAACAGGCCACGGTGCCCAAAAAAGGCCAACCCCCGCTCTGTGGGGGAAATATGGCCTCTGAAGGCAGTTCTTCTTTTTTGTTTTGTGTTGGATCTATAACCCTTTTATTTCAAAATGTATTTTTTTTGCATTCATTTTATCTATTTCCTGAAATAACATGAGATCACATTGTTTGCAGGTCTGGTTCATCCAGTGAATTTTCAAAGTGACTTCTGTCAGAGTTTCCAGGATGCTTTAACCAATGAGTATGTAAAGCAGGGACCGTGTGATTCTCTCATGGAGCTGAATAATCCTCCAATGATGCATGAAGGTAAGCAGATCCAGCACAGAACACACAGCACAGCTCCACTTGCTTTCCTTGATTAACGATGAAATGCTTAAATTGAACATCATGTTGGAGGAATGATCTGTTTAAACAGTGGGCCGCTTGTGCTACGTGATCCACTTAAGCTTGTGTTTCCTCGATGACTCTGACTAACGTCACTTAAGCGCCAGGAGCTTTGGCTACTCCTGAAGATCCCCGAGCTTACCAAATGTACACTGCGCTCAATTAGCTGATCTTTACAATTTTCAAAACCACAAGGATCGCTCCGATCCGAGGCCGAACTAGGCGGTACAACACATGGGAAGTAAAAGATGGGAAGCCGTCTCTTATAATCATAATGGGTTTCTTAAAAGGGATTACGGGGATAAGGGTAGACGAGATGCTATGATAACTACAGAGTTCATAGAAAACAATATCCTGCACAGTGTTCAAGTGGATACTTCAATTTTAATAGAATAATGATTTTAAATATCGTGAAAACATCAGTAAAAATCCAAACAAAGAGAGTGGAGATCGATTCTGCCTCTCTAAAGGTCCAACTCCAACCACAACTTGCCAGCCAAACAGTCTGTTCTGATTCCTCTGAAGCCCTCCTTTCTTTTCCCCATTAATGTAACACTTGTTTATGTAACAAGGACGTCTGTTGCATTCAAAATACCCAGCGCATTTTACCTAACATTTAGAACAAACCTAGCGGAACATACCCAACACATTAATAACTAGAACGGCGCTCAGTAGAGAGCAAATCTCCGCCCTGTTGGCCATAATCACTCAATGGTGAAGAATCACTTTAAAAATTACACTGGCTGGACCCAGATCTTCACTAAAATTGAATCGATTCTTCCTTGTCATACACACAAACTGTCCAACAAGTTTCGTACAAATCCATCCATAACTTTGAGATATCCTGCTATGTATCGTTTTTGTCCCTATCTCCCAATGGTGAAGAATCACTTTTAAATATTAATAGTAGCTGGATCCGGATCTTCACCCAAGTCTCATAATTTCGTGCTTTTCACATACGCTCCATCTCTGCCGAATTTTTGTCCGAATCCGTCCACAACTTTTTGAGATATTTTGTTCACAAACAGACAGACAGGGGGTGAAAACATAACGTCCATCCAACTTTTGTGGTGGAGGTAATTTAGCAGGAACCTGAGGCTGGGGTTTTTAAGATTGTTTCATAAAAACGCACTGTCATAAATTATGAAAAATTAAATTATCATTTGGGTTTACGAGGACAAATCCAACTTTAAAAAGTTAAATTTCTGATATTAAGCCAAAGAAAACTTGATAATGCATCATGCTGGAAAATGTAATTGCACTCCATTGAAGATCGTTCGACTAACACAGCCTTCGGCTCAGTGGGACTTTTCTGTTCATCCTACTTGCATAGCCGAAAGCGGGGTGACGCAATTGGTTCACTCTCTCTGTCTGACAAATGTCACTGTGAGTTTATGTTCGAGGTTCTACATAATTTAATTCGAATTTTGTATTTTGAAAATTGTACAACATGAATCGGAACATTAACCTGCAGTTTAGAAGTGCACAACAACAACAACAACAGGCATTTTAAGGCCATTTTCCCTGCTAGAGCGGGGGTTAGCCTTGTGGGCCCCATGACAATTTTCTCCATTTTGCCCTATTTTCTACATCTCCCCTTGTTAACCCCCTTGCCCGCATTTCTTCTTCCACCACCTTTAGCCAAGTCTTTCTCGGTCTTCCCCATCCTCTCCTTCCTTCTACATTCATTTCCATCACTCTTCTCAACCAGTCACTTTCATCCTTCCTCAACACATGACCCAACCAGCTCAACCTGTTTTTCTTCACAGCATCAATCACAGGCTCTATTCCCATCATCTTTCGCAATTCATCATTTGTCTTCCTCTCCCTCAACAATACTCCACACATCCACCGAACCATCCGCATTTCCACCCTTTCCAGCCTTCGGTGCTGCTCTATGTTCATTACCCATGTCTCGCTCCCATAAATCATAACACTTCTCAGACATGCAGCATACACCTTTCCCTTCAGCTTCAACAACACTCCCCTCCTCGTCAGCACGCTACTCATTTCCCGAAACTTCTTCCAGTTTAGAAGTGTGTTGGCTCTAAATTTGGCAAATTTGATGGAGTCTCATCTTCAGCGTACATGCGCACTTGTGATGAAGGAATTGCTTCAGTCTGTCATTCTGGCAATCAAACAAAATTGAAAATCCTTCCAAACACAAAACTTACTGTTTTTAGGGACATCACAAAGGACAAAAACCACGGGCATGACTTAGTTCAACATGTTAAATATGGTGGTGGAAAAGAGGGTGCATCCACGGCAGTGATCTTCTCATTGAATGTCTTTTTTTGCAAGGTGGTGAAGCCGCTTCAGTATTTGGCGATGTCCTTCCTTCCATCCATCCATCCATCCATCCATCAAAAATGAAGAAGACCATATCTAACCTACCGTGTTTAATTCTAAAGGGTTCTAAAGAGTAATTCTCAAGGGTTTCGTTTGTGTCTATGCTTTGCCTATTCCATACTAAAGGTACCAAACTGAACTGCTTCCTTTGGACACAGGTATGAATTTTTTGCACTCCTTGCTGTCACTGTATCAACAAAGTCATGTATCAGCCGGCCAGTTTTTGTTGTATAGCTCCGGACAGTTCTCTCAAAGAAACCTGCAGCATGGAGACAGCCGGTCAATCTCCCAGGAGCGACCCAGAGATCCCCCACATCCAGGATGGTGTGCCCCCGCCTTCACAAAGTCAGGGCCATGACACAGACAGACAGACAGACAGAGAGTAGAGAGAGTAGAGACATGGACAAGAGGAAGAGCATCGGTCCATGAGGACCGATTGTCACGCTGACCATGACCACGATGCCCTGACGAATCCAGGCAGCAGGGAAGAATGGGGAGGGGTGGGAGTACAACCACCTCAAATAGGTGTCCCAAATAATGCCAAAATCTATTCATCCAGTGCCTAGTGCTGACATGGCAATTGATCTCTGAGCCTCCTGCTCATAAACAGCTGTGCTCTGGAATATTGAAAACCTGTAAATGGTGTGTTCCAGTAGGACAGCAACATCAAATGGCTATCGTTGCCACCCTTGAGGGCTGTTGTGAGTACTTTCTTGATCTGTACTGCACGTTCAGATTGTCCATTAGAATGAGGATATGTAGGACTCATTCTTGTAACTCTGAACCCCCATTCCTGGGCAAATGTCCTCATATTGGGACTTGCAAATGGCATATTGTCTGCAAATAACTCTGAGTTGCCCTGTCTGGTGAAAACAGACCTCTAAGCTTCAACAATGTGTTTTGCAGTGACCCCAAAAATGTGAATAACTTCAGAATACTTGGAAAAATAGTCCACAATCAGGAGGAAATGTTTCTTGGCAAAGTGGAGAATGTCCGCTCCTAGTTTCTACCAAAACCCCTGGGGTATATCATGCGGAAATAGTGGCTCTTTGCTGTTAGCTGGTTCGTACTTGGCACATGTCGCACATTTGGCAACAAGACGTTGTATATCCTGGTTGATACTTGACCTGTCACTTGACGTGCTTTGTCTTTGAATTTCTCTTGCCCAAAATGGCCTTCATTTCATGTTCGAAGAATGCCAGACCTGGGTGCAGCAGGAATTAACAAACACTCCCCCTCAAAAATCATGCCATTTTCCACATGCAGCTCACCACTGAAATCTCAGAAAGGTCTAACGGACACAGGAAAGTTGGTGTCAAATTGTCGTCATGTGCAGTGCCCTGGCTGACAAAAAGACGGATCACTAGCTGGAGTGCCTGAAACTGCATGACCTCAAAGATTGAGTCTTACATTGGGACTGGGCCACTCAGTGCCCTTGATAAAGTGTCTGGAATGTACAGCCGCTTCCCAGGAACATATTTGACAACCACATCATAATGCACAAGTTGAAGCAGCATCAACTGAGCCAAGGTGGTGTGGGGTGATCTTCCTTTGAAGGTGGTTTCCATACAATGGAAGAGTGCTGAACAAAATGGGCATGGCTGCCATTTTTGGCTGCATACCAGAATCCGACATGGCCACCACCTGAATATATATTGGCCTTGCCAGACCATATGTGGCCAAAAAAAAAGTTTTTCGGCTATTTATAGTTAAATAGACGTCACGGAAGTCGATGTAAAATGAGAGTCCTGGTGCAGTGCCACATCCCCGGATCCCCCCCCCCCTTGACCCCAAACCGAAACTGCCTCAACCCCAAAACAGGAAGTGATTCACCACAAACCAGAAGTGTCTAATTAATTATTTAATTTTCACATTTTCACGATTTTCCAAAAAAAAAAAAATTCAAAATTTCCGATTTGCCAATTTTTCTCGATTTTTCTCGATTTTTGTGATTTTCTCGATTTCCCCAAATTTCCAGTTTCTAACATAATTAAATAATTAAAATAATTATAACAACCAATTTTTTAACCATATGGTAAAAAAAATTATTTTGTGTACAACATTGCAGGTTTGTGAACATGTGTGAATATTTGTAAATGTTTGTGAATATTTGTGACCGCGAATGCGACTTCCTACAGCGGGTACGCAAAAACCCCCGGCATGCGCCATGGGCAATGCAATCAGTCGCTATATAGGAACTCTCTCCCCTACATATTACGAACCATTCGTTTATGTGTTTTTTCAAATATTTGTTTGACAACAACATCATTAACTTTCAATCGAATAAATAACCCATGCTCTTCAACCAGGATCTGAGAAACCTCGATTGCACAAATAACCCCACAGTTTACCCCCATCAAATCTTGAGGATTGATACAACAATCATCAATATTATCTCCAGAAACATTATCCTTATAAAATGTTGTTGTAATCTCTATTTGTGAATCATTTTCATCAGTTGTCATAAGCGTTGGGTACATAGTGATAGCACAACCCCCTAGAGATGCCCTCTCATCACACTTATGCAAAAATATATTTACTATGTCAAGAGGATATTTCAATTTGGTTTCTCTTAATACATGGACTTAACCAATGAAAGAATCGCTTCAAATATTTTTCATAGTTTACCTTTCCTCAGTTGATGTAGAATGTAGATGTTCGCGAATTGAATATAGTAATTGGGAAAGAAAATGACCTAATAATTATATTATTACCCACATCAACAGGTCGGCTTGGTTTAATACCCCAAGACAATACCTCTGGTGTTTCAATGTATAGTTTTGTCATGTTTTCATTCGAATGTTTATATTTAATTGATATTTTACAAGATTCAACCCCCCTGTGTTTGGAATATTTAGGTGTTCCAAAAATTATGTTTTTAATATCAAAATTATCAAAACTCAGTGCCATTTTATATATATACAGTCATCCCTCGTTTATCGCGGGGGTTACGTTCCAGAACCCCCCGCGATCGGTGAAAATCCACGAAGTAGAAACCATATATTAATTTTATTATTTTTATATATTTAAAGCCTTTAAAAACCCTCCCCATACTCTTATAAACCTTTCCCACGCTCTTATGAACCCTTTCTACACTCTTAAACACACTTTTGAGACCCATCCTTAGTCCATACGTATTAGAAAAATATTTGTACGTGTATATATAGCTGTACAGTACATTGATGCAAGTTCTTTTATAATTGCAATTAATTAACAAACAAACATACACATATGATCATGGAACTACACAAGTACAGTACAACAAAGTATTTACATTGATGCAAATTGTGTTTTTGAAAGCAAAAGGCAATAATTGACAAAAATGCCTTTAATCAAACCTGAGGCCTAAGCATACAGAAGTCTTCATGAGCTATTCAAAATAGAGATGATGATTAATTTTGAAAATTAATAAGAAATGCATTAGCTTCCTCTTGCATATGCAGCAGCTTCCTGATGGTTAATTTGTAGGAAGCAGTGGGGGGTGGAGAGGAGGTGAGGACGGTGGTTATTCCTGATCTGATGCAGTGATGAAGCAGATATCTCATCTGTATCAAAAGGTAATGACCGAAAAATCCCATCCTCCACAACCTCGGTCATTCATGTTACTCAGCGACTTAATTTAATTGCAGCTTTAGACAACATCATCGAAATCGTCATCATGATCATGTGTCTCTAAATTGTAAACATAAGTTATTGTAAATTAGAGGTTACCCAAAGTATGATGACTCTTAAAAACATATTGATCATTAAACTGCAGGACACAGTTTGGCATCAACCTTGCGAATTACTTAAAGTCGCGAAGAACCGTCCAAGAACCCTCCTTACGGATGGGTTAATTACCCCCAGAATCATGGACAAGTTAATTACCCCCAGAATACGGGACTTTCAAAATGCGCGATTATTTGTCTACTCATTAAAATGCGTATTTTATTTCGATTTACTGTAATGTTCTTTTAATATAGGTTTTAATTAATGTGTTATATTTTTATTTATATTATTATTAATTTTTTAGGCTAGAAAATGCTTATTTTACCGCAAAAATAATTAAAATCTAAAAAAACAAAAATACCTATAGGCCGCAGAATCCCGCGATATAATGAAAAATCCGATATATAATTTTACATATACTAGCAAGAAAAACCCACGATGTACCGGAGCCGCGAAAAGTGAAGCGCGATATAGCGAGGGATTACTGTATATATATATTTTTAATGTCACTGTGTGAGTGTGTGGCAAATGTCACTGTGAGTTTATGTTCGAGGTTCTACATAATTTAATTCGAATTTTGTATTTTGAAAATTGTACAACATGACTCGGAACATTAACCTGCAGTTTAGAAGTGCACAACAACAACAACAACAACAGGCATTTTAAGGCCATTTTCCCTGCAAGCGCGGGCGTCAGCCTTGCGGTCCCCATGACAATCTTCTCCATTTTGCCCTATTTTCTGCATCCCCCCTTGTGATCCCCCTTTCCCGCATTTCTTCTTCGACCATCTTTAGCCAGGTCTTTCTCAGTCTTCCCCGTCCTCGAGTTCCTTCTTCATTCATTTCCATCACTCTTCTCAACCAGTCACTTTCATCTTTCCTCAACACATGACCAAACCATCTCAAACTGTTCCTCTTCACAGCATCCATCACAGGCTCTATTCCCATCATCTTTCGCAATGCATCATTTGTCTTCCTCTCTCTCAACAATACTCCACACATCCAGCGAACCATTCGCATTTCCACCCTTTCCAGCCTTCATTGCTTTTCTACGTTCATTACCCATGTCTCGCTCCCATAAATCATAACACTTCTCACACATGCAGCATACACTTTTCCCTTCAGCTTCAACGACACTCCCCTCCTCATCAGCACGCCACTCAGTTCCCGAAACTTCTTCCATGCACATCTCCCTCTGGCACCCGTTGCCGAGTCTGATCCACCTTCTCCATTCAGCATGTCTCCGAGGTAGCAAAATGTTTTCACACCTTCCAGCTTCACGCCGTCTCCAAGATCCAACTCAACATTTCCTCCATCTGCCGCTCCCTCTGTGCACACCTTACACTTGAATGTGGCTGCCACACTGGTTAATGACCCTCTCACACCACTACATTTTTGATGAACCCACTCAGCGCACTTTGTACATTGAATGGAATTCACTCCGACACTCTTCCTGCACACAGCACACGGCCACTTCCCAGTTCTTTCCACCTCACCACATGCTTTACGACTTGCCATCACCTTCGTTTTTCCGATATTCACCTTCAGACCTTTTGTCTCCAAACATTCCTTCCACTTGTTCATCTTTTCCTTCAGTTCATCCATACTTTCTGCAATCAACACCAGATCATCGGCATACAACAACTCCCACGGTAAACCCTCCTTTACGTTCTGAGCCAGCACCTCCATCACAGCTACAAATAGTAGTGGACTTACTACCGACCCCTGATGCACTCCCACCTTCACCTCAAACTCACCACTGTTCCTGTCCTTCGTCCTTACAGCTGTGCACGCTCTTTTGTACATTGCCATCACTACTCTGATCAACCATTCCTCCACTTCTAACTTCCTCAATGCCCATGTCAATACTTCGTGTGGAACCCTATCGAATGCTTTCTCCAGATCAACAAACCCAAGAAACAACTTCTTCCTCTTCTCCATGTACTTCTCCTGCAACTGCCTCACAATAAAAAGCATGTCTGTCGTTCCTCTTCCAGGCATAAATCCAAACTGCATTTCGTCAATCTTCACTTTCTTCCTTATCCTCCTCTCCAACACCCTTTCCAATACCTTCATTCCATGCTCCAATAACTTTATCGCTCGATACGAGCCACAGCCACTTCCTGCATTATATGATAAAGAAAATTATGTTTTACACCAAAGGAACTTAAAACAATATGTATCGGCGGGATTGATAGGAAAGAAGGTACATAGAGTTATACAGTTTAACCAAAGTCATTGGATGAAGGAGTAAATTGATTTTAACACTCAAAGGAGAACCGAAGCAAAAACTGATTTTGAGAAAGACTTATAAATTGATGAATAATTCTGAATTTGGAAAGACGATGGAAAATCTTAGAAATAGACCAAACATAAGACTTACTACATCTTGGGGACAAGCGGCAAAATTAATTAATAAACCTCGTTTTCAAAGAGAAGTGGTGTTTTCAGAGAACTTTGTCACCATTCATTTACAAAAAGAGAGTATTACACTGAATAAACCTATTTATATAGGAACGACAGTTCTTGATTTATCAAAATTACGAATGTATGATTACCGTTACAATAATTTGAAACCAAGTATCAAGATAATGTTTCTCTACTTTATATGGATACGGATAGTTTCATTTTAGAAATTAAAACGGAAGATGTTTATTCAGATATGCTTCAGGAAAGTGACTTGTATGATATGAGCAATTATAAACCAACCGATAAGTTGTTTTCCTCAAAGAATAAAAAGGTTATTGGAAAGTTTAAGGATGAATTAGGAGGAAAGGTAATGACTGAATATGTTGGATTGAGAGCTGAGGCTTATGCTCATAAATATATTGATAATAATGGTATTGGAAGATGTGATAAGAAGTTAAAAGGAATAAAGAAGGGTGTTATCAAAGAAGAAATAGAATTTGAACATTATTATAATTGTTTAACTTTAAAGATGGAGGAGTTGGAGGCGTTTCGAAAAATGAATACAATGAGAAGTTATAAACACCAATTATATACGGAGGAGGTGAACAATAAAGCTCTTGAGGCTTATCATGATAAAAGGTTTATTTTAAACAATGGAATAAACCGTATTCAGTATGGTCACAAAGACATACGCAATTTTAATCAAAATAAATTAATCTCATAAATAAAATGAGTTATTGTATCAAATGTAAAAAGAAAACTAAATCTAAAAATATCTCTTGTGATATAAAGAAAAATAATAGAGTTTGTGAAAAGGGAGAATGTATAATATGCGGGGCTAAAAAGTGTCAATCCCATCTAAAAGTGGGGGTGATATACAAAAAATTGTATCAGGGACTAAATTTACAACCACGGTGATTCCAGGGGAGGAACTACATCTACCGGGCTATTCCTTCTGCGGCCCAGGAACAAACTTGGAGAAAAGATTAGATGAAAATGACAATCCCAAACCATGGTCTTAACCCATAGACAGGGTTGATGGGACGTGTATGAAGCATGACATTGCTTCTCGTAACACCGATACATGAGCTGGAAAACATGAAGCCGATAGAGAAATGATGTATAATTTGTCTTTGATACGAGATCCAACGTTGAGAGAGAAACTTGTTGGGCCTCTCATGAAGGTAGCGATAAAACGTAAATTAAGATTTGGCCTTGGACTTCAAAAAAACTTCTAAACTCCAAGGATGATATTAAACCTGAGGAAGGGGTCATTTTAGCTAATGAGTTACACAAACCTATAATCACAAAGTTTAAACGAAGGAACGTTTATTCTAAAGCCGTTGATTACATCTGGTCTGCCGATTTAATTGAACTGAATAATGATAAAGGGTACAAGTATGCGTAAACTGTTATTGATTTGAGAAGTAGATTTGCCTGGGAAAAATTTGCCCTGAAAAACAAGAGAGGTAATACCCTGATGTTGGCCTTCCAACAGATATTTAATAAAAGTAAAAGGAAACCAAAGAAGCTATGGACCATTCCACAACAGCATATTCATGAAATTTCTTAAAGAGCATGGCATTACATTATACAGTACCTTTAATGAAGGAAAAGCAGTTGTTATTGAACGTTTTAATCACACTTTGAAAGAGAGGTTGTATAAAAAATTCACACATGTCGGTTCTCAACAATGGGTCACTATAATTCAGGATATTGTTGATAATTACAACAATGCAGTGCATTCATCTACTAGAGAAAAACCATCAGAAACAGTTACAACATTAGAATATGAAAAGAATGTTAATTTAAGAAAAGCAAAGTTCAAAGATGATGATGTCGTAAGAATATACAGATGGAAAAGCCATTTTGAGAAGGTTTATACAAAGAGATAGACTAATTAACTTTTTTTAATCGTTGAGGTAGTGGATACAGTGCCTTGGTCTTATAAGTTAAATGATTTACATGGAGAAGAAATCTTGGGGTCATTTTACTCACAATAATTACAAAAGACAAAACTCAGTGGTTAATGATCTTGAAAAAAAATTGATGTTATATTAAAATGGCAAGAAAACTACTTCAGGAGAATTAAAATTTTTGTATTCAAGGATACTTGCAAGAAAAGGGGGTAAAATTTTTAATTTTTAAAGGGGGTCAAGCCTCCTCCTGCGACTAGCTAACCGGGGAAGGCCCTCCCTGGCTCTTACCCCCTCTATGCCCACCTTGGCATCGGGCAACCCAGGTCCCCTTCTGCGATCCTCGGGCCCCACTCACAACTACCCTAACCGGCTGCCAGAGCCTACCTGCGGCCTCAACTGGCCGGCAAACTACAAGTGGCGGAGTGCCCCAATAACCATTTGCACCAATTAAGCCACACGCCCAGCCATGTCACTGACTACTGCACCCCCCAAAACACTTCATTCCACTGCCCGCACCACAGGTGTCAATGTCCATGTAATTTACCTATGCCCTCTACCTGGCTTTACACTCACCGCCCCCACCCCGCCCAACCCCCCCCGGGCTTTCGTGAATGGGTTCCACTCCCCCATTCGATCCTTCGCACCATGCATCCCACACCTTTTACTTTCACACACCATTTATTTTGCACACACCTCAACACAATTCCATTTATTTTCCAAACACAATTCCTCACTCACACAGCATCATCTACCTACCTAATTTCCCCTACAACTCGTGCTGCCCTCGTCGTCCCTTACAATATGCACTCCCTTTTCTTTAATGACCACCTAAACTCTCTACGTCCCCTCTATAGTTCAGGTGTCCCTACTTAAATCTCATGTCCCGAAGGTCTTCAAAATCCCTATCAATTATTCTAGCCGTCCCTCGGCCAGCTTCGGTGCCCCATGGAGGCAACCATTGCTGGCACCTCCATGTGCTTATCACTGCCATCCCCCTAAGCCCTAAGGTAATGCTCATGCCCCCCCCCCCCCCCGTGGGAGTAATGGTGACACTACCGTTCCCCCACATGGGGTACACTACTCCCCCCAGTCCTCTAAACTATGAGCCTCTCCAAGTGGATGTTCGTTGTCACAGCTCGGCCTCGAAGGGCCGAGCGATCCATGCGGGTGGTTGGTCGCCTGTATAGGGTGTCCGTCCGGCATCTTTGATCCAAGGGGGGAGGGATTGATGGGCCCAAGTGCCGGGCTCCATCCCTGCACGGGGCCTCGCGGTCCCACGCACGATGACCCAGCCGGCCACGGTCAAAGCACCGCACCCTATGGGGTGCGTGGCTCCGAAAGCTCCTACCTCCCCTTGAACCCGTCCGATCGCCCTTGCCGCCATACGGCGCCAACCATACAGTGCGGGGGGCCGGAGGCACGAATCGTGCATGCCGGTCCTCGTGAGACCGACGCGGCACCGATCCCCTCCCGTCCCTGCAGCACACAACTCACCGGGGGCTCGCGTACGCTACTCATTCCGCTAAGCTCTACCCCCCCCCCCCCCCCCCGGTCGGTGTCGATGCTTGAGCCGCGTCCTCATGACTCGCGACCCATTCCACACTCGCACACCCAGGCACCCACACGCATCCCACACACTCCGTTATCGCACACTCGGGTGCACACGCTTCCCACACACACTCCGGTGTGCACTCTTTTTCCACACACTCGGTCTTCGCACACTCCGGTGCACACGTCTCTCACACGCTCTGTTGTACACTCTGGTGCACACTCCTCCCACACACACTCCGGTGTGCATTCTTTTTCCACACACTCAGTTCTCGCACACTCAGTGCTTTGCACCTGCACACCTAGGTGCACTCACGCCTTTAACACACTTCAGTACACACTCCTTCTCCACACACTGCAGTACGCACTCTCTCTCACACCGCACAATGGGCCCTTCGGAAATCGTACCACCCTCACTCGTACACCGCACAATGGGCCCATCGCGAACGCCCGGGCCTCGCTTCTCTCCTAAGCGCGCCGAGCACCCGTTCCCACCATTTTTACTCACCTCGGGGCCCTCCTTCTCCGCCAGCACCTGCAAACTTTTTATTTCATCAGAAAGCACGGCATCACGGTGCAAACACAGACTTTATTCAGGCTCCATCACCACCTCCCGTGATTTGCTCCCCGATTCTCCCATCTCTTCGGCCCCAATTGTTACTTCTTTTTCTACCACGACAATCGTCGGCACCCCTAAAATTTTCTTTTCCAACTCGGCCTTCGCCGGCGCCCCCAAAATTTTATTTTCCAATGCGACCGTCGGCTCCTCCACACCCCACGTCGCGACTCCCATAGCCCCGGTCAACTTGGCTGTCCGCCGCTCTAGCTCGCTCCCCATGTGTTCTCCGCACCGTGTCACTTTGTCGCATACCACCGCGACCTTCCCGCTCAACCTGCGCCCAATGTCCTCCACTGCCTTTTTCATGTCCCTCTTTGACGCTGCCCTCATCTTCTGCATATCACACCTGGACTCCTCCCTCAATTTTTCCGCTTATTTTCTAGAAAATTTCTTTTTCCACAGGCGCTCACGAGCCAAAGATGTGCCACCGCCCGCGACCAAGCCCAGAACCCGAGAGTGATGACCTGTGCGACCGCCCGCCACACAGCCAGGGCACACCCTCCTTTGACCAGTTTCTCCCATTGTCATTTAGGGCCAGTTTTCGATGAAAATGGAGTACTGCACATTGTGCTTTTTTAAAATGATGCATGTTTCACAGCAATAATGATTTATTGATGGTTTTCTAAATTGTCTTTGCAGAGAATCAATTGAAAATGGTTTCTTATTCCAAGTCAAGTTCCCAATTATGTCAAGCAACACCAAGACGTGAGATGCCATACAAGTGCACTGTGTGCAGCAAGGAATTTTCTTGGTTAGCATCCTTGAATTATCAGAGAGTAGAACACGCAGAAGAGAAGCCTTGTAAATTTCCTGTGTTCAGCAAGAATTTTGCTCGTTCATCATTTTTACAAAGGCATCAATGGATACACACAGAAGAGACACCCAACCAGTGTTCTGTACGCAACAAGGCGTTTCCTTTTGCTTCACGTTTGAAAAAGCATCGATGGATGCACACGGGAGAGAAACCTTTCAAGTGCACTGTGTGCAACAATGAATTTTCTTGGTTAGCATCCTTGAATCATCAAAAACTAAAACACACAGGAGAGAATCCGTATAAATGTCCTGTGTGTGGGAAGGATTTTCCTCAATTATCATCTTTACAAACACATCAAAGAACACACACAGGAGAGAGGCCTTATAAATGTCCTGTGTGTGGCAAGGATTTTGGTCGTTCATCACATTTACAAAGACATCAAAGAACACACACAGGAGAGAGGCCTTGTAAATGTCCTGTGTGTGGAAAGGATTTTGCTCATTCATCACATTTACAAAGTCATCAAAAAACTCACGCAGGAGAGAAGCCTTATAAATGTCCTGTGTGCGGGCAGTATTTTGCTCATTCATCATCTTTAAAAGTACATCAACGAACACACACAGGAGAGAGGCCTTATAAATGTCCTGTGTGTGGGAAGGATTTTCCTCAATTATCACATTTACAAAGTCATCAAAGAACTCACGCAGGAGAGAGGCCTTATAAATGTCCTGTGTGTGGCAAGGATTTTGCTCGTTCATCACATTTACAAAGACATCAAAGAACACACACAGGAGAGAGGCCTTATAAATGTCCTGTGTGTGGAAAGGATTTTGCTCGTTCATCACATTTACAAAGTCATCAAAAAGCTCACGCAGGAGAGAGGCCTTATAAATGTCCTGTGTGCGGGCAGTATTTTGCTCATTCATCATCTTTAAAAGTACATCAAAGAACACACACAGGAGAGAGGCCTTATAAATGTCCTGTGTGTGGGAAGGATTTTCCTCAATTATCACATTTACAAAGTCATCAAAGAACACACACAGGAGAGAGACCTTATAAATGTCCTGTGTGTGGCAAGGATTTTGCTCGTTCATCACATTTACAAAGTCATCAAAGAACACACACAGGAGAGAGGCCTTATAAATGTCCTGTGTGTGGGAAGGATTTTCCTCATTCATCACATTTACAAAGTCATCAAAGAACACACAGGAGAGGGGCCTTATAAATGTCCTGTGTGTGGGAAGGATTTTCCTCAATTATCATCTTTGCAAACACATCAAAGAACACACACAGGAGAGAGGCCTTATAAATGTCCTGTGTGTGGGAAGGATTTTCCTCAATTATCATCTTTGCAAACACATCAAAGAACACACACAGGAGAGAGGCCTTATAAATGTCCTGTGTGTGGGAAGGATTTTCCTCAATTATCATCTATCTATAATTCCAGCAATCTCTGTGTGTATGTCTGTGTGTCTGTGTGTCTGTGTGTCTGTGTGTCTGTGTGTTTGTCTGTGACCGCTGTTTCTCGACAACCACGGGTCCGATATACTTGAAACTTGCCAGGTATATTGCTGGGGACCCGAGGATGTGCCTTTTCAAGGTTTGTAATTAATCGGACAAGTACCTACCGAGCTATGTCCAAAAAACGCTTCAACCAATCAGAGAGCAGCGAGCTATCACGTGTGCCGAACCGTTAATGCAATGCAAGCGTTAATGCGTTAATGCAAGGCTTTTCTTTTTTTCCCTCTTCTCTTTCTACTTTTCCTTGCGATTAAATTGCAAACAGCCAAAATACGTTGGCGCTAATTGAATAATTGGCCATTAACACTAAAATAATCGTAACTGCGATATGCCAACTTCCGGACAGTGCAGCCTTCCATGTTGTTGTTGTTTGCAGCAGCTGTTTGCAGCAAGGCAAGGCTTTTCTTTTTTTCCCTCTTCTCTTTCTACTTTTCCTTGCGATTAAATTGCAAAAAGCCAAAATACGTTGGCGATAATTGAATAAATGGGCATTAATAGATAGATAGATAGATATGCGATATGCGAACTTCCGGACAGTGTGCGCGTTACGAGCTGACCGCCATTACGGTACGTAATTCGATTTCTTATGCGCATTATTTCTCCCAATTCAGTCAGAGCGAAGGGCGGAAGCGAAGAGCGTTGTTATTTTTTGTTTACGGGCGTACGGGCGGGGTAGAGCGTACGGGTAGCGTTTTTTTTTTTTTTGGGCAAGGAACGGGCACCCACGTACGGGCAATGCCCTAGTCTTTACAAACACATCAAAGAACACACACAGGAGAGAGGCCTTATAAATGTCCTGTGTGTGGCAAGGATTTTGCTCATTCATCACATTTACAAAGTCATCAAAGAACTCATGCCGGAGAGAAGCCTTATACATGTCCTGTGTGTGGGAAGGATTTTCCTCAATTATCATCTTTACAAACACATCAAAGAACACACACAGGAGAGAGGCCTTATAAATGTCCTGTGTGTGGGAAGGATTTTGCTCATTCATCACATTTACAAAGTCATCAAAGAACTCATGCCGGAGAGAGGCCTTATAAATGTCCTGTGTGTGGGAAGGATTTTCCTCAATTATCATCTTTACAAACGCATCAAAGAACACACACAGGAGAGAGGCCTTATAAATGTACTGTGTGCGGGCAGGATTTTCCTCAATTATCATCTTTACAAACACATCAAATAACACACACAGGAGAGAGGCCTTATACATGTCCTGTGTGTGGCAAGGATTTTGCTCGTTCATCACATTTACAAAGTCATCAAAGAACACACAGGAGAGAGGCCTTATAAATGTACTTTGTGCGGGAAGGATTTTGCTCATTCATCACATTTACAAACACATCAAATGATACACACCGGGGAGAAGTCTTACCAATGCTCTAAATGCCTTAAGGCTTTTGTTGATCTCTTCAAGTTGAAGCGACATCAAATAATACACACCAGAGATAAACCTTTCAAGTGCTCTGAATGCTTCAATGCTTTTGTTGACTTCTCCAATTTGAAGTGGCATCAGATAATACACACCGGAGAGATGCGCTACACATGTTCTGTGTGTACCAAGGCATTGTTGTATCAATCCAAGTTGAAGCGGCATCAAAAATCCATGCACAAGAGACAAAGGAGAGAAGACCCACAGGTTAAGCCCGACAGATCTTCAAGGAGATAGCACGATTGATCCAATTCACCACCATCTCAAGTCACTCCACTCCACTCCACTCTCACCTCATCCAATCCGTGATATTTTGTACCCCTGTTGACAACCCACTCCAAACCCTTCTTCCAAATTTTCTTCTGCATCCATCTTGTCGACCCCATGCATCCGCCACTACCCATCTTTCCTTCATACTCGTCTTATTTGCCCAACTCTCCCTCTATTTTATCCTTCACCTCTGCTGTCGTTGTTTCCCTCCCATTCCTCCTCCCCCTGTTTCTCCTGCTCCTTTTGTTCTGTTGTTTCCTGATCTGTTCAGTGTTCTTGCTCTTGACTTTTATTCAAAAAAGTGTAGGTTCTGTAAGGTAGAAACAGAAAATACCGGTCACCTTCTTTCAGGATATGAAAAGACAACTGTCTGAATAACTGCATACACAAAAGGACAACAATGTGTGCAACGTACACCATTGGGACATCTGAAAAAAATTTCAACATCTGGGTCTCAGAAAAAATCAAGGAAGCATGAACCAAAAGCGATTGGTTGAACATGAGGATGCAGTCATCACGTATGACCAAATCATCCCATAAATTGTGAACAGAGAAAACAAAGCATTGCGACAGGACATTGTACTTGTGCATGAAAAGGAAAAGATGGCATTGCTAAAGCCGCTGTCACACCTTGACGTTTTAGCCAGCGTATGCCGACGTATGAAAAATTTGGCGAATACGCTGGCACACGTCGAATATGTTATGGGTAAGTTTTGTATACGTTAAGAGCATGCTGAAGCACGCTGGCTTACGTCATAGTACGCCGAGTTCGTTCACAAATTTTGTGCATGCACAAAATTTTTCGACGTATGCCAGCGTATGACTCACACGTTCCGCATACGCTGGCCATAAGTTGTAGGCACGTTAGGCGATCGTTGACACACGTCGACACACGTTACTTGTAAGTTACTCATAAGTCGAAATACATCGAGATAATGTCTAGCGTACCTGAAACTTATTTCTAACCTATGAGTAACGTGCTTTGAACCTATGTGTAACATATCTCCAATGCATATTGACGTATGTAGACGTATTTGACGTCTTCCGGATGACCACAGAACTTACTGAACGTGTTTCTAACTTACAGCTACCATATAATGGCGTATTGGCAGCGTTTAGGGGAATTGGTATAAATGGGGTTCACAGGAGGAACCCGTCAGTGTTCCAGACTCCATGGTGAGCAGATGTCCATGTCATCCGAGAGATGGAGGATCCGGCAAGGCTGAGACGAGAATACCTTCTAGCTGTCCTCCAACATCAACATGACCTCATCGATTTGACACTGTACAAGTTGCATGCCAATAGAGCCAGGAGAAGAAGAGGTGAACGGAGGAGAAGGAACTGGGTGAGACCATGTATCGGGAGGCGACGGCAGTTTGGCATGTATGACCAGCTCGGGTGTGGGTGATGATGGATCCTCCTTGCGTCCACGGCCACGGCCATGGCCAGGAGACTTCTTGGCAGCATTCTTCGAAGTTTTCTTCGGCATGACGGTGATGTTGACACTTCGATGTCTAGTGCGGTTATGATTTGAATTGTCGAGCGGCAGCCTTTTAATAGGCTACGCCACGTGATCGTCGGCGATACGCTGCCGCACGCTATGCATAAGTTAGACTATCGTTGGGCATAAGTTGTGAACGCGGACAACACGCTAAGCATTCATTGGTATAAGTTATCTATAAGTTATCGAAACATTCTGTGTACGTTACTAATACGTTATGCATACGTCCAACTCGTTATGAGTACGCTATTATACGCCCAAAACTGAAAAAAAACATCGATAGTTCAGCGAACGCCAGCGTTTTAGATAAATTTTGATACGTCGGCATACGCTGGCTAAATCGTCAAAGTGTGACAGGGGCTTAATCAAGGGGTCAGTAACCAGCGACTTTGATCGAAATAATGTGGAAATCAGGAAATTGACCAAGTAATCAGCATCTCTAAAATGAGGCCAAGAGAACCTGGAAGCTGTAGAATTCTGACAAAATGGGATTGATAAAGAACCTCTCTTAGAACTTTAAAACAGTCCCCAGGAATCGTTGGACAGACTAAAACAATTGGAGGCTGTCTGTGGTACAATGACAATCCTGGAAATAATCCTTCGAAGAAAACATTGAGAAGAGTTTTTCACAATTTGGATTGTGAAACATGATATTTTACCGAAATGGACGTGGCTACTTTGAGTCCTGAGAGGACTTCGTTCCACCTTCTGAAAACTGCACATCGATATTCCAACAAACGAGAGAAGCCCTTCTTGTGTTCTGATTCTAATAAGTATTTTCCCATTTATCATGATATGAAATGCATTGAAGGATAGACAAAGCAAAGAAGCTTTTGCTGGTGTCCCTCATTTGTGGATGGTAAAATGCATGCACCCTGCCAAGCTAAATCCCTAAATAATCAAACTCATTGAGGAAGCAACGGAGCTCTGGAATACCACATTGATATTGCAGCACTGAGACGGAAAAATCGACACATGACAAAATGGGTGCTGACATAATGGGAATGATAACACCAGAAGTGAAGATACCACATGTGTTCTTCCAGGGTGACTGTCTATCTCCCTCTTGTTTTGCCCGGCTCTGGAACTACTGAGCAAACTCATTGATGATCAAGGACAGGAATACACCCGAACATCAAACAGAATAATGTCCAATGGGTCAGGAAAAGTGACACATCTAATGTATATTAATGATTTAATGTTCTTCGAACCAAACGACGGAAAATTTGCAGAACCATTAAAACTGGTAAAATGGAATTCAGACGACTTGTAAAATGCTGCTAAATGTGTGGAGTGCACATTCATAAGAGGTTGACCAACAACATTGGATAAAATAAATATCGACCTCAGAACAACAATGCAGGAGCAAGAAAATAAAACATCATGCATGTACCTCAGAGAAGAAGAGTGTGACCAACTATTTCGCAAACCAATTGCGGAAAACAATTGACAGAGAATATCTGCAGAGAACGAGGCAAATTCGAAAAACACATCTCTTCCCAAGAAATAAAATGGAACTTGAAAACCAGCCCGCAGTGCCAGTTTTCCAACATATTGTTGTAGTTTTGTATTCTCTGGGATATTGAAGCACATACACATAGAGTAAAGCGAGTTATATCGTAGTATTCTGTTTCGCTATTCAGGATATAATGCATTCATGTGAGCAGATATGGCATTAAGAGTGTTTAGTTAGAAAGCCCATTTGTACGTTTCCTCTTCCATACACTCTCTGCATTCATGTCGCATGTTACATTGTCACATGCACCATCTACAGTCCCTCCGCCAAATAATCCTTGCTCACACAGCCTGCCATAGTCAAACCCCCAGCTTCAACACCACATACAGCTGCACCAAATCGGATTGGTGAACACCTGAGACCAATTGACCATCTCAAGGGAGACAGTGCACTAGAACTGTGAAGGCCAATCAACAGTTGTCATCAGGAGTTGGGGTACTGAAACACCAATCAGGTACGAGGGGGAAGGATCTGTCGGCAGGCAAGCTCCTCCTACTGACTGGGGGAGAGGGGTGGAGATCTGCAATGTGAGTAGGTGGGTGCAGATTCTCATAAAAAGCAAGAGCTGAGCTCACGAACAAACGACAGGACACGTTACGAGTCACCAGCCCTCCTTGAACCCCGTTCAAATTCTCCTTGTGCATATTCTCATCCGACCAGCCTTCATCCATGTTTTCTCTGTATTCCTCTTTCTTCCTTTGTTGTTCAGTCTGCTTTCCATGTCGTTTCATTTCTTTGTTCACTTTCTTTGATTCTCACGCTTTATTTATCTTACACTTCCAATACCTCTTGCCCCTTTGGACCTTTGCATTGAATCCAGCTTGTTAATCTGCGCCACCTGAACAGACAAATTCCCACTTCGCCTTTTGATACTGATGGTTAGTTAAGCGTCTGTGACGCAATGAATTGCTTCCTGCACTTTCCCGCTAAAAATCACATGTAGCTCATGCTGCGTATGAACCATCAGCACATGAAGAAGGCAGTACATCGGGAACAGTGAGGAGTGACCGCGAGCGGAGCGTGATTGGTCTGGACACCAGACAATCATCAGAATTATTGGTGGCACATGGTCATCCGAGTTGGTGCAAGGTGTGAGGGGGCAGAACACACCAGCTGTCTCTCTCGATTGCTCTTATCCCAGATGAATGTGGTGCCAGCTACCTCACAGAGTTGTGAAGTCATTGCTAAAGTTCAGAGGGCAGGTCTGTCATGTTGTGGATAATGTGGATGTATACATACTCTGCATAATTGTGAATGTAACAGCCATTATTTCTCCCTTTTTAAAATTTGGCTGATTCTTGTGCACTAAAAGGCCTTTTCCGAAGAAACTGTGTCCTGATTTATTTTGTTTGCGGCTTCGGATAACTGGGGGTCAATCGAGCTTTGTAAGCGCTCGAAGCGGTTACTTAACGAGTCGGTCCACTCGGCCGACGAGTTAAGATTGGTTATGTCATCATCAGCACGGTACCCGCTCATACTCGGGCTTTTTCATGTATGGTAGCACGACTTTGGGTGTGTAGGATTGGCAATCATCGTTATTTAAAGATACGCCATCCTCTCAGAGTTATCCAGAGGCAACGTGCTTCTGTGGCCAAATCATGGACATTCTGAGGAGGATGTGGCAGACATCGAAGACGGCATTCCATTTCAGCCCAGACATGCTCAGCAGCCCTGCGCCATATCAGCCCCACGCAGCACCAGCACCTGCAGAGCACCGGCAATGTCGTGCATCGTTCAACACCACACCAGCCTGTATGGGCCATTCCGGGCCCTAAAACAGCTCAAGCACGTGCTCGTTCCTTGTTGTTGTGCAAGCCCTGTTATTTCTTTTTGGTGCCATCGTAGGTTTTTTTTTCTTCACTTTACCTTTGTGCAAATGCCTCCCGACTCATTTGTCCTTTAAGCGCTTGACATGTCTCTATTTCTTTTCATAAACCCCATTTTAATTATTGCATGTTTTCTTGTCTTTTTACTCCCCCGCGTTGTGTCCAAAGTTTGGCATCAGAATGGAGCAATTCTTGGGATTTTGTAAAGGTTAATGAGCAGTTAATTGAATGCAGTGCGAATTTGGTAAGCTCTGCGATCTTCAGGAGCGGCAAAAGCTCCTGGCCGACAGGTGGCATTAGTCAGACCCATTGCCGCGACAACTGGAGTCAGTCGTGATTCTCGGACCCTGGTTCGAGTCTCCACACATCTGTCAAATTTCATGGAGAATCTTTGCTTTCAGATTGAGCATGTACGAGAAAGTGGACAAAATGGTGGAGGTTCACTTAATGGCGGACGGTGAGAAACATATTGCTATGAGGCAAGCTGGGGCCAGGGTTAGGTGAAGATGCTGGGCTTGGAAACTCTCCCACTCCTGACGTAGGTCAGAGCGACTCTACTCTGGGTTCTGAGTGGATGAGTCAGGAGGTTGGCTTGCATCGAACCAGGAAAGTATGCTGGTGTGGGTACATATATATATCGAATAAATAACCACCTTTAGAGGCCATTTTTCCCCGCAAAGCGAAATCACACACACACATCAAACACACACACATCAATCACACACAAATCACACATTTCACAACGAGGGTACTCAGTTCCCAATCCACTGGAATGCGGCCTTCTTTCACCACCAGATTACAGATCTCTGTCATTCTCTTCACACCCCAACTTCCTGCTGCCTTCAACATATCTCCCACAACTCCCGTCGGCCCTCCCGCTTTTCTGCTCTTCGCTTCCTCAACTTCCTTCTCAGTTATCTTCTCTGCCGGTCCTAAAACTGGGTTACTCTCTATGTTGCCATCCCATTCATTCTCTGTATTCAACAGCATTTCCATATATCTTTTCCATCTTCCTCTAATTCCATCTGGTTCCACAACGATTTGTTCCACTTCATCCTTCAAGCATCACACCCCCATACATGTCATAATGAAAAAAAAATTGGGGGCAATAATTAAAAGAGGAATGGTGGGTTGGTTTGCAGGGGTCAATAAAGATAGGACACAAAAAGGTGAGAGATAAAAGGCAAGCAAAGTTGTTCTTGAAGCATGCATAGATCAATTGAGGGTTTGCAGAAGTTAGGGCTGGCTTATTGTGGATTGAATCGGTACAAGCAGGGGTAGAGAGAGAGAACTCCAAGGACGTCAGGAAAAGATGGGGATTTAAATAGCGAGCTCATGTAATGTGTTTAATAAAGTGGTGTAAAAGATGCTGCAGCAATGGTGGTAAACTCTCAAAAAAAAATCCCCCCCTACCACCTTTAAAATCTTAATTTTATTAGTCCCCTGCCCAGAGGGGACTTTAGGTTAACTTTCTGTCTGTCCGTCCATCTGCCCACAACACCTGTGGTTTTTCGGACTTTTTCCCCATAACCTTAAACATATTCAACTGAAGCTTGGTACGTACATGGCTTTATTATGATAATTTGCGGAACAAATTTAGGTTTTGGGGTATTTCCCTAATTTTACACGGTTATGCCCTCTTTGGACTCAGAAAATATCACATATTTCAGTGGGTCAATTTCATGGGTCAGACACAATGGATCATTTTTCCAGACTTTTCCCCCTACCCTTTAACATATTCAAATGAAACTTGGTACATGGTTTTATTATGATAAATTACAGAACAAGTTTAAGTTTCAAGGCATTTCATCAATTTTTTTCAATTTGTTATGGCTTTACTATGTAAAATATTGGGACTGGTAGGGACATGTATTGCAAAGCAATTCTCCCTCTTCTTTCAATTGCATTGCATACTTGAACACTATAGAACACAAATCGCCTTTTGGCACTTTCAAACCATTCCGTTTAGCAGTACTTGGACAAAACGTTATGGCATTTGACGTCATCACGACCAATCAAATTTGCTGCTCGCAGACCCCGCCCATGTCCTTGATTCCCAAGACTGCGTGGGATAAGGTGTTCTATGAACTCTGGTTGGGAAGGTTTAACTTTCTGCCTTCCATGGAATGCTTCGTACACAGATTTTACCTTTTGATTGATTAGCACAGACATATGGCCTGTTTTCCATGAAAATGGAGCACATTATGCTTTTTTGTTGTTGTTACATGTTTCACAGCAATTGTGATTTCTTGATGGTTTTCTGAATTGTCTTTGCACAGAATCAATTGAAAATGGTTTCTTATTCCAAGTCAAGTTCCCAGTTGTTTAAGAGTGAAGTTTCTTTCAATCAGAACATGACACAGACTTCTTATCGGGAAGTCAACAAATATAGCAGTGTATTGACTAAATTTGAAGGGATTGAGAAGTGCTCTGTTTGCAAGAAAACATTTATCTCATTCAAATCTTTAAAGAGATGGTCAAGCAATATGTAGATGTGTGATGCTATACAAGTGCACTGTATGCAGCAAGGAATTATATTGGTGATCATCTTTGAATTACCATAAAGTAAAACACACAGCAGAGAATATAGATTTGAAAAAACACAAATGTGAATTACAAATGGGAGAATGACAAAAGAGCAGGAAGATTTTTAAAAAAGCGCTTGACAGACCATGGATCGACAAGGAAGGCTCAATGGAATGGCTAAGAATAGGTCAAATTAATTGGGATGGAGAACGAGTCGTCATAAATGCCCAAGACCAAGGACACGACACGAATGGGTTTAGGAAAATGGCGAGTTTGAGCCAATTGGACCATTTTCTTCTTTTTTTTTTGTATACAAGATGGAGGCTCGTGAAAGAGCCAACATTAATCACACAAAAAGTCGAACCGACACATAAAACACAAAGTAAGGGGAGCGGAAGACAAGATGGCTCGAGAGGGCGAAGGACACAAACACAACATTTGAGAGCAGAGACATCGAGAGAACTGTGGGAGGGAAAGGGCTTTGGGGGAGGTGGGAGAGGTGTAAAACATATGGACACTGCAAGGACTTCCAGGAAAGAAGTTGGAATTTCGAAAAGGTGTATCTGGGGTGAATTAGCAGGGGTAGAAAAGATCAAGGTTTTGGATGGGGGAAGATAAGAGATGGTGGTGAACAGCTGTTTTAAAGACCTGGAGGGAGGAGTGGGATTGAAGGGAGTGGGGGAGTTTGTTCCAGAGGCGGGAAAAAAGGGGAACAAGGGAGTGAAGGTGAGCAGAGAGCCTAGATTTTGGCAGTTTAACCATAAGAGGATTGCTGGCAGATCTTGTGCGACCTGTAGAAATATTTGGGGGACAGAGCACAGAGAGAGCTGGAGGAGCAAGGCCGGAGAGGAGTCGGTAGAAGACAAAAAGACCACCAACCTGCCTGTGGTGAGTGAGTGAAAGGCCCTCAGAGTAAGCTTCATTGAAGGAGATTCCAATGATTCTGAAAGCTTTGGTTTCAACAGCGTGAAGTCGAGCTCGGTGTGAGGCAGGAGCACCGACCCAGAGCGGGGAACAGTATTCCATTGAGCTGCGGATGAAAGCCTTGTATGTGGTGAGGAGCTCAGGTGTGCCAAGGAAGGACTTCGCACGACGGAGGATGCCCAGTCGGCGACTGGCTTTGGATGCCAGCTTGGAAATGTGGTTTTCCCAAGAAAGATCATGGCAGATAGTGAGACCCAAAAGCTTGAGCAACAGAACTTCATGGAGAGGATTGTTGAGAAAGTAGATGGGAGGGTTTTCCAGTCGGTCTTTTCGGAGAGACAAAGTAAGAGTGTGAGATTTGTCAGGATTGAAAGACATGTTCCACTTGTTTGACCAGTCTGTGATTTTGTCCAGGTCTGCAGAGAGTGAGGAGGTTGCAGACTGCTGATCTGAGGGATGGGGAATGGAGCGGCAGATTGTGGAGTCATCAGCAAAGAGATGGAGAGGATTTTCCAGAGAGTCGGAGAGATCATTGATACAACAACACAACAACAACATGCATTTTAAGGCCATTTTCCCTGCTAGAGCGGGGGTTAGCCTTGCGGTCCCCATGACAATCTTCTCCATTTTGCCCTATTTTCTGCATCTCTCCTTGTTAACCCCCTTGCCCGCATTTCTTCTTCCACCATCTTTAGCCAAGTCTTTCTCGGTCTTCCCCGTCCTCTACTTCCTTCTACATCAATTTCCATCACTCTTCTCAACCAGTCACTTTCATCCTTCCTTAACACATGACCAAACCATCTCAGCCTGTTCCTCTTCACAGCATCTTTCACAGTTCATCATTTGTCTTCCTCTCTCTCAACGATACTCCGCACATCCATCGAACCATTCGCATTTCCACCCTTTCCAGCCTTCGTTGCTGCTCTACGTTCATTACCCATGTCTCGCTCCCATAAATCATAACACTTCTCACACATGCAGCATACACCTTTCCCTTCAGCTTCAGCGACACTCTCCTCCTCATCAGCCCGCCACTCAGTTCCCGAAACTTCTTCCATGCACATCTCACTCGAGCAACCGTTGCCGAGTCTGATCCACCTTCTCCATTCAGCATGTCTTCGGGGTAGCAAAATGTTTTCACACCTTCCAGCTTCACGCCGTCTCCAAGATCAAACTCAACATTTCCTCCATCTGCAGCTCCCTCTGTGCACACCTTACATTTGAATGTAGCTGCCACAGTGGTTAATGACCCTCTCAGACCACTACATTTTTGATGAACCCACTCTTCGCACATTTGTACATTGAATGGAGTTCACTCCGACATCCTTCCTGCACACAGCACACGGCCACTTCCCAGTTCTTTCCACCTCACCACATGCTTTACCACTTGCCATCACCTTCGTCTTTCCGATATTCACCTTCAGACCTTTTGTCTCCATACATTCCTTCCACTTGTTCATCTTTTCCTTCAGTCCATCCATACTTTCCGCAATCAACACCAGATCATCTGCATACAACAACTCCCACGGTAAACCCTCCTTTACGTTCTGAGCCAGCACCTCCTTCACATCTACAAATAGTAGTGGACTTAGTACCGACCCCTGATGCACTCCCACCTTCACCTCAAACTCACCACTGTTCCCGTCCTTCGTCCTTACAGCTGTGCGCGCTCTTTTGTACATTGCCATCACTACTCTGATCAACCATTCCTCCACTCCTAACTTCCTCAATGCCCATGTCAATACTTTGCGTGGAACCCTATCGAATGCTTTCTCCAGATCCAGCGTGGAGAGATCATTGATGAAGACCAGAAAAAGCACAGGGCCCAGAACACTACCTTGGGGAACTCCAGCCAGAACAGGAAGGAGCGATGAGAGAAATCCATTCAGGGCCACACGTTGACTAGGACCAGAGAGGAAGTCTGCAAGCCAAGCGTGGAGATTTCCATGGATACCATAGGAGGAGAGTTTGGTAAGCAGAGCTGGGTGCCAGACCGTATCGAAGGCACTTTACACATTTTTTGTGTAAAGCGGTAATGTTTGCTGATTTCCAAGATCCTGGCAGATGACCTTGAGCAAAAGAGAGGGTGAAAAGAACAGAGAGAGGGTGAGATAGAGCAGCAGAGCAGTATTTTAGCACCCGTGGGCTGATGCCGTCTGGTCCCATTGCAAAATCAGAGTCGAGGTTTGACAAAAACTTCTCCACCTTGTCAGGAGAGAGGGGCACAGAGTCCAGGAGCAGTTGGGTTCGAGTGGGAAAGGTGGAAACAGAGAGAGATGGGTTTGGGACACAATATTTTGAGGCAAACACAGAGTTGAGGCATTCGGCTTTGTCACGTGCGGCGTCAACTGTGTAGCCATTTGAGGTGAGGGAGGGGATAGAAGGGGAACAAACACCAGAAACGGATTTGACCAGACGCCACCAGGATTTGGAGGAAGGGGACAGGTTTGAGAGTTCATTCTTGAGTGTGGAGAGATAGTGCTTCCTAGCACTCCTGAGGATAGAGACACACTTGATCCGAGCTTGGTGGAAGGAACTGAGATTGCCTTCAGTTGGATTTGCCTTCCAAGAGGCAAAGGCAAGTTGTTTCAGGGCGACTGCCTCACCACAAGATTCAGTGTACTATGGACGGGAGGAAGGGTAAGACAACTGAAGATGAGATGGGATAAATCTGTGCAGTGCATGAGAGAGAGCAGTTTGCTTTGGAAGAATTCCCAGGAAGAATTGATGTCAGAGGCAGTAGGGATGGGAGATACAGGTTTTGGTTTTGTGGAGGTTTTACAGGAGATCCAGGGAAATACAGGTTTTGTGGAGTTTGTGGAGACAGAAAGTACAAGTCACCTCCTTTTGGGATGTAAAAAACTCATGTCAGAAACAATTGTACACAGAAAGACATGACAGCATCTATAGAGTAATCCTTTGGCACATCTGTAAACATTTCATCATTCCGGTCCCAGAACAATCATGGAAACACAAACCAAACTCGATCCTTGAAAATGAACACATGGTGCTCACGCATGACAAGATGATCCCATCAAGTGTGGACATTGCAAACAAAGCATTGCATCCGGACATTGTGCTCAAACACAAAAAGGAAAAAGCGGCATTGTTGATTGAGGTTTTGTTTCCAAATGATTTTGGACTGAATGCTTCAGAAACCAAGAAAATGCTCAAATACCAGGATCTGAAAAATGAGGTCAAGAGGTCGTGGAAATTGAAGAAAGCTGAAATCGTTCCAGTGATAGTCACAGCAACAGAGATAATCAGGAAAACCCTCACCGAGCACCGAAAAATCATTCCGGAGAATATCACTACAAACGAGCTACAAGTGGAGGCTATCAGAGGATCAGTGAGGATACCAAAAAGAGCTCTTGTAATGAAGCTCTGAGAATGAAGTTTCACAATCTGGTTCATGAATAATGATCTTTTTACCGAAAAAGGAGGTGGAGATTTGGAGTTTTGGAGTTTTGGGAGAACTTCCTCCCACATCTGAAAACCCACAGACTCAAATGCAATACCCTCTCCTCAGGCAGGGTTAATAATTGGTCATCTATAGATGGTGAACTACCAGAAATGCCACAATGGAATGACGGGACATGTGCTTGGGATGGGATTCCCAGAGTACAAACGGAAAAAGAAAAGGGGCAACCGACAGAACTTACTGGTGTTGAGCAGGAAATAGAACAGGAAGAGAGGAGAGCAGAGGCAGATGGGATTTCAAGTTTTGGCTCCACACTTTTGACTCCACTATCTCTTTGCTGATGACTCCATTCTCTGCCTCATCTCTCAGATCGGCATTCTGCAGCCTCCTCACTCTCTGCAGACCTGGACAAAATCAAACTGGTCAAACAAGTGGAACATGTCTTTCAATCCTGACAAATCTTACACTCTTACTGTGTGTCTCCGAAAAGATCGACTGGACAACCCTCCCATCCACTTTCTCAAAAATCCTCTCCAAGAAGTTCTGTCACTCAAGCTTTTGGAATCTCCTGCGATGATGCTAACTCTGAGGGCCTTTCACTCACTCACCACAGGCAGGTTGGTGGTCTTTCTGTTTTCTACCGACTCCTCTCTGGCCTTGCTCCCCCAGCTCTATTTGGGCTCTGTCCCCCATATATTCCTACAGGTCGCACAAGATCTGCCAGCAACCCTCTTATGGTTAAACTGCCAAAATCTAGGCTATCTGCTCACCTTCACTCTTCAATTCCCCTTTTCTCCCACCTCTGGAACAAACTCCCCCACTCCCTTCAATCCCACTCCTCCCACCAGGTCTTTAAAACAGCTGTTCACCACCATCTCTTATCTTCCCCCATCCAAAACCTTGATCTTTTCTACCCCTGAAAGGATGTACATTGAAAACAATGGGCTAAAATCATTATCTGCCCATAATAAGCTCCAAATACCACAGATAGCAGGGGAAATAAAAAATACTATGATGAGGCCAATAACAGCAGAAAGCAAACTTAACAGTTTGAAAACAACCAGAATTTTTGTTGCAAAGAACGAGGGAAACACAAACAAAATGTGGCAACCACCTTCTTCTCCCCCTAAAAAAGAAAAATTCTGGAAAGGGATATACAAAGACGAAAGACAACACAACAAGGGAGCAGATTGGATCTCAAACCTGGAAGAGAAGAAACAAGATCTCGAGGAAATGCCCCCAGTAATAATTGATGCAGAAAGGGTAAGACAACAATTTGCAAAGATGGCAAACATCAAAAGCTCTGGTCCAGATGGGACACCAAACTTTTGGTTAAAGCGACTGTATGCTCTACACCATCACTACGATGTAGTATTTAACAAAATCATCAAAGGGGAACAGGCAATGGATCAATGGTTCATAGAAGGCAACACTCTTCTCATCCCAAAATCTAATGAAACTCATGTACCCCACAAATATAGACCAATAACGTGCTTCCTTGTATACAAAAACGAAATTATCACAAATATAGACCAATAACATGCCTACCAACAGCATACAAACTTTTAACTGGATTAAATAATTATCGATTAAATTTACAAACAGCTCATTCAACAAGGAGCTTTTGAGACAGAACAGAAAGGATGTAAGAGAGCATGTGATGGAACGATAGACCATTTGTTATTAAACAAGACCATACTCGAAAACTCCAAGCTCTGACAAACCAACTTATCCACAGCCTGAATAGATCACAAAAAAGCCTTTGATGGTGTCCCACATTCATGGATTATAAAATGCATGCAAGTATACAAAGTTGACCCCCAAATAGTCACACTGATAGAGAAAGCAATGACACTCTGGCATACAATGCTGATACAACCTCACTTGGAAGGAAAGATTGAAATCCCAGGGGTAAACATATGACGTGGTATCTTACAAGGTGACAGCCTTTTGCCCCGCCTGTTTTGTCTGGACCTGGCCAAAGTAACTCATTAATGAACCAGTACATGGATACAATCTAACATGCAACAGAAAAATGACGAAAGAAGCAAGAAAGGTGACATGATCTGCACATGTATATTGTACAATGATAACAAATTGGCAGATCAACTCAACCTGGGAAAGCGCTACAAGACGAGGAGGAGGCGGCGTCCTGATGAAGCTGAACTAAGAGCACAGAACAGTGTGTGTAAGATGAGCAGAGTAAGTGAAATGCTCAACAGGACTATGGAATGAGATTTGTTTACACGCAAGAAAACCAAACATGGGGGCAATACCCCTGGGTGCTTACCTGGTAGAATAAAGCAGTATATGACACTGACAAGATATCTGAAGCCGTATCATGGCATTTTAACCAATTTCAGTGATTGCTAGAAGACAGAGCAACATGTACAATGAATCATGCGAACGTAATCATAAGACTTAAAATAAACAAACAAACAAAATACCTATTTTGGGGGGAACCCCCCCGCCCCCCCACCCTTCCACCCAGTGTACCTCCTCAGACCCCAATTTTTCCAATGCCTTGAACAAACATTGGTACATCACGGATGATGAAGGTTGTGGTGACATTTCATTGTAATTGTGTGTGTAGTTTCTGAGAAAAAGGCAAATATCTACTTTGGGGGGTTTAAACCTGGACCCACTTTGACCCCCATTGATCCCCTTAGACTTCGATTTTCTTCGTACCATGAACAAACATTGGTACATCATGGGTGGTGAAGGTTGTGGTCAACTTTCATTGAAATAGTTTTTGTCGTTTCAGTGGAAAATGCAAATTCATATTTTGGGGGGGGGGGGGGGGGGGGAGGGGGGTGAAGGGGGGTCAAACCTGCATCCACTTTGACCCCCGGTAGACCCCATTACATCCCGATTTTTTTTTAAAAAGGCAAATAAGTATTTTGTGGGGTCAAACTGGACCCACTTTGACCCCCCGTTGATCCCCTTAGACTTCGATTTTCTTAGAACTGTGAACAAACATTGGTGCATCATGGGTGGTGAAGGTTGTGGTGAAGTTTCATCACAAGTGTTTGTGTAGTTTCTGAGAAAAAAGGCAAATATCTATTTTGGGGGGTTTAAACCTGGACCCACTTTGATCCCCTGTTGATCCCCTTGGACTTCCATTTTCTTATCACCGTGAACAAACATTGGTACATCATGAGTGGTGAAGGTTGTGGTCAACTCTTCGCAGGGCTCCTCCCGCATCTCCCTTGACGACGCTTGCCCTTCCCCCAGGCGTTGAGCTCCACCCCCGGCCAGGGAGCGATTATAGCTCCGCCCCCTCTCTTTCTGCCTGGCAGAACGTCACCCAGCAAGCCCGGTGTAAATTTACATGAGGTTTTACACACATTTCCTTCACTTTAATCCCGTTCTATCTTATCACAAGCACGACCATCGTATCGTGCACATTTAAACACAACCTTAAGCTACATTTTCCCTGCTTATGTACATCGAGATGCCACTACACGTTACACGGTCCATACTAATTACTATTCATGTGCAATCAATCCTACAATGTGAATAGACATGGTACTGAAATACAACAAGTAAAGGACTGAAGATTCATTCATGAAACAACTTCGCTATCCCACTTCTCGCATCTTCCCCCAATCTCGCGAGAGTTTTCGAACTCCTTCAGTTCTTGAAGGCCATTTTCAGTTTTTTCCGGACCTTTCCCTCTTCTCTGGTCTCTCTCTTTCCTTCAATATCTCTAACTCCGTTGTGGCCTTGAATTCGTGAAGGTGGGGGTGCACCATCCCGGATGCTGTCTACATCCGGTTCATTCGCATCACTTGTGGTAACAGAAGTACAGTCGTGGCCAACAATATTGGCACCCTTGCACCTTTTTCAAATAATGCACCATTTCTTCCAGAAAATTGTTGAAATAAATAAATATGTTCGTATCCACATTTGTATTTCTTTGGTTTGCAGTGGAGCAAAACAAAAATAGCTGAAAAAAGTACTAAATATTAACTTATTCCACACAGAAATCCTAAAATGGACCGGACAATATGATTGGCACCTTTTAGAAGTTGTTAGAAATACATAGATTTCAAGCAGGTGATTCTCTCTTACTTTGAAATTGAACTCACCTGCGGTGAGTTGCAGGTGGCTGCAATATAAAAATCAATATAAAAACTGATTCCAACCAGTTTGAATGGAGAAAAGGAGTCCTTCTGCTGTTTTGTGTCGCCGTGTGTACCGCAATGAGCATGGAGAAAAGAAAGAAAAGCAGGGAATTGTCTGAGGAGGTCAGACACAAGATTGTAGCCGAGCATGGACAATTTCCAGGCTACAAGTCCATCTCCAGAAACCTTGATACTCCTGTGTCCAACGTACGCAATGTTATCAGGAAGTTTAAGGCCCATGACACTGTAGCCAACCTCCCTGGACGTGGCAGCAAGAGAAAACTTGATCAAAGATTGCAGCGAAGGATTGTTTGAATGTTGGAGAAAACACCTCAATCAACTGCCAAACAGATTCAAGCTGACCTCCAGACACAAAGTACGACAGTTTCAACTCCCACCAATTCAATGAAAGGAGACGCAGGAGGACACCACTGCTGAAAGAGAGACATAAGAAAGCCTGACTGGAGTTTGTCAAAACACACCTGAACAAGCCAAAATCATTTTGCGAAAATGTCTTGTGGACAGATGAGACCAAATTAGAGCTTTTTTGTAAATCACATCATCTCTATGTTTACAGAAAACAAAATGAGGCCTTCAAAGAAAAGAACACCTTCCCTACAGTCAAACATGGAGGAGGTTCAGTGATGTTTTGGGGTTGTTGTGCTGCCTCTGGCACTCGGTGCCTTGAATGTGTGCATGGCATCATTAAATCAGGAGATTATTAAAGCATTTTGGAGTGCAATGTTCAACCCAGTGTCAGAAAGCTGGGTCTCCGTCGAAGGTCACTGGTCTTGCAGCAGGTCAATGACCCCAGACATGCTTCAAAAAGCATGCAGGAATGGTTCAAGACAACATGCTGGACTGTTCTGAAGTGGCCAGCAATGAATCCAGATCTAAATCCCATTGAACACCTGTGGGGAGATCTGAAAACAGCAGTTGGGAGAAGGCACCCTTGAAATCTGGGAGAACTGGAGCAGTTTGCACAAGAAGCGTGGGCCAAACTGCCAGTAGAGAGGTGTCGGAAGCTCATTCATGGCTAGAGGAAGTGCTTGACTATTTTGTCCAAAGGCTGTGCTGCCAAATATTAAGTCAAGGATGTCAATAATTTTGTCAATACCATTTCTTTTAATTTTCTGATTTAAAAGGATATATTAGGATAAAGGAGTCAAACAAAGTCAAATTTGAATAAAAAACAACGGTTCTGTAATATTAACAGTGAAATAAAGAATTGTGGAGACCAAATACTTTTGTGAAATTCAACTTAGTTTTCAGAGAAAATTGTGAGTTGTTTGAAAAAAGTGCAAGGGTGCCAATATTTTTGGCCACAGTTGTACGTACTTGATAAATGAAGTACCCCTTCACAATCTGGTAAATGATGGTGAATGGTTCAACACCCGCAGATGAGCATTTCGGTTTGCCTGGTGATTTGGAGATCACCTCATCAGCGTGGCGAATCTGCCGTCTTGAAATCGTGAATGAGATCATTTGGAACAGGGACGCATCACGTGGTTCGTTTTTCCGGAACCTGCTTTATACGAGTGCATGGTAGTGTTGTTGCGTACGTTACCCCCCACTACCTTACAGTTCCCTCCGATGCGCCATGAACCGAAATGTCTCCGGTGAAGATCACAGATCGAACCCCCGGGATCCACGAACGGTTCCGATGGAGGAAACTCGGTTGTTCCGGGAGATTCTCCCTCAGATCGCGGGTCCAGGGTCGGACCACCCGATGATGAGGACCCGGGACCCGGCAGGGCCGTCCTAAAGCATGGGCACACTGGGCATTTGCCCAGGGGCCCCAAGTTGCACAGGGGCCCCACGATTCTAGGGCCACCATGCTGCCATATTGTTCATGAGATCGATTGGTTGAGTGGATAATTACTCAACCTCTCGCTGGAAAGGCCTGGGATTAAGTTAGGAAATAAGACGGCAGCAGATTACATTTCATTTTATATGCAAATGGTATAATATGCATTAACCTTATTTCATTAAGATTTCCTCTCATTTATTCACTGTGTAAAATACGAAACAAGTTTCACTGCGCATCCCGATTGCCATTTGTTGAATGACGTCATGCACGTATTGTTGAAGTTGAGTTCAAGAGTCTAATTATCTACAAATAATCCGGAAGAATTCCCATGTTTTAAACGTGTAAATGACTGGAAACACAGCAATCTTATTGTTGAACATGAAAATGGAAAAGAACTTCGCAAGTGCATGATGGCATATTTGATTCAGCATAAAGAAACTGGATGTGTAGATTCTTTATTAATCAAACATCAGCGCTCAGAGCAGGATTACTGGCATAAAGTGTTGACATGTGTGGTTTCTCTCATTCGCTTTCTTGCCTCCAGAGGTTTGGCATTTCGTGGGGAGAATCAAACTATTGGGTCGGAAAAAAATGGAAACTTTTTAGGTATTCTCGAACTGTTGAGTGAATTTGACCCTTTTTGGAAGAGCATCTCAAACTGCATGGAAATGCTGGAAAGGGGAACCCATCGTATCTATCGGCAAATATTTGTGAGGAATTTAATGAATTAATGGGTCAACATGTTCTTTGTGCTATTCTGGAAGAAATAAAAGAGTCAAAGTATTATTCAATAAGTGTGGATTCCACTCCAGACATCTCACACATTGATCAACTGACATTTACTGTCCGGTACATTCGAGGAAGTGAACCTGTGGAGCGTTTCATCAAGTTCATCCCCATCTTTTCTCATGGAGCAAAGAATCTAGCAGACACTGTTGTGGATTTCCTGAATAGGAACAAAATTCCGCTGTCAAACTGCCGTGGTCAGTCGTATGACAATGCCTCAAATATGTCTGGACGCTATACTGGATTGCAGGCACGGATCCGTCAACTGAATGAGTTCGCCATCTATGTCCCCTGTGCTGGACACAGCCTGAACTTATTGGGAGTAAAAGCGGAAGAGTGTTGTCTACAGATTGTAAAATTCTTTGACTTTGTTCAGCGTCTGTATTCCTTTTTCTCGGCTTCTACACATCGATGGAATGTTTTGGCATCATCTTTCGGAAAATATCATATTGGGGTCAAGCGTCTGTCTGACACGAGATGGTCGTCACATTTTGATGCTGTCCATGCTCTGCATAGAGGTTTCGAGAAAATTAAACATGCACTGGATTCGGTATCAGCTGAGACTGACCAGGAAGTGAATACAAGGCGAGAGGCAGAAGGATTGAGCGAGAAAATGGAGAACATGGAAACGATTTTTCTGACAATTCTTTGGAACGACATTCTCGAAAGAGTGAGCAAAACAAGTAAGGTCCTGCAGTCAAAAGATGTGGACTTACTTGTTGCCATGAATCTTCTTGAGTCTCTGAAAACGTATCTTCAGGTAATTAGAGACAAATTTAGTGAATATGAACTGAAGGCCAGGAGTCGGTGTCCAGATTCGGATTACAGCGATGTGAAGAAACGGGTGCGAAAGCGAAGTGTACATCTTACTACATATGACGGATCAGAAGAAGAGATACTTCCAAACAAAAGTGAAAAGTTCAGGGTGGAAACATTCCTTCCTGTTCTGGACTCTCTGAACTCTGACCTGACAAAACGTGCAGATGCTTATTCATGGATTGGAAATCTGTTTTCCTTCTTCAGTCAATTGAAAACGATTGGTTCTGATGAGTTAAACAAAAAGTGTGAACACTTGGCTAAAAGACCTTGATTATGGTGTGCTTCTAAATGAATGCCAGCAACTCTAGCACTATATGGTTCTTGATGAAAATTGTGAGACACTCCCTGCGTTGGTCAGAAAAATAATTTCGTACAACTTTAAATCTGTGTTTCCCAATGTTGAAATTGCACTCAGAGTGTTCATGTGCATGATGGTGACCAACTGTACAGGGGAACGTTCATTTGCAAGATTGAAGCTCACAAAGAATCAGCTTTGCAGCACAATGCGGCAGCAGCGTTTGAACTGGCTTTCACTCATGTGCATGGAAAATGACATCCTGAAGACCATTGACTTCAATCTAATTATAAATCAATTCTCTGCAAAGAAATTTCGCAAACGTTTGCATAATAATAAATAATTCATCCTGCACCATCTCCCTCTGTACAGTGTACCAATTATTATTATTTATATGTTGAAATGTTTTTTTTTTTTCAAGGCTTATGTTATTGTTGCGGTTTTGAGAACCCACACTTGCTTGTAAATATAACATCATTAAAGGTTAAAGGTAGCACCCCAAAGGTAGGCCACAAGCAAGACGTAGGTCACCATAGGACGTCAATTATTTCTTCGTATTTGTATAGATAAGGCCATTCCCAAGAATTGCATCTGCGTTGTGTCAATCAAATAACAGTAGGCCCTTCCGTCCATTTTGGCAGCCTCCCTTCCAAGCAACACCATTAAGCGCTCCCCAGTCTGTGCCCCATGGCCCTTCCCAATTTGTTACGCGCCTTTGTCAGCAGCGTTCGCAACCTCGCTGGGCTTCCGCTCAAACCAGCCCAGAAACCCACGAGGTAAGGCCTGAAAAGGGGGCGGAGCGCCAGGATGAAGGTGCGGCCACGTCAACCAGCCATCAAGGCGGGGCCAGTAAGCCATAACCAGCCAACCAGGGCTGGAGTGAGATCGCCTGACAGGCGTGGCCTTGGGCTTTGAGAGCATTCGCTGGCTTGGGTTATAAAAGCGCGAACACAAAGCCCTTGAATAGGACTTACGCAGCGGCGCTCGTTGAACAGGACTGCAAGGAATCGCGCTTGCTAAAAGGACTTATCGTGGTTGAAAGGACTGACAGTGGAAGCTTGTGCTAAGAGGACTTACAATCATGTGAAAAAGTAAGTACACCCCATGTAAAGTTTTGACTTTTTCAACATATTTCAACATGCAGCTATTTGATCTTCATTTCAACAATATTGATGGATAAAGGTGATATAATATAACAAATATCATGAAACATTTACATTTTGTAGTCCATTGTATAATTTAAATAAACATAAATGCAAATTTCGCATGTGGAAAAAGTAAGTACACCCCGACATTTATCACTACTTCAAATACCTAAAATTAGAATCAGGTGCACCAGCTCAGTTGCAAATGATTAGAACATCGTTGGAGAGGATCTTGGAGGAACCTGTCTTATTTAAACCTCAGACATTTAGTTTGGTTTGCTCTTTGTTGTTGAAGTGTGCAGCGGCACAATGCCAAGATCAAAAGAGCTCTCTGAGGCCTTCAGAAAGAAGGTTATATATGCCTACGAGTCTGGGAAGGGATTTAAAAAGATCTCCAAACAATTTGAAATCAATCATTCGACTGTCCGGAAGATCATCTCCAAGTGGAGAAGATTCCAAACAACTGCCAACTTGTTCAGGCCAAGCCGCCTCAGCAAGTTCAGCCCGAGAGCAGACCGCAAAATGCTGAAAGAAGTCTCGAAGAACCCCAGAATGTCATCACAGGACCTACAGGTAGCTCTTGCCACTGTTGATGTCAAAGTGCATGAGTCTACCATTAGAAAGAGGCTGCACAAATTTGATCTACATTGGAGGTGTGCCAGGAGGAAACCTTTGCTCTCAGAAAGAACATCAGGGCAAGACTAAAGTTTGCCAATGAACACCTTGGCAAAGACCAGCACTTCTGGAACAATGTGCTCTGGACAGATGAGTCAAAGGTAGAGCTATTTGGCCACAGTACCAGAAGACATGTTTGGCGAAAACCAAAGACAGCATTTGACCACAAGAACCTGATACCAACTGTAAAGCATGGTGGTGGAAATATTATGGTTTGGGGCAGCTTTGCTGCATCAGTGCCTGGGCAGCTCACCATTATAGAATCCACTTTGAATTCTTCATTGTACCAGAGGGTGCTTGGGGATAATGTGAGGCTATCTGTCGGAAAGTTGAAGCTCAACCGAAGGTAGACCTTGCAACATGACAATGACCCTAAACATACCAGTAAATCCACCAAGGAATGGCTGAAAAGAAAGAAATGGAGGGTTCTGGAATGGCCAAGACAAAGCCTGGATTTAAATCCCATCGAGATGTTGTGGGGGGATTTGAAACGAGCTGTGCATGCAAGAAACCCCTCAAACATCGCACAGCTGAAAGAATTCTGCATGGAGGAGTGGGAAAAATTTCTCCAAGTCGATATCAGAGACTGGTAAACAGTTATAAGAAACACCTACTTGAGGTTGTTTCTGCCAAAGGGGGCAATACCACCTATTGGAGCCAAGGGTGTACTTACTTTTTCCAATGCGAAATTTGCATTTATGTTTGTTTAAATTATACAATGGATTACAAAATGTAAATGTTTCATGATATTTGTTATATTATATCACCTTTACCGATCAATATTGTTGAAATGAAGATCAAATAGCTGTATGTTGAAATATGTTGAAAAAGTCAAAGCTTTACATGGGGTGTACTTACTTTTTCACGTGACTGTATGCGCTTGATCGTGGTTATGAGGACTTATGCAGCAGCGCTCAATAAAGAGGTCTGAGCGGGGAGAGAGAGGCGCTTGACCTGGGACGTGCGCTTTACGAGGGAACTGAAGCCAAGCATTGGTATTTCAAAGAGGCGCGCTGTGGCAAACCGCTGTACTAAGGGCTAGTGCGCGGCACGCATTGCCACGAACTGCAGCGTGCAGGACATTGGGGAGGGGGGGCACTTGGAGCGAGTAGTGCACATATTATGTACGCCAGTATACCAGCTTTCCCCCGTCATTATAATTGTCCGCTCGCGTTACACTACGTGAAGAGCTGCCTGCTGGGTTTCGTCTGCTGGACCGGAGCCGGACTGGAGCCTGGACACCATCGCCGGACCTTCCACCCTCCCATCTGCATCCCCGTGTGAGTCTGGAGTCTGAGACCGAATCTGAGAGCAATCGGGCCTGTGTCCAGGGAATAGAGTAAGACTGTCTAAGGCTGCCCTGTGTACTTTTCCTTCCTCTTTCTTTCTTGTACATTCTTTCGTTTCCTCTTCTTCTTTGTACATTTGTTAATAAATTGCCCTGTTCTTTCTGGTTTCTCCTCAATCCGATCGTCCTAGTCCTTTCTCAATTGGGTAAGCGTGGCATGATCTCAACCGCTATAATTGGGTCTCGTCACTTGTTAACAGCTCGGATCGCGGATCGCTATCCGCTCGGCGTTTCCATCAATATCCGTGATTCGGGCGGGAGTTATTCCCTCGTTTCCGGCCGGCGTTAGTACTTAGGTAGTAGCGAATCCCTCGGCCTAAAAAGCCTACCTAACGCCATGCCGGGAAAGACGTTATAACTTCCAGGGTCGCGTCGGCCAGATAAGAGGACAAGGGGATTAACCCCCTCTTGATAAGGGGAGAGCCGACGTCTGAGATCCGCAACATTATATTGTTCAAAGGTTTGTGTTAATTAATCCTCGCTTTACAGCATGTTTAAAAAAAATGTTTAAACATTGATTTTGTTGAAAGTTCCAATAAATCTATAGGTTTAATTTCATTGACCGTTTACATTTTTATTCCCATGTGTGGGTGGGAAGGGGCCCCAGTGGATTGCTTTGCCCAGGGCCGACAATGCTCTTAAGACGGCCCTGAGTGAAACTGAAAGCAAGGAAGGTGAGGTTGTAATTTTCATGTCGTGCCATAATTTGTTAATTAAAAGATTAACGAGCTTGACTTGTATTTTTGAGCTGATTTTATGGTAAAGTTATCGAAAAGATGGGTGTCAGATGTTTGGACCACTGATCTCTACAACCACTGGATAGCGCATTGGCTGATCGATCTGACGCCAAACGTACGAACCGGCCACCATCCTAACCACTCGCATTGATTCTCCAAGAAAGCTCGCGTTAACACTCCTGCCAATACATATATAATTTTGATTCGTTATTACTAGAAATGGACTCAAGATGCGTTCATGTGCTGCGGTCAACTGTACAAATAGGCAGTTCAAGGGTTGCAATCCAACATTTCATCTGTAAGTATAATAAAGTTACTGCAAATGAGACTGTTTAGAGTTAATAGCGTGCAACACATGAACGAGTTAGATGTTTGTACAGACCCATGTGTAGATTCCCTTGTTAGTTGCTGTGTAAAAAAGTTCTATATTTTAGATTTACATTACAATCTAACTTTTAGTTAGGCTACTTTAAAACAAATAGCTTGCAAAACCACAGATTTGTGTGGAGCTAAGTATGAATTATTACTTAATTGTAAGTGAAGAATAAAAATCTGAAAAAAAATGCACAAAATTACGGTGTAAAACTGTAATCAGATCTAGATCTGATTACAGTTTTACACAAATGACAATGTGACTAGATCTAGAGTCTAGATCTAGAATGTGACTGTGATGTGACTAGATCCTTACATATGCTTACACCTACCTCACCACCCTCACACATGCAGATGGGCAGCCAATGTACCTCACCAGGAGGAAAACTCCATTCATCGGATTTCTAGCTGGAATCAAGAGCTTGCAGGGCCTGTTTGATTCTCTTGTTAAATGCGATGAGCCCAAGCTTAAATACTTGCTCACCTACAAGCTCTCACAGGACCACATCGAACTGTTCTTCTGTGCGGTACGGTCAGCCAATGGGACAAATAACAACCCAACAGCTAGACAAATCCAATCCACCTACAAGAGGCTGCTGGTTCGTCATGAAATCAAGGGAATGGGAGGTAATTGCATCGCGCAAGACAAGACACCGATCCTTCATGTGTCCAGTGTACTTGTCAGCCATGACAGAGAAGGCCGCATCACCGATGAGAGCGCCATGTTTCTTATCAGGAAATATGACTTGGAAGATCGGCAGCCATGTAATGAAGACCATGATTACATTGATGCACCCAACATCCCTCCCTTGTCTCCAGTGCTGCATGATGCTATAGGATACATAGCAGGCGACGTTGTACGTATGGTAAAGAGACGCACACCTTGCCTTGAATGTCAACAGGTTCTGACTTCAAATGGGATGGATGCTGGTGGACGCCTCTTGAAGAGAAAGAATCGGGGTGGCCTTATCAAATCTTCTGATGATGTGGTGTAGGTGTGCAAATCTACTGAGCGATGCCTCCAGAGACTGCTCCACACAACAGATGGTGCTCTACCTCGGTCTGAAGGGATTGCATCTGCCCTATCGACGGCTGTTCTGCATGATGTCGGCATATTAAATGCAACTTGAATCCCCCTGTGGCAAGTCGCTGTAATGAGAATAGCCTCAGTTGATAGCTCATTGTGCCAGTACAAATGTACTCCTTTAAATACAAACATTGCCAAAGGACGATCAATTACAAATTGCCTTTCATTGCCACAACTGTACTTTTTGCCTCACATATTGCCTTTTATTGCCATAACAGTACATCATGTGTTCCTTAAATGATTTTTAAGATTCCTTCATGCCCCCCCCCCCCCCCCCCTATTTACTACTGAAAAGAGTTTACTTCTGACAAGAAATAAGAATGGAAATAAACACTAGAAAGTAATTACCTTTTTTAAATTACTTTTATTCAGCAAAGAAAACAAATTACCATTCAATAAGAACTGTTAGTGGATGCCATTACTGATCTCGTCTGCAAAATGCTGCAACATTAATAGCGTTGTTTTGTTTTGAAGAAGGAAGCAAATGATTGGGACTTGGTGTGGTGGGGGACATATATTTGATGATTAAACAAGTTGATGTTGATGTAGGCCTCCATTAGGAGAATACAATTTGAAACTATCGTATAAGGGATTTGATATAAAGTCCAGATCTGAAGGAAAGTAGCGAGCTTAGTTGGGAATTGCATACAAATTAGGTGTTGTTCACTCCCTGACTCCTGACGCGTCCGCAGACGATGAGAGTGGTTAATATGGCCGACCTGTGTGTGCGGCAGCGACACTTGTGTGTGTTACGTTCAGTGGGCGATGCGCTATTAGCGGGGTGGCTAAAGTCCAAATTTAAGTGATATCGTGACACACTGGCCCAAAGGACCAAATTTGGCACAGTTCTACTTTAGGACCATACAAAACTTTTGAGAGGGGGCTGCCCGATTTTAGAGGCCCAGGTCAAGGTCAGGTCAAGGTCAAAGGTCAAATTATGTGTCTGTCATGTTTTTGCAATATCCAGCTTATATATAACCTAAAAAACTTGGTCTTCGTCACATAACCAACATATTTAGTCAATGAATCCATTACTATTATGGGAAGTTCCACCAGGTGACGGCCATATAGGCAGTGGCGGCGCCAGGCTGTCCCGACCGGGGGGGGGGGGGGGGGTAACATCCCCGACGAGAGGGCTAAAATCGCTAAAATCAGTGGAATTAATCCATATTCATTCACAAAAATTTGATATAGGATTAGAAGATGGCTGACCTACAAAAATCAATGTTTTCTTTGGCTTTCAGTAGGGGTGACCGGAGGTTCTGTGCATAGAACTGCTGATACGTTTGATTTATTTTGTTGGTGGTGGCTCAATATTAATGTTCGTTTTTTTTAATTTCAGGAGGAAGATAACAGCGTGACTGAGCTACAATAACAGTGAGGCAGCGATCGACAAACAAGGGAGATATTTGAAGACTAATAGACAACATGGACTGGGCAAACTGTATCATATGTGGAAAGGATGACGGCACATTAAAATGTCCTGCGACCAGACAAGATGGTAAAGGTCTACAATCATATGAGGACTTTAGCCGAAATGTCGACTCTTTCAGAGAACTACATTCAATGCCTGTTGACATATGTTTTCCAGATCATGTTAATGCAAATGACTTGCTCAACAACCATGCAAAGTGGCACCTTAAGTGTCAGCTTAAATTTGCCAATACAAAACTGCAAAGAACACAAGAGAGACACCAGAGAAAGAGGAACACTGGACAGTGCGGTGATGATACGGGACAGAGAAAATCAAAACGCTCAAGCCTTTCCGAGGAGTCAAAATGTATAAATATGTGCATTTTCTGTAAGAAAGCAGAGGGTGTACTTCATATGTGTACTACATTAGAACTAGACACATCGCTCAGAGAACAGGCCACAGAAATGCAGGACACAGATTTGCTTGCCACAATAGCAGGTGGGGACTTGGTTGCCATTGAGGCGAAATACCACAAGCATTGCATGGATGTGTTTAGAACTCGGTACAGAAGTATGCAAAGAGCTCAGGCATCACACACAGGGTGTACTGATGAGAAAATGACTGAATCAAGAGTATTTGCTGAAATTGTATCCTTCATTGAAAGCAGTGTGGAAGAGGGTGTTTATATATTCCGATTAGCAGACTTGCACAACATGTATGAACATCGTCTTGCAGAATTAGGGCATGAGAAAGCAATAAACAAGACACAGCTCAAAAACAAACTTCTCGTGCACTACCCAGATGAGTGTCAGGAACAATCAGATGGTAAAAGTACTCTTCTAGTCTTTAGTGAAGGTCTACAAAAATTACTGAAAGAAGCACTAGAGTCACGCAATTTCGAGAAAGATGCTCTCTCAATGGCGCATGTAGCTAAAGTTATACGGAAAGAAATGTTCGATGCAGAATTTTCCCAATTCTCCGGTAGTTTCAATCACGATTGCCAGGACAGTGCAGTACCTAATTCTCTCAAAGTCTTGGTATCGATGCTGTTATATGGATCAAATATCAAGAATCAAAATTCTGCAAACACACAGGCATGTCTCACTGTATGTCAACTAATCAGGTTCAACTCTAAGGAGAAGGCAAAGGTAGCAGAGCAGCCACGTCACCGAAAGGATAAAGAGCCCCCACTGCCATTATATATAGGTCTGAATGTGCATACCCAAACACGGAGCAAAAAAATGGTGACTCAACTTCAAGAACTTGGTATCAGTGTCAGCTACGAACGTGTTTTGGAAGTGGAAGACTGGCTCACCAATGCAGTATGTCAGCAGTTTATTGAAGAGGATTCAGTATGTCCTGCACAAATTCGCGATGGACTGTACACAGCAGGAGCGCTGGATAACCTAGACCACAACCCTACATCACAAACAGCTGAAGGGTCTTTCCATGGGACCAGCATGAGTTTGTTCCAGTTCCCTACGAAGACAAATCCAGGAACAATCAGACAACCCATCACAGTTCCGCCGCCTGTGTGTATCAGAAACCCTTCCCTCCCGGAAAGCTACCGCATAGTCCCAGCTGTTGCTTGCAACACCAACATTATAATGGTTCCAGAGACGGCTGTTATTCAGGATACCGTGGACAGTTTACACGAAGCAATAGAAGAAGAAAATCAGTGGCTACAACAGAAAATGCAACTTCTCAAAAAAGACAACCTTGAGAAAGGCGACTTCATAACATGGGCTGCTCATCACGCTGATCGTCAACCAGATGTCACAGACCCACTTGGGATAAGTGCTCTCTTGCCCCTCTTCTATGAGAAGGCCGCAACGATGGCCATGGTGAAACATGGGATGGAAGTCCTGAAACTAATGATACAGACACGCAATCCCGGACAAATACCAGTGATGGTTGGGGATCAACCCATTTTTGCTTTAGCAAAATATGCACAGTGGAATTGGCCACAAACTCTTGGCGAGTCGCGATATATAATCATTCTGGGGGGTCTACATACGGAAATGGCACTATGGAGGATGGTTGCAGACCTCCTGGAGGGATCCGGATGGTGTGCAGCTCTGAGTGAGGCTGGTGTTGCGACTGCTGGAACTGCAGACTCCTTCCTGAAGGTCGCACACCTAACAAGGACACGTCACGCACATCAGGTGACTGCAATGTCCCTGGCAAAACTGCAACGTGATGCGTTCAACACAATGTGCAATACACACGAGGAAAAAACGTTTGAAGACTGGAAAGAAAAAATGATACGAAACAGTCCAACTTTTGAATTCTGGGATAAAATCTTGCAGCTTGAACTGTTGGTACTCATCTTTATCTGATCACACAGAGAAAGGAACTTTGCCCTCTACATAGATGTGCTGGAAGCACTAGCGCCCTGGTTTTTCGTGCTGGATCACACCAACTATGCCCGCTGGCTACCGGTCCACATCAGGGATATGAAGGCCCTGCCAAATGAGATCAGAGATGAGTTAAAACAGAACTGGGTGTTCATGAAGACTAGCCGAAAATTCTCGAGCATGCCCCTCGACCAGGCACATGAACAAAAAAACGAAACAGTGAAGGGATCAGGTGGAGCCATCGGTCTCACTGAAAATCCAGCTGCCCTGAAACGATGGATGGTGGCAGGTCCTGAGCAAGCCAGAATCCTCACAGAGTTCACGAATTATATCACTCGTCAGAGCAACCCTCCCAAAGTCACATCCAGGGACATTCGATTCAGAAAACGTTCCAGAAACAGGTTAACGATATGTGCGATGCCATAGTGACAATGGGGAATCCATTCATGGAGACTGCTGCTCTTAGTTGTAGAGAACTACTCAAGTGCGGATGTAAGGCGACACCCACTTGTTCAAAGAATTGCATGTGCAGGAACGCAGGACTGCCATGCACAGGACTGTCTCTGTCGCGGAAATTGTGAAGCATAAGTCATGCAGGCCGCGACCTCCTCTGTACTGGCCAATCCAGTATCCTCCCTCAGCGTATCGATGTACGTGAAAAACACCGATGCAAAAATGACCAACACATAATTTGACCTTTGACCTTCACCTGACCTTGAAATACAATATGGCAGCACCTGAGGATATTTTCCATAATACAAATGGATTCCTTGTCCTTAAAAATGATTATTTAGACACTGAGATAATGTTTCTATGACAGCTATGAGCTGGATATGGCAAAAACGTGACAAACACATAATTTGACCTTTGACCTTGACCTGGGCCTCGAAAATCGGGCAGCCCCCTCTCAAAAGTTTTGTATGGTCCTAAAGTATAACTGTGCCAAATTTAGTGCTTTGGGCCAGCGTGTCACGATCATTTCCATAAGCCACTCCACTAATCCAGTGGTTGTAGAAATCAGTGGTTTGGACAGGGGCGCAATTTCAGTGCTTGCCATAGGCGCTATTTTCCGTAGATACGCCCCCGCGCGCATGCGCATGTCATTAAGCACAATAATTAGTTATTGGAATTTCCTCATCTTCTTCGAGGAACTTCCGGTGGTTGTTTTCTGGGCGCGGAGACGGGACGGAAGTGTGAGTGGTCTTGAAGTGTGTGAACTCTTGGTGTGTGCTGTGATCGTTTGGAGTAATTGTTACACTGTACGGATAATTGATGGACGTATGCACGGACAAACAGATGGAGAGCAAACCTACGGTCCTCTCCGGGTGGAGGACGAATAAGAAATCTGAACGAACTGAAAATTGTATAAATGGCGTTTCGAATTTTGTAAAATGGTGTAAAATGTGTAAAAAGTAAGAGGACTGTAAATGTATGTCACGTGGTGTAACGAGTACAACCCTTCGGCATCAGTATTGTTCGCTAATATGATAAAAGGTAATGTCACAATGTTTACAATGAGTTCGTTAACAAGACATTGCAACCCCCTGAAAAGATCACGTGATTGACGTGGGGAATCTGCCGTGCGGAAATCGCGAATGAGATAGTTTCGTTTGTCGAGGCAACGCGTCACGTGATTCATTTTAACCAGAGCACGTGATTCGGTTTTCCCAGAACACGTGGTTTGTACTCGTGTATCAGAGTGTAACACGTGACCACACACTACCTTAAATCACGGTACCTTTTAGTCCCCTCCGGTGCGCCATGAAACGAGATGTCTCCGTTCTGGGAGATTCTCCCTCAGATCGCGGGTCCAGGGTCGTTCCACCCGAGGATGAAGACCCGGGACCAGGTACGTGTCCTGTCCACACCGTCACCTTCTGGTGGTTCTTGAAAGTTTTGTTTGAATGGATTTTTTTCTTTCAGGTGTTGTGAAGGTGAAGTCCGAGTACGTCGATGATCCGCTCCCTCAACCTGAAGGTTTGAACCAAAACACACACACACGATATGTTAATGTTGTACTTTTTATTATCGTACAAGGTCGAGGCTCATGGAAGAACTTGGACACAGAACAGATCAGGACTCAACATAACAATGGGAACATCAGGAGAACTCAGAAAGGGGAACCTGAACAGCAGAGAAGAGGGGGAAAGGGGGAACATGAACAGCAGAGAAGAGGGGGAAAGGGGAACATGAACAGCAGAGAAGAGGGGGAAAGGGGGAACATGAACAGCAGAGAAGAGGGGGAAAGGGGGAACATGAACAGTAGAGAAGAGGGGCAAGGGGGAACATGAACAGCAGAGAAGAGGGGGAAAGGGGGAACATGAACAGCAGAGAAAAGGGGGAAAGGGGGAACATGAACAGCAGAGAAGAGGGGGAAAGGGGGAACATGAACAGCAGAGAAAAGGGGGAAAGGGGGAACATGAACAGCAGAGAAGAGGGGGAAAGGGGGAACATGAAAAGCAGAGAAGAGGGGGAAAGGGGGAACATGAACAGCAGAGAAGAGGGGGAAAGGGGGAACATGAACAGTAGAGAAGAGGGGCAAGGGGGAACATGAACAGCAGAGAAGAGGGGGAAAGGGGGAACATGAACAGTAGAGAAGAGGGGCAAGGGGGAACATGAACAGGAGAGAAGAGGGGCAAGGGGGAACATGAAAAGCAGAGAAGAGGGGGAAAGGGGGAACATGAACAGCAGAGAAGAGGGGGAAAGGGGGAACATGAACAGTAGAGAAGAGGGGCAAGGGGGAACATGAACAGAAGAGAAGAGGGGCAAGGGGGAACATGAACAGCGGAGAAGAGGGGGAAAGGGGAAATATCAACAGCAGAGAAGAGGGGGAAAGGGGGAACATGAACAGCAGAGAAGAGGGGGAAAGGGGGAACATGAACAGCAGAGAAGAGGGGGAAAGGGGGAACATGAACAGCAGAGAAGAGGGGGAAAGGGGGAACATGAACAGTAGAGAAGAGGGGCAAGGGGGAACATGAACAGCAGAGAAGAGGTGGAAAGGGGGAACATGAACAGCAGAGAAGAGGGGGAAAGGGGGAACATGAACAGCAGAGAAAAGGGGAAACATGAACAGCAGAGAAGAGGGGGAAAGGGGGAACATCAACAGCAGAGAAGAGGGGGAAAGGAGGAACATGAACAGCAGACAAGAGGGGTAAAGGGGGAACATGAACAGCAGAGAAGAGGGGTAAAGGGGGAACATGAACAGCAGAGAAGAGGGGTAAAGGGGGAACGTGAACAGCAGAGAATAGGGGGAAAGGGGGAACATGAACAGCAGAGAAGAGGGGTAAAGGGGGAACGTGAACAGCAGAGAAGAGGGGTAAAGGGGGAACGTGAACAGCAGAGAAGAGGGGGAAAGGGGGAACACGAACAGCAGAGAAGAGGGGTAAAGGGGGAACGTGAACAGCAGAGAAGAGGGAGAAAGGGGGAACATGAACAGCAGAGAAGAGGGGTAAAGGGGGAACATGAACAGCAGAGAAGAGGGGTAAAGGGGGAACGTGAACAGCAGAGAAGAGGGGGAAAGGGGGAACACAAACAGCAGAGAAGAGGGAGAAAGGGGGAACATGAACAGCAGAGAAGAGGGGTAAAGGGGGAACATGAACAGCAGAGATGAGGGGTAAAGGGGGAATGTGAACAGCAGAGAAGAGGGGTAAAGGGGGAACGTGAACAGCAGAGAAGAGGGGGAAAGGGGGAACATGAACAGCAGAGAAGAGGGGGAAAGGGGGAACATGAACAGCAGAGAAGAGGGGGAAAGGGGGAACATCAACAGCAGAGAAGAGGGGGAAAGGAGGAACATGAACAGCAGAGAAGAGGGAGAAAGGGGGAACATGAACAGCAGAGAAGAGGGGTAAAGGGGGAACGTGAACAGCAGAGAAGAGGGGTAAAGGGGGAACATGAACAGCAGAGATGAGGGGTAAAGGGGGAATGTGAACAGCAGAGAAGAGGGGGAAAGGGGGAACATCAACAGCAGAGAAGAGGGGTAAAGGGGGAACATGAACAGCAGAGAAGAGGGGTAAAGGGGGAACATCAACAGCAGAGAAGAGGGGTAAATGGGGAACATGAACAGCAGAGAAGAGGGGTAAAGGGGGAACATGAACAGCAGAGAAGAGGGGTAAAGGGGGAACGTGAACAGCAGAGAATAGGGGTAAAGGGGGAACATGAACAGCAGAGAAGAGGGGTAAAGGGGGAACGTGAACAGCAGAGAAGAGGGGTAAAGGGGGAACACGAACAGCAGAGAAGAGGGGTAAAGGGGGAACGTGAACAGTAGAGAAGAGGGAGAAAGGGGGAACATGAACAGCAGAGAAGAGAGGTAAAGGGGGAACATGAACAGCAGAGAAGAGGGGTAAAGGGGGAACGTGAACAGCAGAGAAGAGGGAGAAAGGGGGAACATGAACAGCAGAGAAGAGGGGTAAAGGGGGAACATGAACAGCAGAGATGAGGGGTAAAGGGGGAATGTGAACAGCAGAGAAGAGGGGTAAAGGGGGAACGTGAACAGCAGAGAAGAGGGGGAAAGGGGGAACATGAACAGCAGAGAAAAGGGGGAAAGGGGGAACATGAACAGCAGAGAAGAGGGGGAAAGGGGGAACATGAACAGCAGAGAAGAGGGGTAAAGGGGGAACATGAACAGCAGAGAAGAGGGGGAAAGGGGGAACATGAACAGCAGAGAAGAGGGGTAAAGGGGGAACGTGAACAGCGAAGAGGGGGAAAGGGGGAACATGAACAGCAGAGAAGAGGGGGAAAGGGGGAACATCAACAGCAGAGAAGAGGGGGAAAGGAGGAACATGAACAGCAGAGAAGAGGGGGAAAGGAGGAACATGAACAGCAGAGACGAGGGAGAAAGGGGGAACATGAACAGCAGAGAAGAGGGGTAAAGGGGGAACATGAACAGCAGAGATGAGGGGTAAAGGGGGAATGTGAACAGCAGAGAAGAGGGGGAAAGGGGGAACATCAACAGCAGAGAAGAGGGGTAAAGGGGGAACGTGAACAGCAGAGAAGAGGGAGAAACGGGGAACATGAACAGCAGAGAAGAGGGGTAAAGGGGGAACGTGAACAGCAGAGAATAGGGGGAAAGGGGGGAACATGAACAGCAGAGAAGAGGGGTAAAGGGGGAACGTGAACAGCAGAGAAGAGGGGTAAAGGGGGGAACGTGAACAGCAGAGAAGAGGGGGGGAAGGGGGAACACGAACAGCAGAGAAGAGGGGTAAAGGGGGAACGTGAACAGCAGAGAAGAGGGAGAAAGGGGGAACATGAACAGCAGAGAAGAGGGGTAAAGGGGGAACATGAACAGCAGAGAAGAGGGGTAAAGGGGGAACGTGAACAGCAGAGAAGAGGGGGAAAGGGGGAACACAAACAGCAGAGAAGAGGGAGAAAGGGGGGAACATGAACAGCAGAGAAGAGGGGTAAAGGGGGAACATGAACAGCAGAGATGAGGGGTAAAGGGGGAATGTGAACAGCAGAGAAGAGGGGTAAAGGGGGAACGTGAACAGCAGAGAAGAGGGGGAAAGGGGGGAACATGAACAGCAGAGAAGAGGGGGAAAGGGGGAACATGAACAGCAGAGAAGAGGGGTAAAGGGGGAACGTGAACAGCGAAGAGGGGGAAAGGGGGAACATGAACAGCAGAGAAGAGGGGGAAAGGGGGAACATCAACAGCAGAGAAGAGGGGGAAAGGAGGAACATGAACAGCAGAGAAGAGGGGTAAAGGGGGAACATGAACAGCAGAGAAGAGGGGTAAAGGGGGAACGTGAACAGCAGAGAAGAGGGGGAAAGGGGGAACATGAACAGCAGAGAAGAGGGGGAAAGGAGGAACATGAACAGCAGAGAAGAGGGAGAAAGGGGGAACATGAACAGCAGAGAAGAGTGGGAAAGGGGGAACATGAACAGCAGAGAAGAGGGGTAAAGGGGGAACGTGAACAGCAGAGAAGAGGGGGAAAGGGGGAACATGAACAGCAGAGAAGAGGGGGAAAGGAGGAACATGAACAGCAGAGAAGAGGGGTAAAGGGGGAACGTGAACAGCAGAGAAGAGGGGTAAAGGGGGAACGTGAACAGCAGAGAAGAGGGGGAAAGGGGGAACATGAACAGCAGAGAAGACCGCTCACCTTCACTCTTTCATTCCTCTTTTCTCCCGCCTCTGGAACAAACTCCCTCACTCCCTTCAATCCCACTCCTCCCTCCAGGTCTTTAAAACAGCTGTTCACCACCATCTCTTATCTTCCCCCATCCAAAACCTTGATCTTTTCTACCCCCGCTAATTCACCCCAGATCCACCTTGTTTGATTCCAACTTCTTTCCTGGAAGTCCTGGCAGTGTCCATATGTTTTATACCTCTCCCACCGCCCCCTTCCCACGCCCCCCCCCCCCCAAAGCCCTCGCCCTCTCAAATCTCTCGATGTCTCCATGTCTCTCGGTCCCTGCTCTCAAATGTTGTGTTTGTGTCCTTCCCCCTCTCTCCCCATCTTGTCTTCCGCTCCCTATGTTATATGTTTTATGTGTCGGTTTGTCTTTCTGTGTGATTAATGTTCGCTCTTTCACGAGCCTCGATCTTGTATACACAAAAAAAAAAAAAAAAAAAAAACATGAACAGTACAGAAGAGGGGCAAGGGGGAACATGAACAGCAGAGAAGAGGGGGAAAGGGGGAACATGAACAGCAGAGAAGAGGGGGAAAGGGGGAACATGAACAGCAGAGAAGAGGGCGAAAGCAGGAACATGAACAGTAGAGAAGAGGGGGAAAGGTGGAACATGAACAGCAGAGAAGAGGGGGAAAGGGGGGAACATGAACAGCAGAGAAGAGGGGGAAAGGGGGAACATGAATAGCAGAGAAGAGGGGGAAAGGGGGAACAGGAAAAGCAGAGAAGAGGGCGAAAGCAGGAACATGAACAGTAGAGAAGAGGGGGAAAGGTGGAACATGAACAGCAGAGAAGAGGGGGAAAGGGGAAACATGAACAGAAGAGAAGAGGGGGAAAGGGGGAACATGAACAGCAGAGAAGAGGGGGAAAGGGGGAACATCAACAGCAGAGAAGAGGGGGAAAGGAGGAACATGAACAGCAGAGAAGAGGGAGAAAGGGGGAACATGAACAGCAGAGAAGAGGGGTAAAGGGGGAACATGAACAGAGAAGAGGGGGAACATGAACAGCAGAGAAGAGGGGTAAGGGGGAACATGAACAGCAACGAAGAGGGGTAAGGGGGGAACACGAAGAGCAGAGAAGAGGGGTGAGGGGAAACATGAACAGCAGAGAAGAGGGGGAAAGGGGGATCATGAACAGCAGAGAAGAGGGGTAAGGGGGAACATGAACAGCAGGGAAGAGGGGGAAAGGGGGAACATGAACAGCAGAGAAGAGGGGTAAGGGGGAACATGAACAGCAGAGAAGAGGGGTAAGGGGGAACATGAACAGCAGAGAAGAGGGGGAAAGGGGGAACATGAACAGCAGAGAAGAGGGGTAATGGGGGAACATGAACAGCAGAGAAGAGGGGGAACGGGGAACATGAACAGCAGAGAAGAGGGGGAAAGGAGGAACATGAACAGCAGAGTAGAGGGAGAAAGGGGGAACATGAACAGCAGAGAAGAGGGGTAAAGGGGGAACATGAACAGCAGAGAAGAGGGAGAAAGGAGGAACATGAACAGCAGAGAAGAGGGGTAAAGGGGAACATGAACAGCAGAGAAGAGGGGTAAAGGAGAACATGAAGAGCAGAGAAGAGGGGTAAGGGGGGAACACAGAGCAGAGAAGAGAGGTAACGGGAAACACCAACAGCAGAGAAGAGGGGTAATGGGGGGAACATGAACATCAGAGAAGAGGGGTAAAGGGGAACATGAACAGAGAAGAGGGGTAAGGGGGAACATGAACAGCAGAGAAGAGGGAGAAAGGGGGAACATGAACAGCAGAGAAGAGGGGGTAAGGGGGAACATGAACAGTTGAGAAGAGGGAGGAAAGGGGAAGACGAACAGCAGAGAATCGGGGGAAAGGGGGAAACAGTCACTGTCCCACTGACGTCAGGTTTGGTGATCTCTATATTTTGCACAAACTAACAACTGACCTTACTCCTCCTGCTCTCTCACCTTACCAATTTCCATACAGGTTGTGCACCTGCATTAATTCACCTCCATGTTCTCTCGATTGTGGAATAGTCTCTGTGTGTCCACTGCATCGGCCTCATTTCAGCCTTTCAGGAGTGATACTGATCACTACCTCATGTACTCACCCACACACACCCACAATCTCTTCCACACATGCTCATTATTTCCCATTATTTTCCTCTCTGGGCCACTGTTGATTGTTCTCATGCTGGTCCGCATTTCCTCCTTGTCCCACAAACCCTTTGGTAGTTTGTGAACATGGTGCCCTCAGTGCCCTATATATATATATATATATATATATATATATATATATATATATATATATATATATATATATATATATATATATATATATGAATCTGGTGCCATATATATATATATATATATATATATATATATATATATATATATATATATATATATATATATATATATATATATATATATATATATATATATATATATATATATATTATTTATATATATATATATTATATATATATACAGTGGAACCTTGACTTACGAGTTTAATTCGTTCCGTGACCGAGCTCGTAACTCAAATTGCTCGTATCTCAAATCAAATTTCCCCATTGAAATGCATTGAAATGCTATTAATCCGTTCCAGCCCGCCAAAAACCACACCAATTTTTTTTTAAATATACAGTATATATAAAAAATATCTCGCGCTTTATATTTCACCTGTATGCAGCATACAAGTTGGCAGGATGGCCTGGACTGGAGGTACGCACACTTGACTCTAAAGTCTAAATTGTCCAGCCTGGGTTTGAATCCCGACCCAGCTATAACCTGTCATGGGTGAATCACAGGCAGGGTGATTCATCAATGTGTGTACCGCTAAACTGGGCGCCCCGTTTGCGTCCCATTAGTTGTTGGATGTTAAGGATCTCACCGTGTTTTCCACAAAGAGAAGGCGAGCTATCGCCGGCACTCTGAACAAGTTGTGGCCTGGCATGGCATGAACATGAAAACATGAACATGAACATGAAATGTTCGACATGAACATGAAATTTTCCGAAATAACCAAAATGCGAAAACTAAAATGCATCGCTATACGACAGAGATACGTACTGTACTTGAACGGCAAGATAACCACGTGACCAGAACCCACCTGGCGGCGTGAACTCGAAATAACCAAAATGCGAAAAAAAAATGCAGCGATATACGACAGAGATACGTACTTGAACGGCAAGATAACCACGTGACCGGGTGGCAAAAGCTCGTAACTCGGATCTCGGCTCGCATCTCAAAGCAATAAACTGCCGGAGCGAAGGCTCGTATCTCGAAAAACTCGTAAGTTGGGGCACTCGTAAGTCGAGGTTCCACTGTATATATATATATATATATATATATATATATATATATATATATATATATATATATATATTGTAACGATTTTGAGAAGTGTGTAACGATTTTGAGAAGTGTGTAACGAATTTGAGAAGTGTAACGGTTTTTGAGAAGTGTAACAATTTTGGAGGAAGTGTAACGAATGTGAAAACGTAACAATGTGAACGTTACAATGTGAACGTTACAAACGTACGGTACCACCCTGTAATGTAAATAATGGTCGCAGTCAGCGTCCTAGTTAAATTGCATGAAATGTACACGCAGGTCACGATATATCTTTTAAATAGTGTATTTCCTTATTCCATGTAGGCTAAGTATGTGTTTTCCCACTAGATTGACTTTGCATTGTATCAAACAAAATAAGCGTAGGCCCTTCCAATTTTCCCAAAACCTCCCTTCCAATTGCCTTCCGCATTTTGGCCGGTTTTCTTCAAACCACCATTGGCCACGAGGTAAGGTTGGGGAAGAAAGGCGTGTCTCCACCTCGTCATAAGAGGGAAGGAGTGAACCAGCCCTAACAGCCAATCAACACCGCGGTGAGTGACCCGGTAGGCGTGCCCTCTGAGTCGGCGGCTTGATTTCGCTCGAGGTGATAAAAGCGACTGCAAGGGACTGCTTTACGAGATGAGCTGGAGATGACCCTGGGAGAGGAGCAAAGAGGCTGCACCAAAGAGAGGCGGTGAGATGCGAAACGCTCCAAGCAAAAGAGGAGAGGTACTCGGCAAGGAGACCAGCTTTGGAGAGACGCGCTGAAAGGAGGGAGACGGCCCCACCCCAGAAGAGGAGCAGGTGTGCCGAACCAGCGCGTGCCGTCGACCACAGCGGATACACGACGAGGGTTTCCCGCCAAAACCGCGAGGAATTGCGAACGGCGGCCTCCCGACCTTGCCTCCATCTCAAGCCTTACCTGCCTGCATTATCCCCGGTGTAAGTGTGAACGTCCTGTCCTGCTCGTTTGTCTTGGGGCTAAGTAAAAATGAATAGTGTAAGTTAACCATTCGCTGTGTTACTGCTTCTTACATCCATTGCTGTGTGTGTATAATAAATCTGTTCTTCCTCCGTATTCTTCTTCTTCTTTTTCCTTCTCTTTCGGTCGCTTTAGAGATTTCCCGATTGAATATCTGTGGGGCGATCGGGTCAACGTCGGGTGGAATCGGGTTTTAATCGGGGAGGAACTGTTCGGACGCAGTTAAATACACCACCGCTCGGTCAATATAACATCTAAAAGCCGCGTCTGCAACATTTGGTGTCTGGGAGTGGGATTCGAGGCCCGACCAAATTTTTTTAAAAAACAACGAATAGAGGAAAAAAAAAAAAAAAAATTTGGTCAAAATTTGGAGCGGCCGAAATTTGTTTTGTTTTATAAAAGCCGGGTCGGCAACATTTGGTTGTCAGGAGTTGGATTCGGACCTGGGACTAAATTTGTTAGGCCCAAATTTTGGAACACCAATTGTGTTATAGCAGTAACATTTGGTGTCGAGGAGGGAGATCGGACCCGAAATCGGATCCGAAGCGCGCTTAACGCGCTCAAAATTACAAGCTGCCGAAATTTATTTTGTTTTATAAAACCAGAATTTTGAGATCGCGCCATGGACAATCAAGGCGATCGGATGTCGGTGGGAGAGATAGACAGGGTGGAATCGACCCAGGACCTCGGGGAAATGTATGTGGAGGAAAAGGAGGAGGAGAAAAATAGCAATGTGGTTGCGGAGGTTTCAGACGCACAGAATGGCGCCCTCGCGCACGTGGTTGAGGGGGCCACGGTCTCGGAACCAATGAGCGCGGCCCAAATGCAAGCCTTCATGGCCCAATTCATGGTGGAAATGCAGAAAAAAAACGACAGTATAGTACAAATGCAGGCGTCCCTCAACCTGCAGAGTGAGCAAAGGAGGGCTGATAGTGAAAAAATGGAAAGCAGAATTATGGGGCAAATGGGGGGTAATGAGGGACGAAGCGAGGGGTACCGGTGAGGGATTAGAAAAGAAATTTGAGGGATTAGACAAGAAATTTGAGGGGTTAGACAATGGGATAGAAGGGGTGAAACATGGGTTAACGGGGGTGGAAAACAGAATGGCTGCCCAGGAGAATCAGTTAGAGGGGGTGAAAAATGGGTTAATGGGGTTAGAAAATAGGATGGAGGACAAATTGCGGGAAATAGGGGAACAATCTGCCAGGGAAATCAAACAAATGGGAGAGCAGATAGAGGAGGTGAAAATCGGGGTAGAAACCAAACTGGATGCTCAGAGGGATGAATTGGGACAGATGAGGGTGGCATCTACAAAAGAGATGGAGGAAATACGACGAGGGGTGAGTGAGGAGGTTTCGGGGCTGCGCGAGGAGGTAAAGCGAGGTGAGAAGCGTATGGAGAAAGAAGTGAGAAATAATACGGCAAAGTTACAAGGGGAATAGAAGATCTGACGGAGGAGGTGGAACAGCTGACAGAGGGACAAACGAAGTTAGTGGAGCAGGTTCAAAGGAACACTGCAGTACTCGGAGGGTTAAAGGCGACACAAAAAGAAATTAAAAATGACTTGATAGCGACACAGAGGCAATGTCAGATGGTACGGGAGGAACTGACAATGAGGGTGGACGAGGTGACAGAGATAATGGAGACAAAGGACCGGCAGGTGAGGATGCACATAGAGACGGCCACGGTAGCCCTAGAGGACGAACTTGAGGGGACGCACCGAGAAATAAAAGAGGTTAAACAAAAACTAGAGGAAGTGGAAGAAGAGGCGAGTGAAATTAAGAAGGGACGGACAGAAACTAAAAGAGAAATCCAGGAGGAGGTAATGGAATATGTACAAGGTCTGTGTTCAAATCATGATGTGATGCTCACTAACCAAATAAAGAGTTTGCAGGTGGCAAAGGAGGTGCGGAGACGAAGTATGGAGGTGAGTGGCAATGTATATGATGTGGGGAAAGCTTCAGTCGGCTTGGGGATTGGTTTGGATCCGGGTGATCGTGAAAGGCCGTTGGTGAAGTGTGTGACAGGTCAGGTGTGCGAAAAAAGAGGTGTGCGAGAATGTCCGACCATGGGGTGTGTGAGGAAAAAGTGCACGCCGAGGAGTGAGTGTGCCGTCAAGAGTGAGTTGGTCGAAGCGCGTGTGCGAGGGGGTACATGGAAGCGCGGTGTGGTGAGTGTTACGGAGGAAGTAACGAGAGAGTGTACACCTGTGGTGAGTGTTACGGAGGAAGTAACGAGAGAGTGTACACCTGTGGTGAGTGTTACAGAGGATGTAACGAGGAAGTGTACGTCTGTGGTGAGTGTTACAGAGGGTGTAACGGGAGAGTGTGCGCGAGAAAGGTGTGTAACGGACAGGTGCATGAGGAAAGAGTGCGTTGTCAAGAGTGGAGGTGAGAGTAGTGAGAGTGAAACGGAGCGTGAGTTGGTTGTGACAGGTGAGCGAGGATGTACACCTGGAATGGAAGGATGCACACCTGGAATGGTAGAGCGTGTGTGGGAAGGCACATTTGAGTTGGTAGTGAGGCACGTGGTTGGGTGTGCGAATGAGAGCACACCTGTGATTGTCACAGAGGAAGTGACCGAGGAGGGGGCGCGAAGAGGTGTATTGGTGAGGTGTGCGAGCAACGAATGTGTGCCAAGGTGTTCGGTGGTCAGGTGTGTGACCAAGTCGGTGAGCGGAATGAGTGTATCGAGGTGTGTTAGAGAAGTTACGACCAAGAGCAGGGAGACGGCTGCATGTATGAGCACGAAAGGGGTAGCGTATGCATGTAAGCGTTCAGGTGAAGCGTCGACGGTAACCGGTTTAGCGGTTAGAGCGACTTATAGCCGAATCGGGCCCTCGGTGCGTGCCGGGCTTCGCGTGCCGCGAGAACCAGCGGGGATCCGAGCCACGGCGGGTTCGAAAGGACCGCCGTGCGCGATCCACGCTGGGCCTCGCGTGGAACGGCCGCGGCCGGGCTCCACTAGGCGGAGCGGGCGGCTGGATAGGAAGGGTCGTTATGGCGACCATGTTTTGTTGAGACGTGCCGGCAGGTCGAGATCGGGACATTGGATGGCGCCACGCCGAGGTGGTGCGTGGGATCTCGGCCCGGGTAAGCCCCCGCCCCTGCCCCGAATGCGGGACGCATCCAGCCGCCAACACAAAAGAATCCGCGTTCATTGCTCGGCTGTACGAAGCCGGCCTGTAGATGTGAATTGGCGCACCGAGAGGATGTAATAAGTAGACGGATGATGATGGTAGTGATTTGAAACGAAATTTAGAAAAGTGAATAGAATTGGCAGTAAATGGAAAATTTTTGAATTGGTTGGAAATCTGGACGAACAAAATTGATAGTGAGAGACCCCCGATGTGGTGGGATGGCAAATCCACCATCCCTCACAGACGTGGGGCAAATGCGCAATAGCTTATGGGGTGTATGGCAGTGAAAACTAGCCCGGGTGGGTTAGGTTATATTGATAGGGCCCTAGCGAAGATGACATTAGGTAACGTTAAGTTTAGTTAGTGACTGATACCTGTAGTGGGGACGCAGGTAGATTAGTGTGGATTATAATGACGTGGGAGCGCAATAGTTTAAAGGGACGACTGGGAAGCGCAAGTTTCAGAGGGGAGTAGTTAGCTGAGATGATGCCGTGTGTGTGAGAAGTGAACAGGTGAGAATGGAACAGGTGTGATTGCACAGGTGTGCAACTGACAGGTGAATGGAGCAGTGTATGAGGGAGTAGTGGTGATTGCGTGTTGTGTTGACCAAATGGTCCAGGAAGAAAGGAGGGTGCAGGTGGCACCAGGTATGATTGCACAGGTGTGCAACGACAGGTGAATGAAGAACAGGTGTATGTGGCTGTGTGGAATAAATGGTAGTGTGGAATATCTGGAGTATTGGAATGGATGGTCGTGGAGTGAGAATGGTGGAAATTGTGGAGTGGAGTGGATGGTGCGAAGGTGTGAATGGGGGAAGAGTGGACCCCCATCACGGATACCCGGGGCGAGTAGTGTAAGTGTTAGGTAGAGGGTACAGGTAAATTGTGGTTGGATATTGGCATCTGTGGTGCGGGTGACAGAATGGTATGTGGATGGGTGCATTGGTGTTGTGGAAATGGCTGGGCGTGTAGCCTGTTAGTGTGTGTAGTTGGTTTGGGCACTCCACCACTGTGAGGATGTCGGCCAGGTGAGGCCGCAGGTGGGCTCTGGGAGCCGGTAGTAGTTGTTGTGGATGGGGCCCGAGGATCCGGAGGACGGACCCGGGTAGCCCAGTGCCAGAGGGCACCATGGGGTGACAGAGCCAGGAGAGGGGCTGTCCCCAGTTAGTTAGGTTAGGGTGAGGAGCTAGGTAAGCTCGGGTGGCAACTACAGTGGTGGAGGTGTGCAGGTGGGTAGACCTGTTGGGAGAGGTACACGTCGCAGCCCAGAAATTGTGCTAGAGCACCGGGAGATGAATCGGGGGAGTGAGACCCCAAATTGAGAAGCACCACAGTTAGTCAATGGGAATTGGTTATTAGAACCCATAGTGTAAGTTGGCCAATGGATTGGCAGGGAGAGACCCCGGGTAGTGTAAAGTGTGTTAAAGTCATTTAGAGGATAGTTAGGATGAAGGATCTCCTCGCACCATCTGCATCCACTCACCTGAGGTGACAGTGTCAAGTAGTAGATTTGTTATTGCCTAAAGTTCAGTTATAGACGTTGGGTGCTAATGTGTTATGATTCATATCTGAGGTCATGCTGAACAAATTGTATACGTGTGCTTTTTTCGAGGCTGGTCGTAAAACCACGCCCACATGCGCTTGTTTTTGCGTAATGCTAGTAGAATGACATGAACCTATCGTTAACTATATATATTTTGTTTTAATCTCAGCAACGCATGACTCTGTATAAACATGCTTTGGATTACTCATGTACACAAACCCATAAAATATATGGGTTTGTTTGGCTAAGCATACACTCTCCTCTTTGTGAGTTATATTTCTGTTTTCTCGGAGCCCAGAGAAACAATTGGTCCAAATGATAAGGAAAGGCTGACTCCCCCGAATGATAACGGTGGGAGGGACTCTCGCCAGTCGCTTCGTTCTCTCGGAGATTTTCTGATAAATCGTATTCGTATATAAGTGAATGAGAATCAATGCGTTTTCAGGAAGGCTTGACGTGGCATGAGACTGGCTCTTGCTATAGATGTCTTGGCCTCCTCCGGATCTGTATAAGTTGGTTCTTTAATAAAGCTGCGCCATTCCAGGCTATTGTGGACTTCTTTTGCAAACGAAGAGCTGATTCTTCACAGATGGTACCAGGAGTGGGGTGTCAACAGACGCGGAGGACGGGAAACGGAGCCCGAGGGACAGGAGGAAGGCTGACCTGAGGCCGGCGCCGGCACGTTGATTTGATTAAAGGTGGGAGTTGTTTTATATCAGAGGGCTATTATTCCAAATTCGTACCTTCCTCCTTCGAGCGGGTTCAGTCTCCTTGTCTTCCGCGCTGTCTGCACTCGAACAGAAATTGTAAGTAGAGGCTCATTTAGGCCTCAGAATGGCGTAGCTTTGTTAAAGCCAGGATAAACAAGTAAGGATAAACCAGGAAGGACTTAACAGTAAGCTTAAAGTTACAATTAGCACCAGGAGGGGAAAATGAGGTCGGACAGCCATATAGGTTGAAACCAGGTGGCCAAGATTTTTCCAGGAAGGAACAGCCCAGAGACAAGATGGGGTATGCCATTGCATGCCAGGGAACGAAGGGCTGTGGCTAAACTTAGATAGACGGCCAAAGGGACATGGCCAGGAAGGGTGAAATGCGTAGGTACCAGGTAGGTTTGACAAGAAGGTAGTGACAACTACGAGGTCAAGCCAGGAAGCTCTAGACTAAGTTCTAGACAAGAGGTCCAGATAAAGCAGGCCAGGATCTGGTGGACAAGAGAAAATAAATAAGCTCACAGGAAATGGGCCAGGTGGCCACAGGGTGAGAAGGACAGGTTAGGTTTTGAAATATTGAAAATTGAAGCAGGAGCTGCATTGTAGGAATTTGAAGCTTCAGAGCCAAAGGAAGCAAGTTCAGGAAGCAAAGTTCAGGACAAAACAATTAAGGAGGTAGTTAAGCAAGCAAATCAGCGGCTAATGCCGCTCGTCCATAATCCGGACCAAGACCCCGCGAAAGGGGAGGTAGCCACCATGCCCCCAACCCCCCCCCAAGACCTGAGCTCAGCCCCGGGGCTCTAGGCAACACCCCAACACCCCCCGCCCTGCCTCCCCTTTCCACCTCAACCCACCCCCCGTCCAACCCGTCCCAAAAATCCTTTTTCCTTGAATGAGAGACGTAATATGAATGAGGATATGAATGAGGAATGAATGTATATTGGGATATTAATTGACGTGTGTGTCTGGCCAATGTGTTTGTCTGTGTGTCAAGTGCAAAGCAGAGGGTTTCGGTGTGAAACTTTGTAAGCGATCTGCTCGACTTGGGGGAAATTCAGGCCGGGAATGTCCATTTTAACGTCTATCCGAGAGAACAGGCGAGGTCCTGAACTGAGTCCGGATTTTCATCTGTTTGGGAGTTGTTTGGGAAGCGAATTGATATAAATCGGGTCAGGAAAGCACCCGGAGTGCCCTTGTCGATTTACTGTTGATATGAAGCGGTTTCTTGGAGATGGTTGCAGAATTCGAATCAATATGTGTGTTTTACTTGAATTGAAGAGTTCATTCAATGGCAGATATTGTGTATTGTATGTGTGGGATGTATCGCTGAGGCAGCTCACCTTTGGAATTGGTGTCATATAGTGCATTTTGGGTCAGAGAGGTGGAGCGTCGGAGATCCTGTTTTTTTGCGATGTTCACGAGCTAGGGATGAGTTCTGACAGCTCAATGTTCTGACAGCTCACTACATGTCAGGTCGTAGATTTGTTATGACAGCACTTTGTTATGACAGCCGACTGCATGTCCCAACGCGAGGTAAACCCCGCCGCGAACGCGAATAGAGCGGCGTGCAGGGAGTGTTGGGATTCGTGTGGAGGCACGAGGGTGCGCGCCAAGACGGGGGGGGGGGCGGCGTGGCGTCGTCGCGTTGAGATGGTTGTGCCAGGTCGATCGGCGATCTCTGAATTTAAATCGGATTTTTGTCATGTGTGTTGTGAAATTAAACGTCTATCCGAGAATCCTGGCAATGGTCGTTTAACTAAAGTGTGGTACAAACCTGTGTTTCCGCCGTGCGGCTCCGTGGAAGTTTGGGTAGAGGGATATTGGGTGTTCAGACAGGAGCCGAGCGAGCCGCGAGTCACGGGTGTGCTGTATGAGATTTGCTCAGAGTGCTGGCGATAACTCGCCCACTCTCAGAGGAGGATGTGTGCCCAAATGCATTGTGGGTCATTTCGACTTTGCTGGATGTCGGACGTTCATGTCAGACGAGCCATGTCGGAATAGTGGCCGGCTGCGACATATATGCCAGGCAATGTCACAGGACGAATACGTTACTTATAAGATGGATTTTTATTTAAGATGGATTTATAAGATGGATAGATGGATGGATTTATTTAAGATGGCTAAAATAAACGATTTCAAGACAGAGTAATTAATTTCCGGAGCCAAGTTCCAACAGGAAGTCTTGTTCATACAGTAAGGTACAGTGCGGAGTGGCGGCTGGAAGATGCATCGATGCATTTGTGTTGACCAATTCGAAGTTTGACCTTTTAAAGTTTAGTTGACCTTTGTTCGAGATATGCAAGGGAAAGGTCAGAGGTAATTCACTAACCTTGGAAGAACGACAGGCGGAGTCAGTCTACAGGGTGTTGCTTTAACGACAGGATATATAGGACTTAAATCTGGAGAATATCGGGACATTATATTGTGGGTAAAACCAAAATCATGTACATAATTAGTGGACAGAGAATATCGAGTTTTTTGTTGTTGTGGAAGCGTCAGTCAGGTACAGTACGCTTGGAATTTAATTTAACCGGGTCGAGTACAGTGACGTGTTCGATCGAGCTGTGGGGATTTGAGATGGATTTGAGTCACGTTAAATGGAGGCAGGTCCGGGGGTTTTGGTCCAGCCTGCAAGGAGTCCAGGGGCTTGTTTTAGGGCTGGGTCGCCAAAAATGGGATGCTGTGCCCATCTGGATGTAAAATTATCCATCAAGGACGGGGAATAATGTGCAGTGTGATTGGGTAAGAGGTAAAGGCCATAAAACACCAACCCCATGAGGAACGAAATAAATGGAGAGATGTTGGGATCACATGATGGTTGGGATTGAAGAACAACCTACTGGGATTTCAAACCTGTGTTTGGGTCTGGGGCAACTGGGTGATGGGCAACAGTGTATGAGTGAGTAATTATGATCTGTTTAAGTGTAAGAGGCGGTGGAGAAGAAAGGGGTGATGAAAAGTTATTTGTTTTAGTGTGAAGTAGGTTGGTTGCTTATTTGTCACAGTAAGATGAGAGTTGTGTTTTTAAGCTTGGTCTTTGAATGAATTGTTGCTTGGAATGTGTTGATTGGAAAAGTGATTTCTGATCGCTGATCCGATCTGGTTTTGAATTGTTTGATTTAATTTTGAATTGATTGGAGGTAATAAGGATTTGTGTTGATTTCCTGATTTGAGTTCATCTGGAAACAAAGACAGATGGGATTAATGTGTATATCAGGAACAATTTGGAAAAGAAATATGGATATATGACATTACTAAAATATAACCAAGCAATTGAGAGTTCTTGGGTTAATGGGATATAAATAAATGCATCTACAAGTTGATGGTTTATAAAAATTTAGTTCTGGATGATACTTAAACGATGAACAATGTTGGCAATATACAAAGAATGTGACTTGTTTTTTGGGGGGCAAAGTTATGAGTGGTTGTGGGCAAACGAAGATTAATTTAGATTTATCATAGTTAAGTTCGAGGAAGTTGATTTGAAGCCAGAATTTCATTTGGATGCCAGAAAGGAGAAAGGAGATGCTGAAAGCCAGAAAGGAGATGCTGTTGTCTACTCTGAATGACAGGTGGCGGTATCCAGGGCGCTGAGGAGTTTGTTCACGTTGTAAAGTTTGTTTATTTATTTGTTTATTTAGTTTGTTTATTGTAGAGAAGAGTGCTTTTGGGATTCCGGAGCCAGAGTGGATAATTTGAGAGTAGTAGGTGGTCCATGTGAAGCTTGGGAGTGAACTGATTTGGGTTTAATAGGCACAAGCTGGTCTAAACAGGGTGAGGAGGATGGCGTGATTGATGATGTCAAAGGAGGCGTTGAGGTGAGGAGGATGAAAATGTTGAGGTTGCCGGCATCAGAGGAGAGAAAAGGTCGCTGGTGATTTTGAGGAGAGCAGTTTCAGTACTGTGGCTGGAGCAGAATCCGGATTGGGATGTTTCATACAGGTTATTGGCAGAGTGGTGATATTTGAGTTGAGTGGCCACAGCACGTTCCAAAACTTTTGACAGAAAGGGTAGATTGGAGATGGGTCTGAAGCTATTTAGGGTGTCAGGGTTTAGTCCAGGGTTTTTCCAGAATGGGGGTGAAGTTTCACGAGTTTTTGGGGAAATCGGTATGTGAAGCTGGATTAAGTTGGAACTGCTTGATGAGCCATGGAGATGGATTGGGTTTTGTTGTTGGTTGTCTGGGTGTTCGGTTGTTGCATTGCCAAAGGTTTCTGTGTGGTGGACACACTCGTTGGCTGTTGTCTTGTGTGACGTGGATGGAGATGTATGTGGCTGTGTGTGGCTGCCTGGAGGGGAAGGCGGCTACAGTGGTTGATATTGGTTGTGGGTTGTCCGGGGTGCTTCGATTTGCATAAGGGGTGAAGATTGGGATATTACATTATTTTGAGTAAGTATTGGCATGAGTAATTACAGAAGTAATTATGAGTTATTATGAGTAATTAGTGGTATGAGTATTAGTTATGAGTTCCAGGTGTTGAGCTAGTTATGCTAGTTATCCAGCTAGTTATGAGTAAGTGATTATTTTAGTAAAATTACATGTTTCGCTGTGTTGTGGATCTGGGGACAAGCTAGTTTGATGGGTACCCTGGGGTCTTCGGCGTGTCTATGTGTTTGGCTGTCTGTCACACCGGACTCTTGAATGTGTTTTCATGAGACGAATTTCAGAATTGATGACAATTCAGTGAGTATGGTGGACAACGTGAAGTGGCTGGTGTGAAGGAAGGGGTTGGGAAAGATGGACCCCCTTCACGAATACCCAGTAGGGTAGCTTAATTTCAGACATAACAGTGAGAATCTATTGTGAGCGAATCACAGTGGGTGAGGAAAACATTGTGTGTGACCAGACACCAGAACTGACCAGAATTGAAATTGGAAGTAGACCAGGTTATTTCTATTATTTGTTTATTCGTGAAAATAAATAAATAATAGGGGGAGGTTCATGGAGGTTAATGGTGGTTTGTTTGTATTAATCGAGGTTAATGGTGGTTTGTGTTTGTGTTAATGGAGGTTAAAGGTGGTTGGTTTGTGGTAATTCTAGTTGAAACTCTCGCTGAAGTAATTTTCGTTTATTTTTATTTTTTGATTCGATTTGAGAGTTGAGATGATTGATTTTTTATTAATTTTATAATTTTATTTTTATTGATGTTGGAAACAGGTAATGGGATGCTGAGAGAAGGATTGAATTTAATTTGAATTGGACTGGATTAAATGGGATTGAATTTAAAAATTGAATATTGGATAAAATTGGATCCACTTGAAAAAAAGTGGATTAGGAAATTGGAGAAAAGGTGTTCTATGAAACTATGAATTGAATGAATTGAATCTATGAATTGGAGACCTGTAGACCAGGCGCTCCCAGGAGACTTGTGGACCAGGTGTTCCACCAGAGGAAAAAGACCAGGTGTTCGTGGAGCACTTCACCTGCAAGAACGCCTTGGAACCAAGGTGGAAGGGACCAGTCCAGGTGTTGCTGACTACACCAACGGCAGTCTTTTGCGAGGGCAAGACTTCGTGGATCCACGCCACGCACTGTAAGTTGGCCATACAAGCACCAGACACCACACCCCCAGAACACAGTAAGGATGGGCCTAATCATAGGTACAATACTATTGATAGCGACAGCAGCTAGGGGAAACTCCGATTCCAATAGATGCGAAAACGAAACCCGACACCTCACCGTAACATGGGGACAAAGAGTATCACTACCATGTTTCGAACAGAAAGCCCTGCACACAAATTGGGTGAACATAAATTGGCTAGCACTGTCGGCAGGGCCTGGACGCGTTGGCATGGTACTACAAAAGCAACGAGAGTTCCGGGAAGACGGGCAAGCTAGCATTAAGACCTTGGCCCAACCAGGATACAAATGGGGAACCCCTGATTTTAAGCTACAAACACGCACACGCCTAGGGAAAGACATGACCATGCAGGTCCGGTGCAGCGTCTGGACCCCTGGCGCGGCCGGTGGCGAAAAGAACTACATACGATGCAACGAATACATACTCACGCCACACCCCCAGAATAAGGCCCCAAAGAGGGGGGAAAACACATATTGGAAAGTGGCCAGAGAGGTGGCAACAATTCAAAATAGGACACACTGCTGGTCGTGCATGCACTTTCCCCAAGCAGGCACCACAGGAATACACATGATAGTGCTACCTCTGTCCCTCAATGACCTCTGCTCACAACCTATCGATTCCCCATGTTTAGTCACCACGCTGGAAAGAGAAGGGGTTGACAACGGCAAGAGTTGCAATCGACAATTTAATTATCGCCCGCCAATGATTGCCCATGTGGCCGAGAGGCCTGCCCCCGTCTGGGTCAAACCACAGAAAGGGAGGGTCTGCCTCCAGGGTTCCGGCCACTTGCGTATGGGAGAATCAGAATGCGCCTACACCCTCCCCGGGAAGCTGGGACAAGGGAGCTCGGGGATTACATTACGAATAGTACTGCAAGATAAACGCAACCACAACATAACGGCTATAACATTCTCTAGGGGGGTTAGTAGGATTAATGGGGTGGTAAAGGGACTCCAGTGCTTATCCACCCACCTGGTCCCACCCCATGGGACAATGTTTATATGCGGCGACAAGGCTTACCCCTATTTACCAAATAATTGGGGGGGCACATGTTATCTGGGTTCAGTCCTTCCTGACGTTGAGATACTGGATGAGCTAGACCCAAAGTCCTTGGACAGGCGTAATAAGAGGTCAGTCATGAATGAAGATGGAACCACTAAACTACACGGGAGTCTATGGGAAAAGGTGTTTGGTTTCTTCTTCCCAGGAGCGGGCACAGTCATGGATAGTTTCCGGATAGACAAATTGGCTTTGGCCCTAGAAAAGGTGGCAAACGACACCGCTACGGCCCATGACATACTATTGGATCGATCGGATCACGCGCGAAAATTCTTATACATTTAGCTGGCTCACTGACTGGTTCCAGGGATGGACGGGCACCATAGTGAAGTGGTTATTGACCGCACTGGCTGTGATAATCGGGGTAGTAATTTGGGGGGCACTAATGAAATCTCTAGTCCTCCTCTGTATGATAAAGTATTTTACAGGATGGAAAGTGAAGAAGCCGCCGACAACAACTATGGCTCTGACCACAGAGGCGGTCGACCTGAACGGGTCCTTCAACAAGGCAGTTGCGACCGGCGCTCCAGAAAATTGCATTGAATTTTGTGGCAACTGTGATACTTGTGTGGATCCCATGTGGGAACTGGCTGCTGCCTGTAACGGTGTATGTGATGACTGTGATACTTGTGCTATAAACCCCTTGCGTGTACTGGCTAACGCTGCTTATGTATTACAAGCTGACAGCTGCACGCCCCCTTTAAACCCAACTATGGATCTGATTGCGACGCTGGGTCTGGCGGTCGAGGGACCCGACGTGGATATCCTAGACCCGCAAGCCGACCAGGCGCCCAAGGGAGACTTTGACATAAAGGAAGTTCCTCTCTTTGCTTCATATGTATTAAGTTCAAATGCTTCAAGTGAATCGGATTTTTACGCTCTGTACCCTGACCAGGAAATTGAGACACAAGATACTGACAATATTATGTATTCCCCAGAACAGCAGCACGTGAGGGACCTCATGGGCATGATCGTTGATTAACTTCGAAGATCTGCAAGGACTGGGTCTGCAAAGGGTGGGGGGAGCAAGTTCCGCAGGGGAGGTGATGGGCCCTCTGGCGGAGCAGAACCTCATCTGGACCAGACCTCTTCGTTGTGGATCCGAAACGTTAATGGACTTTCATGTTCTGAGCCCTCAGGCTCCGAGCACGCACCACACGACACGTTCGCCAAATGCACGGGCGAGGCGCTTTGGGCGCACGATATGCCCTTGGGAGATACCCGCATTACAATTATTTTTTCAATACCCGCATTACACAATTATTTTTCAATAAAGCCCGATGTGGCACGTTGTCTCTTAAGATACTTTGTCTCGACGAGACAAGAGGAAGGAATGTCAAGTAGTAGATTTGTTATTGCCTAAAGTTCAGTTATAGACGTTGGGTGCTAATGTGTTATGATTCATATCTGAGGTCATGCTGAACAAATTGTATACGTGTGCTTTTTTCGAGGCTGGTCGTAAAACCACGCCCACATGCGCTTGTTTTTGCGTAATGCTAGTAGAATGACATGAACCTATCGTTAACTATATATATTTTGTTTTAATCTCAGCAACGCATGACTCTGTATAAACATGCTTTGGATTACTCATGTACACAAACCCATAAAATATATGGGTTTGTTTGGCTAAGCATACACTCTCCTCTTTGTGAGTTATATTTCTGTTTTCTCGGAGCCCAGAGAAACAATTGGTCCAAATGATAAGGAAAGGCTGACTCCCCCGAATGATAACGGTGGGAGGGACTCTCGCCAGTCGCTTCGTTCTCTCGGAGATTTTCTGATAAATCGTATTCGTATATAAGTGAATGAGAATCAATGCGTTTTCAGGAAGGCTTGACGTGGCATGAGACTGGCTCTTGCTATAGATGTCTTGGCCTCCTCCGGATCTGTATAAGTTGGTTCTTTAATAAAGCTGCGCCATTCCAGGCTATTGTGGACTTCTTTTGCAAACGAAGAGCTGATTCTTCACAACAGGTACTCCACACCATGCCATGTTTTGATTATTTTTTATGATGCAAATGTTTGGATTGTGAGACGCATCATGACGTGGGTGTGACATTGTGCGTAATTCCATCTCTCCCTCCTTATGAGGATTGATGATGAATTGGTGATGGCAAATTTTGAAGTAACGGGATTGTGGAGACGAATTTGGTATAGGGGAAATATGGGGAAGACGTGACAGTAGTGACAAATTTGTAAATGTGTAGATTTTTGTACATATGGGGTGAGAACAAGGGTAGGGTAGGTGACAGGGGGGTGACGTACGGTAGGAACGAGCTTTCTCACTTCGGCCTCCGTACGCATTTCACCTTGCATTGCCTTATTGACGTGTACCCTTGTGACCTTACCCCTCGCTCAATTGTCTTTCTTTTGTCTCCCACATGACCTGTGCGCCATTGGGTGCCGATGGGAGCGTGCGTGAGGTGGCCATTGTGCGCCCGAGATTCCCAGAACCAGCATGCATTGCGTTGATGTACCACTGTATGGACCGCTGTTCTGCGGCCAAGTACCACTTGATGGACCCCAGGTTCTGGGGCAGGGCACCTCTGTTGGAGACCGGCCATAGTGGCCAGGGAATCTTGCTTGCGGACCTCGGTAAGGTGGCACCTATGCCAAACAGGTGGACCACCCTTAGTTGGCCCCTGAGGCCCTAAATAAAAATGGACACAAGTTGTGCTTTTTATTATTTCCAACTAGGCCGCATGAAGCCAGAAGACGTCGGGAAGAACATCGGCCCAGCAGAGAAAGAGAAGACCACCACCAGTTGTTTTGTTGTGTTTATTATGAGCCATGGTGACTGCGCACTGGATGGTGCTTTTGGGTGCTTTGTGGTGCTTTGTGGTGTTTGGTGCTTTTGGGTGCTTTGATGGTATTGGTACTGGTGCATCGATGCAATGCGTGCTGTCTCCTCCCTCCCAACAGGAATTTCTTTCTCTTGTTCCCTAAAAAGAAAAAAAAAGAAAAAAACACAGGTCCTGGGTTGCGTTGTAAATAAGAAATCACGTCATTGTAAATAATGCTCCCCACCGTAAATGTATAGTTTGAGAATAATTCCGTAATTCGGTTAGCTGTGGGCTTGAGTCTGTTAGACAGGATGCAATGCAATAGGGGGACATACTTATTTGTGTTTTAAAATTGTCACACTCAGGGTCAGGTTAATTGTAGAGGGAATTACACCTACGTGTCACACTAAGTTAAAGTTTAATAGGCCCGAGCACGGACCTGAAGAAAGGGGGGTGCAGTGTAACGATTTTGAGAAGTGTGTAACGATTTTGAGAAGTGTGTAACGAATTTGAGAAGTGTAACGGTTTTTGAGAAGTGTAACAATTTTGGAGGAAGTGTAACGAATGTGAAAACGTAACAATGTGAACGTTACAATGTGAACGTTACAAACGTACGGTACCACCCTGTAATGTAAATAATGGTCGCAGTCAGCGTCCTAGTTAAATTGCATGAAATGTACACGCAGGTCACGATATATCTTTTAAATAGTGTATTTCCTTATTCCATGTAGGCTAAGTATGTGTTTTCCCACTAGATTGACTTTGCATTGTATCAAACAAAATAAGCGTAGGCCCTTCCAATTTCCCCAAAACCTCCCTTCCAATTGCCTTCCGCATTTTGGCCGGTTTTCTTCAAACCACCATTGGCCACGAGGTAAGGTTGGGGAAGAAAGGCGTGTCTCCACCTCGTCATAAGAGGGAAGGAGTGAACCAGCCCTAACAGCCAATCAACACCGCGGTGAGTGACCCGGTAGGCGTGCCCTCGGAGTCGGCGGCTTGATTTCGCTCGAGGTGATAAAAGCGACTGCAAGGGACTGCTTTACGAGATGAGCTGGAGATGACCCTGGGAGAGGAGCAAAGAGGCTGCACCAAAGAGAGGCGGTGAGATGCGAAACGCTCCAAGCAAAAGAGGAGAGGTACTCGGCAAGGAGACCAGCTTTGGAGAGACGCGCTGAAAGGAGGGAGACGGCCCCACCCCAGAAGAGGAGCAGGTGTGCCGAACCAGCGCGTGCCGTCGACCACAGCGGATACACGACGAGGGTTTCCCGCCAAAACCGCGAGGAATTGCGAACGGCGGCCTCCCGACCTTGCCTCCATCTCAAGCCTTACCTGCCTGCATTATCCCCGGTGTAAGTGTGAACGTCCTGTCCTGCTCGTTTGTCTTGGGGCTAAGTAAAAATGAATAGTGTAAGTTAACCATTCGCTGTGTTACTGCTTCTTACATCCATTGCTGTGTGTGTATAATAAATCTGTTCTTCCTCCGTATTCTTCTTCTTCTTTTTCCTTCTCTTTCGGTCGCTTTAGAGATTTCCCGATTGAATATCTGTGGGGCGATCGGGTCAACGTCGGGTGGAATCGGGTTTTAATCGGGGAGGAACTGTTCGGACGCGGTTAAATACACCACCGCTCGGTCAATATAACATCTAAAAGCCGCGTCTGCAACAATATATATATATATATATATATGTATATATATATATATATATATATATATATATATATATATACTGTTGCGGATATGGGATTTACATCCATCCATATCCGCTTGTAAATATTCCCCTATTTCCTCAATACTTCCCAACTCTCCCCAATCCCTCATTCCCTAGTCCCACTTTCTGTAAACAACACTCTGTAGACCCGACCTCCCCCTATTTCCCCCCATTAAATGTCGCATCCAGGTCCACCGCATCTCACGTAGACAACTATAGGACATCTTGCTAGTTATTCTTAGTCTATGTCAGTTAAGGATTCGTTTCCATTTATTCTGACCCTTCGTTGCACCAGAATGTGATTGTATGGCACTGTTAGGAAGTTTAGGACCTCCCAATACCTCCCCGCAGCTCTTCCTCACAGTTCTCAGTAACAACAACAACAACAACAACCACGAGCGCAGGGAGTGCGCGTCCTCACTCCGGCTTGGTTGGCTTGGTTTGGTTGGCCATGTGCTCGACGGGGTTAACAAACAGGGGCTCCCTGTCGGCCCCTCGTCAAGGGCGGAGCCCGGTAATCCCCGCACCCAATGGAAGCAGCGGACCGGCCCCCAGTTGGGGCGGAACCAACCAGCCGAGGGCGTGTCACTCCCCGTTGAGCATGCGCAGCAGAGGGAGTGGTGACGTGAGATGCGCGCAGAGCTGAAGGAGAAAGGACGCACCCTCCGAGCGCCGAGAGACCTCTGCCGTTAAGAAAGACCTCCCAAAGACTGAGCTGTATCCTGTCCCCGAGCCAAGGTGCACCTTGTGCCATCGGTCTACCTGCCATCAATCCCTGTGTGAGTCAGCCTGTCCGTTTGTCCGTGGTCTGTCTGGGACAAAGTAAGCCAGTTAGATAAGCTAATCTTTGCACTGTGTCACCTGCTGTAAATAACCTTGACTGCTCCTTTTCGTTTGTGTGGTATAAATAATAAATCCTGTTCCTCTTCTGTACGTCTTTGTCCTCTTCTTCCTCTTTCCATTCGGTCGCTTTAGAGTTTTCCCCAATTGAATATCTGTGACGCGATTTGGCCAACGTTCGGGGTAATCGGGTTAACTGTACGAACACGGCGGCCATTCCGCTCAGTCAAGCAACATCTTTAGCCGTGCCCGTAACATTTGGTGTCAGGAGTGGGATGTTACGGACACGGCTAAAGATGTTGCTTGACCGAGCGGAATGGCCGCCGCGACCCGTAACATTTGGTGTCAGGAAGTGAGATTGGACCCGAAGCACGCTTCACGCACTCGAAATTATTAACTGTGAAATTTGTTTTGTTTTAAAATAAAAACCCGAATTTTGAAATCGCGCCATGGACAATCAAGGCGATCGGATGTCGGTGGGGGAGATAGAGGGGTTAGGAGTAACCCAGGATCAAATGGAGGGGAGCAATGAGGAGGCGGTTGAGGGGGTATCAGACGCACAAAATGGCAGCCTCGCGCACGAGGCTTCAGGCGCACAAAATGGCGCTCTCGCGCACGTGGTTGAGGGGGCAGCTGCGGCCGCACCCTTTGTACTACCAACGGTGGCCCAAATGCAAGACTTCATGGCGCAATTCGCCGAGATGCTGAGAACAAACGGGGAGAAATGGAATAATAGAATGGAAGCCAAAATGGAACAATGGGGAAACCAAATTGAAGCAACAACGAACGGAATGAGGGCCGATAGGGAGGAAAGGGAGCAGAGGGACAGAGACCGCAAGTTGGGCGAAAGGGTCCCAGGGGTGCACGAGGAGGTAACGCGGGTCGAGAAGCGCTGGTTGAGCGAAGTGGAGGAAAGCACGGGTAACCGGACCGGGGTAGAAATTGCGACACGGGGTTTGGAAAAGCCGGCGACCGATGAGGTAGAGGGAATTTTATTAAAGCCAACGGTCGTCGAGGTGAGTAAAGAAAAAGTGGAAGTGGGCATTGAAATTGAAGAGACCGGGGACTTAGAAAACCACTCGCGGCGGGAGGAAAAGATGGAATATGTGCAAAGTCCCTGCTCACATCACGATGCTGTGCTTAACCCGAATGGAAGTTTGCAGGTGCACGTGGAGAAAAGGATCCCCCAGGTGAGTCGTGCTGTATATTGTGCGGGTAGATTTTGTAAGAGGATGTTTAGCGACAAAAGAATTTTCGCGCGCTTGGGATCGAGGAAGCATCCGGGCGTTGGTGAAGGGTCCCGTGTGAGTGGAAATGGCACGCGTGGGAGGAAAAAGTGTGCGTCGGCGAGTGGGTGTGTTATAAAGTGTGGGAGTGAAACCGAGTGCGAGCAAGAATGCACGTCGGGGTGTACGGGGTGTGACACGAGGAGTGAGTTGGTGGTGGAGCGGGTGCGAGAATGCACGCTTGGAATGGTCGAGGTTGTGCGAGGAAGCACACCTGAGTTGGTCATGGCGCGAGTGTGGGAGAGCCCATCTGAGCGCGTTAGTGGGTGGATGCCAGAGAGCACGCCCATGGTGAGTGTTACGGAGGACGTAACGGAGGAGAGGTGTGGACCGAGGTGTGCGCAAGAGTGTGCGTGAGAGGTGTGGTGTGTAACAGGGAGAGCGTTGGTGGAATGTACGGACGGCGTTGGAACGCCGGGTTTTGTGAGGGTGAAAGGGGTAGCGTATGCGTGTGAGCATGCAGGTGAAGCATTGACAGTAACCGGGTTAGCGGTTAGAGCGACGGATAGCCGATGCGAGCACTCGGGGCGCGGTGTGCTTTGTTGGATGCGAGGCCCGGCGCGGATCGAAGCTGCGTCGTTTATCTTCGAAGCGTCGTCGCCGATTCGGGCTTGGCCCCGCCCCGCACGGTCGAGTCCGGGCCTTGTCGGGCGAGGCGACCGGTCCGGTTCAAGGGCGAGTGGGAGGAAGCGGAACGGTGCCCCCTCGTGGGGACGGGGTTCCGACCGGGGGAGATTGAGCCATCAGGCCCGGGACCGCAATGTGCCGCGCCGAGATGGTGCGTGGAATCTCGGCCCGACCAAACCACCTCCCTTGAACCGAAAGCCGGACGGATTCAACCTGCAGGCGACCAAACCACCCGAATTCATTGCTCGGCTTTACGAACCGAGTTTAATGATGTCATGACGCACCGAGGCTAGGATATAGTGGACTGTGATGATGATGATACTGATAGTGTTTTTGGATTCGAAATTTTGGGATAGAAAATTTTTGATTGTTGGAATTCGGACAAGCAAAATTGATAGTGGGACCTCCCCGATGTGGTGGGATGGCAACCTTGCCATCTCTCACAGGTGGGGGGGGGGCAACGGAGCACTAGTTTATGGGGTTGATGGCAGTGAAAACTAGCCCGGGTGGGTTAGGATATCGTGTGTCGGGACCGAGAAGATGACATTAGGTAACGTTAAGATTAGTTAGTGACAAGGATACCTGTAGTGGGGACGCAGGTAGATTAGTGTGGATTATAATGACGTGGGAGCTCTGAGTGTAAGGGAAGATGGAGGAGCGCGAGTTTTAGAAGGGAGTAGACAGAGCAGAGGGGAAGGGAGGGATACCCGGCAGAGGAGGACATCGCAAGACGCTGGTGAGCAGGGGATGAAGCAGGAGAGGCCCCCTAGCAGAAGTACCCTAGCCCCTAGCCCCCTAGCAGAAGTACCCGGCATTGCCGGGCGGGGGAGGGGAACGAGGGGAGAGGGGAGAAGAGGGGGGGAGGAGGGGAGAGGGGAGAAGAGGGGGGGAGGGGGGAGAAGGGAGGGGAGGGGGGAGGGATGGGGGGGAGGGGAGGGATGGGGGGGAGGAGTGGAGGGGAGAGGGAAGAGGGGGGGATGGTGAGGGGTGGGAGGGGGGAAGGGGTTGGGAGGGGGGGACCTGGCAGAAGTACCCGGCAGAAGTACCCGGCATTGCTGGGCGGGGGAGGGGAGGGGAGGGGAGGGGAATGGAGGGGGATGGGAGAAGGGGAGGGGGAGGGGAGGAGGGAGGGGAGAAGGGGAGGGGTAGGGTGGAGGGGGGAGGAAGGGGATGGCCAGTCAACAATGACGTTGCAGTTCTCATGGTCGGAGAGCAGCACAACAATCGGACATAGTCCTGCATATTCGCAACAGCACGAAGCGGATTTTGGAGACTCACCGATCCTGTGACGTCCTCCAGTACCGGCGTTGCTGGGCGGGGGAAGGGAGACCCGTACATTCCCAACCCGTACATTCGCCCTCTCGACTCAAGCTCACTCGGACAAAAGCCTCGCACAAATTACACCGTGAAGGCCCAATGGTCATGTCTATGCCACAAATCACGGGCGCACTGAATTGAAAATATATAGAACGCTCATACTCCGTGGAAAGTGAAGCCACCGTGTCGCCATCTTGGTCAGCACGACTCGACCAACTCGCTTCGCGGATCTCGTTTTGTGCGGCAAGAAACTGCTCCAATCGGTTACGGAAGGGTTGTGGAAAGACGTTTCACAGCTGTTTCAAAGACATTTAATTCATATCGCACAAAATCGATACAAAACACGATCGCATAAAAGGTGAAAAAACGTGAGACATGTGACGGGATGGAACATCACGTGATCGCTCTGAGCGAATCAGCGAGCTGCTCTGGAACCGGCTGAGATTAGCGGGTACTTTGCTGAAATGCGCTGAGGTAAATATGAATAAAAAATATGGATCGTCAAATATTTTGAATTCGGCCATGTTCGTCCCACGCTCAATGGCCATGTCTATGTCAAATATCAATCACGTAAGCCTCTCCGTTTAGGAGTCTATCAGTAACATTACACGCACACACAAACTGTGTTTATATATATATATATATATATATATATATATATATATATATATATATATATTGTTGTGGATATGAGAATGTTATTTATTATTGTTGTGTAATGAATTATTGTAAAATGTCACTCTCCTTCCTGCATTTGTTGTTGTATAAAGGTCAAAGGGCGTTCCCGTAGTTAATTCCATAAAAACATACACGAAGGACACCATATATCCTGGTTCGGTAGTTATATACTTATTAGTGTAAGGCCGTGTCTTCCATTAATTTAAATACTCCATTGCACCAAGTGAAATAAGAGTAGATTCCCTTCACCTTCCCCTTCCAACAATTGCCAACTGTTCCCTCCGCGACTCCATTCGCCACGAGGTCGGCTCGGAGAAGAAGGGGGAGGAGCTGCCGAATCCTGGGCGTGCCTGCCCATCGTCATCAAGGGCGGAGCCAGAGGGCCGTGCCGACCAATCAGGGCCGAGGCGAGCTCACTGATGGGCGTGTTCTAGAGGCCGGCGGCTTGATTGCCCGCGGGGTTATAAAGAGCGCGCGCGGAAGCCGTGAAAAAAAGAAGTGCGCACGAGGGCGAAGCAAGAGAGGAACGTCCTGAGAGAGATACGTCCTAAGATATACGTCCAAAGAGAGACATGCGACGATCAAGTGCAAGCGAGTTAGAGCGGCGAAGTGCGAAGTGCCAAGTAGGGCAAGTGCGCAGTGCCAAGTGCAAGAGAGTTCAAAGGAGCAGCTTTGGAGAGCGCACGGTGCACCGGAGGGGCTTCGCCGTGCAGATTGGAACCGCGGCTGTTTTGGCGATCCCAGCTCGGGTATTGACGGCGGCTATCCGCTTCCGGCCCGACCGATCCCCGCTGAACCTTCCTCCCCCGCCAAGCCATTCCTCCTTCCGATCCTTCCTGCCTGCAAATTCCCAATTCGTGTGAGTCCGTCTTTCGTTTGTTCTGTCCAGGGTTCGAAGTAAGACTGCCGTAGATAAGCTAAGTTTCACTGTGTCCGCTTCTTCTTCTTCTGTTTTTATTTTATTATCCTTCCTTCTCCTTGGTTTCTTTGATTGTGTAAATAGTAGGAATAAATTTAGTAGCATTTCCAACCTTTTTGCTTTGGGGTTCTTCTTCTTCACATCCTTCACTTTAGTCTTTTCCCCATTGAATATCTGTGGCGCGATTCGGCCAACGTTCAGGAATCGGGTTAGTCGGGGTAACTGTTCGGGCGCGGCGGCCATCCACTCGGCAAACAACATCCTCGCCGCGGTCCCGTAACAATATATATATATATATATATATATATATATATATATATATATATGTATATTGTTGCGGATCTCAAACGTCGGCCTTTCCCCTTACCAAGGGGGGATTAATCCCCTTGTCTTTTATCTAGCCGACGCGATCCGGGGCTATTGCGTTCCCAAAGATCAGCGCTGAATAGGGTGGTCGGGCGAATTAGTCCTATTACCTAATTACCAGCGCCTCCCGGGAAGCAAGGAAATAACCCCACCCGAACCACGGTTTTAGTGGACACGCCGAGCGATAGCGAGCCGCGATTCGGGCCGTTAACAGGAACTAACCCGATTTGAGCAGTTCCTAATCGTGCCACGTTTACCCAATGGAGAAATCACTAAAACGGTCGAATCAAGAGGAAAAAAGGAAGAACAATTGATTTATTAATTATTTACACATGAAGAAGGAGAAGTACAGAATACACAGGGCAGCCTTAATAACAGTCTTAACTTATCCCAGGACAAACGGGCCCACACACACACACACACACACACACACACACACACACACACACACACACACTCACACGGGGATGTAGATGGTTAGGGTTGATGGTCCATGGAAGATGTGCACAGCTCGTTCTCCGGGTCCCCGACTCGCCGTGAAGAAGATGGTAGGACGAAGAGGGCTGAGGAAACGGCGGCGATCCTCGCTTGTCGTTGACGCGGAGCGGACAATTATATGGGGGGGGATCGGTAAGCTGGGCTGGCGGTTACTGTGCGGCTCACGGCCACGTACGTAATAGAAATACCAGCGCTTTCTATGCGCTTCGAGCAAGCCCAAAGCCAAATCCTCAATGAGTTCTTGCAATCAAAGTTCCCCCAGCGAGTCCTTCCACCAATGCCAAACGTGACAATCCTCATGCAAAGCGCAAATACTCTCAAGTCCTGGACAGTCCTCTGTAGTGCGCATAAGTCCTCTTTCACACTCCTGTGTAAGGGCTTTGCGCTCGCCGTTATATAGCGCCGCCCAGCGAACCCTCTCGAATCTGCCAGCCACGTTCTCACCACGCCCCTTAAGCCATGCCCACTGAGCCCTGGTTGGTTGTTGCGGTCTTACCGGCTCCGCCCTTGACGTGTGCTTGACGTGGCCACACCCCCCGACCTCATGCTCCTCCCCTTTTCCAGGCCTTACCTCGTGGCATTTGGCTGGTTTCAGCATCCTCATGTGGGGGGCAATAGGGTGCAGACTGGATGGTGCGCAATGGGGAATGGGGCGCAGACTGGATGGTGCGCAACGAGATCGATTGGAGGGTGGGCTGCAAAATGAACGGGGCCTACTCTTATTTATTTATTTTACACAACGCAGGTATCACGATTGGAAATGTCCTTATCTCACATATCTATCTATAATTCCAGTAATCTCTGTGTGTCTGTCTGTCTGTATGTATGTATGCGACCGCTGTTTCTCGACAACTACCGGTCCGATATACTTGAAACTTGCCAGGTATATTGCTGGGGACCCGAGGATGTGCCTTTTCAAGGTTTGAAATTAATTGGACAAGTGGTTCCCAAGGTATGGTCACCGTACTCGCAAGCCGTTCGCTTTGGCTTTGCGAATGGACCAAACCATTTCATGTAAATAGAGGGGGGGGATAGTCACCGTACTCGCAAGCCGTTCGCTTTGGCTTTGCGAATGGACCAAACCATTTCATGTAAATAGAGGGGGGGGGGATAGTCACCGTACTCGCAAGCCGTTCGCTTTGGCTTTGCGAATGGACCAAACCATTTCATGTAAATAGAGGGGGGGGGGGGATAGTCACCGTACTCGCAAGCCGTTCGCTTTGGCTTTGCGAATGGACCAAACCATTTCATGTAAATAGAGGGGGGGGATAGTCACCGTACTCGCAAGCCGTTCGCTTTGGCCTTGCGAATGGACCAAACCATTTCATGTGAATAGAGGGGGGGGATATAATTTTAGATATATATATAGTACGGGCACGCCCTAGTACTATGAAATAACTGACGTTCTAAGGTGGCCTACGTGTTGCATGTGGATTAACTATGGGGGCAAACCTTTAACCTTTATTAATCATATATGTACATTTCTCAGAACCGCAACAGTGCACCCCTCCTTCGCCAGGCTCGTTCCCGAGCCGAACCCACACACCAGTGAGCCCGACCCGTTCTGATGCAAGGGTCAGGACTACATTTTAACAATTAGTGTGACACTTAGGTGTAGTTTCCCTCTACATTTACTCTAACACCCTGTGTGCGACAGTTTTAAACACTAGATATGTCCCACCTACTGCGTTGTGTACTAACTATCAGACTCACGCCCACAATTAACCGAATTACGGAAATAATTCGCAAACTACACATAAAACCGGTGGGGAGCATGTTATTTACAAGACTACTAATTATTTACAATACTACTAATTATTTACAATACTAAAACCCAGGACCTGATTTTGTGGGAAAGAAAAGGAATTTTGAAAAGAGGAAACAAATGCCATGCACTGCTCCAACACACCATACACCATTTTTTTTTTTTTGTATACTGAATCGAGGCTCGTGAAAGAGCTAACATTCATTTCACAAACAAATCAACCAGACAAACAAAATATACAAAAAGAGGGAGCGGAAGACAAGATGGGGAGAGAAGGGGAAGCACACAACCACAACATTTGAGAGCAGGGAGAGGTGTGGGAGGGAGAGGGCTTGGGGGGAGGAGGCGTGGGAAGGGGGTGGGGGGGGAGAGAGGTATAAAACACAAGGGGACCGAAATTAGTGGGGGTAGAAAAGATCAAGGTTTTGGATGGGGGAGGATAAGAGATGGTGGAGAACAGCTGTTTTAAAGACCTGGAGGGTGGAGTGGGATTGAAGGGAGTGAGGGAGTATGCTCCAGAGGCGGGAGAAAAGAGGAATGAAGGAGTGAAGGTGAGCAGAAAGTCTTGATTTTGGCAGTTTAACCATAAGAGGGTTGCAGGCAGATCTTGTGCGACCTGTAGGAATATTTGGGGGACAGAGCCCAGAGAGAGCTGGCGGGGCAAGGCCAGAGAGGAGTCGGTAGAAGACGGAGACATCGTAAGAGTGTGAGATTTAGCAGGATTGAAAGACATGTTCCATTTGTTTGCCCAGTCTGTGATTTTGTCCAGTTCTGCAGAGAGCGAGGAGGCTGCAGACTGCCGATCTGAGGGATGAGGAATGGAGCGACAGAGAGTAGAGTCGTCAGCAAATAGATAGAGAGGATTTTCAAGAGAGTCAGAGAGATCATTGATGAAGACCAGAAAAAGCACAGGCCCCAGAACACTACCTTGGGGAACTCCAGCCTGACCAGGAAGAGGAGATGAGAGAAACCCATTCAGGGCCACACGTTGACCCTGAATCCTCTACGACCAGAGAGGAAGTCCGCCAGCCATGCGTGGAGATTTCCATGGATACCAACGGAGGAGAGTTTGGTGAGCAGAGCAGGGTGCCAGACCGTATCGAAGGCACGTGAAATGTCAAGGGAGACAGCTCTAATGTCCTGTTTGGCGTTGAGGACCTCCATCCATTGTTGAGAAAGCAGAAGCAGCATGTCCAGAGTAGAGTGACCAGGTCTGAAACCAAATCGATGATCAGAGATCAAGCCATTGGAGAAGAGAAAAGATTTCATATCTGAAGCAATGATGGATTCCATGACTTTGCTGATAATTGGAGAAGGCTGATTGGTCTGTAGTTGCTAGGATCTGTTTTTGCACCTTTTTGTGCAAAGTGGTGATGTTGGCTGATTTCCAAGCAGATGGCAGATGACCTTGAGCAAAAGAGAGGGTGAGGAGAACAGAAAGTGGGAGTGAAAGAGCGGAAGAACATGATTTTAGGACCCGTGGGCTGATGCCGTCAGGACCAGTTGCAGAATCAGAGTCGAGGGTTGACAGAAACTTTTCCACCTTGTCAGGAGGAAAGGACACAGAGTCCAGGAGCAGCTGGGTACGACTGGGTACTGTGGGTACAGAGAGGGATGGGTTTGGGACACAAGATTTAGAGGCAAACTCAGAGTTGAGGCATTCAGCTTTTTCACGTGCGGAGTCAGCCGTTAAGCTGTTTGAGGTGAGGGAGGGGATGGAGGGGGAACAAACGCCAGAAACAGATTTGACCAGATGCCACCAGGATTTGGAAGAGGGAGACAGATAAGAGAGTTCGGTCTTGAGAACGGTGACATATTGTTTCCTGGCTCTCCTAAGGGTGGACACACACTTGTTTCGGGCTTTGTGAAAGGAAATGAGATTTCTTTCCGTTGGATTTGCTTTCCAGGAGACGAAAGCAAGTTGTTTCAGGGCAACAACCTCACCACAAGATTCCGTGTACCATGGACGGGAGGAAGGGTATGACAACTGAAGACGAGATGGGATAAATCTGTGCATGAGAGAGAGCAATTTACTTTGAAAGAATTCCCAGGATGAGTTGATGTCAGAGGCGGTAGAGATGGGAGACCAGTCCAGATGATTGATGGCTGCTTGAAGACCGTGCCAGTTGGCCTGAGTGAAATGCCAGACTCGTCGACGCTGAGGAGGCTCTCTGAGAATGGTCAGAGAGATGTCCACTTTGACAAGCACATGATGAGATGAGCCAATTGGAGCAGAAGAAGAGCAGCAGACATTTTCAGGGAAGTTAGTCATAACCAAGTCCAGAAGAGAAGATGCTCCGTTGACTGAGATCCGGGTCGGGACATTGACAGATTGTGTCAGTCCCAGTGAGTCGCAGAAGTCCTTTGCTGAAGAGCCATGGCTGGTGAGAGAGGTGCCCACACCCAGCCAACTGGCATGGTGACAATTGAAATCACCACATATGAGGAAGAGAGAGTTGGGATGGGTAGACAGAAGTTGGTCCATATTATCAGACAGCGAGATGTAGATGGAGTCATCACTGTTTGGTGGACGGTACAACACACATATGAACAAAAGGTGGGAGCGAAGGGGAAGCCGTAGCCAAAGGTATTCCTGGGGGTGAGGTGGAGAGAGGGCAGTGGAGGGCGAGTGAGGAAGAGAGTTTTTTATAAAGATAGCAACCCCACCTCCAGGACGAGGCTCAGGTCTATCATACCGGAGGAGGGAGTAACCTGGGAGAGATACCAAGGCATCAGAGACGTCATGAAGGAGGAAAGTTTCTGTTAAGCAGATCCCATCTGGTTTGTCAGAAGCAACCTGTGTGGAGAGATCAGTCAAGTTTTAGCGAAGGCCCCGGATGTTTGAGGTCCATACCGTTAATGAAGAGGAAGGGGGAGCATCGGGTACAGAACAGGGGGGGGGGGAGGGGTAGGGTAAGATGTGGAAGAGGTAGGGAGAGCTGTTGAAGGTGTGTCAGAGATTTCAGAATAGCTTGGAGAAAGGGAAGAATGGGGCGGACTAAAGGTTTGATGGAGATTGGGTGAGGCACAGTGAGGTGTTATTTGAGGAGGGGGAAGAGCGAGGCAGAAGGTTGGGGGAGATGAAGGTGAAAGTTGGAAGTGGGAAGAATCAGGGAGGATGCTTTGAGGAGGAGGGGTGAGAGGGTAGTCTAGGAGGGGAGGAGCGAGGGAGAGTCTCGGAGGGGAGGGGTGTGTGGGGAGTTTAGGAGGGAGGGGAGGGGCAAGGGGGGAGATTTGAAAGGGATGGGTGATGGGGAGGATTTGGAGGGGAGGGGTGATGGGGAAGTTTTGGAGGGGAGGGGGGATGGGGAAGTTTTGGAGGGAAGGGGGGATGGGGAAGATTTGGAGGGGAGGGGTGAGATTGGATTTTGAAAAGTGTACGATTCATGGGAAACGAACATTTTTTGCAAAATGAGTTTGAGACCTTCGAGTCAAAAATATGTTTGAGGACGCTGAAGGATGGGTGGAGTTCTGGCGAGTTTAGGGAATGTAGAAAAGAGGAACTGTAAGAGATGGTATTATTATTATTTTTTGGAATGAATAGATTTGGTGAGCAAGACGAAAGCATCCTTTTGTAGGAGAAGAAGAAAAAGGTGTTATAATATATGAGAGAAAATAGTTGTTCACGGGAGAGATTATACATTTCTTATCGCGTGATCGTGGACAACGTGAACGAAGAACGAACGAACAAATAAGAACAACAAATAAACGAATAAGACCTGAGAAGGAAATATTTTTTGGGGGTTTTTTTTTTTTTGATTAGAGTTATTAAACAAGGAGGTATGGGGTGAACGACTGGGACGAAACAGAGAACGAAAATAATTGCAGCGCATTCGACAAACCGCTGAGAGAAAAACAAAACCACAAGGTCGGAGACGGTACGGTAGCCTAAGCCTACGAGTACTAGGCCTCAGAATACTCGATACGCATTAACCGACGATTGTGTATACATGTACGAAAAATTAGCACCGAAAATTTTCCTAAAGATACGCTATAGGTACACACACCGAAAGATAGATACTGTCTCGACAAAAACACAATTGTGAAAGATTACTTAGCTTCGAAAGCGTGAGCGCATGGAACAGCTTCGAAAAGACGTGACCTCGCCGTGATCTCGCGAGATCTCCATCTCCATTTGCACAAAAATAAAAAAAATGCACAAACAGCACCAAAATGCACAATCATCACATTTCAAAATAATTAATTATGCCTTGTGCTTGGGTGACTGCTTGGCTGCGACGTCTTATTACTTCATCTTCGGTGTGCCATTATCAAAGCTTAAAGTCTTCTTTTCCTGACACACCAAAGGAATTTAATAAAAAGTGCACAAACCGTGTCCGCTTTTTATTTTGGCCAGCAGGGCCAACTTAGGTGGTCCGACTGCACGGCATTGGGGCCACTTAAAAAACAGTGGTCCGCAGGGCAGGATAATGTTTGCCGCGATTGTCTGCCCCAGCAAAGGTGCCAGGCCACAGAACGTGTGGTCCATATGGTGTATCGGTGCAGGCAACAGGCAGCAGGGTGCAGCGCAAAGGTGCAGCCGCACAGCTCAGGGTACATGCACCCTCCCCTCAACAAAAGGTAATGGGTCCATGGGTGGGGAGGAAAGACAAAGCAGAGGTTAGCGGGGGAAAGGGCGCAAGGGTACACGTCATGCAAGACAATGCAATATGAGGGGCGCGGGAGAGCGAGCGGAGAAAGCTCGTCCCTAGCCGTTCGTCACCCCCCCATGTCAATCTACACTACCATTGCCCTTCCCCGTATTTACACAATTTACAAATTCCATCTCTACCGTCTTGTCTTTTCTATCCCCCTTCTCTAGTTCCAAATCCGTTTCCAATCCCTCCCAGGGAAGAAGGGATGGAATACACACAGTGTTTCACCCACGTCATGATGCGTCTTTCATTCCAAATCATCTGCAAAATCTGGTGTGGAGTCCTGTCACCTTGGTGAGTGGATGTGGATGGTGTGAAGAGATTTCATCCTAACTGTCCTTCTAATTGACATTCACTCTTTAAACTACCCGGGGTCTTGCCCTGCCAATCCGTTCGCCTCTTTACACTATTAAAAAAAAAAAAAAAAAAAAAAAAAAAAAACAATTCCCATTCACCATCCTGTGGTGCTCTTCCAATTTGGGGTCTCACTCCCCCAATTTTTCCTACTGTGCCCTCGCACAATTTCGGGGCTGGGTCGTATGGCTCTACCAGCAGGTCTACCTACCTGCGCACCTCCGCCACTGACGTCGCCACCCGAGCTTGCCTAGCTCCTCAACTACCCTAACCTGGGGAAGGCCCTCCTGGCTCTCTCACCCCGTGATGCCTTCTCTGGCATTGGGCTACCCGGGTCCTCTCCTCAGATCCTCGGGCCCCGCTGAACTCTACCTGGCTCCCAGAGCCTACCTGCGGCCTCACCTGGCCGACAGACTACCAGTGGCGGAGTGCCCATTTAACCATACTTACCAATTAAGCCCACACGTCCAGCCATCTCCACAGACTTATCAACAACTTGCTACAACAACTTGCTCAAAGCAACAACTTGCTACTCCCTGCACCCCAGATGTCAATATCCAATAAATTTACCTACTCCCTCTACCGAACTTTAAACTACCCTCCCCGAGTATTCGTGAAGGGGTCCATCTTCCCCCATCCACTCCTTCGCACCATGCACTCCACACCACTCATTCCACACACCATTTACTCCACACCATTTACTCCACACTATTTATTCCACACCATTTATTCACTTGCTCCCCATGCAAGCCAATCACTCAATACACTTACACTTGTCCACAATACTGGAGCCATACACTTTCTTCGGTCAGCCCAGACCATTGACTCATTTCACCAAGTTCCTTCCCACACTCACACACATAACCATTCACGACCAATGCCTCATTTGCTCAAGCTCACCACAAAGATTCTCATTCTCAATTCCTCATTTGCGCCTAAAGCGCATTCTCATACTCACACACACAGCATCATCTAACAACCTATTTCCCCTCATACGAGTGCTTCCCCCATCTTTCCTTTACACTAGCACATCCCTCGTCATTATCATCCATCTAATCCCACTACGTCCCCACTACGTCCCCACTACGTCCCCACTACGTGCCAACTACTTGTTCAAATGTCCCTACTTAATTCTCAGTCTCCTAAAGTCACTTCCAAATCCCTATCAATTATCCTAGCCCGCCCTGGCTAGTTTTCACTGCCAAACCCCATAAACCTATAGCTCATGTGCCCCCTAAATGTGAGGTGAATGATAAAGCTACCATTCGCCATCACTATTTATATTTGTCCACTAACTACGAGCCTCTCGGGGTGGAAGTACATTTTCACAGCTCGGCTTCGCAAAGCCGAGCTATGCATACTGGTGGCATGTCTCCTGTAGGTTGGTTCCGTCCGGCATTTTCGATTCGGTGGAGGAGGCATACTTGGGCCGAGGTTCCATGCGCCATCTCTGCGCGGAGCCTTTCGGTCTCCGCCACGATGACCCATTGACCCAACCTCCCCCGGCTGGAGCACCGCGCCGGCCAGGGGGCGAAGGTCCGACCTGGCCTACCTCCCCCGGAATCGTGCCGTTTGCCCCTTGCGCCACGGCACGGCACCGACCGTATAGGGCGGGGCCCGGCACAAATTGTGCATGCCACCGCGGCAACGATCCCCTCCGGCTCCTGCAGCACACAAAGCGCACCACGCCCCGAGAGCTTGCGTCGGCTATACGTCGGCCAAAACGCTGCCCCGGTCTGCGTCGATGCTCGAATCGCATTCTCACATCCACACGCGACCCTTTCTACGCTCACAGAACGCGGCGCTCCAGCGTCTCCCATACATCCCACACATTTCGTCACCGCACTCGCTCGTGCATACCACCCAGGCACACTCATTCTACTCACACACTCTGTTACACACTTCTCTTCCACGCACTCCTCTCATGCACTCTCTTCCATTACATCCTCTGTAACAACCATGGGTGTGCACTCTTGCACATACCCAATCAGCGCACACCTACCCACGGGTGTGCAATCCCCTGCTGCACACCCAATCACCTGCTCTGGTGTGCACTCTTGCACACTCTCTTCAACCATTGCACACTCTGTATCACACTCTTCACACATACACTCTGTCATGCATTCTTCTTCGCACTCTGTAAAACACTCGCGCTCCGGCGCCGTTTGCACACGCGCGCCATTCACTTTCACACAGCGCACCAGCCGTACCACGGACCTTCCACAAGCGCCCGGGTGACGTCCCAAGCGCGCGAAAGATCTTTTCGCGCCAAACCTTTTCGTGCCATATACAGCCCTACTCACCTTCGGGATTCTCTTCTCCTCTGACCGCATCTGCAAACTTTCATTTTGGTGACGAAGCACATTACAATGCGAATGCAGACTTTGGGTGCATTCCATTTCCTTCTTCAATCTAATCTCTGATCCTGCCGTCTCCTCAACCCCGATTTCAACTATAATTTATTTTTCCCTATTAAACTTGACGACCGCTGCCGCACATAAAATAAAATTTTCCAATTCAGCGGCCGTCAGCTTTTCTATACCCCGTGTCGCGATATTTACCACCTGGCTGTGCTTCGCTCGAACTCGCTTTCCCTGCGCTTCACACACCGCGCTACCTCGTCGTGTACCAATGTGCCTTTCCCGCTCGACCTGCGGTCTATGTCTTTCCCCATATTTTTTATTTGGCCACCTATTCTGTTACCACACCCTTTTAACCCGTCTTTCATCCCTTTCATTCGATTCTCTTGGGTGCCCATCCTGTTTTCCAATCCCACTAACCCCTCGTTCATTTCTCCCATTTGGCCACCCACGTCCTTCAATTGGCCCCCCATTTCCTTCATTTGGCCCCCCATTTCCTTCATTTGGCCCCCCATTTTGTTTTCCAACCCTTTTATTTCCTGCGTTGATTTATCACTTTGGGTGTCCAATTTGCCATTTAATTTATTTATTTCATTATGTTGGGTGCCCATCATTTCTTTCATTTCCCGGGTTGATTTATCCCCCATTTCTTTCAATTGCGTCATGAGTGCAAACAGATCCGAAACCGTTGGCACCGCGGGCTCGGCCCTCGCCGCCATGTGCGAGGCGCTGCCATCTTCTTCCCTTGCTACCCCGACTGCTGCACCCTCATCCATTGCATCCTCCATTGCCAACTGTCCCAATTCTTCCCGGGGGTCCTGGGTTGATTCTACTTCTCCCTCTACCTCATCATTTACCCCCACCGGCATCCGACTGTCTTGGTTATCCATGGCACGATTTAATTTCGATGTTTCGTTAAATTTCGGCCGCTCGTAATTGTGAGTGCGTTAGGCGCACTTCGGGTCCAATCCCACTCCCCGACACCAATTGTTGCGGATTTCAAACGTCGGCCTTTCCCCTTACCAAGGGGGGATTAATCCCCTTGTCTTTTATCTAGCCGACGCGATCCAGGGCTAATGCGTTCCTTCCGGTCAGCGCTGAATAGGGTGGTAGGCCGAATTAGTCCTATTACCTAATTGCCAGCGCCTCCCGGGAAGCAAGGAAATAACCCCACCCGAACCACGGTTTTAGTGGACACGCCGGGCGATAGCGAGCCGCGATTCGGGCCCGTTAACAGGAACTAACCCGATTTGAGCGGTTCCTAATCGTGCGACGTTTACCCAATGGAGAAATCATGAAAACGGTCGAATCAAGAGGAAAAAAGGAAGAATAATTGATTTATTAATTATTTACACAGGAAGAAGGAGAACTACAGAATACACAGGGCAGCCTTAATAACAGTCTTAACTTATCCCAGGACAAGTGGGCCCGCACACACACACACTCACACGGGAATGGAGATGGTTAGGGTTGATGGTCCAAGGAACATGTCCACAGCTCGTTCTCCGTGTCCCCGACTCGCCGTAAAGAAGATGGTAGGACGAAGAGGGCTGAGCAAACGGCGGCGTTCCTCGCGTGTCGTTGACACGGAGTGGACAATTATATGGGGGGATCAGTAAGCTGGGCTGGCGGTTACTGTGCGGCTCACGGCCACGTACCTCATAGAAATACCAGCACTTTATATGTGCTTCCAGCAAGCCCAAAGCCAAATCCTCAATGAGGTCTTGCAATCAAAGTTCCCCCAGTGAGTCCTTCCACCAATGCCAAACCTGACAATCCTCATGCAAAGCGCAAATACTCTCAAGTCCTGGACAGTCCTCTGTAGTGCGCATAAGTCCTCTTTCGCACAGTCCTGTGTAAGGGCTTTGCGCTCGCCGTTATATAACGCCGCCCAGCGAACCCTCTCAAATCTGCCAGCCACGTTCTCACCTCACCCCTTAAGCCATGCCCACTGAGCCCTGGTTGGTTGTTTGGGTCTTACCGGCTCCGCCCTTGACGTCTGCTTTTCCAGGCCTTACCTCGTGGCATTTGGCTGGTTTCAGCATCCTCATGCGAGGGGCAATAGGGCGCAGACTGGATGGTGCGCAATGGGGAATGGGGAGCAGACTGGATGATGCGCAACGAGGTCGATTGGAGGGTGGGCTGCAAAATGAATGGGGCCTACTCTTCTTTATTTATTTTACACAACGCAGGTATCACTATTGGAAATGTCCTTATCTCACATATACTATGAAATAACTAACGTTCTAAGGTGGCCCACGTGTTGCATGTGGACTAACTATGGGGGCAAACCTTAAACCTTTATCAATCATACATGTACATTTCTCAGCACCGCAACAATATATATATTTATATATATATATATATCTATATTATAATAGCCGTAGATGATTCTGTCTGTCTTTCTGTCTGTCTGTCTGATCGGCGTCTGTCCGGGGTGTGGCTTACTCGGTTTGCAGAGTAGCTCCACCCATAGCTCCACCCATTCTGGGAGTGGCTTCATATAATTATAAACAAATATCCACCATTTTATTAACTCGCATAGCTTTGAGGCCTGTTTTGTAGGCCCGTGGTGTCTTTCTCTCTCTCCCAGTTTTATTTCAAATCAAATTCGATATATCATTTCATTTTTCACAGTCGCTAACATAGTTTTAGACTCGGTTGAATAAAAACGGGAAGAAAATCCGATGAAAGTTGCCGTTTATAGAACGAAATGAATTCTCAAACGCCTGTAACTTCAAGGCCATTGAGTCTCTCTCACGCCTTTATCTCCAATCTAACTCACCATATGATTTCATTTTTATCGATGGTTTTGGACTCGGTGTCAGCAACGCGGGAAAATGCAGAGATATATTTTAAAAAATACACCATATCACCGCCCACCGGTCAACCGCCAACAACCGCCCAATATGTATCGTACACCGCCCAACATGTATCATACACCACCCAACATGTATCATACACCGCCCAACATGTATCATACACCGCCCAACATGACAGACGGCAAAATGTCGACATTATCGCTTTTTCTTTAAACCGAGTGAACCGAGCCGAACCGAATGAATTCACCGTTTACTTTTGATGACAGTCGTCACAAAACGACATATATTTCTTCGTTTTTATTTAATTCAACATTATTAGCCAGAAGTAAAATATGGTTCAGGAAATTACCGAGAGATATTTCTTCGTTTCTTTATTTATTAGTTATTTGCGCATACACTTTAAATAGGTTTATTTGAAATCTTTAATTTTCACAATGTAATATATTTGTCATTTGATGATGACGAGACACTTCCTCTTGACTCGTGACAATTCATGCGTTGCGTGGAAACTTCCATTTCCAAAATGAATGACAGTCGATGAAAAACGACTCGGTGTCAGCAACGTGGGAAAATGCAGAGATATATTTTTAAAAATACACCATATCACCACCCAACACCGCCCAACAGCCAACAAGTATCATACACCGCCCAACATGACACAGACAGCAACATGTCGACATTATCGCTTTTTCTTTAAACCAAGTGAACTGAGCCGAACCGAATACACCGAGTGAATTCACCGAGCGAATTTCATCCAATTCCACCGAGTTTCATGAAACCAAGAGATATTTCTTCGTTTTTATTTTATTCGTTACCAGCAGAAGTACCCAGCGTTTCCGGGTGGGGGAGGGGGAAGGGCACGTACACTTTAAACATGTATATACATGTGGGATGTGGGATATATACATGTGGGAGATGTGTGTGTGTGTGTGTGTGTGTGTGTGTGTGTGTGTGTGTGTGTGTGTGTGTGTGTGTGTGTGTGTGCATATATGTGTGTGTATGTGTATGTAGGCTAACCCCCGCTCTGGCAGGGAAAATGGCCTTAAAATGCATGTTGTTGTTGTATGTGTGTATATATATATATATATGTATGTATGTGTGTATATGTGTCTGTACGTGTGTGTGTGTGTCTGTTTTTGTGTGTGGGGGTGGGGGTGGGTGGAGATGTGTATATGTGGATATATATGTGTATACATATTTGCGTGTGTGTGTGTGTATGTGTGTGTGTGGGTGTATATGTGTGTGTGTGTGTGTATATGTAAACATGGGCAGGTGTGTGTGTAAAGTGTGAGGAGGTATTGGAGAGGAAAATGCAGAGATATATTTTTTTAAATCGCGCCATGATGATAAACGAAAATACACCGCCTAAAATAACAGTCGACATATATTTAAAATTCGTCACACACATCCATGCCCGTGGGATTCCCACGTGTGGGAATCCCACGGGCATGGATGTGTGTGACATTTCGACATATTGAGTTAGATGCTGCACCTGCACATTCAGTTATATAAAATGGTTACTGGCAATTGATCACATCCACAAATGATGTAATCCACACAATTTATGTACTTTACATATCGTTAATAGGAATACATGCCCGTGTAGATGGGAATGACATATAATTCACCGAAAAAGTTCAAGCAACTGCATAATATTACGGTGATGTTTAACTCTGAGTGAGAATAGTTCTAAATTTTAAAAACTTTCTTCTGATATTTGTGATTTATTTCAAACAAACTGTATTTCCCATGGACACGGGCATGTATTCCTATTAACGTTATGTAAAGTACATAAATTGTGTGGATTACATCATTTGTGGATGTGATCAATTGCTAGTAACCATTTTATATAACTGAATGTGCAGGTGCAGCATCTAACATAATATGTCGAAATGTCACACACATCCATGCCCGTGGGATTCCCACGGGTTACCCCGCTAATATATATATATATTGCTACGGTTTTGAGATTGGCACAATGAAGTCATTAAAGGTTAACGGGTTGCCCCCCATAGTTAGTCACACGAGCAACGTAAAGGCCCATTTGTAGTATAGTTATGTCTTAGTATGTGTAAGAATAGGGCATTTCCCCTCTTAGTGCCTGCGTTGTGTAAAGACAGGAAAATAGGCTCTACTTGCCACCAATTTCCCAGCCACCCGAGCCTCGATCCAGTTTGTTAAGCATTGGCTGCCCACGAGTCAAGTAACACGAGGTAGGCCTAAAAAGGGTGGGGGCGGCGTTGAGATTGGGAGCGGCGAAGGCGATGACGGTAAGAGCCACCAACCAATCAGGGCTTTCGGCATGGCGTGAGAGGGCGTGGTGAGGCGCGTCTGGTGAGTTCGAGAAGGTTTGCGGGGCGTGCCAATATAACACGCTGCGCAAAGCCCTCGAAAGGACTCGCACGCAAGGACTTGCACGCCAGGACTCGCATGCAAGGACTTGCACGCAAGGACTCGCACACCAGGACTCGCAGAGGAGAGAGGACTTACAGCATGATAGAGGGCTTACCAGCAGGACAAGGACTTGAACGGCGGTGGCGAAAGGATTCAAACTCGCAAGATAAGCGCGTTGTTTTGAGAACTTGCGGAGGATATGCACGTTGTTAGAGGACTTGCGCAGAGAGAGAGAAGAAGAGGCGTTGAACTGTGCCAAGTACGCGGGCGCAGCCAGACGCACCGGTAACGCATATTGCGCTTTTCACCCACGCGAGTAAGCGCGGCCATAGCACCGCAAGTGGATAACCGCCAGCCGCGTCAAAGTCCGCTCCCTACCAATTCGCCCCGTGATAACTCGCTCCGTTTAGACGACACGCGGAGAGCTCCTGCTTTCACCTACTTCCATCTTCAAGGGACGTGCCGGGGACCGGAGAGAGAGCTGCACGGAAGCCATCTCTGGACGTGCTGGTGAACATCGTCCGGCCATCTGCAATCCCCGTGTGAGTGTGTGTGTGAGACGGGCCCGTGTCCTTGGGTATTAAGTAAGACTGTTTTTAAGGATTTGCTCTGTGTCTCAGCTCTTGAATCATTGTGTATAGTGTAAATAAACCTGTTCTTCCTTTACCCTATTTCGCGCCCTATTTCGCGCTGTCTGGAAGAGACGTCATGGGCCTCGTGTCGGGCCTGGTCAGTCAAAGACAAGGGGACTAATCCCCCCTTGGTAAGGGGAGAAGGCCGGCGGCAGTTCCGCAACAATAGATTGCTGCGGATCTCCTGGTCAGCCTTCTCCCCTTACCAAGGGGGGGTTAGTCCCCTTGTCTTTGACTAGACGACGGGATCCGGGGCTATGACGTTCCTTCCGGACGGCGTGAAATAGGGTTGTAGGCCGAATTCCTTTTACCTAAGTACCAACGCCGCCTCGGAAGCAAGGAAATAAGCCCTGCCCGAATCATGGTTATAGGTGGAAATGCCGAGCGGTAGCGAACCGTGACCCGAGCCGTTATCAAGGACAAGATCCCGATCTGAGCGGTTCCTAATCGTGCCACTCTTACCCAATGGAGGAAATCACTGATACGGTCGAATCAGGAAAGACAAGGAATAACAGTTGGTTTATTACACTATGTACAGTACCAAGAAGAAGAACACACAGTGCAGCCTTATACAGTCTTATACTTATCCCAGGACAACGGGCCCGTTTCACACTCAGACACACTCACACGGGGTTGCAGACGAAGGTGCTCCCAATACAAGTTCATAGGCGCTCCCAATACAAGTTCAATACAACAACAACAACATGCATTTTAAAAGGCCATTTTCCCTGCTAGAGCGGGGGTTAGCCTTGCGGTACCCATGACAATCTTCTCCATTTTGCCCTATTTTCTGCATCTCTCCTTGCCCGCATTTCTTCTTCCACCATCTTTAGCCAAGTCTTTCTCGGTCTTCCCCGTCTTCTACTTCCTTCTGCATTCATTTCCATCACTCTTCTCAACCAGTCACTTTCATCCTTCCTCAACAAATGACCAAAGCATCTCAACCTGTTCCTCTTCACAGCATCAATCACAGGCTCTATTCCCATCATCTTTCGCAATTCATCATTTGTCTTCCTCTCTCTCAACGATACTCTGCACATCCGTCGAACCATTCGCATTTCCACCCTTTCCAACCTTCGTTGCTGCTCTACGTACATTACCCATGTCTCGCTCCCATAAATCATAACACTTCTCACACATGCAGCATGCACCTTTCCCTTCAGCTTCAACGACACTCCCCTCATCATCAGCATGCCACTCAATTCCCGAAACTTCTTCCATGCACATCTCACTCGAGCAACCGTTGCCGAGTCTGATCCACCTTCTCCATTCAGCATGTCTCCGAGGTAGCAAAATGTTTTCACACCTTCCACCTTCACGCCGTCTCCAAGATCCAACTCAACATTTCCTCCATCTGCAGCTCCCTCTGTGCAAACTTTACATTTGAATGTAGCTGCCACACTGGTTAATGACCCTCTCAGACCACTACATTTTTGATGAACCCACTCAGCACACATTGTACACTGAATGGAGTTAACTCCGACACCCTTCCTACACACAGCACAGGGCCACTTCCCAGTTCTTTCCACCTCACCACATGCTTTACCACTTGCCATCACCTTCGTCTTTCCGATATTCACCTTCAGACCTTTTGTCTCCATACATTCCTTCCACGTGTTCATCTTTTCCTTCAGTCCATCCAGACTTACCGCAATCAACACCAGATCATCTGCATACAACAACTCCCACGGTAAACCCTCCTTTACGTTCTGAGCCAGCACCTCCATCACAGCTACAAATAGTAGTGGACTTAGTACCGACCCTTGATGCACTCCCACCTTCACCTCAAACTCACCACTGTTCCCGTCCTTCGTCCTTACAGCTGTGCGCGCTCTTTTGTACATTGCCATCACTACTCTGGTCAACCATTCCTCCACTCCTAACTTCCTCAATGCCCATGTCAATACTTTGCGTGGAACCCGATTGAATGCTTTCTCCAGATCAACAGACCCAAGAAACAACTTCTTCCTCTTCTCCATGTACTTCTCCTGCAACTGCCTCACAAGGAAAAGCACGTCTGTCGTTCCTCTTCCTGGCATGAATCCAAACTGCATTTCGTCGATCTTCACTTTCTTCCTTATCCTCCTCTCCAACACCCTTTCCAATACCTTCATTCCATGCTCCAATAACTTTATCGCTCGGTACGAGCCACACTCCAGAGGGTCACCTTTCCCCTTGTATAGAGGGGAATAGTTCAATAGAACAAGTTCAATAGCAAGGCGCAATTCCTTCCAGACCTTCACACATTGCTCTCCCCCCGAAGTCATCCTCAAGTCCTCTTCACAAAGCCAGCCATCCCCAGCGAGTCCTTTTACAAAGCGCCTCTCCCGCAGAAGTCCTGATAAGGGCAGTACTTCACTTCAGTCCTGTTCAAGGGCTTTGTGCGTGGGCTTTTGTAGGCACGACCTTACCACGCCCTGTCACGCCATGTCACCCGAGCCCTGATTGGTTGGTGGCCCTTACCGTTGCTGTCTCCGCCGCTCCACCCTCGACGCCGCCACACACCGACCCCGTGCTTCTCCCTCTCTCAGGCCTACCTCGTGTAATTTGACTCGGGAGCATCCTAATGCGAGGTGCAATTGCCAAAATGGGGCACGGGATGGATTCTGCCCAACGAGGTAGATTTGGAGGGTGGAGGAAAAATGAAAGGGGGCCTATCTTATTTCTTTTACACAACGCAGATGTTACTTGGGAAATGGCCTTATACTCACATAGACTATGACATAACTAATATCCTAATGGGCCTACGTGTTGCTTGTGGACTAACTATGGGGGCAAACCTTTAACCTTTAATGATGTTATATGTGCACTCTGAAAACCGCAACAATATGTTATTTTTTTGCATTTTAATTTATTTTATTTATTTCGTTATTCGTCAGTACTAATTGAAATATAGTGCATTTTGTAGTTGAGGCAGAATAACGTATTTTTTTGTGTTGGATCTAAGCCTGGTGTTGGCTTCGTGGTTCGGGTGCTGGCTTGGGATCCTAGGATCCTGGGTTCGAATCACGGTTGATCATTGAATTAATGCCAGGGGTGTTGACTCGGCCTGTTATCCTTCCGAGGTCGGCAAATTGAGTACCAGTTCCCTGGTAATTCCCTGTGTGTGGCGACTAATAAGGTTGGTGGCAGGAAGGGCATCTGGCTGTAAAACATTGCTTCAAAAACAGGCCACGGTGCCCAAAAAAGGCCAACCCCCACTCTGTGGGGGAAATATATGGCCTCTCAAGGCGGTTCTACTTTTTTGTTTTGTGTTGGATCTGTAACCATTTTATTTCAAAATGTATTTTTTTTTGCATTCATTTTATCTATTTCCTGAAATAACATGAGATCACATTGTTTGCAGGTCTGGTTCAGCCAGTGAATTTTCAAAGTGACTTCCGTCAGAGTTTCCAGGATGCTTTGACCAATGAGTGTGTAAAGCAGGGACCGTGTGATTCTCTCATGGAGCTGAATAATCCTCCAATGATGCATGAAGGTAAGCAGATCCAGCACAGAACACACAGCACAGCTCCACTTGCTTTGTTTGATTAACGATGAAATACTTATATTGAACATCATGTCGGAGGAATGATCTGTTTAAACAGTGGGCCGCTTGTGCTACGTGATCCACTTTAGCTTGTGTTTCCTCGATGACTATGACTTCTTCTTTTTTTTCAAAACATTTTTCAAACAAATCCTTCAAACATTTCTTGAGCCTTGTGTCCTTGATTTTGCAAGAACTTCGCAAATCTCTCAACTGGTTTATCTTGCTCCATGTATCTGAAGATCAGAGTTAGTTCTTCAACATGACCTTCATCAGCTGTGGAATCAAGAGAAACTGAACAGTATTTGGACAGTTTTATGTGTGAAATGATTTCATTGAGAACTTCATGGCCCATTAGTCTGACAAATTCTTCACAGATGGTTGAAGACAAATAGTTTGTACGACCACTGCCACGATTTGCATGATTCTGGATGTGTTGCCTGAGGGAATCATCATATTCAGCCAAAAGCTCTAGGATTCCCAAGTAGTTTCCATTATGAGAAATCCAAATGTTTCATTATGTCCAGGAAGAGCCAGGCCTCATTCACATGCAAATTTAAGCACACTGACCAGTCGCTTTAGAAGACTGCACCAATATTGCTCAAATTGAACCGCTTCTTGTGCAAGTTCAGAGTCCACACGTCCAGCTTTCTTTGCACGACTTGTTGCTGACAAAACTGCTTGAATGTGGTCTCTGATTGCTCATGGACACCAAGTCGATCACCAGCGTGTTTCCAGTCGCAAAACCCATCATGTGTGAATTGGGATCTTGCAACACCCATAGCTTGCAAAAGAAGCAGGCGAGTCGACCATTTGCTGGTGAAAAACAAAACCAAGAGCGTATCACAACTTCCCCATTTCGATTTCGTCGTTCAAACATAGCTGGTGTACATCTCTGACTGTTATTGTTTGCAACTTTTTGTATTGCTGATTTAGCATCCAAAGACTTGACATCACTGTGGTGGAGATCCTCAGCACCTTTCACAGCCCAATAGCCAATAAATTCTTTCGTCATATGCTCTGGCCATACGTTGATGTCATCAACCTGTGTATTTGTATGAGATTCTGGAAGCACTTGCTTTGAAGCAGTGTCTGTCTTCTCGACATTCTGGTCATTTTCTGCCGTAGACAGCCCGGATGAAGATGAGGCTGGTGTCTCTGCAGCAGGTGCCTGCTCTGCTTGTACTGAAGGTGAAGCACTGTCTACTTCTGAAGCTGATGGACGAGTGAAGAATTCAGTCATTCAACATGTTTTTGCAAGTTCTTGAGCTTCTCTTTCAGTACGTTCCTTGGATACGTTCCTCTTTGCAGCACCACTTGCAAAATGTCGTGGACCTTTGTGCCTGTCCATTCCACTCATTCCTGCAAGAAAATTTGCATTTATTTTATTTGCGAAAAATGTGGAATGTAGCAGTGCAATTGCTTTAATATGGCAGGCGACAACACAAATATCTGTGATGCATTAGCTTTCCTTGATGTCCTCATGGTGATACACACTGCATATACTGCACACTGCTTACCAAGGATGAGTCAGCATTATCCCTTGGTCCAGCCTGAAAGATTAGCAGCATCAATAGGAACGCTTCCATTGTTACAAATACAGTACATTTTTCTGACAATTTTTTTTTTTCATAAAATATGTGGATGGGCCCCTGGTTGTGGAGGCCCCTGGGCAACTGCCCAGCTTGCCCATTCCTAAATCCGGCCCAGGTTCACACCCATCAATTCCTCTGGCTTGATGCGATGATCTTCGATGCATGATTCTTCGGTGATTTTGTTCTCATAAAACGAAGTGAGAATTTCAGGATGTTTATCCGCCTCCCTGTACTTTTCATATTTGTTTTAAAGTTTTGGATACATTGTTGGTGGGTAACCTTCAAAAGCAATTCCTCCATCACGTTTTCGCCAAAATATATCAAGTCCGCTAACACCGGCTCGAAACTTGTTCTGGTCCTTTTTCATCTTTTCAATAACATCGGATTTCATCAAATGTGTTTTAATTGCATCAATAATTTCTTCAAACATTTCTATTGTTTTTGTTTCCGCCGTCGTTGGGATGAAGCGTGAATTATACACAACAAGCGGCAGCATTATTTTCATTCACTTTAATGCCCCACGAAAACAACGTGGTGTTTCAATAATCAGTTTTCTCATAAAGCTTTGTGGGTGAGTATGATAATAATTATATTTAATCATAATACGGTAATAGTTAATTCCGTTGTTGTAATATTTTGGTTCTTCAAAGATAATATTTTTAATATCAAAATTCAGATAAGTCAACGCCACAATAGTTCTTTTTAATAATACTTTTATTTTTTTAAACTAAAAATCTTTTTTAAAATTTAATTTCATCATCTTTTATATAAATGACTATCTATTATTACACAAGCCGCCTTTGATAAAAATCAGACTGTCACGGAAGCTGATTGCGAAGGCCTTAGCCCTCGAGGCGAAAACTCAATGGCGAAATGCGGAAAAAAAAGATACACCAAAGTGTGCGGGATGGAGGGGGGCGGCGCAAGAGCCCTGCAGGCTTACCTATTAAATCAACCACACGGAAACTGCGTTCAGATATATATACAGAAAATAATATAAGGGTTTATTCGCAAGGATGGTGGGACAGGAAAAGCACATAAATATCCTAATCGGGACGTCCCCACACAACAGATTCCGGATACGAGACGAGGGAATGAATTACGAAACGAACCGTTCGTTATGGTGTGTATGTGGTGTGCGGTCTTATCTGTCCCTCGTCTTGGCCCCACGCCGCTCCAAGCTCCGATGCGGAGAAACCCTCCGTCTGCCTCGCACGCTTCGCTCGGCCCTGATGCGACTCGCTCCGCTGCATACCACGAGGTCCCGCCCGCTCAGCACCAACCCAAGCTCCAGATGCACGGAGCACCGTGCACCGAGCACCGCTCCAAGCACCACGAAGACGGCGAACCAACGACCACCAGGACCTCTCAAGACCAAGAAGTAGCGCAAGAGCTTCAAGCACAGAAAGATATCGTGCAGTGCCAAGAGGCCAAAGAGGGATGTGCAAGAGACAGAGCTAGAGCTACGGAAAATGTCCTGCAGCAACCTTTTATAACCTGGGCGGTGACGTCAGCCTTGGCGCGCCACCAACCAGTGCCTTCCACCGAACCTTCCAGCGCCTTCCCTCCAATCACACGTTCCCTGTGGCGTGGTCATAGCTCGTGTCACGCGATGTTGCTAGGCCTAGCTGGTGGTGTAGCTGACAGGGGCCACCCGGCGGTGACCAACCTGTCTTCCTGCCTGTCTTCTTCCAAAGTTGTTGTAAGGGAAGGGGATTTAATTACTGTTGCACCAAAGGGCCTATCTAAGTGTTTATGTTGGTGTGCATTGCCGAAAGGGACAAAGGTTTGATTACCAGGTGTGACACACAAGGCTGTTATCTTTAATCCCTTCAACTACCTAGCACACGAACATCCTGGTATGTTCACAGGTATACTCCTTAACCGACAAACCGCCTACACACAGAACTTATTACAGGGCAAATTCCTTATCATGACAGACGAAGCACGTTACCTATTCAGATCTACCTGACTCTAGATATTGCTCTACCCTCCCGACATAACACAGCCCCCCCCCCCCCCCTGGAACCGTAGCTCCTGCTAGGTACACTGCAGGTGCTGCCATTCCAGTCTTAACACTTACTGTCTCACACTTAATTAACCTACGAAATAAAGCAGGAGGGCTGTGGGAAGTGAGTCTGACTTCCTACCTATCTTCCTGAACAACCTAATCCCCTTCACCGCAATGCAATCAAATAGTTACAATGATCTTATTCGTTGTTCTTGTGGAGGGAGGAAACAAACAACACACCAAAATCTACTTCACCACAAACTTATCCTTATCCAAAAATTCAAAACTCTTATAAACATTTATACATACCCCGGTCTACAGACCGCGTCCCCTGGTGGATGCCACAAGACACAACCTTACCGGCGGGGCCATCCCAATGTACCCCTAAATTTCTGCGGGCCCTGTCCAGATGTTACAGGTGAGTGGCATGGCTCGGTGGATTTCGCCCACATTCATGCAACACAACCCCTTATCCACTCATTCTCATTCCATAAGTCATCACATAAAATCATTACACGCACGTACCTAACCCCCCTGCAGGACCATGGCATTGGTGTCATTCGTGTGTGCATGTCTCAACTAGGCAGCGGGGAGGTACCGCACAACTATGATGGTGGGGGCACTTCAGGTTGTGGTGCCCGCAGTCCCAAACACAAGTCAACCGACTCACAAGTTCATTGCCCCCCCCCCCTTTTCCTCTTGGCCCCATGACAGCCCAACAGCCCTTTCTGCCATTGCCCCGCCGGTGAAGTTCCCCACACACGAGGCTCCGTTGCCTCCTGCTTCCGCGCAACTCCATGGGTTGCCGGCGGTCTCCTTTACCTCACAGCGCCCAACCAGACCTTCCACCGACAAGCTCCAATTTCCAGATACCACTGGCTGCCAGGGGTAATTGCCGCAGAGGGGGGCCACAGGCATCGCTCCTCAGAGCTGATCCGTACCTGCGGACACACACACCTTCCCCACCCACAAGATCCCAAAACACATTTCCTCCCCCGCTGCCATTCAATTCTCCAGCACATTTCCATCGATGATGGTACCAAAAAGATGTTACAAAAGAGTTGCCATGGCCTGCTTCATGTGAAATCCCCAGTTCACATTGAATCACATTTTCATTTCCAAGAGCACATTTCAAAACTCACTAACCATCACATGTCCTCCACCATCTCCACTCTCACGACCACATGAAAACACATCACCACAACACTGACACAAACGCCACTCACAAGACTCTGTGGCACACATTCCATCCCCTCAGCGACCATGTTATCACTCACCCGCCCCCAACTCCAAATTACATGTCCCCAATTTCCATAGCAAGGCCTGAAGCCTGGGACAGTAACCAACAAGGCCTTACCCCTAACCTTGATGTGCAGGTAACTACGGTTGGTCAGGTCCAAAGCGCCATCCACCCATTAAATCCCCAAATTTACCATTGAGCCAATCAAATTTGTCCAAATTTCACTTTTGTCCCCACTATACTGGCAGGTATGTGGGTCCGCATCCAACGGTAATTATCACTGCACAATTAGCTGTGGCCACGACAGCTCGCACCTCTTCCGTGCAAGGATCATCGGGACAAACCGAGCAGTCGAAATGCCAACATGGTCCATCAGTGTCCCTAAGGGTGCGACTCACCATCCATCCTTCGGCCCCCCTGCGAGGAACACAGCTGCACCAGCCCCAGCTGGCCAATGTGGTGAGTACCTGCTGCCACAAACACTACCGCACGCACAACCTCGGCCCTGGGGGAGACGGTCGCAGTGCGTGGCTTTCCCCGCACGTCACCTACGCCGCCCACGTCCCCCAGTCCACAGAACTGCAGCCCCCCAGTGCTCACCCACACTTGACCACACCATGGTCCAGTCGACAGCCATGCTCCACCAGGAGACCCACCCAGAAGACATGGTCCACACACCTCGGACAAGCACAGCACCACGTTGACCCTCAGACTACACAACTACATCCCCATAACTCCGTGTCCCAAATATCAGCACAGTCGCCTCCGCAACCAGTTGAAAGCTGTGTCCTGCTAACCTGGCAATTTTTATCACAGCCTCCAACACTTTGGTCTAACACACCTGGATCAATAATGGTGCCAATGATGTCAGTGACCACCATGCCATTTCAAAATTCACCCTTAAATTTGCATCTAACCCACAGATTACCCATGCCGAACATTTATTCACATTTTCCTAACCTCACCAAAGAAAGATGCTTTGCCATACACATGCCAGCCGAGCACGGCCCATATGATTGGCACGTTGCAAATTCCCGATTCATCAATCCCATGGCTCTCTTCCCAAACCAAGAGTCCATAAATCATAATGGAACATCTGTGGAAGGTCACTCTCGCACCATCACGTTCCACAGATGCCCCAATGGTTGTCCGGCAGGCTATCTCCATCCCTGTCCATTCGGTTTGACCCGTTTCCATAGACCAACACAGCATGGCAGGTCACCACATGCTGACTGTCACAGAGTCTCAGGAAGAGGGTGCCAGGCAGCATGCCCGGGTGGTTACTACATCAGGCCCAAGTTGGCCGCCCGCGGTGCCACCACCAAAGCGTGACCCACAACACCTCCCCCTACTGGTCCTCAATATTTGCCATCCCAGGCTTGAGAAACCACCTCGGACCCCCCGGAGGTCTTAACCCCCACCAGGGGGTGACCCTGTCAGCCCAAGCCACACGCTCGGGCGGCGCCCCGACAGACAAGGGATGCCACACTCCACCACACCCCCCCGTGGGGCCCAGGTCGTACCACGACACCCGTGGCTGGACCGCAGGTCCAAATCTCGCCAGCATGGCCCCCCAGCTAGCTGGCATTCCCAAATTTTGAAAGGGGCAACTTTTGCCCGAGGCCATCCTCAATGACCTATTCTGGTCCACATTCCACAGCCCGGGGACCAACTCCCTCCAAGGCTGCTCCACATCAACCTCCCATTTTAATTTTATTTCAAATTTCCTTTTTCCAATTTGCATTTCCCGTCCCAAACCGCAGCTGCAGGCAACAACCCCTCCCTCAGGTTGTTCTGCCCCTCCCTGCAGCTTGTCCAAATTCCCGAACGGGACCAAATCGTTGGAGGCTCAATCTCCCGACTCTCCAAGGTCCAAATCCAGCCCGGAGCCAACACACTCCTCCAACTGGGTCTGTAATTTCGGAGCCTCTTGTTCCTAATTGTTATGCACGGTGAGGGTCCCCTCGGTCACTTTAACCTCCTCCTCGGACCGACTCACCTCAACCCCCTGACTCCTTTTGAGCTGAGCACCGTCCTCCATGGGACTGTCCGAGGTCCCCAGCCGCCGGGTCACATCATGCTCATCCCCATCACCAATCATTTCTGGCCCCATCAGGCCGTCCCCAATAAATACCCGGTCCCGCTCCATTACCCGGACCCCCAATAATGTTATCCCCTCTTGCTCTGCACCACTGCCCTGGTGCTGCAAGAATTCAAATTGCTCCCTCAGCTGGGGTGTTGACATCCACCCAGCCCCAGCACACCTCCAGGCCAGCAGGTGGGAAACATGCCCTATTACAATTTACACATTCTCTATTCACCTCTTGGCACTCCACGCTCACTTGTTGGCACTCCACATTCACCTGTTGGCACTCCACGTTCACCTCTTGTTTGAGCAGTCCCCATTCCTCACTATGTTGTCGCATTCTGACATCCACCCGGCCCCATTTCCATTCCCCATTTCCGGCCCCATTTCCTTCATCTCTCCCTTCAATTCATTCCTTTGGGAGTCCATTTTTCCATCCAACCCATCAATTTTTTTTTCTAATCGCTCACTCTGGGCATTCGTTTCATTCCTTTGGGTATCCATTTTATTTTCTAATCGCGCACCCTGAGCATACATGTCTCCCTTCAATTCATTTTTCATTTCTCCCATCTCTCCTTTTAACCCATCGATTTTATTACTCATTTGCACCATAAATTGCATTGAGGCCTGGCTGTCTATGGGGGGCTGTCCCTACGGCGGGGGAAGCTCCACCACTACTCTCTACCCCAACTACCTCCGACTCATCTCCTAAACTGACAGAAGCCTCGCTGCACACCTCCGTTTCACCGACCTCTGACATCCGCTTCGAGGAAGGTCGTTTCCCACGCGCGTATTTATTTTAATTCCAAAAACAAAATTTAAATTCGAAGACGCAATATCGCGCTTCGTATGCCCAATCGACTATACAAATTTCTCCGCCTCGACTATGAAAATCTTTGTGTCCAAATTCTCCACACTCTTGACACCAGTTGTAATCGGGTTCAAATCCCACTCCTGAATACCATTTGTCGTGTGACCGCCTTTGATAAAAATCAGACAGTCACGGAAGCCAATTGCGAAGGCCTTAGCCCTCGAGGCAAAAACTCAATGGCGGACTCCGGAAACAAAAAGCTACACCAAAGTGCGTGGGATGGAGGGGGGCGGCGCAAGAGCCCTGCAGTCTTACCTATTAAATCAACCACATGGAAACTGCGTTCAGATATATATGCAGAAAATAATATAAGGGTTTATTCGCAAGGATGGTGGGACAGGAAAAGCACGCGCCGGTAATAAATATCCTAATCGCGACGTCCCCACACAACAGATTCCGGAAACGAGACAAGGGAATGAATTACGAAAATAACCGTTCGTTATGGTGTGTATGTGGTGTGCAGTCTTATCTGTCTGCCATCTTGTCCCCACGCGGCTCCAAGCTCCGATGCGGAGAAACCCTCCATCTGCCGCGCACGCTTCGCGAGGCCCCGATGCGACTCGCTCCGCTGCACACCACGAGGTCCCGCCCGCTCAGCACCAACCCAAGCTCCAGATGCACCGAACACCGCGCACCGAGCACCGCTCCAAGCACCCCGAAGATAGCGAACCAACGACCACCAGGACCTCTCAAGACCAATAAGAAGCGCAAGAGCTTCAAGCACAGAAAGATATCGTGCAGTTCCAAGAGGCCAAAGAGGGACGTGCAAGAGACAGAGCTAGAGCTAGAGCGACTGAAAATGTCCTGCAGCGCCCTTTTATAACCTGGGCAGTGACGTCGGCCTTGGCGCGCCACCAACCAGTGCCTTCCACCGAACCTTCCAGCGCCTTCCCTCCAATCACACACGTTCCCTGTGGCGTGGTCATAGCTCGTGTCATGCGATGTTGCTCGGCCTGGCTATTGGTGCAGCTGACGGCGGCCACCTGGCGTTGCCCCGATCTGTCTTCCTGCCTGTCTTCTTACAAAGTCGTTGTTCAGGGTAGGGGGATTAATTACTGTTGCACTGAAGGGCCTATCTAAGTGTTTATGTTGGTGTGCATTGCCATAAGGGACAAAGGTTTGATTACCAGGTGTGACACACAAGGATGTTATCTTTAATCCCTACAACTACCTAGCACGAACATCCTGGTATGTTCACAGGTATACTCCTTAACCGACAAACCGCCTACACACAGAACTTATTACAGGGCAGATTCCTTATCGCGACAGACGAAGCATGTTACCTATTCAGATCTACCTGACTCTAGATATTGCTCTACTCTCCCGACATAACATGATGTATCATGACCTCATTCTCCATTATGAATCTTTGCATCCCACAGCTAAATTATAACATTAACCTTGTTATTCTCCATCATTTTCCCTGTTGTTGCACGTGTGATTGTGTTATTAGTTATTACTCATGATTCTCATCGTTATCCTCGCCATGTTGATTATGGAGATTGTGACAGGGATCATCACGACGATTATGGCGATCGTGATGATTTTGGCTGTAGTGATGTTGAGGATAATGATAAGGATAAGGATAATGATAATTGCATTACTGAGTATTGTAAGTCCGTAACCCTACCCGAATGCTGTGAAGACCCCGGTGCCTGTATGAAACACGTCAGTGATATAGATTCAACGACTAATGTTGATGTTAATATAGTAGAAAATGACGCCAACATTGATTATTGTAGCGAATATTGTTGTGCATAAGTAAAATTATTTCTTACTAACCTAAAATTTTGAGTAAATGGAGAAAATCTAAAAAATCGGGAAAATCGGGAAAAATGACAAATCGGAAAATTTTGAAAATCAATTTTTTGGAAAATCGTGAAATCTGAAAAATAAATAATTAATTTGTCACTTCTGGTTTGTGGTGAATTACTTCCTGTTTTTGGGTTGAGGCAGTTTCCGTTTGGGGGCAAGGGGGGATACGGGCCCTGCACCAGGAGTCTCATTTTACATCTACGAACAGAATACATTTTACCACAAAAAAGTGAATTCAAAGTTGGTGTCCGACGTCACCAAAACCGATGTGGTCGCAACACAGAATCGGACAGATAATTCTCAACATCTGATGAGAGTTTATTTAACTCCATTGAGGTGTCAGACAGTTCCATCACAAAGTTTTGACTGATTTTCAGGAACATGGCAGAAATACTGATGATGAATGTCCATTGTCCATGCCTTAAAAGCACTGGATTGGGATGCATTGAAAGCCTCTGTCAGGATGATTGTGCCATGGCCACAAATCTATGACAATGATAAGTATGTCAAGTGGCTATTACACTTCTGGCTGGAGATGTCCTCCTATCTGTCTGAGAAAAATTCCAAGTACATGAACCAGGGACTGTTTGCACATTCCATTGCGGGGAAACCTTATTCCTGTCTTCCTCTAGATCTGTGGATAGAAATGACCATAAAGAAAGGGTCCAAAATGAAAGCTGGTTGGTCAAAGCTATTGAAAACGAGAAGATGCTTCTGTAAACAATGTCAAATTTGTGAACAGAGTAAGCGCTTCCCTGCACGCCATTGCCAACCTGAGAAGCACATCCCAGGGTCACATTGAAAATTTCTGCAGACGGCTGACAACGGACAAGAAGGCAGTCCAAGACGTTGATAGCTGCGTCACCAAATTTGATTGTGATTTATTTGACTTCGCCAAGCCAGCTTTGAGGTCCTTGCAGTCGGTATGACTGCATCGGCTTAACTAGTTAGGTATTTTGAGATGGCACACGAGCATAGTTTGGTCAGCAATTTCTTCATGGAACAGATGTTCTCTGTTGAAAAGTCCCATGATGCAACGATCCACAATAGCTCAAGACACTAATCATGGATGTAAGACTGATGTGATGGAGAATAAAGCAATGGCACAGATAACCTCCCTCGCCCAGAAAAGCACAGAAAAGATGGACCTGCAAGAAGTGATGGCACAGAGTTAACGATAAATGCCTGTCATTGTTCAACATGAATGGTACCATGAAGAAGGTGCAAAAATGCAAGCGAGTCGAGAAGCTTAACCTGAAAGTGTTGCATTTTGATAGCAACATTGTATTGGTTGATTACCCCCTCCCCACCCCCCCACACACACACAAACACACACACCTTCATTTATAGTAGATGCAATTTGAGTGTATTCCTTGTTCAGGCTGTTTTCTACGACGGCATAAGTGATGCGCCGACGTCGCAAATCTGGCGCCGAGAAACCATGAATCGAGAAGGATTATTGATCACGTGGTTTGCTTTTGCCTTGACCCGCTCTGGAGGGTTTGTGATCACGTGTCCCATGTGCGGTGTGCAGCACTGGTACCTCGCTATTATTTTATTTTCATAAATGTAAAACTGAAAAACAAGGCATTTCCCGAGACATGATATTTCTGCTGATATTATTTGATCCCACATAACATTATCACGCATAACGCCGACACTGAGGCAAATGTGTCGAGTGGCTCCGCCCCCATCAAGGTGATTGACAGTCATAGCCACGCCTACCCCAGCCCTATTATTTTACAAAGGAATGTAGTTTTACGTACTTTTTATGGAATCCTTTCAAGCTACGAGAATTATAATACCAAAGGATGTTGCAGGAAGTAAAACGCTGTCGAATGGTAGCAGAATCATTGCCATTGATAGAGGCAGCTCGGAAATATGCCATCTGAAGAAGATTATTATCAATGAATTCCGGGGTTTGACCGATCTCGGTTTTTTCACTTTATTTTGCTTTTGCCTTGGTCTGGAGAACTGAAAAGTGATCCCTACCTCGACAGTCAGCTGAACAGACGAGGTAGGCTCTCATATGTAGCCGAAGTGAGTTTTTAAAGAAGATAATCCAACTTTAGTTTTGTATGTAGCAGATGGGAGCGACATTTTTTTTCTTGCCATCCCTACATAGAGAGTATGACCGTACTCTCTGATAAACCAGTGTCCCAATGCAATCTCTTCACTTCCATGGTGACAGACAGCTTAGAGACTTATAGTACTTCAAAAATTTTTAATACTTACATCATGTGCAAACTGGTATCTCCACCAATGTTATACTATCTTTAACTAAAATATCAAACAAGACCAGCGACGCCGCTGTTAGACTTTCGGTCTTTTTATGGTGTCGTGCATTGGGCAAAGCAGTCTGAACAGTGTTTGTCCGTCCGTATGTATGTGTGTGTGTGTATATGTATGTATGTATGTCCACTCAAACGTATAGCAATCAAGCTGAGGATCTGGTCACATGACATGGTGATGTGATTACGTCTGATGTTATTGCCGCGTACAATGGCTGACTCCACACTCCGGCATTTTGATTCCAATATCGTTCAGGCCGAACATATCGTTGAACCTGTCATATATCACAATCATCATGCTCTACATTTACGGTTTTCATTCAGTGTTAAACACAAACAAACCGATTGTCAAAATGATCAAATATCAAAAACGGGTCTTCCAATGATATAATGCATATAGGCCTTAGGCTTCATGCCTTCATGGTTCACCTTCAGGCCGCTTCGGACAAATTAGCCCAGGTTTCTTAATACAGTGGTATTGTTTTCGTAATAATAATAGTGTTAATACTAATAATATAGTAAATATAATCATAACACTGCAATACCTTTATCGTTATTGCAAAGTTTCTAGATTGAAGCGGTGTATGGTTCATGAATCGATGATAAGTGATGTGCGGTACAAATAACGCGGAAGTAAGGAATTAGCCTTGTTTTTTGTTTTTTTAGTAATATCATTTTCAGAACAATGATAACGTAACGTTAATATTATAGTAAATCTAATCGCAACACTAATCCCTTCGTAGTGACTGCAAAGTTACTGAAGGTTAAAATGTATCATCTATATGTATAAAAGAAAGTTTTTGTTTGTTTGTTTGTTTGTTTGTCTGCACACGCTAATCTCCTGAACTGTGAAAGATAGGAGGAAACCTCTGAAACAAAAAATGTTGGGACGGGCCCCGGGATGGTTATAGGCAAGGTGGCGAGGCCGGTCGAGGCCGCCTCGGTTGGGCTTGGCCCATTTTGCAATTAAAAGCTGAGCTGAATTATAGTAGTCAATCTTCTACGGCCGTGAGTAAAAGCTGAATTATAGTCGTAAAGTCATTCAAAAAGAACTAAAAATGTCGGGACGGGCCCCGGGAAGGTTATAGGTGAGGTGGCGAGGCCGGTTGAGGTCGTTTGAGGCCGCTTCGGCCGGGCTGGGTCCATTTCACAATTAAAAACTGAGCTGAATTATAGTCGTCATTCTTCTACGGCCACGAGTAAAAGCTGAATTATAGTAGTAAATTCATTCAAAAAGAACCTGGGCAATGCCGGGTGCTTTCGGCTGATTTTCTATATATTAAAGTAGCGGCAGTTTTGTGTCCGTCCGTCACGCTATGTCATTACGTCTTTGATGTCATTACGACGGCTGACTCCACCGACCGACATTTTAATTTAATAGTACACCTGCTCACTAAAGGAGCGGCAGGAAGGGTCATTCCTCCTTGGTGTATGTAGATTACAGTCGATCTATGGTCGGGTCTCAAGAACATTGGGGGTGTTCATTTGCCAAGTTTCCTGTGGAGAGATTGCCAAGTGGTTTAAGCATTTGAGCAAGCACTCCATTCAAAACGTCAAGGATTGGGTTTCATTGGTGGTTTTCAAAACAAAACCTTAATTGGTGGGTTTCAAAAGGCCGCTGCGAAAAACACCACTTTTTTCGTGGCAGGAAGGGTCATGTTATTTACCCAACCCTTGTGGGGTATATAGATTGCAGTAGATCTTCTCTCAGTTCTGTAAGTAAAACTTCCCTCACGGATGTCAGGATTCCTCCAAATTTCTTCATTTAATGTTGTCAACAGCATTAACGACTGTTTAAAAAGCTAATCATATGTGTTTGTGGTTTATAATATTTTACAAGGCCAGCTACGCCACTGTTAGACTTCCGGTCTTGTTTAATACAAAACTTAATTATTGGATCCAGAAACCTATATTTAGACACCAAGAACCAGTGTTGTAGTCGTAACTACCATTTCTGAGATTGAGACACAGACCGACAAAATGTGGTCTCTCGACTGACAACACTGCCAAGAACACCTGTATCGGGATCCATCCAGAGTTTTTGTGGCACCCACCTTAGATTTTATTGGCCATCTTGGATTTTGACAGCCTTCTTGGGATTTGGGCATTTACTTTGAAGATAAATGTTTTTTATGGTAAAAATGTGTTCCCTGACATCTATTAACGATAAAATAGACGAAGAAGCATATGGGATTCGTTTAGTCAGGCATTGAAAATATTGAATTTGGGATGGACCTAAAAATGCCAGCATTCTTGAGAGGGCAACTCCGACCTATTTTGTTCAGCACCCTTCAATTGTATAGAAACCACCTTGAAAGCTTTGTCCCCCCATACTTGTTACAGGACCTGCACATTGATCCTATACTTTCGGGTCCGCCTTGACAGATGAGCACAGACATAGGGCCAGTTTTCGATGAAAATGGAGTACTGCACATTGTGCTTTTTAAAATGATGCATGTTTCACAGCAACAGTGATTTATTGATGGTTTTCGAAATAATTGTCTTTGCAGAGAATCAATTGAAAATGGTTTCTTATTCCAAGACAAGTTCCCAGTTGTTTGGCAGTGACGTTTCTTTCAATCAGAACATGACACAGACTTCTTATCAGGAAGTCAACAAATATAGCAGTGTATTGACAAAGAAAAATTGTAGTTCGACATTCAAGAAAATTGAAAGGGAAATGAAGCTGCACAAGTCTTCTGCTTGCAAGAAAACAATTAGCTCATTAAAATCTTCAAACAAGTGTCAAGCAATACCCAGGCGTGAGATGCCATACAAGTGCACTGTCTGCAGCAACGAATTTTCTTGGTTATAATCATTGAATTATTAGAGTGTAGAACATGCAGAAGAGAAGCCTTGTAAATGTCCTGAGGATTTTGCTCGTTCAGCATCCTTACAAAAACATCAAAGTACACACACAGGAGATAAGCCTTATAAATGTCCTCTGTGCAGCAAAATTTTGTCCATTCATAATCTTTACAAAAACATCAAAATATACACACAGGAGAGAAGCTTTATCAATGTCGTGTGTGTGGCAAGGATTTTCCTCATTCATCAAATTTACGAACACATCAACGTATACATGCAGGACAGAGGCCTTGTAAATGTCCTGTGTGCGGCAAAGATTTTGTCCATTTATAATCTTTACAAAAACATCAAAATATACACACAGGAGAGAAGCTTTATCAATGTCAAGTGTGTGTGGCAAGGATTGTCCTCATTCATCAAATTTACGAACACATCAACGTATACACGCAGGACAGAGGCCTTGTAAATGTCCTGTGTGCAGCAAAGATTTTGTCCATTCATAATCTTTACAAAAATATCAAAATATACACACAGGAGAGAAGCTTTATCAATGTCATGTGTGTCTGGCAAGGATTTTCCTCATTCATCAAATTTACGAACACATCAACGTATACATGCAGGACAGAGGCCTTGTAAATGTCCTGTGTGCGGCAAGGATTTTGCTCGTTCAGCATCTTTACAAATACATCAAAGTACACACACAGGAGATAGGCCTTATAAATGTCCTGTGTGCGGCAAGGATTTTGCTCATTCATCAACTTTAAAAGTACATGAGAAAATACATACAGGAGAGAGGCCCTACAAGTGCTCAGAATGCCTCAAGGATTTTATTTGTCCCTCCAATTTGAATTGTCCCTCCAATTTGAAATGGGTTTGAGATCTCGCGAGATCTTGGAGACGGCGGCAGGGATTTTCGAAGCTCCACACGGTCTCCACGTTTTTCGAAGTTAAGTCTGTTCACAATTGTATTTTGTCGAAACTGTATTTATCTTTCGGTGTGTGAAGTTATTGTGTGCAACTTTGGTTGTTTCTCGGTGTTTATCTTTCATAAATTGATCGTCTGTTTGCCGTGTCGCGAGCAAGGCCTTGTACAGTGTGCACTGTACAACCTTGAGGCTTTGTTTTTCTCTCAGTGGTCCGTCGTTTGTGATCCAATAACTTTCGTTCTCTGTATTCCCAGTCTTTTCACCCATAGCCTACTTCCTTGTGTAAATCTCAACTCAAAAAAAAACAAAAAAAAAAAAACATTTCCTTCTCTGTTCTCATTCGTTTATTCATTCTTATTCGTTCGTTCGTTCTTCGACCACGTGTTTCTCCCCCATTTCCCCAGATAGTTTTCACTCATTAACCTTCAATGTTTACACTTTCCCCTCAAGTTATGTATTCCGTCATATTTTATAACACCTTTTTCTTCTTCTTCTTTAAAAGGCTGCTTTCGACTTGCTCACCAAATCAATTCATCCCAAAAAAAATATCCATCTCCTATAGTGCCTTTTTTCTACATTCCCTAAACTCTCCTGCACTCCATCCTCCATCCAGCGTCCTTAAACGTATTTTTAACTCGAAGGTCACAAGAAACTCATTTTGCAATAAATGTTCGTTTCCCATAAATCGTACACTTTCAAAAATCCAATCTCACCCCTCCCCTCCAAATCTTCCCCATAACCCCTCCCCTCCAAATCTTCCCCATCACCCCTCCCCTCCAAATCTTCCCCATCACCCATCCCTTTCAAATCTCCCCCCTTGCCCCCTCCCTCCTAAACTACTCCCTCACCCCTCCCCGCCAAGACGCCCCCTCGCCCCTCCCCTCCTAGACTCCTGCCTCACCCCTCCCCTCCAAATCTCCCCCATATCCCATCCCTTTCAAATCCCTCCCCTTGTCCCTTCCCTCCCAAACTCCCCCCTCACCCCTCCCCTTCAAATCTCCCCACCCTCATTGCTTCTCAATTTCCCCCCGCTCACTCCCCCTCCTCAAAGCGTCCTCCCCGCTTCTTCCCCCTTCAAACTCTCACCTCCATCTCCCCCAACCTTCTGCCTCGCTCTTCCCCCTCCTCAAATAACACCTCATTGTGGCTCACCCAATCACCATCAAACCTTTTGTCCGCCCCATCCTTCCCTTTCTCCGAGCTATTCTGAAATCTCTGACACACCTTCAACAGCTCTCCCTACCTCTTCCACCGCTTCCACATCTTACCCTACCCCTCCTCCCCCCTGTTCTGTATCTGATGCTCCCCCTTCCTCTTCATTAACGGTATGGACCTCAAACATCCGGGGCCTTCGTTCAAACTTAACTGATCTCTCCAGACAGGTTGCTTCTGTCAAACCAGACGTGATCTGCTTAACAGAAACTTTCCTCCTTTATGATGTCTCTGATTCCATAGTATCTCTCCCGGGCTACTCCCTCCTCCGGTATGATAGACCTGAGCCTCGTCCTGGAGGCGGGGTTGCTATCTTTATCAAAAACTCTCTTCCTCACTCGCCGTGCACTGCACTCTCTCCACCTCACCCCCAGGAATACCTCTGGCTACGGCTTCCCCTTCGCTCCCACCTCTTGTTCATATGTGTGTTGTACCGTCCACCAAACAGTGATGACTCCATCTACATCTCGCTGTCTGATGATATGGACCAACTTCTATCTACTCATCCCAACTCTCTCTTCCTCATATGTGGTGATTTCAACTGTCATCATGCCAGTTGGCTGGGTGTGGGTACCTCTCTCACCAGCCATGGCTCCTCAGCAAAGGACTTCTGCGACTCACTGGGACTGACACAATCTGTCAATTTCCCGACCCGGATCTCAGTCAACGGAACATCTTCTCTTCTGGACTTGGTTATGACTAACTTCCCTGAAAATGTCTGCTGCTCTTCTTCTGCTCCGATCGGATCATCTGATCATGTCCTTGTTAAAGTGGACATCTCTCTGACCATCCTCAGGGAGCCTGCTCAGCGTCGGCGAGTCTGGCATTTCACTCAGGCCAACTGGCACGGTCTTCAAGCAGCCATCAATCATCTGGACTGGTCTCCCATCTCTACCACCTCTGACATCAACTCATCCTGGGAATTCTTCCAAAGTAAATTGCTCTCTCTCATGCACAGATTTATCCCATCTCGTCTTCAGTTGTCATACCCTTCCTCCCGTCCATGGTACACGGAATCTTGTGGTGAGGCTGTTGCCCAGAAACAACTTGCCTTCGTCTCCTGGAAAGCAAATCCAACGGAAGGAAATCTCATTTCCTTTCACAAAGCCCGAAACAAGTGTGTGTCCACCCTCAGGAGAGCCAGGAAACAATATCTCTCCGTTCTCAAGACCGAACTCTCTTATCTGTCTCCCTCTTCCAAATCCTGGTGGCGTCTGGTCAAATCCGTTTCTGGTGTTTGTTCCCCCTCCATCCCCTCCCTTACCTCAAACGGCTACACAGCTGACTCCGCACGTGAAAAAGCTGAATGCCTCAACTCTGTGTTTGCCTCTAAATCTTGTGTCCCAAACCCATCCCTCTCTGTACCCACCATACCCAGTCGTACCCTGCTGCTCCTGGACTCCGTGTCCTTTCCTCCTGACAAGGTGGAAAAGTTTCTGTCAACCCTCGACTCTGATTCTGCAACTGGACCCGACGGCATCAGCCCACGGGTCCTAAAATCCTGCTCTGCTGCTCTATCTCACCCTCTCTCTGTTCTCTTCACCCTCTCTTTTGCTCAAGGTCAACTGCCATCTGCTTGGAAATCAGCCAACATCACCGCTTTGCACAAAAAAGGTGCAAAAACAGATCCTAGCAACTACAGACCAATCAGCCTTCTCCCAATTATCAGCAAAGTCATGGAATCCATCATTGCTTCTGATATGAAATCTTTCCTCTTCTCCAATGGCTTGATCTCTGATCATCAATTTGGTTTCAGACCAGGTCACTCTACTCTGGACATGCTGCTTCTGCTGTCTCAACAATGGATGGAGGTCCTCAATGCCAAACAGGAAATTAGAGCTGTCTCCCTCGACATATCACGTGCCTTCGACACGGTCTGGCACCCCGCTCTGCTCACCAAACTCTCCTCCTTTGGTATCCATGGAAATCTCCACGCATGGCTGGCGGACTTCCTCTCTAGTCGTCGTCAACGTGTGGCCCTGAATGGGTTTCTCTCATCTCCTCTTCCTCTTAAGGCTGGAGTTCCCCAAGGCAGTGTTCTGGGCCCCGTGCTTTTTCTGGTCTTCATCAATGATCTCTCTGACTCTCTCGAAAATCCTCTCTATCTCTTTGCTGATGACTCCACTCTCTGCCGCTCCATTCCTCTTCCCTCAGATCGGCAGTCTGCTGCCTCCTCACTCTCTGAAGACCTGGACAAAATCACAGACTGGCCAAACAAGTGGAACATGTCTTTCAATCCTGACAAATCTCACACTCTTACTATGTCTCTCCGAAAAGATCGACTGGACAACCCTCCCATCTACTTTCTCAACAATCCTCTCCAAGAAGTTCTGTCGCTGAAGATTTTGGGTCTCACTATCTGCCATGATCTTTCTTGGGAAAACCACATTTCCAAGCTGGCCTCCAAAGCCAGTTGCCGACTGGGCATCCTCCGTCGTGCGAAGTCCTTCCTCGGCACACCTGAGCTCCTCACCACATACAAGGCTTTCATCCGCAGCTCAATGGAATACTGTTCTCCCCTATGGGCCGGTGCTCCTGCCTCACACCTAGCTCGGCTTCACGCTGTTGAAACCAAAGCTTTCAGAATTATTGGAATCTCCCGCGATGAAGCTATCTCTGAGGGCCTTTCACTCACTCACCGCAGGCAGGTAGGTGGTCTTTCTGTCTTCTACCGACTCCTCTCCGGCCTTGCACCCCCAGCTCTCTCTGTGCTCTGTCCCCCAAATATTCCTACAGGTCGCACAAGATCTGCCAGCAACCCTCTGATGGTTAAACTGCTGAAATCTCGGCTCTCCGCTCACCTTCACTCTTTCATTCCTCTTTTCTCCCGCCTCTGGAACAAACTCCCTCACTCCCTTCAATCCCACTCCTCCCTCCAGGTCTTTAAAACAGCTGTTCACCACCATCTCTTATCTTCCCCCATCCAAAACCTTGATCTTTTCTACCCCCGCTAATTCACCCCAGATCCACCTTGCTTGAAATTCCAACTTCTTTCCTGGAAGTCCTGGCAGTGTCCATATGTTTTATACCTCTCCCACTGCCCCCTTCCCACGCCCCCCCCCCCCCCCCAAAGCCCTCGCCCTCTCTCAGATCTCTCGATGTCTCCATGTCTCTCGGTCCCTGCTCTCAAATGTTGTGTTTGTGTCCTTCCCCCTCTCTCCCCATCTTGTCTACCGCTCCCTATGTTATATGTTTTATGTGTCGGTTTGTCTTTCTGTGTGATTAATGTTCGCTCTTTCATGAGCCTCGATATTGTATACAAAAAAAAAAAAAAAAAAAAAAAAAAAAAAATCGACATCAAATAATACACCGGAGATAAACCTTTCAAGTGCTCTGTGTGCACCAAGGCATTTTTGTATCAATCAAAGTTGAAGCGGCATCAAAAATCCACGCACAAGAGACAAAGGAAAGAAGACCAACAGGTTAAGCCCGACGGGTCTTCAAGAAGATAGCACGATTTATCAAATTCACCACCATCTCAAGTCACTCCACTCCACTCTCCCCTCATCCAATCCGTGCTATTTTCTACCCCTGTTAACAACCCATTCCAAACCCACCTCCTTCCAAATTTGCTTCTGTATCCATCTTGTCTACTCCACGCATCCGCCACAAGCCATCTTTCCTTCATACTCGTCTTATTTGCCCAACTCTCCCTCTATTTTATCCTTCACCTCTGCTGTTGGTGTTTCCCTCCCATCCCTCCTCCCTCTTTTTCTCCTGCTCCTTTTGTTCTGTTGTTTCCTGATCTGTTCAGTGTTCTCGCTCTTGACTTTTATACAAAAAAGGTGTAGGTTCTGCAAGGTAGAAACAGAAAATACCGGTCACCTTCTTTTAGGATATGAAAAAACAACTGTGAATAACTGCAATAATAACACAAATATCATAACAACAATAACACAACAACAATTGAATAATAACACAAAGGCTCAACAATGTGTGCAGCATACACCATTGGCACGTCTGCAGAAATTTCAATATCTCGGTCTCAGAAAAAATCAAGGAAGTATGAACCAAAAGCGATTGTGAACATGAGGACGCAGTCAAAAAAGCATTGTGACGAGAAAAGAAAGCATTGCGACAGAACATTGTACTTATGCACAAAAAGGAAAAGATGGCATTGCTAATCGAGAGGTCATTACCCAGTGACTTTGGTCTAAACTCTAAATAATGTGGAAATCAGGAAATTGACGAAGTAATCAGCATCTGAAAATGAGGCCAAGAGAACCTGGAAGCTGAAGGGTTCTGACAAAATGGGCATGATAAATAACCTCTCTTGGATCTTCAAAACAGTCCCCAGAAATCGTCAGACAAACTAACTGCAATTGGAGGCTGTCTGTGGTACAATGACAATCCTGGAAATAATCCTCAGAAGAAAACATTGAGAATAATTTTTCACAACTTGGACTGTGAAACATGATATTTTACCGAAATGGAGGTGGCGACTGTGAGACCTGAGAGGACTCCGTTCCACCTTCTCAAAACGGCAAATGGATGTTACAACAAATGAGAGAAGCCCTTCTTGTGTTCCATCAGCAAATAACGAGTTACCCATTTATCTATATATATATATGAAACTGAAAAACACGGTCCATGAAGCCGTATGTTCGTCCGTCCGTCCGGCAAGCTGTGCTTATGTGTCTATTAATATTGCACTGTTTGAATGCCGGTTGCTTCCTGTTTATTAATTCTGTACGTATATTAATTACGTATTGTTGGAATATACCTTTCGACCCTTTAGACTGCTGAGATCCCTTAGGCCTTTGAAGTCCCTTTAATTACCCCCAAGACCCTTAAGACCACCCAGACCCTGAAAAACCATAAAGACCCAAAAGACCCTGAAAACCCCAAAGACCATTAAAGACTAAAAAAAGACCCAGATGACCCAAAATAACTGGAAGACCCCCAATGATGCAAAAGACCCCAAATACCCAAAATACCTCATAAACCCTTAAAGATCCAGAGGATCTCAAAGATCCAAAAGACCCCCGAGGACCTAAAATACCGAAAAGACCACAAAGACTTCAAAGGCCCAAAGGTTCCAAAGACCCAAAAGACCCAAAATATGCTGATGACCCTTAAAGAACCAGAAGACCCAAAATACCCCAAATACCCAAAATATCCTGAAGACCCAAAATACCACAAAGACCCCAAAGACACAAAATACAAAATAACCAAAAGTCCCAAAAGACGCTGAAGACCCTGAAGACCTGTAAGACCCATAAGACCCTTTAGACCCATTAAACTCCAAAATCCTGAAGACCCTCAAGATCGTTAAGACCACTTTTACCTTTTTAAGACCATTTCAATACTTTATGTACCTTGAGATCCCTTCACCCTTTCAACCTTTTTTATAACCTTTAAGCCTTTACACCCCTAATGCCCCTTTCTACCCCTTTGACCTCACACCATTTAGACCCCTTACACCCTTCAGACCAATTGGACAGCTTCGACCCTTGACCATTTCGATGATAGAGCTTTACACCACTTGGACATTTTTTGATGACAAATACATTACAAATATATAATATCGCCAATATTAGAAATAAATTCATACAAAAGAAATATTTGCATTGTGAGTGGTGTAAATCATGAAAATACAGCAACTCAAGTTCAGTCAGGTCATTATGCTCAGTTTGAACAAGCCTGTGCCTCTGCGGCGACGTGTGGTGAGGCGAGTCGAGCCAAGCTAGTAAGTCATGACATAAAATGCATCGAAGGATAGACACAGGAGAGAAGCTTTTGCCAGTGTCTCTCATTTGTGGATGGTAAAAAGCATGCTCGTGCACAACATAAATCCCCAAATAATCAGTCATTGAGTGTGCAACGGAGCTCTGGAATGCCACATTGATGTTGCAGCACTCAGACGGAAAGATCGAAATACCAGAAGTGAAGATACAACATGTGTTCTTCCAGGGTGACTGTCTCTCTCCCTCTTGTTTTGCCTGGTTCTGGACCTACTGAGCAAACTCATTGAAGATCAAGGACAGGGATACACCCTAACATCTAACAGTATAATGTCCAATGGGTCAGTAAAAGTGACTCATCTACTGTATATCGATGATTTAAAGTTCTTCGAACCAAACGACGGAAGATTTGCAGAACCATTAAAACTGGTAAAATGGTATTCAGACGGCTTGTAAAATGCTGCTCGGCCGAAGAATAACAATGCAGGAGCAAGAAAATGAAACATCATGCATGTACCTCAGCGGAGAAGAGGGTGACCAAATATTTCGCAAAACAAATGTGGAAAACAATTGACAGAGAATATCAGAGAAAGCGGCTAATTCTAAAAACAAATCTCTTCCCAAGAAATAAAATTGAACTTGAAAACCAGCCCGCAGTTCCAGTTTTCCAACATATTGTTACGGTCCGCGGTTAAGGATGTTATATTTGCCGAGCGGAGGCCCCGCGACCTAACAGTTTCCCCGATTCACCCAAACGTTGGCCCGATCGCGCCACAGCTATTCAATGTGGAAAACTCTAAAGCGACCGAATGCAAAGAGGAAGAAGAAGATGTACAGAAGAGTAACGGGATTTATTATTACACACACAAGCAAAAAGGAGCAGTCATGGTTATGTACAGGGACATGAAAAAGCAGGTGACACAGTGAAAATTACGAGCTTATACAGACTTAATTGACTACCCAGGACAGAACAAACAGAACAAACTCACGTACACTAAAAGGATGGAAATTGCAGGCAGGAATGGCTTGAAGGAGGTGTGCGGCTGGAGGGGGAGGACGACATGGAGCTGGCCGGAGCTTTATCCCGCACGGGACGTCCGGCTGGACCTCGACGGCCGCTGATGCCACCGATCCTGTCGTGTGCGCGGGATCACGGGTCGGAGCTGCTTGGTGGAGCCGACGCGCTGGTGGGAGGTCTGGCGTGACGGGTTCTCTCCTCTCTCTCTTCCCTGGTCCAACCACTCTTCACCACCGACAACTCAACGCAACCAATGCAACCACTCAACGCAACCACTGACCACCACTGACGACCAACCCAGCTTTTTGACCTCATAACTCCGCTCTTGTCATAGCTCATCTCATTGACTCATCTGCTTGGGGAACGTCCCACGGCGGGTTATATAGGCCCCGCCCCTCAACCTTCGCGAACCTCCTTGATGTTTCTCTCCACACCCTCTCCAAGTCCAACCCCTTGTTCGTGGTTGGTTGAGCGGGCCTGACTCACTCCTCCCCTCCATGACGAGGTGGGGACCCGCCTTTCTTCCCCAACCCTGCCTCGTGGTCAATGGCGGCAATTGTTGGTTGGCAATGCGAATGGCAATTGACGAAAGGGGAAATGGAGGTTTTTGGGAATGGGAATGAAGGGAATCTATCTTTTTCACTTGGTACAATGGAGTGTCATGCTAATGGAAGACAAGGCCTTACCCTAAAACACATAATAAGGATATAAACTACTGAACAAGGGTATTATAGTGTCCTTCAATGTGGTGTTTCATGGAATTAACTACCGGGACGCCCTTTTAACTTTTACACAACACTGGAGGCAGGAGGCGCAGAATAAACAATAATAATAATAAAGCACACAATAAAAAAATACAATCCTCATATCCGCAACACTGCACCCTCCTCCTCTTAGGCACGGCCCGGGCCTACAACTTTTATTTAGTGTGACACGTAGGTGTAGTTCCCTCTACTTTTAACCTGACCCTGAGTGCGACAGTTTTAAAACATAGATAAATATGTCCCGCTGCTCCATTGCACCCTACCTAACAGACACATGCCCACAGCTAACCGAATTGCGGAATGGTCTTCAAACTACACACTGACGGTGGGGAGCATTATTTACAATTGACGCTACTTTATTTACAAAACGCAACCCAGGACCTGCGATTGTTCTTTCTGGGGGGGAGACAGTCTGCTCTGCATCAATGCACCATGAAAGCACCCAAAACGCACCAATACACCCTCAGGCACCAATCGGTGCCCAGTCATCATAGTTCATGAAAATAAAAACAACAACCCCGAACCCTGCAGGTGGTCTCTTGCTCTTCGGCTCCCTCTGCTGGCTATTATTATTTCTTCCAGTTGTTGTCTTTTTCCTTTGCTGGCGGCCTATTTGCAATAAAATGCACCTAACGTGTATGTTTTTATTTTATTTATGGCCCACAGGGGGCCGACTACGTGTGGTTCACCTGTGGGGCATCGGTGCCCTGTGGCCAAGGTCCGCCAGCAAGATTTCGGGCCTTCATGGCCGGTTCCAGCAGAGGGGCCATGCCCCAACCCATGGGGTCCATAAGTGGTGCTCGGCCACAGACATGTGGTCCATAATGTGGTGCATCGATGTAGACAGCTGGTTCTGGGAGTTCCGGGTGCACAATGGCCGACTCACGCACGCTCCCCTCTGCGCCCAATGGCGCACAGGTCCTCATGTGGGAGACAAAAGGGGGGACAGACAGATGAGCGAGGGGTAAGGTCACAAGGGTACACATCAAACAAGGCAATGCAGGGCGAAATGCGTACGGAGAGTGAAGTGAGAAAAGCTCGTCCCTACCGTACGTCACCCCCCGTCACCTACACTACCCTTGCCCTTACCCCATAGGTACAAAAATCTACACATTTACAAATCCGTCGCGACCGTCACGTCTTCCTCATATTTCCCATACCAAATTCTTCTCCACAATCCCTCTACTTCAAAATTTGCCATCATCAATTCATCATCAATCCTCATAAGGAGGAAGAGATGGAACATCAAGCACAATGTCACACCCACATCATGATGCGTCTCACATTCCAAACATTTGCATCAAAAATAATCAAACAACCTGGCATGGTGTGGAGGTACGTCATCTCAGGTGAGTGCATGTGGATGGTGCAAGGAGATTTTCATCCTAACTATCCTCTAAATGACTTTAACACACTTTACACTACCCGGGGTCTTTCCCTGCCAATCCATTGGCCAACTTACACTATGGGTTCTAAAAAACCAATTCCCATTGACCAAACTGTGGTGCTTCTCAATTTGGGGTCTCACTCCCCCGATTCATCTCCCGGTGCCCTTGCACAATTTCTGGGCTGAGACGTGTAGCTCTCCCAGCAGGTCTACCCACCTGCACACCTCCACCACTGCAGTTGCCACCCGAGCTTACCTAGCTCCTCACCCTAACCTAACTAACTGGGGAAGGCCCCTCCTGGCTCTGTCACCCCACTCGGTGCCCTCTGGCACTGGGCTACCCGGGTCCGTCCTCCGGATCCTCGGGCCCCATCCACAACAACTACCGGCTCCCAGAGCCCACCTGCGGCCTCACCTGGCCGACATCCTCACAGTGGTGGAGTGCCCAAACCAACTACACACACTAACAGGCTACACGCCCAGCCATTTCCACAACACTAATGCACCCATCCAAATATCATTCTTCCACCATGCACCACAGATGCCAATCTCCAACCACAATTCTGGAGTTGATTCTGAATGCTTTGCTTTCAACAGCGTGAAGACGAGCTAGATGTGAGGCAGGAGCACCAGCCCAGAGGGGAGAGCAGTATTCCATTGAGCTGCGGATGAAAGCCTTGCACGTGGTGAGGAGCTCAGGTGTGCCAAGGAAGGACTTCGCACAACGGAGGATGCCCAGTCGGCGACTGGCTTTGGAGGCCAGATTTGAAATGTGGTTTTCCCAGGAAAGATCATGGCAGATAGTGAGACCCAAAAGTTTGAGTGACAGAACTTCTTGGAGAGGATTATTCAGAAAGTAGATGGGAGGGTTGTCCAGTCGGTCTTTTCGGAGAGACATCGTAAGAGTGTGAGATTTGTCAGGATTGAAAGACATGTTCCACTTGTTTGCCCAGTCTGTGATTTTGTCCAGGTCTGCAGAGAGTGAGGAGGCTGCAGACTGCCGATCTGAGGGATGAAGAATGGAGCGACATAGAGTAGAGTCATCAGCAAAGAGATAGAGAGGATTTTCAAGAGAGTCGGAGAGATCATTGATGAAGACCAGAAAAAGCACAGGGCCCAGAACACTGCCTTGGGGAACTCCAGCCTGAACAGGAAGAGGAGATAAGAGAAACCCATTCAGGGCCACACGTTGACTACGACTAGAGAGGAAGTCCGCCAGCCATGCGTGGAGATTTCCATGGATACCAACAGAGGAGAGTTTGGTGAGCAGAGCGGGGTGCCAGACCGTATCGAAGGCACGTCATATGTCAAGGGAGACAGCTCTAATTTCCTGTTTGGCATTGAGGACCTCCATCCATTGCTGAGAAAGCAGTTGCAGCATGTCCAGAGTAGAGTGACCAGGTCTGAAACCAAATTGATGATCAGAGATCAAGCCATTGGAGAAGAGGAAAGATTTCATGTCTGAAGCAATGATGGATTCCATGACTTTACTGATAATTGAGAGAAGGCTGATTGGTCTGTAGTTGCTGGGATCTGTTTTTGCACCTTTTTTGTGCAAAGCGGTGATGTCGGCAGATTTCTAAGCAGATGGCAGATGACCTTGAGCAAAAGAGAGTGTGAAGAGAACAGAGAGAGGGAGTGAAAGAGCGGAAGAACAAGATTTTAGGACCCGTGGGCTGATGCCGTCAGGTCCAGTTGCAGAATCAGAGTCGAGGGTTGACAGAAACTTTTCCACCTTGTCAGGAGGAAAGGACACAGAGTCCAGGAGCAGTTGGGTACGACTGGGTATGGTGGGTACAGAGAGGGATGGGTTTGGGACACAAGATTTAGAGGCAAAAACAGAGTTGAGGCATTCAGCTTTTTCACGCGCGGAGTCAGCCGTGTGGCCGTTTGAGGTGAGGGAGGGGATGGAGGGGGAACAAACACCAGAACCAGATTTGACCAGACGCCACCAGGATTTGGAAGAGGGAGACAGATAAGAGAGTTCTGTCCTGACGTCCTGACGTCATCCTACTTCACGTGGAACCATATCGAATGCTTTCTCCAGATCAACAAACCCAAGAAACAACTTCTTCCTCTTCTCCATGTACTTCTCCTGCAATTGCCTCACAATAAAAAGCACGTCTGTCGTTCCTTTTCCTGGCATAAATCCAAACTGCATTTCGTCAATCTTCACTTTCTTCGTCATCCTCCTCTCCAACACCCTTTCCAATCCCTCCATTCCATGCTCCAATAACTTTATTGCTCGATACGAGCCACAGTCCAGTGGGTCACCTTTCCCCTTGCATCGAGGGACGAGGGTACGCAGTTCCCAATCCACTGGAATGCGGCCTTCTTTCACCACCAGATTGCAGATCTCTGACATTCTCTTCACACCCCAATTTCCCGCTGCCTTCAACATATCTCCCACAACTCCCGTCGGCCCTCCCGCTTTTCTACTCTTCATTGCTTTTATTGCTGCCTCAACTTCCTTCTCAGTTATCTTCTCTGCCGGTCTTAAAACTGGGTTACTCTCTATGTTGCCATCCCATTCATTCTCTGCATTCAACAGTATTTCCATATATCTCTTCCATCTTCCTTTAATTCCATCTGGGTCCACAACAATTTGTCCCACGCCATCCTTCAAGCAAATCATCCCCATCACATCACACCTCTCTTTCGCAATCTGCTTTGCAATCCTGAATACCGCTCTCTGACCCTCTTCCAAATCCAAGCGTTCTCCGAAGATTTTCCTACATGCCTCCGCGGCCTTTGCTCCCTCTTTCTCTGCAGCCTTCTTAGCTGCCTTATAACTTTCATGCTCTGCCTTTTCTGCCCCCATACCCTTCGCCTTCTGCCACTCCTTGAACTTCTTCCTCTTCTCGTCAATCTTCCTTCCAACTTCATCATCCCACCACCATGTTTCCGAGTGCCTCGGTGGTCCTTTTGTCCATCCACATACCTCACCAACGGCTCCCAACAGACTAGCTTTCATTGACATCCAACCACTTTCAAGCTCAACCACATCATCCTCTACCATACTCAGCCTCTCTTTTAATGCCTCCCTCACTGTCACCTCTTTCAACCTCCACACCTTCATTCTCACCTTTTGATACTGATGGTTAGTTAAGCGTCCGTGACAATGAATTGCTTTCTGCGCTTTCCCGTTAAAAATCGCATGTAGTTCATGCTGCGTATGAACCATCGGAGCACATGAAGAAGGCAGTACATCGGCAACAGTGAAGAGTAACCGCGAGCGGAGCGTGATTGGTCTCTACACCAGACAATCATCAGAATTATTGGTGGCATGCTCATCCGAGTTGGTGCAAGGTGTGAGGTTCAGGACATACCAGCTTTCTCTTTCTCTTTTCCTCGATGCGTGCGGTGCCAGCAACCTCAGAGTTGTGAAGTCACTAAAGGTTCAGAGGCTGGGTCTGTCACGTTGTGGATAATATGGATGTATACATAATCTCCATAATTGTGAATGTAACAGCCATTATTTCTCCCTTTGTAAAATTTGGCTGATTATTGTGTACTAAAAGGCCTTTTCCGAAGAAACGGTGTCCTGATTGATTTTGATTGCGGCAGAAGATAACCACGTCAATCCGGCTTCGTAAGCGTCAAAGTGGTTATGCAACAAGAGGGCCCACTAGGCCAACTAGTTAAGGTTGATTATGTAATCATCGGCACAGTACCTGCTCATACTCGGGCTTTTTCGTGTATGGTAACAAAACATTTTCTAAGGAAACATTTCCTTTGCAAGAACGGAATTGACACTGTATGGGATTGTTGGGCCACGTCACAATCAGATCTTGCACCTGAGACTTATCTCAAAGATGGCACCACACCTTGGTCTTCTGCCATTTTTATTTCCGCCCCACTGAATAGTCTTGCATGACAATGTTGGTGCAGCTGTCATTGCAGAGATTAACAAAACCTGGCCAGTCTATCCGTGATGCTTGACCCTACATGGTACGCTTGTGTCTTAAATTACCGAAAGATCCGGGGCCTTCTGATCTTAAGTAATCCACTTGTGAAGCAAGGGTTCCTCTTTTTGAGGGTAGAACGTGATGTGTTGTAATCTCCTTTATCATCTTTGTACCTGATTGTCATCATGTACAGAATCAGTAAAAGTTTATAATTGAAAGGGCTGGACTTTCAGGTTGGTAGAGCCGACGTTCAGTGAGAATCCACTCGCCTTGATCACGGCAGTTGTTGAAGTGAATGAAGAAGAAGCTTGGAAATCACCACGTAACCTCAAACGCTGGTGGTGTGAATTGGTCTGTTGGCCAATCCGGGTGTCCCGTGACGATTATAGACGATTTGGGAGAGATGTTATAGCCTGGTCCCACGACCGTGACAGATTAAATTGCAAACCGCCCCTTTTGGTGAGAGATGGTGATTCAACTCTTTCCCAAATGGATTCCTTTACACATCGAGCAATCCACTTTTTTTCTCTGTCCAATATGACTGATGATAGCAATGTAGAGGGGAGCAGGGGAGCTGTTTTTCTGCTGCCTCAGGGAGTGATGTCCCTGCATTATGCAAGTGACTCGGCTTGCTCCGGCTGACAGTACCCGGTATGGGCCCTTTGTCCAGGGTAACGGATCTCCACTGCTTTGTGGGGGAAGCCTCTTCAGGCAAAGGCTATGAGAAGGACAATCAGATATCAAACCACACCTGTTGGTTAGCCTGGGCAGGGCTGCAGTGTGGATAAATGTGCCCATGAAAGTCAATGGTGGTGCCATTGAACCCAGGATCGGCACGGGATTTCTCGATGAACGGTCACGACGTATCAGGAAGTGAATGCAAATGAAGACAAAAGCATCAACCCTTTCATTTTACCTCAGCCTCAGCCCAGACAAAGGCCATTGCAGATAAATTGTTGAGATTTTCACCATTACTCCAGACAGGATTTCTGCATTTAACGGCTATCTCGAGACCCGGCGGGGTCTCACGGTCCGGACCAGTCTCAAACATCTCCGCATCGAGGTCCTCACCAGTATAGTTTTTATTTGGCCCAAATCGGACCAGTGGTTTGGGAGAAAATTGCTATTTTGTGATCTATGACGTCATCCGCTGCGGCGGCACGTGAATCGTGATGCAAAGACGTTTATTCAAAAAACCTCGCCGCATCCAGGACAAATAGCGAGGTCCGACTGGTACACTCGGCTACTCCGGGGTCATATCTAGTACCTCAGTAATTCGTGGGTATATGGGACCCTCCGGTAGGCTGCCAGAACCTGACAAACTAGGTACCGCGATCGAACGCGGCACCTCCGCATTGCGAACACATGACACACGTCCATTCACTTTCTTTAGTTTGGCGGCACGTCGTGGATATCTCGGGAACCAGAGGGTTCCCTGGGACCAGACCGGTATCAAAATGTCCGCCTCGGGCTCCTCTTGAACATAGCGTTTATGTGATAGCAATCGGATGAGCGGTTCGCCCGCAAGTTGCAAATTGGTGACCTATGACTTCATCGGACCACCGCCGCAATTTGTCACCTGGGCTAATCCGTGCAGAGCCTCCGTGGGGACACTCGAGCACCTGCTTTGTTGTCATGAAGTGCGCATGGGGGAAGGAACGTGGTTAACGACGTCATCGGTGCCTTAACTTTGACGTCATAATTCGTCAACACACAATAACTTTGAAATTTCTTGACCGTGATGGACTCTACAATTATATCGGAAAATGTAAATTTATGACGTCATTGGTCACGTGGTCAATTGGTTTGGATTTTAAATAAAGGAACCTAAAAAAAAAACGTTTGGGGTCACTGTTGAATCATTCGCTAACATCCTGGTTTTCCCAACCCCGGTTTTACCGGGGGTGACGAAAGGCAGGCCTGAAATGAGGCATCGTCACACATATTGCAGGTGGCGCAGCCGCTGACGGCAAGTTGAAGGGCTGGCGACCACGCACCGGACCACGCTCAGGACCACGCATCGGACCACGCTCAGGACTACGCATCGGACAACGATCCACACCATGCACAGGACAACGATCCGCACCACGTACCGGAAAACGATCCGCACCATGCACAGTACCACGCACCGGACTACGCCCTGATGCACTCTCCGTCCTACGTTCCGCGGCTGATGCCCCGGCGCACCTGTCGCATCCCACACCCCGTACCGCCGCTGGGTGCACACGCACACCGTCGGTGCGGCTTTTGGTGAATTTGTCCTCTCAACCCTCCGTTTGTCCCCGTACCATACCCTCGGTCACCACTGCCAGCACATCCATCCGATGCACCTCACCCATGATTCCACCACACCCATCCGATCCACCTCACACATGATTCCACCAAACCCATCCGTTCGACCACACCCATGATGGAGCCACACCCATTTTATTGCACAGAATGATTGCGCAGCCACAAAGAAATATTGCACAGCCACACCCACACCTATGATTTAAGGAAAAAAGATGAAAGAAATTGAAAACGCCAAAATATCCCTGATATTGTCACGTGTCCTGGACGTCAGATTCCTGATACAAAATTTTCATGATGGAACTTAATTCAACCACATTTGGTTGTTGCATTTTAAATGCCAGCATGACTGTGACACCTTGGGTCTGTTGCTGCTTGTTGACAGGTTTTCATCATCTTTTGAAGTAAAAGGCTGGCTGGGTTAATTCAACTAGATGCCTTGCGAAGCGAAGATTAGTTGGCGTTTTTTTCCCCCCCTGTTTCAAAAAGACTTAAATTCCGTTTGAATTGATCAATGGAAACAGAAGCATTTATGAATGCACTTGAATTGGAAAAAATGAAATTTTCCTCGAGTTTTCGCACCTAAAATCCTCCATGGTGTCTGCACCTATATCCCTGAGATTTGGTGTCCTTGTTTGTGTTTGGCTGGTGGTTTGATCAATAACCATTCCTCTGGGATATTGTAAGGAGTAATATTAAGAAGCAGAAGGCATTTTTTAGGTCTCAATTCGTTTCGGAGTAAGAAGAGGCAAGTTAAGAAAAATAGCCTGGCTCGGCATGCTCCGTTCGGCTCGGCATGTCGCACACATGGGTCAGAATAAATGCGAGATGGATTACACCTATGTGTCACATTTAAAAGTAATGGTTAAATTTGCTGGCACAATCTTCACCACATTTTGCTTCAGAGGGATAGGCATCTTTGACCATGCCTACTTTCTCAGGGAGTGAGGGATGGTGGGAGTGGTGACTGTGGGTGGTGATGGTGGATTCGGGGTTGTGGGGAATGGTGGAGGGGGAATGGGGTGGATGTTGCTTGGGGGAGGAGGCGGGGGGGGGTTGGTGGGGGAGGGCAGCCAAATATATTGTTGCGGATCTCCTGAAGCCCATCGACGTACAAAGGGGGGTAAAACCCCTTGTCCCCCTCGGGTCTCCGTGTCCACGAGGCCGAGTCGCCACTCCCGTAGCGAGCGTGGAAAAGGGTATCGGGTGGATTCCACACGTACCTTTGGTATCCACACTGCCACGAAAACGGGGACCGGACCTCGCGCAAGCCACACTAATCGAGTACGCCGAGCAGTTTGCGTATCATGTGACTCGTGCCGTTACTTTTATTGAACCAGATTCGAGCGGTTTTATTCGTGCGATGCTATTCCAATAGATGGAAATGACGGGGACGATCAAATAGAAGGAAGAACAGGTTTATTTCCAATGTACAGGGTGAAGAGACAGAACAGATGCTTAACAGTTTTAACTTATCCCCAGACAAAGGGCCCATTCACCCATGCGGGGAAAAGGAGGAAGGAAATGTTCGCGCACCCAAACGCGTCCTGGCACCGTTCACTCCGGACAGCTCGCCCGGCGTGGCCCTTGGTTGTTCACGGCACATGTGCTGGGAGCGCAGGCAAAGAGATTGCGCGTCTGTGGCCCAGAATGGGTCATCTTCACACAGTGCAGTTAATACAGGCAGCAGCAGAGCGCAGGGCACAGGGAGAGTTTGTGTACAGCGACTATGACAAGCCAGGCACTTTACTCGTACTACGACAATGTCTCTTTCTCACTATGAACCTACCACGAACCTTGGGTGACTCACTCATTCTGACTCTCTCTCCGACTCTTTCGGGGCGACTCTCTCTGACGCGGGGGGCTCGAGGCAGGGTTTTATATAGCCCCTCCCCGGTCCTACCCGAATGTTCCAAGCCCCTCCTCTCGCCGCCGTTGTGAGCCACTCCCCTTGAGCTCTGATTGGCGGCTCGCTGCTTACCGGCCATTCCCTGCAGCTCCTCCCTTCGGTCTTGCCAGACTTTTTCCAGGCCGAGCACATGGCATTCTAGCCCAATTGAGGCCTACAATTACTGGCCTGCTCAACGCAAACTAACACAGGAAAGGAGACTACGCTTACATTTATGAAGAAATAACTAACTAAAGCGAGGCTACATGTTGTGGTGCGACTACCTATGAGGGGGGGGGGGGGCATTCCTTATTCACAAAACTGCAACACCACACCCCTCTCTCACCAGACTCGGCCCGAGTCAACCCCAACAATGGAACGACTGGTGGAGCCTGGCATGCAAATTTAACCATTACTTTTAAATGTGACACATAGGTGTAATCCCTCTCGCATTTATTTGACCCATGTGTGCGACATTTTTAACATGAAATATGTCCCCCCCTATTGCGTTGAGCAGCTACTCTAACAGATTCACACCCACAACGACTCGAGTATTTCCGGAATTTCAAACGACACACTTAGCCGGTGGGCACATTCTTATATTTACAAGCACAGAACTTAACTTTATTTACAATGCTATGACCCAGGACCTGCACTTTAGGAAGAGAGAATTGGAGGGGAGAAAAACACACTCATTATGGCACTTGCTGCTTGCATCTTGCTTTTTCCATCTTCTGTGTGCGGTTAACAAAACCGGCTGGCCCTGACCGGCATACAGGCCATTTGAAGCATCAGGGCCATCTAATCTTACACATCTTCTTCATACCTGGCACATGATAGGAAACGATTTCCTTTATTTTTGCTTGGCCAGCAGGGCCACTCTCACGTGGTCCAACTGCGTGGCATCAGTGCCACTCAACAAGTGGTCCGAAGGTGCAAGATGATTCTGCAGCAAGATGCTGCACATCAGAGGTGCAAGGCCACAAGGCTTGTTGTCCATAAGTGTGATAAGGTGCAGCAAAGTGGGTTTGGCAACAAAGTGCTGCACAGATCGGCTGCACAGATGTAGCAATGGTGCAGCAAAAGGAATGGCAGCAAGGTGGTGCACAGTTCGGCTGCCCAGGTGTAGCAAGGGTGCAGCAAGGTGGTTTTGGCAGCAAAGTGCTGCACACTTCGGCTGCCCAGGTGCGACACGGCAGAATGGATGCTGCACAGTTCGGCCTCCAAAATGGTCCTGGGGCGGGGAGGGAAGATGAGGCACAACAAGCAGAACGGAAAAGACACAGTGGCACACAAAAAACAAGGCGACCAGGCACCACCATGCCTGGTGCGGTGCGAGGGACGCGGTAGAGCGAGCAGAGCAAACTCGTCCCTAACCGTCCACACCCCCCACCTTTGGCTACACTACCCTAGCCCCCCTTGTATTTACAATCCGTCTCTACGTCTTGTCTCCCATATCCCCCTCGATACCAAATTCGTCCTCAACTCCCTCCCAGGAAGGAAGGGATGGAACAACAACAATGTCTCACTTACGTCATGATGCGTCTCACTACTCAATCAGCCCACAGAGCCTCGGTGTGGAGCTCGTCCTCCTCGGTGCCTGGCTGTGGATGGTGCAAAGGAATTTGTCATCCTCACCACTCTACTGACATTTACACTATTATACTGCCCAGGGTCGTACCCTGCCAATCGGCCTCTTTAAACTATGTTGTTCTAAGAACCCGAATTCCCATTGCTCACAATGTGGTGCCCTCCAAATTTGGGTCTCACCCCACGAATTTTCTCACTGTGCCCTCGCACAATTTCGGGGCTGGGTCGTGTGCCTCTCTCAGGAGGTCTACCAACCTGCGCACCTCCGCCACTGAAGCCGCCTACCGAGCTTGCCTGCTCCTGCGACTACCTAACCGGGGAAGGCCCTCCCTGGCTCTTACCCCCTCTATGCCCACCTTGGCATCGGGCAACCCGGGTCCCCTCCTGCGATCCTCGGGCCCCACTCACAACTACCCTAACCGGCTCCCAGAGCCGACCTGCGGCCTCATCTGGCTGACAAACTGCAAGTGGCGGAGTGCCCCAATAACCATTCGCACCAATTAAGCCACACGCCCAGCCATGTCACTGACTACTGCACCCCCCAAAACACTTCGTACCACTGCCTGCACCACAGGTGTCAATATCCATGTAATTTACCTATGCCCTCTACCTGGCTTTACACTCCCACCCCGGGCTTTCGTGAATGGGTTCCACTCCCCCCATTCGATCCTTCGCACCATGCATTCCACACCTTTTACTTTCACACACCATTTATTTTGCACACACCTCAACACAATTCCATTTATTTTCCAGACACAATTCCTCACTCACGCAGCATCATCTACCTACCTAATATCCCCTACAACTCGTGCTTCCCTCGTCGTCCCTTACACTATTCACTCCCTTTTCTTTAACGACCACCTAAACTCTCTGCGTCCCCTCTATAGTTCAGGTGTCCCTACTTAAATCTCATGTCCTGAAGGTCTTCTAAATCCCTATCAATTATCCTCGCCCTCCCTCGGCTCGCTTCGGTGCCCCATGGAGGCAACCATTGCTGGCACCTCCATGTGCCTATCACTGCCATTCCCCTAAGCTAATGCTCATGCCCCCCTCCCCCCCCCCCCCCCGTGGGAGGAATGGTGACACTACCGTTCCCCCACGTGGGGTACACTACTCCCCCCAGTCCTCTAAACTATGAGCCTCTCCAAGTGGATGTTCGTTGTCATAGCTCGGCCTCGAAGGGCCGTGCGATCCATGCGGGTGGTTGGTCGCCTGTATAGGGTGACAGTCCGGCATTTTTGATCTAAGGGGTGGGGGGGGGGGGGATTGATGGGCCCAAGTGCCGGGCTCCATCCCTGCGCGGGGCCTCGCGGTCCCACGCACGATAACCCAGCCGGCCACGGTCAAAGCACCGCGCCCTATAGGGTGCGTGGCTCTGAAAGCTCCTACCTCCCCTTGAACCCGGCCGATCGCCCTTGCCGCCATATGGCGCCAACCATACAGTGCGGGGGCCAGAGGCACGAATCGTGCACACCGGTCCTCGTGAGACCGACGTGGCACCGATCCCCTCCGGTCGCTGCAGCACACAACTCACCGGGGTCCGCTTGCGCTACTCGTCCCGCGAAGCTCTACACCCCTGGTCAGTGTCGATGCTTGAGCCGTGTCCACATGACTCACTACCCACTCCACACTCGCACACCCAGGCGCCCACACGCCTCCCACACACTCCGTTATCGCACACTCGGATGCACACGCTTCCCACACACACTCCAGTGCACACTCGTCTCACACACTCCGTTGTACACTCCGGTGCACACTCCTCCCACACACACTCCAGTGTGCCTTCTTTTTCCACACACTAAGTTCTCGCACACTCCGTACTCGTACCTGCACACCTAGGTGCACTCACGCCTTTCACACACTTCAGTAAGCACTCCTTCTCCACACACTCCAGTACGCACTCTCTCTCACACCGCACAATGGGCCCTTCGCAAATCGTACCACCCTCACTCGTACACCGCACTATGGGCCCTTCGCAAATCGTACCACCCTCACTCGGACTCGTACAAAGCACAATGGGCCCATAGCGAACGCCCGGGTCTCGCTTCTCTCCCAAGCGCGCCGAGCACCCGTTCACGCCATTTTTACTCACCTCGGGGCCCTCCTTCTCTGCGAGCACCTGCAAACTTTTTATTTCATCAGCAAGCACGGCATCACGGTGCAAACACAGACTTTGTTCAGGCTCCATCACCACCTCCCGTGATTTGCTCTCCGATTATCCCGTCTCTTCGGCCCCAATTGTTACTTCTTTTTCTCCCACGACGATCGTCGGCGCCCCTAAAATTTTCTTTTCCAACTCGGCCTTCGCCGGCACCCCCAAAATTTTATTTTCCAATGCGACGATCGTAGGCTCCTCTACACCCCGCGTCGCGACTCCCATAGCCCCGGTCAAGTTGGCTGTCCCGCCGCTCTAGCTCGCTCCCCACGTGTTCTCCGCGCCGTGTCACCTCGTCACGTACCACCGCGATTTCCCGCTCAACCTGCGCCCAATGTCCTCCCCTGCCTTTTTCATGTCCCTCTTTGACGCTGCCCTCATCTTCTGCACATCACACCTGGACTCCTCCCTCAGTTTTTCCATGTTATCCCTTTGGGTGTCCATTTTGTTTTCCAACCCTTTCATTTCCCGGGTGGTTTTGTCCCCCAGGGCATCCATTCGATTAGCCTCCCCTGCCTTTTTGCCTGTATTTGAGGTGAGTAGTTCGATGTTAATCCCGGCTTGCACAGCGGGCCTGGCTTCCGCCGCCACGTGCGAGGCGCCGCCATTCTCTTCGCCAGCTACCGCCCCCTCGTCTACTGCCTCCACTACCAACTGTCCCTGTTGGTCCTGGGCCATTAATTCTTCCTCTACTACGCCCACCGGCATTTGACCGCCTTGGCCAGACATTGTACGAATATAATTTGATTTTTGGAACTAAATTTCGTTTGGTCGTAATTTTGAGTGCGTGAAGCGCACTCTTGGTCCAATTATCCCACTCCTGACACCAATTTGTTGCGGATCTCCCGAAGCCCGTCGACGTACAAAGGCGGGGTTAAACCCCTTTCCCCCTCGGGTCTTCGTGTCCACGAGGCTGAGTCGCCACTCCCGCAGCGAGCATGAAAAAGGGTATCGGGTCGATTCCACAAGTACCTTCGGTACCCATGCTGCCACGAAAACGGGGACAGGACCTCGCACAAGCCACGCTAATCGAGTACGCCGAGCGGTTTGCGTATCACGTGACTCGTGCCGTCACTTTTATTGAACCCGATTTGAGCGGTTTTATTCGTGCGATGCCAGGCCAATAGATGGAACTGACGGGGACGATCAAATAGAAGGAAGAACAGGTTTATTTACAATGTACAGGGTGAAGAGACACAGAGCAGATGCTTAACAGTTTTAACTTATCTCCAGACAAAGGGCCCACTCACTCACGTGGCGAAAAGGAGGAAGGAAAAGTTCGCGCTCCCAAACGCGTCCTGGCGCCGTTCACTCTGGACCGCTCGCCCGGCGTGGCCCTCGGTTGTTCATGGCACGTGTGCTGGGAGCGCAGGCAAGGAGATCGCGCGTCTGTGGCCTGGAATGGGTCGTCTGCACACAGCGCGGTTAATACAGGCAACAGCAGAGCGCAGGGCACGGGGAGAGTTTGTGTGCAGCGACTATCACAAGCCAGGCACTTTACTCATGCTACGACAATGTCTCTTTCTCACTATGAACCAACCACGAACCTTGGGTGACTCACTCATTATGAATCTCTCTCCGACTTTCTGGGCGACCCTCCCTGACTCCTTCGGGGCGACTCTCTCTGACGCGGGGGGGCTCGAGGCAGGGTTTTATATAGCCCCTCCCCGGTCCTACCTGAATGTTCCAAGCCCCTCCTCTCGCCGCCGTTGTGAGCCACTCCCCTTGAGCTCTGATTGGTGGCTCGCTGCTTACCGGCCACTCCCTGCAGCTCCTCCCATCGGCCTTGCCAGACTTGTTCCAGGCCGAGCACATGGCATTCTCGCCCAATTGAGGCCGACACTTACTGGCCTGCTCAACGCAAACTAACACAGGAAAGGAGACTACGCTTACATTTACAAAAAAATAACTGAACTAAAGTGAGGCTACATGTTGTGGTGTGACTACCTTCGAGGTGGGGTCATTCTTTATTCACAAAACCGCAACAATATTTTGTGCTCTGATTGAATATACACTCTAAATCAGAACCCAACACGTATCAATAAAAAGGAACTGAGTCCAAATTTATATTTATTTTAAATGATCAGTTAGAGCTGGAAGGGAAGGTCAATACAAATTTATCAAAAACTGGATGGGAAAGTTGAACTTACAGCCTCACAGAGCAGATACACACAACCTCCAGTACACAACTTACTTTAGACTTTCAGCCGAGTTTTTATGTCATATTTTCTTTTGCTCATATCACAATCTCGATCTCAAGGAATCAAGTCAAAGTAACAAAAAAAGTAGCACTGATGAATACGGGTAAGTTCCGAATGTGTTTCTTAGGTGAGCTTCAAATATTGTCGAGGGCCGATGAGGACCAGCCCTGGACAGATAGCCGAACAGTTAACTCCGAGGCGTCACTTCAAAACTTGGCGGAATTATTTTTGGCGCGCAAGTGCGAAGAAAACCAGGGTCTTTCCTGTAGGATGGAATCACAGGGCTTATTACTCGAACCCACAAACAAATAAACACACACGTCAAGGAAAATTCACAATACAAGAATGAAATGCAAAAAAAAAAAAGAATTCAATGAAATAATTGTGAGATGATAAAATGTCAAAATTAATGTGGAGGTAAAAAAAACTATAACTCCTAATTTGAGGATCCTCCCTTCAGACATAATTACAGACAAGGGAATGATAAAAGAAAAGAAAATGGTGTGAATTGTTGGCCGATACACAGCCTGCTCCAACAAGGACGAACGTGAATGGTGCCCGAGTCTCCGCGCATGAGATGGCGCGAATCGCCACATGGCAACCTGAGCTGCGAAGCGGTGGAAAAACTTCCTCCTCCAGCCTTTCCGCGCTCCACAAGGCCCCGATAAATCTCTCAGGTTCTCACAGCACGAAGCGCAGCCTCCTCGAGCCAGGCCAGACCAAAAGAGAGCCAAAAAGACGGATTCTTCCTCGCGAAGATGACTGCCCCGGATCGCTTTTGATCAACCTTTTTCCACAGGCGCTCACGAGCCAAAGATGTGCCACCGCCCGCGACCAAGCCCAGAACCCGAGAGCGATGACTTCTGCGACCGCCCGCCACACAGCCAGTACCAGAGAGAGTGAGGAGGGGATGGGGTTGGGTGGGTGGGCACACCCTCCTTTGACCAGTTTCTCCCTTTGTCCTTTTGGGCCAGTTTTCGATGAAAATGGAGTACTGCACATTGTGCTTTTTTAAAATGATGGATGTTTCACAGTAATAATGTTTATTGATGGTTTTCTAAATTGTCTTTGCAGAGAATCAATTGAAAATGGTTTCTTATTCCAAGTCAAGTTCCCAATTATGTCAAGCAACACCAAGACGTGAGATGCCATACAAGTGCACTGTGTGCAGCAAGGAATTTTCTTGGTTAGCATCCTTGAATTATCAGAGAGTAGAACACGCAGAAGAGAAGCCTTGTAAATTTCCTGTGTGCAGCAAGTATTTTGCTCGTTCATCATTTTTACAAACGCATCAATGGATACACACAGAAGAGACACCCAACCTGTGTTCTGTACGCAACAAGGTGTTTCCTTTTGCTTCACATTTGAAAAAGCATCGATGGATGCACACGGGAGAGAAACCTTTCAAGTGCACTGTGTGCAACAATGAATTTTCTTGGTTAGCATCCTTGAATCATCAAAAACTAAAACACACAGGAGAGAGGCCTTATAAAAGTCCTGTGTGCGGGCAGGATTTTGCTCATTCCTCATCTTTAAAAGTACATCAAAGAACACACACAGGAGAGAGGCCTTATAAATGTCCTGTGTGTGGGAAGGATTTTCCTCAATCATCACATTTACAAACACATCAAAGCAAACACACAGGAGAGAGGCCTTATAAATGTATTGTGTGCGGGCAGGATTTTGCTCATTCCTCATCTTTAAAAGTACATCAAAGAACACACACAGGAGAGAGGCCTTATAAATGTCCTGTGTGTGGGAAGGATTTTCCTCAATCATCACATTTACAAACACATCAAAGAAAACACACAGGAGAGAGGCCTTATAAATGTCCTGTGTGTGGCAAGGATTTTGCTCGTTCATCACATTTACAAAGTCATCAAAGAACTCACGCAAGAGAGAAGCCTTATAAATGTCCTGTGTGCGGGAAGGATTTTGCTCTTTCATCATCTTTAAAAGTACATCAAAGGATACACACAGGAGAGAGGCCTTATAAATGTCCTGTGTGTGGCAAGGATTTTGCTCGTTCATCACATTTACAAAGTCATCAAAGAACTCACGCAAGAGAGAAGCCTTATAAATGTCCTGTGTGCGGCAAGGATTTTGCTCATTCATCATCTTTAAAAGTACATCAAAGAACACACACAGGAGAGAGGCCTTATAAATGTACTGTGTGTGTGAAGGATTTTCTTCAATTATCACATTTACAAACACATCAAAGAAAACACACAGGAGAGAGGCCTTATAAATGTCCTGTGTGTGGCAAGGATTTTGCTTGTTCATCACATTTACAAAGTCATCAAAGAACTCACGCAGGAGAGAAGCCTTACCAGTGCTCTGAATGCCTCAAGGCTTTTACTCATCTCTTCAATTTGAAGCGACATCAAATAATACACCGGAGATAAACCTTTCAAGTGCTCTGAATGCTTCAATGCTTTTGTTGACTTCTCCAATTTGAAGTGGCATCAAATAATACACACTGGAGAGATGCCCTACACATGTTCTGTGTGCACCAAGGCATTGTTGTATCAATCCAAATTGAAGCGGCATCAAAAATCCATGCACATGAGACAAAGGAGAGAAGACCTACAGGTTAAGCCTGACGGATCTTCAAGAAGATAGCACGTTTGTTCCAATTCACCTCCAACTCGTCACTCCACTCCACTCCACTCTCCCCTCATTCAATCCGTGATATTTTGTACCCTGGTACAAAACCCACTCCAAACCCTTCTCCTTCCAAATTTTCTTCTGTATCCATCTTGTCGACCCCATGCATCCGCCACTACCCATCTTTCCTTCATACTCGTCTTATTTGCCCAACTCTCCCTCTATTTTATCCTTCACCTCTGCTGTTGGTGTTTCCCTCCCATTCCTCCTCCCCCTGTTTCTCCTGCTCCTTTTGTTCTGTTGTTTCCTGATCCGTTCAGTGTTCTTGCTCTTGACTTTTATTCAAAAAAGTGTAGGTTCTGCAAGGTAGAAACAGAAAATACCGGTCACCTTCTTTCATGATGTGAAAAAACAACTGTCTGAATAACTGCATACACAAAAGGACAACAATGTGTGCAACGTACACCATTGGGACATCTGAAAAAATTTAAACATCTGGGTCTCAGAAAAAATCAAGGAAGCATGAATCAAAAGCGGTTGGTTGAACATGAGGATGCAGTCCTCACGTGTGACCAAATTATCCCATCAATTGTGAACAGAGAAAACAAAGCATTGCGACAGGACATTGTACTTGTGCATGAAAAGGAAAAGATGGCATTGCTAATCAAGGGGTCAGTAACCAGCGACTTTGATCGAAATAATGTGGAAATGAGGAAATTGACCAAGTAATCAGCATCTGAAAAATGAGGCCAAGAGAACCTGGAAGCTGGAGAATTTTGAGAAAATGGGAATGATAAAGAACCTCTCTTCAAACTTTAAAACAATCCCCAGGAATAGTTGGACAAACTAAAAACAATTGGAGGCTGTCTGTGGTACAATGACAATCCTGGAAATAATCCTCAGAAGAAAACATTGAGAAGACTTTTTCACAATTTGGATTGTGAAACATGATATTTTTTCGAACTGGAGGTGGCTACTTTGAGTTCCACCTTCTGAAAACTGCACATGGATATTCCAACAAACGAGAGAAGCCCTTCTTGTGTTCTGATTCTAATAAGTATTTTCCCATTTATCATGCTAAGAAATGCATTGAAGGATATGCAAGAAGATAAAGCAAGACAATGAAGCAAGAAGATAAAGCAAGAAGATAAAGCAAGAAGATTTAAGATTTAGACAAAGATAGACAAAGCAAAGAAGCTTTTGCTGGTGTCCCCCATTTGTGGATGGTAAAATGCATGCACCCTGCCAAGCTAAATCCCTAAATAATCAAACTCATTGAGGAAGCAACGGAGCTCTGGAATACCACATTGATATTGCAGCACTCAGATGGAAAAAATCGACACATGACAAAATGGGTGCTGACAAAATGGGATTGATAACACCAGAAGTGAAGAATACCACATGTGTTCTTCCAGGGTGACTGTCTCTCTCCCTCTTGTTTTGCCTGGCTCTGGACCTACTGAGCAAACTCATTGATGATCAAGGACAGGGATACACCCGAACATCAAATAGTATATTGTCCAATGGGTTAGGAAAAGTGACTCATCCAATGTATATTAATGATTTAATGTTCTTCGAACCAAACGACGGAAAATTTGCAGAACCATTAAAACGGGTAAAATGGTATTCAGACGACTTGTAAAATGCTGCTAAATGTGCAGAGTGCACATTCATAAGAGGTTGACCAACAAAATTGGATAAAATAAATATCGACCTCAGAAGAACAATGCAGGAGCAAGAAAATAAAACATCATGCATGTACCTCAGAGAAGAAGAGTGTGACCAACTATTTCGCAAAACAATTGCGGAAAACAATTGACAGAGACTATCTGCAGTGAACGAGGCAAATTCTAAAAACACATCTCTTCCCAAGAAATAAAATGGAACTTGAAAACCAGCCCGCAGTGCCAGTTTTCCAACATATTGTTGTAGTTTTGTATTCTCTGGGATATTGAAGCACACACACAGAGAGTAAAGCTAGTTATATCGTAGTATTCTGTTTCGCTATTCAGGATATATTGCATTCATGTGAGCAGATATGGCATGAAGAGTGTTTCGTTAGAAATCCCATTTGTACGTTTCCTCTTCCATACACTCTCTGCATTCATGTCGCATGTTACATGCACCATCTACAGTCCCTCCGCCAAATAATCCTTGCTCACACAGCCTGCCATAGTGAAACCCCCAGCTTCAACACCACATACAGCTGCACCAAATCGGATTGGTGAACACCTGAGACCAATCGATCATCTCAAGGGAGACAGTGCATCAGAACTGTGAAGGCCAATCAACAGTTGTCATCAAGAGTTGGGGTACTGAAACACCAATCAGGTATGAGGGGGAAGGATCTGTCGGCAGGCAAGCTCCTCCTACTGACTGGGGGAGAGGGGTGGAGATCTGCAATGTGAGTAGGTGAGTGCAGATTCTCATAAAACGCGAGAGCCGAGCTCACGAACAAACGACAGGACACGTTATGAGTCACCAGCCCTCCTTGAACCCCGTTCAAATTCTCCTTGTGCATATTCTCATCCGACCAGCCTTCATCCATGTTTTCTCTGTAATCCTCTTTCTTCCTTTGTTGTTCACAGTCTGCTTTCCATGTCGTTTCATTTCTTTGTTCACTTTCTTTGATTCTCACGCTTTATTTCTCTTACACTTCCAATACCTCTTGCGCCTTTGGACATTTGCATTGAATCCAGCTTGTTAAGCTGCGCCACCTGAACAGACAAATTCCCGCTTCGCCTTTTCATACTGATGGTTAGTTAAGCGTCGGTGACACAATGAATTGCTTCCTGCACCTTCCCGCTAAAAATCACATGTAGTTCATGCTGCGTATGAACCATCAGCACATGAAGAAGGCAGTACATCGGGAACAGTGCGGAGTGACCGCGAGCGGAGCGTGATTGGTCTGGACACCAGACAATCATCAGAATTATTGGTGGCACATGCTCATCCGAGTTGGTGCAAGGTGTGAGGGGGCAGAACACACCAGCTTTCTCTCTCTATTGCTCTTATCCCAGATGAATGTGGTGCCAGCTACCTCACAGAGTTGTGAAGTCATTGTTAAAGTTCAGAGCGCAGGTCTGTCATGTTGTGGATAATGTAGATGTATACATACTCTGCATAATTGTGAATGTAATAGCCATTATTTCTCCCTTTTTAAAATTTGGCTGATTCTTGTGTACTAAAAGGCCTTTTCCGAAGAAACTGTGTCCTGATTTATTTTGATTGCGGCATCGGATAACTGAGGGTCAATCGGGCTTTGTAAGCGCTCGAAGTGGTTACTTAACGAGTCGGTCCGCTCGGCCGACTAGTTAAGATTGGTTATGTCATCATCAGCACGGCACCCGCTCATACTCTGGCTTTTTCATGTATGGTAGCACGACTTTGGGTGTGTGTGATTGGCAATCATCGTTATTTGAAGATATGCCAGCCTCTCAGACTTATCCAGAGGCAACGTGTTTCTGTGGCCAAATCATGGACATTCTGAGGAGGATGTGGCAGACATTCAAGACGGCATTCCATTTCAACCCAGACATGCTCAGCAGCCATGCACCATATCAGCCCCACGCAGCACCAGCACTGCATCGCCCCATCCCTGTGCAGCACCAACCCCACATGACCAGCTACGCACAGCATCAGCCCTGCAGAGCACCGGCCCCACATCACAGCAATGTCGTGCATCGTTGCGTGCACCAGCCTGTATGGGCCATTCCGGACCCTAAACCAGCTCAAGCACGTTCTCATTCCCTGTTGTTGTGCAAGCCCTGTTATTTATTTTTGGTGCCATCGTAGGTTTTTTTTTTTCACTTTACCTTTGTGCAAATGCCTCCCGACTCATTTGTCCTTTAAGTGCCTGATATGTCTCTATTTCTTTTCATAAACCCCATTTTAATTATTGCATGTTTTCTTGTCTTTTTACTCCCCTGCATTGTGTCCAAGGTTTGGCATCAGAATGGAGCAATTCTTGGGATTTTGTAAAGTTTAATGAGCAGTTAATTGAATGCAGTGTGAAGTTGGTAAGCTCTGCGATCTTCAGGAGTGGCAAAAGCTCCTGGTGGACAGGTGGCATTAGTCAGACCCATTGCCGCGACGACTGGAGTCAGTCGTGATTCTCGGACCCTGGTTCGAGTCTCCACACATCTGTCAAATTTCATGGAGAATCTTTGCTTTCAGATTGAGCATGTTCGAGAAAGTGGACAAAATGGTGGAGGTTCACTTAATGATGGGCGGTGAGAAACATATTGCTATGAGGCAAGCTGGGGCCAGGGTTAGGTGAAGATGTTGGGCTTGGAAACTCTCCTACTCCTGACGTCGGTCAGAGCGACTCCACTCTGGGTTCTGAGTGGATGAGTCAGGAGGTTGGCGTGGCATCGAACCAGGAAAGTATGCTGGTGTGGGTGCATGTCATAATGAAAAAAATTGGGGGCAATAATTAAAAGTGGAATGGTGGGTTGGTTTGGAGGGGGAAATGAAGATAGGACACAAAAGGGTGAGAGATAAAAGGCAAGCAAAGTTGTTCTTGAAGCATGCGGAGATCAATTGAGGGTTTGCCGAAGTTAGGGCTGGCTTATTGTGGATTGAATCGGTACAAGCAGGCATAGAGAGAGAGAACTCCAAAGACGTCAGGAAAAGATGGGGATTTAAATAGCGAGCTCATGTAATGTGTTTAATAAAGTGGTGTAAAAGATGCTGCAGCAATGGTGGTAAACTCTCAAAAAAAAATTCCCAAATAAATTTAAAATCTTAATTTTATTTGTCCGCTGCCCAGAGGGGACTTTAGGTTAACTTTTTGTCTGTCCGTCCATCTGCCCACCACACTTGTGGTTTTTCAGACTTTTTCCCCATAACCTTTAACATATTCAACTGAAACTTGGTACGGACATGGCTTTATTATGATAATTTGCGGAACAAGTTTAGGTTTTGGGGTATTTCCCAAATTTTACACGGAGTTATGCCCTCTTTGGTCTCAGAAAATATCACATATTTCAGTGGGTCAATTTCATGGGTCAGATACAATGGGTCATTTTTCCAGACTTTTCCCCCTGCCCTTTAACATATTCAAATGAAACTTGGTACATGGTTTTATTATGATAAATTACAGAACAAGTTTAAGTTTCAAGGTATTTCATCAATTTTTTTCAATTTGTAATGGCTTTACTATGTAAAATATTGGGACTGGTAGGGACATGTATTGCAAAGCAATTCTTCCTCTTCTTTCAATTGCATTTTATACTTGAACACGATAGAACACAAATCGCCTTTTGGCACTTTCAAAGCAATTCCGTTTAGCAGTACTTGGACAAAACGTTATGGCATTTGACGTCATCACGACCAATCAAATTTGCTGCTCGCAGACCCCGCCCATGTCCTTGATTCCCAAGACTGCGTGGGATAAGGTGTTCTATGAACTCTGGTCGGGAAGGTTTAACTTTCTGCCTTCCATGGAATACTTCGTGCACAGATTTTACCTTTTGATGGATCAGAACAGACATATGGCCTGTTTTACATGAAAATGGAGCACATTATGCTTTTTTGTTGTTGTGACATGTTTCACAGCAATAGTGATTTCTTGATGGTTTTCTGAATTGTCTTTGCACAGAATCAATTGAAAATGGTTTCTTATTCCAAGTTAAGTTCCCAGTTGTTTAAGAGTGAAGTTTCTTTCAATCAGAACATGACACAGACTTCTTATCGGGAAGTCAACAAATATAGCAGTGTATTGACTAAATTTGAAGGGATTGAGAAGTGCTCTGTTTGCAAGAAAACATTTATCTCATTTAAATCTTTAAAGAGATGGTCAAGCAATATGTAGATGTGTGATGCTATACAAGTGCACTGTATGCAGCAAGGAATTATATTGGTGATCATCTTTGAATTGCCATAAAGTAAAACACACAGCAGAGAATATAGATTTGAAAAAACACAAATGTGAATTACAAATGGGAGAATGACAAAAGAGCAGGAAGATTTTTTTAAAAAGAGCTTGACAGACCATGGATCGACAAGGAAGGCTCAATGGAATGGCTAAGAATAGGTCAAATTAATTGGGATGGAGAACGAGTCGTCAAATGCCCAAGACCAAGGACACGACACGAATGGGTTTAGGAAAATGGCGAGTTTGAGCCAATTGGACCATTTTTTTTTTTTTTCGGATACAAGATCGAGGCTCGTGAAAGAGCTAACATTAATCACACAAAAAGTCAAACCGACACATAAAACACAACGTAAGGGGAGCGGTAGACAAGATGGGAAGAGAGGGCGAAGGACACAAATACAACATTTGAGAGCAGGGACATCGAGAGAACTGTGGGAGGGAGAGGGCTTTGGGGGAGGTGCGAGAGGTGTAAAACATATGGACACTGCAAGGACTTCCAGGAAAGAAGTTGGAATTTCGAAAAAGTGTATCGGGTGAATTAGCGGGGGTAGAAAAGATCAAGGTTTTGGATGGGGGAAGATAAGAGATGGTGGTGAACAGCTGTTTTAAAGACCTGGAGGGAGGAGTGGGATTGAAGGGAGTGGGGGAGTTTGTTCCGGAGGTGGGAAAAAAGGGGAATAAGAGAGTGAAGGTGAGCAGAGAGCCTCGATTTTGGCAGTAAAGCATGAGAGGGTTGCTGGCAGATCTTGTGCGACCTGTAGAAATATTTGGGGGACAGAGCACAGAGAGATCTGGGGGAGCAAGGCCGGAGAGGAGTCGGTAGAAGACAGAAAGACCACCAACCTGCCTGCGGTGAGTGAGTGAAAGGCCCTCAGAGTTAGCTTCATCGAGGGAGATTCCAATGATTCTGAAAGCTTTGGTTTCAACAGCCTGAAGTCGAGCTCGGTGTGAGGCAGGAGCACCGACCCAGAGGGGGAAACAGTATTCCATTGAGCTGCGGATGAAAGCCTTGTATGTGGTGAGGAGCTCAGGTGTGCCAAGGAAGGACTTCGCACGACGGAGGATGCCCAGTCGGCGACTGGCTTTGGAGGCCAGATTTGAAATGTGGTTTTCTCAGGAAAGATCATGGCAGATAGTGAGATCCAAAAGCTTGAGCGACAGAACTTCTTGGATAGGATTGTTGTGAAAGTAGATGGGAGGGTTTTCCAGTCGGACTTTTCGGAGAGACATAGTAAGAGTGTGAGATTTGTCAGGATTGAAAGACATTTTTCACTTGTTTGACCAGTCTGTGATTTTGTCCAGGTCTGCAGAGAGTGAGGAGGTTGCAGACTGTTGATCTGAGGTATGAGGAATGGAGCGGCAGATTGTGGAGTCATCAGCAAAGAGATGTAGAGGATTTTCCATAGAGTCGGAGAGATCATTGATGAAGACCAGAAAAAGCACAGGGCCCAGAACACTATCTTGGGGAACTCCAGCCAGAACAGGAAGGGACGATGAGAGAAATCCATTCAGGGTCACACGTTGACTACAACCAGAGAGGAAGTCCGCAAGCCAAGCGTGGAGATTTCCATGGATACCAGAGGAGGAGAGTTTGGTCAGCAGAGCTGGGTGCCAGACCGTATCGAAGGCACGTGATATGTCAAGGGAGACAGCTCTGATTTCCTGTTTGGCATTTCGGACCTCCATCCATTGTTGAGACAGCAGAAGCAACATGTCCAGAGTAGAATGACCTGGTCTGAATCCAAATTGATGATCGAAGATCAAGCCATTGGAGAAGAGGAAGGATTTGATATCCGAAGCAATGATGGATTCCATGACTTTGCTGATAATTGGGAGCAGGCTGATTGGTCTGTCGTTGCAAGGATCTGTTTTTGCACATTTTTTGAGTAAAGCGGTAATGTTTGCTGATTTCCAAGATGCTGGCAGATGACCTTGATCAAAAGAGAGGGTGAAAAGAACATAGAGAGGGTGAGATAGAGCGGCAGAGCAGGATTTTAGCACCCGTGGGGTGATGCCGTCTGGTCCCATTGCAGAATCAGAGTCGAGGTTTGACAAAAACTTCTCCACATTGTCGGGAGAGAAGGGCACAGAGTCCAGGAGCAGTTGGGTTCGACTGGGAAAGGTGGAAACAGAAAGAGATGGGTTTGGGACACAATATTTTGAGGCAAACAGAGTTGAGGCATTCGGCTTTGTCACGTGCGGTGTCAACTGTGTAGCCATTTGAGGTGAGGGAGGGGGTAGAGGGGGAACAAACACCAGAAACGGATTTGACCAGACGCCACCAGGATTTGGAGGAAGGGGACAGGTTTGAGAGTTCATTCTTGAGTGTGGAGAGATAGTGCTTCCTGGCACTCCTGAGGGTAGAGACACACTTGATCCGAGCTTCGTGGAAGGAACTGAGGTTGCCTTCAGTTGGATTTGCCTTCCAAGAGGCAAAGGCAAGTTGTTTCAGGGTGACTGCCTCACCACAATATTCAGTGTACCATGGACGGGAGGAAGGGTAAGACAACTGAAGACGAGATGGGATAAATATGATGAAACGATGACGACTGCCTCACCACAATATTCAGTGTACCATGGACGGGAGGAAGGGTAAGACAACTGAAGACGTTTCCATAAATATGAAACGAAGACGTTCTTTGTCGGGTTCGTGTGAAGCAACCAGAAGGCTTAGAGAGCTGCGGATGGTCTCGTTAGTTAGGCCTGGATCCTATCTCGTTTGTCATGAAGTTGTTAGTATCTGTGATAATCTGGTGGACTGGGAGAAGAGATCGTGTGAGACCATTGGCCTGTAAGACCACTATCGCATGCGCAGTGTTGACGCGATCGACGCATTGGAATGTTTGACAGCACGGCGAGGCGATCTCGAGAAAGAAAGGGCAGTCTATGATATGCTTGAAGAACTTAATGATTTTCAGAATAAATACCTTTTAAAATCACTTATTAAGCTTGTGTTCATTATTACCTTCGCAAAAGCGGAAGGTTATGTTTTGATCGCTGTGTATTTATTTGTATGTCTGTGTGTGTGTGTGTATGTTATTCGCATAACTCAAAAAGTATTCAACCGAATTGCATGAAATTTGGTGGGATGATTGGTTATTATACGGGACACATTTGATTAGATTTTGGGAGCAATCGGGTCAAAGGTCAAGGTCAAGGTCACGAAAAGGTCAAAATCGTATTTTTGTTGTTCTGTTCCCTACACTCCCATGCCAAGTACAGAACAGTAGCTGCGGCGAAGGTATGCGCTCTACCGAGTGCCCGTTCTAGTTTACAACAAGCGTTACGCCTTGGCCCCCCGTCGGTGAAGTGGTGTGAGTTGACAAAGTGGAAGATGCAATGTGGCCATCTTGGATTTTGACGTGGCGACCCAATTTTCAATAGCATTCTTCCTTATGCGTCGATACACCCACACAGCAGATTAGAAGTTAGTAGTTCGTTTATTTTTCAAGATGTGTCGCTCACAATGTTCAGACATATATATGGTGGCGGTCATCTTGGATTTTGACGTGGCGACCCAATTTTCAATAGAGTTCTTCCGTATGCCGAGATACACCCACACACCAGATTAGACGTTGGTACTTCGCTTATTTTTCAAGATATTCAGCTCACAAGGTTCAGACATTCATTGCGGCGGCCATCTTGGATTTTGACGTGGCGACCCAATTTTCAATAGCATTCTTCCTTATGCGTCGATACACCCACACAGCAGATTAGAAGTTAGTAGTTCGTTTATTTTTCAAGATGTGTCGCTCACAATGGTCAGACATATATATGGTGGCGGCCATCTTGGATTTTGACGTGGCGACCAAATTTTCAATAGCGTTCTTCCTTATGCCTAGATACACCCACACACCAGATTAGACGTTGGTACTTCGCTTATTTTTAAAGATATCTCGCTCACAAGGTTCAGACAAATATATGGTGGCGGCCATCTTGGATTTTGACGTGGCGACCCAATTTTCAATAGAGTTCTTCCGTATGCCGAGATACACCCACACACCAGATTAGACGTTGGTACTTCGCTTATTTTTCAAGATATTCCGCTCACAAGGTTCAGACATTCATTGCGGCGGCCATCTTGGATTTTGACGTGGCGACCCAATTTTCAATAACGTTCTTCCTTACAACTAGATACACCCACACATCAGATTAGAAGTTGGTACTTCGCTTATTTTTCCAAGATATTCCGCTCACAAGGTTCAAACATACATGGCGGCGGCCATCTTGGAGTTTGACATGGCGACCCAATTTTCAATATGGTTCTTCCATATGCCAAGTTGCACCCACACACCAAATTAGAATTCGTTCCTTCGCTTACGCACGCACGCACGGAGGGAAAACCATCGTCCCCCTTTCGCTCCGCGGTGCGACGGGGGGACAAAAAGGCTGACCTGTCCCATTGGCTGTCTTTAATTTCTCTCTGGATGGCGCCACGGCAGATGAGGAGGACCGCAAGGCATGAGGACACAAGAAACAACACCTTTGTATGTGCAATCCATGCTTTTCAAAAAATAAAAATAAAAACCCGCATCGCCGCATCAATTCTGGAACTTTGGTCGGACCAGAGACCAGCAATATATTTTTTTCTGCCTTATCTCCATTAATGGAGATATATCTCCATAATTCTCCATTAATTGCAAGTTTGTAACCGAATGATTTTGTCACAGCCGTCAATAAATGCATGTTCCTCAGAAATATCTCGACAAATATTGTGACGTGTCATCGTGTTGAACGAATTTGGTTGAATATTGAGCTGCGCATTTAAGTTGTTAGACGGCGTTAAGGCAAGTAGGGAGAGGAGGGGAGGGGGGGGGGGAAGGGAGGGTAAAGGAAAAAGAGAGAGAGGGGGAGAGAGAAAGAGAGAGGACAAGCTCCCAAACAATGTACACTCATCAATGTCTGCCAATGGGACAAGCAGAATGTTGTTGTGGTTCAGACCTGTGTCTTGAAAAGTTGATTCATCTCCAAACTCAGACTTCACCTTCACTTTCACAATAAAACCTGAAACAAAAAAAACTCATTAAAACTAAAACAATGGTTCGACTGAATCAAAATATTTTTTCATAAAAATGTTGAAAATAAATGAGAAATTATTTCAAACTCTAGAGATTCTAATTACAGCACAAGCAGTGCTGGATATTACTATATTAAGTCATTTTCAGGATTTTGATAAAAACTTTAACATAATGAAAGAGACTGGCCGACACACAAAAGCCTTGCAGTATACACTACATGACCAAAAGTATGTAGACACCTGAACATCACACATCTCATTCCAACATCATGGGCATTAATATGGAGTTGGTCCCCCCTTTGCTCGTATAACAGCCTCCACTCTTCTGGCAAGGCTTTCCACTAGATGTTGGAACATTGCTGCGGGGATTTGCTTCCATTCAGCCACAAGAGCATAAGTGAGGTCGGGCACTGATGTTGGGCGATTAGGCCTGGCTCGCAGTCAGCGTTCCAATTCATCCCAAATGAGTTCGATGGGGTTGAGGTTAGGGCTCTGTGCAGGCCAGCCAAGTTCTTCCACACCGATCTCGACGAACCATTTCTGTATTGACCTCGTTTTGTGCACGGGGGCATTGTCATGCTGAAACGGGAAAGGGCCTTCTCCAAACTGTTGCCACAAAGTTCTGTGCACCCCTGATCCATTCAGTGCACCATCTCTTCCACGAGCCTTGACTATGTATATGAAAAAAAGTCTGATGTCAATTTTTTACCTGCAACATGTCACAGGTCCACAAGAGCGTCACATGGTTGTTGTTGCTGTTGTGGTTCTTGTTGGGATTCGATTTTTGAAATGTGTACCCATTTGTCAGCCACCTGCCAGACTGCACCCACATTTGTCGCTCGACTCCACCCATCATGGCACCCAGACAAAATAATATGGCCACCATCTTGATTTTCTGGTGGACCTAAGACATCAGGACTATCGTCCTCTGCTGATTTTACAATGTCAGGTTTGTTTCATCAAATTTCCATTGTCTTTGTTGGGGTTGAGTGTCAGTCATAAGGGACCCTGAAAAATCTATTAAATGTCGAATACAAGATACTCATAAGGTTTACTCAAGCCCGTCGGCACGTATGGTATGCGCCTTCCAAAAAAAAAATTGCATTGCGTAATTCTTGAACAGCCCCATATTTGGGTTAAACAATCCGTGACCATGTGACAAATCAGCTCGTTCTGATATAAACGTGGGGAGGCTGATATGGATGAGAGGTGTCAAGTTGATCTATAATAGCGCTGAAAATGTGTGTTTCCCAATTGCGTTATTCATCTTTTAAAAGAACACTATTTTATCCAGAACTGTACAACAACAAAAAAAAAAAAATCAACAATTTTTGACTTGCTGACGGGGCCAGATAGGGATCTATTTTTGGCTCGACAACCATTAAGATTGATATCTGAAGCATGTTATATCTGCAAGATTCATTTCCACATCATTTCGAAAAAAAACAAGTCATTCCAAAATTTAAACACCAAAGCACAGTGCACGTCCTTGATTTTAATTTTTTTGAACATTTAGCTGGTTGAGAAGGAAATAGTTTCAATCATAAGTGGATAAACCGCAGAGAAATGATTCACTTTCTCCACATCAAATGCTATACTGAGAAGATCTTCACTCTCATATTCCCTGCTGCTCGTGCCCCCCCGCCCCCCATTCCTCCTCTTCCCTGCTGTTTGTATGGCCCTCTTTCCCCCTCTTCCCTGCTGTTCATGGTCCCCCTTTCCACCTCTTCCCTGCTGCTCGTGTTCCCAGTCTCCCCAGCTGTTCGTGTCCCCCTTTCCCCCTCTTCCCTGCTGCTTGTGTTCCCAGTCTCCCCAGCTGTTCATGTCCCCCTTTCCCCCTCTTCCCTGCTGCTCGTGTTCCCAATCTCCCCAGCTGTTCGTGTCCCCCTTTCCCCCTCTTCCCTGCTGCTCGTGTTCCCAGTCTCCCCAGCTGTTCATGTCCCCCTTTCCCACTCTTCCCTGCTGCTCGTGTTCCCCCTCTTCCCTGCTGCTCGTGTTCCCCCTCTTCCATGCTGCTCGTGTTCCCCCTCTTCCATGCTGCTCGTGTTCCCCCTCTTCCATGCTGCTCGTGTTCCCCCTCTTCCCTGCTGCTCGTGTTCCCAGTCTCCCCAGCTGTTCGTGTCCCCCTTTTCCCCTCTTCCCTGCTGCTCGTGTTCCCAGTCTCCCCAGCTGTTCGTGTCCTCCTTTCCCCCTCTTCCCTGCTGCTCGTGTTCCCCATCTTCCCTGCTGCTCGTGTTCCCAGACTCCCCAGCTGTTCGTGTCCCCCTTTCCACCTCTTCCCTGCTGCTCGTGTTCCCAGACTCCCCAGCTGTCCGTGTCCCCATTTCCACCTCTTCCCTGCTGTTCATGTCCCCCTTTCCACCTCTTCCCTGCTGTCCGTGTTTCCCCCCTCCCCAGCTGCCCTGCTGTTCATGTTCCCCCTTTCTCCCTCTGCCCAGCTCTTCGTGTTCCCCCTTTCTCCTGATGTTCCCTTTGTGATGTTGGGTCCTGATCTCTTCTGTGTCCGAGGTTTTCCATGAGCCTCGACCTTGTATAATATTAATAAATAGCACCACAAAGCGGGCGTAACCCCTCAGCCCATGCATGACAAACAAACAACAACAGGCATTTTAAGGCCATTTTCCCTGCAAGAGCGGGCATTAGCCTTGCGGTCCCCATGACAATCTTCTCCATTTTGCCCTATTTTCTGCATCTCCCCTTGTTATCCCCCTTGCCCGCATTTCTTCTTCGACCATCTTTAGCCAAGTCTTTCTCGGTCTTCCCCGTCCTCTACTTCCTTCTGCATTCATTTCCATCACTCTTCTCAACCAATCGCTTTCATCCTTCCTCAACGCATGACCAAACCATCTCAAACTGTTTCTCTTCACAGCATCCAACACAGGCTCTATTCCCAGCATCTTTCGCAATTCATCATTTATCTTCCTCTCTCTCAACGATACTCCACACATCCACCGAACCATTCACATTTCCACCCTTTCCAGCCTTCGTTGCTGCTCTACGTTCATTACCCATGTCTCGCTCCCATAAATCATAACACTTCTCACACATGCAGCATACACCTTTCCCTTCAGCTTCAACGACACTCCCCTCCTCGTCAGCACGCCACTCAGTTCCCGAAACTTCTTCCATGCACATCTCACTCCAGCAACCGTTGCCGAGTCTGATCCACCTTCTCCATTCAGCATGTCTCCTAGGTAACAAAATGTTTTCACACCTTCCAGCTTCACGCCGTCTCCAAGATCCAACTCAACATTTCCTCCATCTGCAGCTCCCTCTGTGCACACCTTACACTTGAATGTAGCTGCACACTGGTTAATGACCCTCTCAAACCACTACATTTTTGATGAACCCACTCAGCGCACATTGTACATTGAATGGAATTCACTCCAACACCCTTCCTGCACACAGCACACGGCCACTTCCCAGTTCTTTCCAACTCACCACATGCTTGCCATCACCTTCGTTTTTCCGATATTCACCTTCAGACCTTTTGTCTCCATACATTCCTTCCACTTGTTCATCTTCACCTTCAGTCCATCCATACTTTCTGCAATCAACACCAGATCATCTGCATACAACAACTCCCACGGTAAACCCTCCTTTACGTTCCGTGCCAGCACCTCCATCACAGCTACAAATAGTAGTGGACTTAGTACCGACCCCTGATGCACTCCCACCTTCACCTCAAAATCACCACTGTTCCCATCCTTCGTCCTTACAACTGTGCGTGCTCTTTTGTACATTGCCATCACGACTCTGATCAACCATTCCTCCACTCCTAACTTCCTCAATGCCCATGTCACTACTTCACGTGGAACCCTATCGAATGCTTTCTCCAGATCAACAAACCCAAGAAAGAACTTCTTCCTCTTCTCCATGTACTTCTCCTGCAACTGCCTCACAATAAAAAGTGCGTCTGTCGTTCCTCTTCCTGGCATAAATCCAAACTGCATTTAGTCAATCTTCACTTTCTTCCTTATCCTCCTCTCCAACACCCTTTCCAATACCTTAATTCCATGCTCCAATAACTTTATCGCTAGATACGAGCCACAGTCCAGAGGGTCACCTTTCCCCTTGCATCGAGGGACGAGGGTACGCAGTTCCCAATCCACTGGAATGCGGCCTTCTTTCACCACCAGATTGCAGATCTCTGTCATTCTCTTCACACCCCAATTTCCCGCTGCCTTCAACATATCTCCCACAACTCCCGTCGGCCCTCCCGCTTTTCTACTCTTCATTGCTTTTATCGCTTCCTCAACTTCCTTCTCGGTTATCTTCTTTGCCGGTCCTAAAACTGGGTTACTCTCCATGTTGCCATCCCATTCATTCTCTGCATTCAACAGTATTTCCATATATCTCTTCCATCTTCCTTTAATTCCATCTGGGTCCACAACGATTTGTCCCACTTCATCCTTCAAGCAACTCACCCCCATCACATCACACCTCTCTTTCGCTGTCTGCTTTGCAATCCTGAATACCGCTCTCTGACCCTCTTCCAAATCCAAGCGTTCTCTGAACATTTTCCTTCATGCCTCCTGCGCCTTTGCTACCTCTTTCTTTGCAGCCTTCTTGGCTGCCTTATAACTTTCATGCTCTGCCTTTTCTTCCCCCATACCCTTCGCCTTCTGCCACTCCTTGAACTTCTTCCTCTTCTCGTCAATCTTCTTGCCAACTTCATCATCCCACCACCATGTTTCTGAGTGCCTCGGTGGTCCTTTTGTCCATCCACATACCTCACCAACGGCTCCCAACAGACTATCTTTCATTGACATCCAACCACTTTCAAGCTCAACCATATCATCCTCTTCCATACTCAGCCTCTCTTTTAATGCCTCCCTCACTGTCACCTCTTTCAACCTCCACACCTTCATTCTCGGTTTGGACTTCACCCGCCGAGTTCTCCTCGCACCTTTCACCCTTATGTCACTGACAACCAAGTGGTGCTTTGAAACAGCCTCCTCCCCCGGGATCACCTTTGTGTCCCGGAGGTGCCCCCTTTCTCGCCTACGCACCAGCAGGTAGTCAACGGTTGTCATCGATCCACTTGACATGTATGTAACAAGCTTATTATCCTCTTTCTGGAACTGAGTATTACAAATCAGCTCCATCAGCAAACTCCAAAATCCTTTCACCTTCTCCATTTCTCACACCATGTCCGCAACCCCCATGAACTCCCTCAAAACCATCCATACTCCTTCCCACATGTCCATTTAGGTCTCCTCTGACCACAACAACTTCCTCATCTTTCACGTTTTCCATCAGCTTCTCTATCGCACACCAGAACTTGTCCTTCTCTTCATCGCTCTGACCAACCTGCGGAGCATATCCCGAGATGACGTTCACCAATAGCTTTCCAATCATCATTTTCACCATCATCAACCTTTCACTCACTCTAGTCACACTCACCACACTGTCTACAAACTCCTCAGAAAAGAGGATACAAACACAATTCACGCCTCCTGGGCACCCTTGCCACATGAACTTGTATTTCTGTCCCTGCCTACATTTCACAATACTCACACCACTTCCCTTCCATCTCGTCTCCTGCACACAGCATATGAACACTCTTCTTCTGACCAATACTTACACCACTTCTCCTGATCTCCCTGTCATTGTCCCTACATTCCATGTCCCAAACCTCAGAAACCGATCTCCACGTCGGGCATCAGACGTTTCGTCGTCATAAATGGAGTGATTTCCACCCTTGCTTCGATCGGGCTCCCCACCTTGAGTTTTGACGAGAGGGAGTGGGGTCCCCCACGGGGTAATTTGGGCTGTACCCTGCCCATATATCGTTGTAATTGTCATGGTTCTCTTTTTGAGGCAATGTTTTTTTTATGGCCGGATGCCCTTCCTGACGCCAACCCTTTTAGTCGCCTCTTACGACACGGAGGGATACGGTGTACCTATTCTAAACCGGGGTACACACCGGACCTCAGCCCATGTATGGTGGAAACCAATTTCAAGATGGCTGCCGTGGCGGCCATATTGAAAATCGCAGTGCGCCCATTTTCGAAAGGAACCTTCCTTTACTCAACCCCAACACACACTGCAAAAATGGATTTAATCGGACAAGCCGTTATGCTCGAAATTGACAGAAACCAATTTCAATATGGCTACCGTGGTGGCCATATTGAAAATCGCAGCGTACCCATTTTCGTAAGGAACCTTCTTCTACCCAACCCCAACACACACTGCAAAAATGAATTTACTCGGACAAGCCATTCTGCTCGAAAGTGACGGAAACCAATTTACAGATGGCTGCCGTGGCGGCGATATTGAAAATTGCAGCACGCCCATTTCGAAAGGAACCTTCTTCGACTCAACCCCAACACACACTGCAAAAATGGATTTAATCGGACAAGCCGTTCTGCTCAAAATTGACGGAAACCAATTTCAAGATGGCTGCCATGGCGGCCATATTGAAAATCGCAGCGTGCCTATTTTCGAAAGGAACCTGACTCTACTCAACCCCAACGTACACTGCAAAAATGGATTTAATTGGACAAGCCGTTCTCCTTGAAATTGACGGAAACCAAAAGTTGACGGACGCGCAGACGACAATACCCCTTCGCCCAATTTGTGCTGAGGGGTGAAAAGTACAACAACATCAACAACAACAATGTGCGTTTGTGGTTCAAACCTTCATGTTGAGGGAACGAATCATCGACGAACTCAGACTTCACCTTCACCTTCACAATAACACCTGAAACAAAAACAATCCATTTAAACAAAACTTTCAGGAACCAGCAGAAGGTGATGGTGCGGAGAGAACGACACGTACCAGGTCCCGGGTCTTCATCCTCGGGTGGACCAACCCTGGACCCGCGGTCTGAGGGAGAATCTCCCGGAACGACCGAGTTTCCTCCATCGGAACTGCTCGTGGATCCCGGGGGGTTTGATCTGTCATCTTCACCTGAGATATCGCGGTTCATGGCGAATCGGAGGGAACTGTAAGGTAGAGGGGGAGGGGAGGGGGGTATAGTACGGTGCAGTATTGTAACGTCGACAGGTAGTGTGTAGTCGTGTGTTACACTCTGACACACGAGCACCAACCACGTGTTCCAGTAAAAACGAATCACGACCATGTGATGCTCCACAAACGATGTTATTCGCGATTTCCACGTGGCAGATTCTCCACGCTAATCATGTGATCGACACCGGGTACCCACGTCGTTTCCCCTTGTCAATGTTTTTACATAACCTTTTATGGTATTATCCAACTTCATATGTTTTATCTGTTTGTGTCCCATTGTTGTTATTACAGAGAATAACTTTTCTCCATTTTCTGTGGGACATGTTGCAGAAATGGTGTGACCAGGTGTGAGGTAAAAAACAATACGAGGCACTCAGGTGTGGAGATCAAGCAGGCTGCCGCATGCCCAGTTGCCCATTGTACGGTCGTAGGCCCCAAAGTGAATTAACCTTTAGAACCCATTACAATTACCCTTTGGAACCCATTACAATTACCCTTTATAACCCATTACAATGACCCTTTAGAACCCATTACAATTACACTTTAGAACCCATTACAATTACGCTTTAGAACCCATTACAATTACCCTTTAGAACCCATTACAATTACCCTTTAGAATCCATAAGAATTACCCATTTGAACCCCTTAGAATTACCCTTTAGAACCCATTACAATTACCCTTTTAAACACCCATTACAATTACCCATTAGAATCCATTAGAATTACCCTTTAGAATCCATAAGAATTACCCATTTGAACCCATTACAATTACCCTTTAGAATTACCCAATTGAACCCATTACAATTACCCTTTAGAATCCATGAGAATTACCCATTTGAACCCATCACAATTACCCTTTAGAATCAATTAGAATTACCCTTTGGAACACTTTAAAACTACCCTTTAGAATCCATTAGATTTACCCATTTGAACCCATTACAATTACCCTTTAGAATCCATTAGAATTACCCTTTAGAACCCTTTAGAATCACCCTTTAGGATCCATTAGAATTACCCATTTGAACCCGATAGAACCCTTTAGAATTACCCTTTAGAATCCATTATAATCACCATTAAAATACATGAGAATTACGCTTTATAACCCATTAGAATTACCCTTTAGAATCCATTAGAATTACCCTTTAGAACCCATTAGAATTACCATATGGAACCCATTACATATACTCTTTATAATCCATAAGAATTCCCATTAAAATACATGAGAATTACGCTTGACAACCCATTAGAATTACCCTTTAGAACCCATGAGAATTACGCTTTACAACCCATTATAATTACCCTTTAGAACCCATTAGGATTACCACATGGAACCTGTGGAAGTGTAACTCAGTGTAACTTATTGATTGGCACTGGTAACTCATTGATTAAAGACTGGTAACGATTTCGTAAATGGATGCCAAGAATGTGCACGAACATGGTAATCTCTTGTCCACCTGGTCACAGCCCCAGGCTGGAGCACCCCCCTATCGTTTGGTAAACGGAACTCGCAGCAGGAGGGGAGCGAGCTGATGCCAGGACTCGGTGCATGCATGACCTCGGGGGCATTAGCAGAGAAAGGATTAACATTCAGCGGACAGGGGATTAACTCCAGTTTGTCCATATAAACCAGAGCAAACGTTGAGTCAGAGAGACTTGTCACCAGAAGCTCTGACCGACGGAACGGACGAGCACTCATCATCAGACCCTCTGCCCGACGGGAGTGGCGGAGGAACATCGGCCAAACGAGAAGGACCATGCAAATAGAGTTAACCTGGTCCATTGAGTTAAACGGTATTATTTGGTAATGGAATGAAGTGAATAACCAGTTAATAAACCAGACCTTTTGTAAAACCTGTGTCCGGTCATTGGAGTCTTGAGTCTCCCGAACCATTTCCGCGACAATCTGGAGGCACCGCTGGAATTTCGAGTGGACGTCGCCAAGGTAAGCATGACGTCTTGGGGATCTGTCCATTATGAAATATGAATTCTGAAGATGGAGGATTTGGTGTGTGGGACTTGTGATTGTCCATAGGTAATTCATGGATGAAACGTTTTAAATGATTATATTTATTCGTGAGCTTGCGAGGACATGACGCTGGGTATTAAAAGCCTTGCCCAGATCTGCGGGCAAATCGGCTCATGAAGTGCACCATGAGGCGATTTGTTTGCCGGTTCGGTAAGGTCCGTACACGTGTACAATCGTGTACACCCGTTTTAAATAAAAAAAAATTTTCAGTTTTCCCGCCATGTCCAAAACTCGTAGTGCTTTTGTGGAAAAGCAATGGCAGACCACCCATTGTCACCACTTTCATGAGCTCAGAGAAATAAAAAATTCCAAATTCCACTCTGATGGCTCAATGGAAATAGGCAGCAGAATGAAAATCAACAGACAATGGAACAGCTAGCGACGAGTGTTTGTGAGTAACAACCACCCTCTGGTCGAGGCTCATAAAAAAAAGTGATGCTTATTGATTCGGCACGCTTACAATAGATATTAATGGCGAAGGTTGTGGTTGGTTCGATTTTGCGAAATGAACGTTCTTTGAACAAAGTTTAATGGGATTTTAAAAAAAAAAGTGTAATTTTATAAGAATTAAGATATGATTTTTGTCGACATTATAAATACTTTAATATATGTAACGATTTTTGTAACGATCGTCCTGCAAAATGTCTGCTCGTTCTTTTTCCTTTGAGTCGTAAATTCCTGTTGAATTCTCATTAAAATGCGGAATTAAGTACGCTGTGTGATGATGGAGATCCTTGATGACGAATCAGGAATAGTGAATGAGCAAACAAATATCACGGATGGTACACCGGATAAGGAAAATGTAGATGAGACCCCTTTTGCTCAGGTGCTGTGCAGCGCTGCACAAAGATCCATATGAGCGGGGCATGGGTGCTGTGTAATTAGTACACAAAGAACCAATTACTAGGGTGCTGAATAAACACAAAAGATCCATTGGAGCGGGACTCCCGGTGCTGTGATTTATTCAAAGAACCAAATTTTGTAAGAATTAAGATATGATTTTGTCGACATTATAAATACTTTAATATATGTAACGATTTTTGTAACGATCGTCCTGCAAAAGGTCTGCTCGTTCTTTTTCCTTTGAGTCGTAAAATCCTGTTGAATTCTCATTAAAATGCGGAATTAAGTACGCTGTCTGATGATGGAGATCCTTGATGCGAATCAGGAAAAGTGAATGAGCGGACAAAGTCACGGATGGAACATTGACAAACGGGTTTATCTATTATTCGTGTTTTTTTTCTCTAGCGATCTGTAAATACGGGTTTTTTCGCTGTGTAAATAAATGCGCCAGTTCGTCTGACACACGTCACTGAGAAACGCGCATCTGTAGGCTTACCTGCAGTTGTGACCGTGTGTTGGCAAGGAGGCGTACGTAACGATTTTCCGAGGTCTGTAGGGCACGTACATTCGTACACTAGGGCGCGTACACCTGTTTGCACATGCACATTTGCTTAGCACTTGTAAACGTACCCCTGAGCTGCCCGCTCAGGGTGTGCGATTAAGGCAGCGGGCAATGGAATTTTATATACAGATATTTTTTTGCACTTGCTCAAAGCACGCGACTTGCTCGGCGTGCGAATGAACGTGCGAGCGAATGAACGTGCGAACGAATGAACGTGCGTGCGAATGAACAAACGCTCAGGAAGAAGTTGAATGATATGATTGGATATTCTTGACACTTATGGAAGAAGTTGAATGATATGATTGGATATTCTTGACACTTATGGAAGAAGTTGAATGATATGATTGGATATTCTTGACACTTATGGAAGAAGTTGAATGATATGATTGGATATTCTTCACACTTATGGAAGAAGTTGAATGATATGATTGGATATTCTTCACACTTATGGAAGAAGTTGAATGATATGATTGGATATTCTTCACACTCAGGAAAGAAGTTGAATGATATGATTGGATATTCTTCACACTTATGGAAGAAGTTGAATGATATGATTGGATATTCTTCACACTCATGGAAGAGGTTGAATGATATGATTGGATATTCTTCACACTCATGGAAGAGGTTGAATGATATGATTGGATATTCTTCACACTTATGGAAGAAGTTGAATGATATGATTGGATATTCTTCACACTTATGGAAGAAGTTGAATGACATGATTGGATATTCTTCACACTCAGGAAAGAAGTTGAATGATATGATTGGATATTCTTCACACTCAGGAAAGAAGTTGAATGATATGATTGGATATTCTTCACACTTATGGAAGAAGTTGAATGATATGATTGGATATTCTTCACACTCATGGAAGAGGTTGAATGATATGATTGGATATTCTTCACACTCATGGAAGAGGTTGAATGATATGATTGGATATTCTTCACACTTATGGAAGAAGTTGAATGATATGATTGGATATTCTTCACACTTATGGAAGAAGTTGAATGATATGATTGGATATTCTTGACAATCATGGAAAAAGTTGAATGATATGATTGGATATTCTTCACACTTATGGAAGAAGTTGAATGATATGATTGGATATTCTTCACACTTATGGAAGAAGTTGAATGATATGATTGGATATTCTTCACACTTATGGAAGAAGTTGAATGATATGATTGGATATTCTTGACAATCATGGAAGAAGTTGAATGATATGATTGGATATTCTTCACACTTATGGAAGAAGTTGAATGATATGATTGGATATTCTTCACACTTATGGAAGAAGTTGAATGATATGATTGGATATTCTTCACACTTATGGAAGAAGTTGAATGATATGATTGGATATTCTTCACACTTATGGAAGAAGTTGAATGATATGATTGGATATTCTTCACACTTATGGAAGAAGTTGAATGATATGATTGGATATTCTTCACACTCATGGAAGAAGTTGAATGATATGATTGGATATTCTTCACACTTATGGAAGAAGTTGAATGATATGATTGGATATTCTTGACACTTACGGAAGAAGTTGAATGATATGATTGGATATTCTTGTCTCACGAATGAAGGATGAGTTGCCTTTCGTGGTTGCAAAGAAAATTTGTGGAGACCAGGCAAAATGGGGAAATATGTCAGATATGACCCTAGGACAGGACGGTGATTCATCAATTGACATGAGGTACGAACCAGAGATGACGACCGATGAGATTCGATCTCAGTCAATGGATGGACCTGTCCTGACATCATTGGGGAAAGGGCTTATGAAAGGAGTCATTCAAAATGATTAATTTGATTTATTGATGAATATTGATGAATTAATTGAAATTGAATAATTGATTGAATTGTTAATTGATTGAATCTAATTGGTTGAATTTAATTGAATAAATTTAACTGAATAAATTGAACTGAATAAATTGAATTGAATATATTGATTGTTTGATTGATGAAAATGCGGTCTCAAGAAAGAAGCTTTGATATCTTTGCGAGATATTATCAATGTGGAGACAACCTGGGAAAATTGAGCAAGGTGGTGAGTTTATATACAGATATATATGTGCGGTTACCATTGTGTGATTTCCCCGTCAACAGAGCGGACACCTGAGGATTCACCCATTTCATACTGACCCTCCGGCTCATCTGCAAATACTGATCTGTGAGATTGGATTGTGCAAAAGCCACAGCTGAGGGAGATTCTCTGGAAATCACCGTGTGAACAGGTGGAGAGATCCTTCCTGGAGGTACGAGTGAAGCTTTAGAGGAACCTGGAACAAGCTACAACACATCCAACGCTACTTTGATAAAAGGCGGAACAAACTCCAGTAGATTTTATTTATAGTACATATAGTACAGGTGTGTACAGGTGCATTCCAAAGCGCAGATCCTAATCTACCTGGTACATTGAGTGAATATTGAGTGTTATTCACATACAGGCAGAATGGGAAATGGAGCCTGCAAGAATACACAAGGACAACCAGAGATTCCACAAAAAGGTACTTGTACACATCATATGTACGACCGTTATGGTACCGAAGCTATAAGGCAGGTCGAGAATTGGTATTTGTGGACAAAGGGACATGATGAGGAGTTTCCAAGAGATGGTACATTTGAGCGAAGTCGATTGGAAAGATTGGAACAAAGATTGAAAGCCAGGAAGAGACAGAATCTAACGGTAGACTGGCTTGCATTCCATCTTTGGGATGGTGAATCCAGACAACGGGAACAGCAAGAACGGATAACGGATCTAGAACTTAAAATAAAAAGGATACAGGATACAGTGGAGGAGACAAATGCACAACTGCCCTCGAAATTAGGAATGAAAGTGACAGTTGTCCCATCTGATTTCCAGTTGTCTCCCCAAAAAGGACGGTACAGAGAATTTTTTCGTGTTTCAGGAGATAACGAGAGATTGCAGTGGCAATTCAGGGATGTAGAGATGCAGCCCAGCAATACAAGTGCACAGGTGCACAGACCAGGCAACGACAGAAACCGGTGTTTAGAGTGTGGAAAGATGGGACATTGGAGAAGAAGATGTCCGTATGTCAACAGGAAGACAAGTTCATGGGGCAAACCAAGATCAAGGGTACCAGTGCTTACCGGTACCTCAGACAATGATTAGGCCTTCATTGCTGCAAATCCCAAATGATGATTGGCCTCAACAGATTCGATTACTGGACAAACATGAATAACTGTCGATGATTCTTGGGTCTGAAAAGTTGTCGGAGCAAGAATTATTCATTTTTCTTTTGCTTGTAAGCAAATTGATAATTAATTGATCAAATGCCGAAATTGGATCTTTTATGTTGGGCACAAAATTTTAAATTTACAAAGTTTGGAACAATTGCTTTGCAATTTTTTTGGCAAACCAAGTGACAAGAGTCACATCATGACCAGGTGGGAATTTCGGACTATTGTTCCACATGAATGATAGGTCAGTGGTCGACTGACATACAAATGGGTGGGTAGTCAAATTTGGATAAATTATTGTGAGAACTGAAAGGGTAATGTCAATGTGACGTCATAGGGGTTTTCTAAGAATAAACTTTTTGGTCCATTTGTGTATTAGCGCTTATAAAATTGAAGGACAAATTTTGAGAAATTGAAATAAAGTTGACACCCATCCGGATCTGTAAATAAGGGTTCCAACGCAAACAAATACGCATAGTGCATGCGTGTGTGGGTATTTTGTGTGTCAGTGTTTTTTTTTTTTTGTGTATCAATCTTACAAGATTGTTGACACCGACAGTGTGCTTTGTCTGGAAAATAGATAGTTCCATGGGGATGGGATCGCATATCGAGAGAATTCGTAAAAATAAAAAATAAAAATAAAAAAATAGTACAAAATTAGCCAAATTTAGGAGAGGTCTTACACTGACTTCCCAGAATACTCTGCTCACGGATTTTTATATATATAAACTTGAATTTTATCAGCATATAAATTGTGCTGTATGTATGGATGTGGTTTAGGCATAGATGATATGGGAAAATAGTAAAGAAAATTTCCCGTGTAATCCCGTGTAATCCCGGGCTATTTGGAAAAAAAAAGAAAAAAAAAAGGAAATTTGTTGAGATGGGAAACATTTTTCGAAGGTTTATTAAAGTGTTATAATATGACATGTGGCAAGGCAAACTATTGGATGGGAAAATTAGATCTGGCTATAGAATAAATTTATTGACCCCTTGAAGTTAATTCTTCGAATCATTGTTTCACTGGCATTTTTGTTCAAATTGGAAATAGTTTGGTAGAGCTTTGGTTAAAACCTTTGGTTGCAGTATCTTGGAACGAAATGACAAACCATAGGATATTGATAAGAATAGGAAAAATATGGACCCAAAATAGAAAGTTGGATTCATGCCCCTCATTGCAAGCAAGCACATGGGGCTAAGGTGGACGATCCCACAGAAAATGAGGCTGCACCTAGCAGCCCAGCAGAACATTCAGTGGCAGATAAATGATAGTCGTGATTTACAGTCATTTGAATTACATTTTAACACCCCTTGCATTGATAAACATTACATTTTCAACATGTGATATTCCTACTTGGGATAGTGACATTTATTTGCCTACATGACATACAATTACCTGCTGATATTAATACAACATGAGTAAAAATGTATCACAACTACACTCATGATCAGGGGATTGAGTTCAACCCCGGGAGATAGGGGGATCAGGGTAAGACAAATAATCTGATTTATGTTACATATTAAGGGATTTTTCTTTATTTACCTGTTAGGAAGCTTACAAAGATTAGGAAGTTTGGTATATAATGTTGAATGTCATGGACATATAATTATGTTATAGGTGTGAACATATACAAGGGGTAGCTCACATGTTTTACAGATGGCTACAGGTGGGACAAAGGGAAAGACCTTATCAAGACAAGCCGACAAATCAGGGGAAAACAGAGACTTCTACTTCGGATACTCCTTGAAAATGGTGATATTCATCCTAGGAATGAGTTCTCTTGTAGTGGGGACTCTGTGTTGCATACATTGTTTCGGGGTAATAAGAGAACAAAACGCAACATTGGTGGCCGACATACAGATATATGATTATGCGGGACGACATAAGCAAAAAAGAAGTTTAATGGAAGAAAGGGACACACCTTTAGAACCCGATGGATTACACGGGATTAATACTTTTTTACATTTAGCCCACACAAGGGCTGATATAGCAAATGAAAGTAATTGTTGGATATGCACACAAATGCCGCATTCTAGTGAGAACGGAGTACCATTGGAGGCAGTTCCTTTTGGTTGGGATGAATTATGTAGTCGCTTCCCACAGAGGTTGGTAGCAACAATACGACCTGATTTACCAATGTCGATGATGCTAGGGGATGCTAGTTGGGAAAAAGGGGGATATCAATGTGAGGAATTTGAAGACAGTTATAGGCCTAAATATGACAATGAAGTTATGCCCCCTTACGTAACTATTCAACAACAAATAAAAGGGCTCCTATGTTTCATCCGACATCGAACCACAGAGAATAATAAGTTGATGGGAAACTCCACCTGCCACCATTATAGTTACGAGTTGGGCTATATGAGATTGCTTGTCCCAGTAAAGGACACTAGCTTAAAGATGATATCTTTGTATTGGGAAGGAACTTGGATGTCAGATACGACATGGACCTATAATAATACATATTTTATATGTGGACACAAGGCGTATGCGTATCTCCCACTGACATGGTCAGGATCATGTTTTCTTGGGTTTGTGCTTCCACACATGCGCCTGTTAACAAAGTCACCAACGCATATCCTGCATTCTAGGCAGAAAAGAACTATTAGCATGGGGGAATGGATTGGAATGGTAATATTTCCATTTTATGGAACCTGGAAGGCAGGGCGAGAACTCAGGCACATGGCATTGGCTATGGAGAAGTTGGCAAATAAAACAGCTAGTGGATTGGAAAAACTTACAAGAGAGCTGGCAGCAACAAGAACGATGGCATTACAAAATCGTATGGCATTAGATATGCTGTTAGCAGAAAAAGGAGGTACATGTGCAGTCATTGGTACAGATTGCTGTACGTACATACCTGATGAGTCAGAAGAAATTTATAACATAGCCGATACAATCAGACAAGAGGGAGCAAGATACCACGATTATATAAAAGGGGGTGCCTTTGCATGGTTGGGAAACACATTTGGAGGGGTGGTAGCTAAGATACTCCAATATTTGTTTGTTGGTTTAGTAGTTATATTGGCAATTGTTTTAGTGGTGGCTTGCTTGAAAGCCTTAGTCACGGTGTGTCTGAATAAGGCAACCAACAACACGATGATAACGCATGAAGTGACAAATGAGGAAAGAAATGTGGAACCAGAAAAGGAAGAATTTTATGGCGACATAAATACTGAGATTAAAAGATTAAATCAAGTGATGTTGCAAATGAATACAGTAGAATTAAGATAATGGCATAACGACAATGTTATGAGTTGTGTCAATTACAATATCAGTGAACTCATATCACCACGAGTGACACACTGTTAAAAAAAAAAAAAAAAAAAAAAAAAAAGGGAAAAAGAAAAGTGGAGAGGAATTATGGTAATAATACATTATGCTTAATTTGTTGGTTTGGGAAAATTGTTGTTGGGAATTAGATATTCCCGTTTGTGATTGTAATCATATACAATTTATTTTCTTAGAGTAGTGCTAAAATACCTGCATGAGTTAATTTTTGAACTATATTAACCTGAAAGCAATTGTGGATGCTATTCTTAGTTTAGTAGTGAAATACATACCTGATTGAATATTATTTGTGTGATGCATATAAATGAATATAACTTTTTGAATGTGTTAAGGAAAAACAACAAATTGTTGAATGTGAAACTGTCGGAAGATATACATGATTATGCTGATTTCATGGTAAGATGTACCCTATCTGATTCAGTGTGTGCGGAAAGCAGATTCAGATGTGACTGAGCATAAGGATAAGACGAGATCACATTTTGAAGGGAGTGCTAACGGAATTGGGAAGAAGTTCGAGAAAGAAAATTTGTGGCTAAAAAATGAAGTTAATCATGGCATACACCCTCTTTCTCAAAGAATGATGAAGACATTCTCCCGTGTAACTTGGAGATGAATGCTTACCTTCACCAAGGAAATTTATGTGACCATTTGCCTGGATAACACTGCAACATATGAAAGAAAGGCGATCACTTACTCTTGTTCAAAGGCTTCGAACACTCATCACATCAGAAGTTGCAGGACAACGACATTTTACCCGCAACCTCTGTGAAATGCAGGGACATATTATGTTATTACTTCACCAACTTCCGGGGAGCCAGCATGGAGCTGCAAACCAATGGCTGTGCCTTTTCACAACAGCTGTGCGCGATTCTGCGGGCCACTCCTGGTATGGACCATGGATGACCTGAACACCATGGTCCCAACATCATTGTGGATGCATCCGGCATCCCTGTTCCACATCTTGCTGGCCAATCAACGTCACACCAATACTTGCTGCCCACTCACAATGAGGGAGGAGGCAAGTCGACTACAACTGGGTGAAGGCCCTGTTCAGGAATTACAATGGTTTACAGCAAAAAAAGTGGCAAGAATGCTACAAGGAGAGCAGGGTCAGTCTATGACTCCGCAATGTTACCACAACAGCGAAATCCTACACGAAGTAGTGCAGGAGCTATGAAGACATTAGGAGAAAATGTTTCATACCTGGATTCAAACACAAGTGATCAGCCCTTCCTTTCAAACAAAGTCAACATTTGTGTGGAGGCAAACGTTTTTGCCAGATGGTGCAGATGCTTTACAAAACTTGAAAATGAAGTGAAATTGTTGTATCTTGGTGATGGTGAAGTGTTGTTTTGAAAATATATTTGTGATGCAAATGCAATAGATTGAACAATATGGAAGAAGTCAATGACCAACGAAATGTTTTGTGATTCTTGCAGGATGACGGTGTATGCCTAAGGGAATTTGATTACCAAAGTTATGATTAATTACTTATACTTGTAATGATGTTTACTTGCAGTGATTGATTATTTACTTATACTTGTAATGATGTTTACTTGCAGTGATTGATTATTTACTTATACTTGTAATGATGTTTACTTGTAGTGATTGACTGTTTACTTATATTGATGTTTAGATTAATGGTTAATATAAACAAAAACAAAAAGATGAGGGAATTGTGGAAGTGTAACTCAGTGTAACTTAATGATTGGCACTGGTAACTCATTGATTAAAGACTGGTAACGATTTCGTAAATGGATGCCAAGAATGTGCACGAACATGGTAATCTCTTGTCCACCTGGTCACAGCCCCAGGCTGGAGCACCCCCCTATCGTTTGGTAAACGGAACTCGCAGCAGGAGGGGAGCGAGCTTATGCCAGGACTCGGTGCATGCATGACCTCGGGGCATTAGCGGAGAAAGGATTAACATTCAGCGGACAGGGGATTAACTCCAGTTTGTCCATATAAACCAGAGCAAACGTTGAGTCAGAGAGACTTGTCACCAGAAGCTCTGACCGACGGAACAGACGAGCACTCATCATCAGACCCTCTGCCCGACGGGAGTGGCGGAGGAACATCGGCCGAACGAGAAGGACCATGCGAATAGAGTTAACCTGGTCCATTGAGTTAAACGGTATTATTTGGTAATGGAATGAAGTGAATAACCAGTTAATAAACCAGACCTTTTGTAAAACCTGTGTCCGGTCATTGGAGTCTTGAGTCTCCCGAACCATTTCCGCGACCATCCCATTACATAAACCCTTTACAACCCGTTAGAATTACCCTTTACAACCCACTATAAATACCCGTTAGAACCCTTCATAACCCATTCGAAGTCCTGGCGGTTCAGGGTGGACGGAGGGGACATTATAAAAGTGTGGGAATGATCGCGTCCATCTGGTTCTTTGCAGTTCGATCAAATAGATCAGCAGTACCATATTTACATGTTAAGGCAAAAAGTTTTCGGTAATTCGATCTTTACTCTGAAATAACGATGTTCTGCTCAACTAATAACGTGAAAACAACGTGTTTCCAAATACAAACTTGCACTAAAAGTTGGAAAAATGCTGGAAGTTCATCTTATAAAGTCTAATGAGAAAATGATAATCGGAACATGTTCACATGAAAAAGTAAATAATTACCAAACTTTCTTCACAATGTTTATTATCCAGGTTACCTTTTCTGCTTCCGAAGAGTCTTTTACTGTGAATAATGTTTTGATCCCTTGGCTCGTTTAATCTCGGGGTCGGCTATACTGTCGTAAGTTAGAGTCTAACTTGTTGACTTAAAACTTTATTTTGGTTATTTAATATTATTGCTGGCAATCCTGGCATTACCTGTAACTTTTAAGAGACTAACTGTTGGTGTCGTTCCTGAAATACACTCGATCAAGACGTCTAACTTAGTTACATGTAAATTTACATCCAACTTGATGGTGGGAAGAATGACATCTGTTAGAACTGAAAATGACTTCCCAAAACGACAAAAAAGAGGTTAGGTTTGGCCTTGCCTTGGGCTTGGCATGGTTTCTGTTAAATTTAGCCATGGGTCTCGGACCACATTAGAAACTACATCACAAAAGCTAGTATCGGTGGAACAATCACAACATTACAATCCCAATCATGGCATTTGTGAACATTGCATGATGGGGTGAAAAAGTACCTGGATGTCTCACCCCGCCCATGTGGTAACCATCAAATTATAGTTATACTATCAGGATTAGCCGATTCGTCACACTGTTATATCAGGACGAGCCTTTTCGTTACACGGTTATGTCAGGACGAGCCGATTCGTCGCACGGTTATGTCAGGACGAGCCGATTCGTCACACGGTTATATCAGGTTGAGCCGATTCGTCACACGGTTATATCAGGATGAGCCAATCCGTCACACGGTTATATCAGGACGAGCCGATTCGTCACAAGGTCACAGATTGTTTAACCCAATATGAGGCCGTTCAAAAATTACGTAACACTATATTTTTTGCAACGCTATCAAACAAACGCAGGAAGCGATTCGATACGAAATACCAGAACAATTCAGAAACACCCTCCGACCCGGACAGCCACAGCGCATGCAGTGGCGTACCTAAGGTATGGCAGGCATGGCACGTGCCCTGGGCGCCACTTGAAGGGGGGCGCCACTGAGCAGTTTCTATTAAAGTCAGACAAGCCATCCTTGGATAGTGAAAAAAGAATTTTCTTCAGATGTATGATCTGTCTTTGATTATCATGGGTGAGAAGCACTAGGATGGCTAGATTGTTAAACCACTTATATAAATTATTATGTGGAAATACAGTGCTGGGAGCTACATGACCACATACCTCACAGTACCAGTGCTCAGTGCCAACTGGCAATAAGACCATTCTCCTGCGCAAACTAGGGAGGTCGTCTAGAATTTTGTGCAAAATCTGTGAAATTTAATGTTCTTATTAAAAGTGCCATTTCCTTATTTCAGAGCATTATGCAAGAAGACGATGAAACGTTTCTTCACGAAGAAGAAGGAAAGTGGAGCTGAAGGACAGAAGAGACAAAAGTTGGAGACGGAGGAAGCCAAGAAGTCGAGCAAGTTCTTCATGCCCTTCTTTGAAAAGCCCGGAACAAGTTGTTTGACACGTTCCATGGAGTCGCCTGCACCTGCTCCAAGTTTGTTAGAATCCGAAGGTGGATCAAGTACAAATGCGTCACAAGCCGAGGAGGAAGTCAAGTCAGATAAATCCGAGTATGACGATATTAAAAGTGAGGCTGCCAGAGAGAACGTGGACATGACAGGAGGGGAAGACGATGGTGGTGGTGGTGATGTTGAGCTTATTGACGAGATTTTACCTGACGAGATTGAATCTGATGACACTGAACCGAGTGAACTGGATGGTGTCGAAGAGCCTCAAACTGTCATACAAGAAGTGATTGAACAACATGGCATTGGACTTCTGAAGTTCGACAAGGATACTGGAAAAGCAATTCTGCCTGACGTGTTGAGAACAGAAATAATAAAGCTGGGTTCAAAGTATTTCCAGAACAGTGAGGGGTCTTTCCTACCAACAAATACCCGCTCAATAAACAAAACTTGGTTCAAGAGGAAATTGGGAAATGTCCGTGGTGAGGAAGTGACTCGCTTGTGGCTGGTCTTTTCCCCTTCTAAAAAGTCTGCATTTTGTATCTGTTGTCTTCTCTATTCCTGTTCCCGGTCAGACCATCAATCCTCATTGGAGCAGGAAAGTGGATTCAACCAGTGGAAAGCAGCTGAAAGGATTAGTGTTCATGAAAATGCTGAGAATCATCACGAGTGCTTCACACAGTGGAAAGAAATGGAAAGAAATTTAGCTGAAAACAGAGGAGTTATTGACGCGGAACTTCAGTCACAGATTGAGAAGGAAAAGCAGAAGTGGCATGATATCTTGACGAGAATCCTTCACTGCATAAAATTCCTTGCGACTCAGAACCTGGCTTTGCGAGGACATAGGGAGTCACTTCAGCTGGATGATGACTCCAATGTGGGAAATTTCCTTGGCTTACTGAACTACTGGCCATCTTTGACCCTGTCATGAAAGAACACCTCACTCGTGTGGAAAGTCATCCTGGATCCACGTCTTATCTTTCACTGGGTGTCCAGAACGAATTCATCCACATGATAGCATCCACTGTTTGCCAGAGTTTACTGAGAAGCATTCATAAAGCCAAGTACTATGGTATCATGTTCGACTCGACTCCTGATCAGGCACACCGTGAGCAGATGTCAGAAGTAGTGAGGTACGTGGAAGTTGATTTTGAGAGGAAAACAGTCCGTGTTAGAGAGTCCTTCTTTGGTTTTATCCAGATAAGCCAGAAGGATGCTGAGAGCTTGGTTGAAGACATCTTGAAACAGCTAGAGAAGGACGAAATGGAGCTGCAAGATTGTCGGTCACAGTGCTATGACAACGCTGCTGTGATAGCTGGACACAGAAGTGGTGTTCATCAAATAATAAGTGAGAAAAACAACCTGGCAGTGTTTGTGAATTGTGACAATCAATCACTCAACTTGGTGGGTGTACATGCAGCCAAGCAGGATACAATGATGGTCACGTTTTTTGGAACCATCGAAGCTCTCGACGTGTTCTTCTCTCGTTCAACACAGCGCTGGGAAAAACTCAAAAACGCCGTGCCTGTGGTTGTTAATTCGGCGTCCAAAACCAGGTGGAGTGCAAGGACAGAAGCAGTGAAGCCCGTCAACAAGTACCTTGAGGAGATACTTCAAGTTCTCCAGGACATGATAGACAATGAAAACGAGACCAGTGAAACAAGAAGTGACGCAAGGCAGCTGTATCGCCACTTGTTGAGTTACGATTTTCTGACTTTGCTAGGATTTTGGAACAAAGTACTCATTCGAAACTCACCTGTCCATCCAGAAAACCAATCAGTAAGCCAGCTAACCTTAAAAGAGTTCTCACGTGCAATCCGGTCGACAGTCAATGCGTGGCTAGTTTTTCTCAATTTCACTATTGCGGCTGACACCCATTTGGATGGGTCTGGTATGTACGTGCAACATTTTCCTTCTACTATCCCACATACCCCTCCTTTCTCTGCTAGAGCATATCCAGAGCCACCCGATTCTGCATTACCATTGTGCGCATATGAACTACTGTGTCCAATAGTACATCATGGGCTGCAGCAGTGTCGTTAGCCACCTTTTCTGGAGCCAAAGCCAACTTATCTATCCGAAAACTATCCATAAATGTGCCCGCTCCTGGGAAGAAGAAACCTATTGTGGCGGGCACAAGGGGAAATAATTCCACGCACCAGTGGGTGGCGCGAGCATCCAGGCGGGGGACGAAAGCATATGCCCCGCCTTTCGACCGATCGGCCACGCCCGGGGACTAGGCGTGGCCTCGGCACATATATGCGTGCTCTAAGCTCGAGCCCGCCCAGTGCTGAAGTACGTGCTTTGAATAAAGACTCTTTGTTATACAAACGCGTTGTGGCCTACCTCTCACGCAATCGAGTCGTGTGTGCGCAGCACCACACTGGTGACCCCAATTGGTTCAGCCGTCGCTGACCACCGAACGCGCCATGGCCACCAACGCCGTCGCAGTCAAACTCCCGGAGTTTTTGGGAAGCACAGGCCGACGTTTGGTTCGTGCAGGCCGAAGCCCAATTTCAGCTCCGAGGCATAACGGCGGATGAGACCCGGTACTACCACGTGGTCGCCGCCCTCGGGCCCGGGACTGCCGCCCGAGTCATGTCCATCCTGCGGCGCCCGCCGGGTGACAACAAGTATGAGGCGCTCAAACGTCTCCTTCTCGCCACGTTCGGGCTCACGGAGATCGAACGGGCCGACCGCCTCCTGGACCTTCCCGAACTCGGCGACACGCGACCATCCATGCGGATGGATTTTATGCTGTCGCTGCTTGGGGACCAGCCCCCAGATTTCTTATTCCGGGCGCTTTTCCTATGCCAGCTACCTGTACAGGTACGCCTCGCGCTGGCCGGTTCCAAAATAAAGGAACCCCGCGCCCTGGCCGTAGAGGCCGACAAGTTTTTTGCTGCCTGCGACATGCGGTCCGGTTACGGTGCTGCCGTCGTGGATCCCGGGGCAGAGGCTACAGCACCCTCGGCTTCCCTCGTGGCCCCACCCACCACCGCCGCCGCCACCACCACAGCCACCGCCACCGCAAACCTGGTGCTACTACCACGCCAGGTTCAGCCGCAAGGCTAAAACGTGTCGCCTGCCGTGCTCTTTTGACAGGCCGGGAAACGACCGGGCCGGCGCTCATTAGCGGCCCTGAGCGTCGGCCATTCCTTCAGCCTCCTGTTCATCATGGACACCTTGTCCGGGCGCCATTTCCTTTGCGACACAGGAGCGCAGGTAAGCGTCCTCCCCGCCTCCACGTCCGACAAGCAAACCGCGGGCCGGGGCCCCGCTTTGCTTGCCGCCAACGGTACACCCATCCGCACATTCAGGAAGCGTTGCCTCTCCCTGCGGTTCGGAGGGCAGCGCTTTCAATGGTCGTTCGTGGCCGCCAGCGTGCCAATGGCACTGCTCGGTGCGGACTTCCTATGTGCGAATGGGCTGTTGGTCGACGTGAAGCGCAGACGGCTCGTCCAGGCTGAAACCTTTAGCTCGCTCACTTGTTCGCTGGGCGGCTCGTTGAGCGGCTCACCGAGCGACTTGCCAAGCGGCTTGCGGGAAGGTTCCGTCCCGGCGAGTTTAGTTTGCACGCCTCCGGCAGCGGACGACTTTACCCACCTCCTCGCCAGTTTCCCGGCCCTCACGCGGCCCACCTTCTCAGCGGTGGCCGTTAAACACGGGGTGGAGCACCATATACCCACGGTAGGGCCGCCGGTCTATGCCTGGGCACGCCGACTCGAGCCCACGAAGCTCGCAGTGGCGAAAGCAGAGTTTGCCACGCTGGAGCGGCTGGGGATCGTACTGCGCTCCAACAGCGCTTGGGCTTCTCCTCTGTACATTGTGCCGAAGCCCGGCGGGGGATGGTGGCCGTGCGGGGACGACCGCCGGCTCAATGATGCCAACACCCCCGACCGCTACCCGGTCCCACGTATCCAGGACTTTTCCGCCCGGTTGGCAAACACGACCGTGTTTTCCAAGGTGGACCTCATCCGGGGCTACCATCAGGTCCCCGTCCAACCGGATGACGTCCCGAAGACGGCCGTCATCACCCCTTTCGGCCTCTTCGAGTTCCTGAGAATGCCTTTCGGGTTGAAGAATGCGGCCCAGGCGTTTCAGCGGCTTAAGGACAGCGTCTTGCGTGACTTACCTTTCCTGTTTGTATACCTGGACGACATCCTAGTCGCGAGCGCGTCCCGGGAGGAGCACCTGCTCCACCTCTGCACGCTTTTCGAACACCTGGGTCAGCATGGCCTAATCATCAACCCCGCCAAGTGCCATTTCGGCGTCGCCACCATCGACCTCTTGGGGCACCGCATCACCAGGCACGGGGCCGTCCCTTTACCGGCCAAGGTGGAGGCGGTCAGGGATTTTCCACGGCCCCGCACGATCAAGGGGCCCCAGGAGTTCTTGGGCATGGTAAATTTTTACCACCGCTTCGTGCCCCATGTCGCTCAGCTCCTCCGCCCCTTGCACGATGCCCTCCGGGGCAAGCCGGGCAAAGGTGACATCGCCTGGTCGGAGCCGATGGCCGCGGCATTTGCGGGCGCAAAGCTGGCCCTGGCCGATGCCACCATGCTGGTGCACCCGGCGCCCGATGCACCGATCGCCCTCACCACCGATGCGTCAGACTACGCGGTGGGCGCGGTGCACGAGCAATGGGTGCGTGGTGCTTGGCAACCGCTGGCGTTTTTTAGCCGGCAGCTTCGCCCGCACGAACGCCGCTATAGCACCTTCGACCGCGAGCTGTTCGGGCTCCACCTGGCGGTCCGACACTTCCGTCATCTGCTGGAGGGCCGCCCGTTCACGGCTTTCGTCGACAACAAGCCCCTTGTGTTCGCGATGGCCAAGGTCGCCGAGCCATGGTCGGCACGGCAGCAGCGTCACCTCTCTGCCGTGTCCGAGTACATGACGGACATCCGTCACGTGGTGGGTAAAGACAACCCGGTGGCGGATTGCCTTTCCCGGTCCGTCGTGCACGCGGTCCACCTCGGGGTCGACTATGCCCGGATGGCGGAGGACCAGACCGCCGACCCCAGCATCCAGGCCTTGCGGACCGCCGTCATGGGCCTCTGCGTCACCGAGGTGCCGTTCGACGCCGCGGGCGCGGCCCTCCTATGCGACGTCTCCCTCGGCCGGCCTCGCCCCATCGTGCCCGCTGGCTGGCGGCGCCCAGTTTTCGACGCCATCCACGGCCTGTCCCACCCGGGCACGAAGGCATCCCAGAAGCTCGTCGCGGCGAAGTTCGTTTGGCATGGCCTCCGGAAGGATGTCCGCGACTGGGCCAGGACGTGCCTCGCGTGCCAGCACGCAAAGGTCCCCCGCCACACCCAGGCCCCGTTGGCCCCGTTTGCGGTGCCCGAGCGTCGGTTCGACCACGTGCACGTCGACTTGGTGGGACCTCTCCCCCCCTCGCGGGGGTTCACCCACCTCCTCACCATGGTGGACCGCACCACACGGTGGCCGGAGGCCGTCCAATGGCGACGATGTCTGCGGCTGATGTGGCGCAAGCCTTCATCGCCACTTGGGTTGCCCGGTTCGGTGCCTCCTCGGACATCTCGTCCGACCGCGGCCCCCAGTTCAGCTCGGAGCTCTGGGCCGCGGTGGCGCAAGGGTTCGGGGTGAAACTACACTGCACCATGGCCTACCACCCCCAGGCCAATGGACTGTGCGAGCGCTTTCATCGCTCAATGAAGGGCGCGCTCCGGGCCAGCCTACGCGACGGCGGCTGGGTCGACAGACTCCCCTGGGTCCTGCTGGGCCTCAGGACAGCGCCCAAGGACGACCTGCGCGCGTCCTCGGCGGAGCTGGTCTTCGGGCAACCACTGCGGGTACCGGGTGAATTTATCCCCGACTCCACGGCTCCTTGGTCCGTGGCGCAACAGCGCTCCACCCTTCAGGAGACCGCCCGGAGTTTCGCCCCGGTGCCGACGGCACACCACGGTTGCCCGCCTTCCCAGGTCGCCCAGGAGCTTCGCACGGCAAAGTACGTCTTCGTCCGGCACGACGCCCACCGGGCACCGCTACGGCCCCCGTATGACGGGCCCTTCCGCGTGCTGGAGTCCGGGGACAAATTTTTCACCATCGACATCGGCGGTGCCCCGGATCGCATCTCCGTGGACCACCTCAAGCCGGCCCACCTCGATCCGGACCACCCCCTGCAAGCAGCTCTGCCTCCGCGTCGAGGCCGCCCCCCGGCGGTCGGACCCCCGGCACCCCCCAGCCCCGCCGGCCCGCTACCCCCCAGCCCTGCACCCATCGCCAGGGGGCGTTTCGGCCGGGTCATCCGGCTTCCCCGCAAACTCACCCTTCAGGTGCACGGGAATTCTGGGGGGGGGGGCGCGTGTGGCGGGCACAAGGGGCAATAATTCCGCGCACCAGTGGGTGGCGCGAGCGTCCAGGCGGGGGACGAAAGCACATGCCCCGCCTTTCGACCAATCGGCCACGCCCGGGGATGAGGCGTGGCCTCGGCACATATATGCAGGCTCTAAGCTCGAGCCCGCCCAGTCCTGAAGTACGAACTTTGAATAAAGACTCTTTGTTATACAAACGCGTTGTGGCCTACCTCTCTGGCAATCGAGTCGTGTGTGCGCAGCACCACAAAGTGCGAAAATTTGGGCGAATTGTTCAGCTCTGATGTTGATGGACAGCAGCTATATGAAGAAATTTTGGATTGCAGAATGTTGCTATTGTAGCGGCTACCGCTGGGTATACACAATCGCCTTGCACCTACCGAGGACGCGGAGCGATCACCATGCCGGGCTCGTCCGGGACACCCAGGCAGGCCGGCTCTCGACTTGCCAGGCCTCGTCCGGGATGCCCTGGCATGCCCGGGCATGCCCGCCCTCGACTTGCCAGGCCGCGGCCAGGACGCCCGGCCACGCCCCCTCTCGCCTTTCCCGGGCAAACGCTCTGGGATAATGTGTATATATATTGCTGCCCGATAAACGGGCTTTTCAGAGTACCCGAGTTGATTTGAGTTAAAAAAGAAACTCGGCCGAATTCCAGCTTTTTGTCACGTCCATTCTTCCGATTTACGTTGGAGCATACATTGGTGACCCTACATTGGTGACCCGACATGGACACGGCAGTTACCCTCAAACTGCCTACCTTCTGGGAGGCTCACGCGGCGGTTTGGTTCACCCAGGCGGACTCCCTGTTCGCCCTGCGAGGCATCACGGCCGACGACACCCGCTTCCATCATGTGGTAGCAGCGCTCGGCTCCACCACCGCGGCCCGTGCCCTGAGCCTCCTCGAGAGCCCGCCAGCCGCTGACAAATACGACGCGATTAAAAAGCTCCTCCTCGACGCTTTCGCCCCCTCATCGCCGGAACGCGCACGACGCCTGCTCGACCTGCCCGAGCTCGGCGACACGCACCCGTCCGAGCGAATGGACTACATGCTTTCGCTGCTCGGCGAGCACTCTCCGGCATTCCTGTTCCGGGAGCTTTTCCTCCGTCAGCTGCCCAGCCAGGTACGCCTCGCCCTGGCAAGCACAACGATCATGGATCCCCGCGCCCTCGCCAGGGAAGCCGACAAGATCTCCGCGGCAGGCCAACGCATTGCAGCAGCGACCTGGAACCCGCCGCCGTCCGAAGCAACGCCCATGGCGCCCGAGCACCCGGCACGGTCGACGACCGAACTGCCGACGCAATTGGCGGCCGCTACGCCGCGCCGACCACCTCCAGCACGATGACCGGGGCCTCCACCTGACCAGGCGTGGTGTTATTATCATGCCAGGTTTGGACAGAAGGCCTGGACATGCCAACCCCCGTGCACCTTCGGCAAGCCGGGAAACGGCCGGGCCAGCGTTCATTACCAGCCATGAGCGCCGGCCACACGGGCAACTTACTTTTCATCACGGACAAAGCGTCCGGACGGCGCTTCCTGTGTGACACCGGCGCCCAACTGAGCGTCATACCCGCCTCCGATCAGGACAGGCAGTCCGCGGTTTGCGGCCCCTCCTTGGTGGCGACCAACGGATTGGCCATCCGCACCTTCGGCCCGCGCAACGTCACCCTCTGCTTCGGCGGTGAACGCTTTAATTGGACTTTTGTAACCGCAAGCGTGCCCATGGCTCTGCTAGGCGCCGACTTCCTCTGCGCACACGGACTGCTGGTGGACGTCCGATGGCGTCGCCTCATCAACGCCGAGACCTTCAGCTCCCTGGCATGCACATTGAGCAGCTCCGCTCCGACCGAGCTGGCATGCGCCCTCCCGGCGGCGAACGAGTTTGCTCGCCTGCTCACGGAGTTCCTGGCCCTCACGCGGCCGACGTTTTTGGCCGTCACAGTACGACATGGGATCGAGCACCACATACCAACCACGGGCCCGCCGGTCTATGCCAGAGCCCGCCGCCTCGACCCAGCCAAGCTCGCCGTGGCCAGAGCCGAGTTCGACGTTTTCGAACACCTCAGCATCGTGCGGCGCTCCGATAGCGCGTGGGCTTCGCCACTACACATCGTCCCAAAACCGGGGGGCGGCTGGCGCCCATGTGGCGACTACCGCCACCTTAACGACGCTACCACCCCTGACAGGTATCCGATCCCGCACATCCAAGACTTCTCCGCCCGTTTGGCAGGAAGGGTCATTTTTCAAAGATCGATTTAATACGGGGATACCACCAGGTACCTGTCAGGGCGGCCGACGTCCCAAAAACGGCCGTCATCACGACGTTCGGCTTATTCGAATTCCTGCGAATGCCGTTTGGCCTCAAGAACGCGGCTCAGGCATTCCAGTGCTTGATGGACGGCGTGCTGCGCGACCTGCCGTTCCTCTTCGTTTACCTGGACGACATCCTCGTCGCCAACACGTCCCGGGCCGAGCACCTCCTCCACCTCCGAACACTGTTCGGGCGCCTCAGCGAGCACGGCCTCATCGTCAACCCGGCCAAATGCCACTTCGGCACGACGGCCATTGATTTTTTGGGGCACCACATCACCAAGAATGGGGCCGTGCCGCTGCCAACCAAGGTCGAGGCCATCACCACGTTTCCGTGTCCTCGCTCCATAAAGGCCCTGCAGGAATTCCTGGGGATGGTGAATTTCTATCACCGCTTCGTGCCCCGTGCTGCTCAACTCATGCGGCCCCTCTACGAAGCCCTCCGGGGCAAGCCGGCCAAGCACGACATCGCCTGGTCCGCAGCAATGGACGCGGCCTTTAAAAGCTCAAAGCGGGCCCTCGCCGACGCAACACTGCTCGCTCACCCGGTGCTCTACGCTCCCATCGCCCTCACCACGGATGCCTCCGACTACGCGGTGGGCGCCGTACATGAGCAATGGGTGAACGGGGTTTGACAGCCACTCACTTTTTTCAGCCGGCAACTCCGGCCGAAACGAGCTCAAATATAGCACGTTTGACCGTGAGCTCCTCGGTCTACACCTGGCCATTCGCCATTTCCGTCACCTCCTGGAGGGCCGACCCTTCACGGCGTTCGTCGACCACAAGCCGTTGGTTTACGCAATGGCCAAGGTCACGGAGCCGTGGTCGGCCCGCCAACAGCGCCACCTCTCCGCCGTGTCGGAGTTTACCACGGACATCCGGCACGTCGCCGGCAAAGACAACGCCGTGGCCGACTGTCTTTCTCGGGCCAGCGCGAACGCGGTCCACCTCGGCGTGGACTTCGCGCTTATGGTGGCGGACCAAACCACCGACACCACGGTGCAAGCCCTCCGGGCGGCAGACACGGGCCTCCACCTGGCCGACATCCCCTTCGCGGACACTGTCCTGCTCTGCGACGTCTCCCAAGGCCAGCCTCGCCCCATCGTGCCCGTTACCTGGCAACGCCGCATCTTCGCCTCCCTCCACGGCCTTTCCCACCCGGGCCGGAAAGCTTCCCAGAAGCTGGTGTCGGCGTGATTCGTCTGGCACGGCTTTCAACGGGACGTCCGCGATTGGACCAGCACCTGCACAGCCTGCCAACAGGCCAAGGTCCACCGACACACCCAGGCCCCGCTGGCACCTTGCACTGTGCCCGAACGACGTTTCGACCACGTCAACATGGACCTGGTGGTCCCCCTCCCCCCATCACGGGGTTTCACACACCTGCTCATCATGGTGGACAGGACCACCAGGTGGCCGGAGGCCATTCCCCTCGTCTCCACCACCACCGCCGACGTGGTGCAGGCTTTCATCGCCACCTTGGTCGCCCGCTTCGGCGCACCGGCAGACATCTCGTCGGACCGCGGACCGCAGTTCACCTCCGAGCTGTGGGGCGCGGTCGCCCGCAACCTGGGGGTCAAGCTCCACCGTACTACGGCCTACCACCCCCAAGTTCTGCGAGCGATTCCACCGCTCCATGAAGGCCGCGCTCATGGCCGGCCTTCAGGACGGCGGTTGGGCCGACCGGCTGCCGTGGGTCCTTTTGGGCCTCTGCACGGCCCCCAAGGAGGACCTCCGGGCATCCACCGCCGAGCTTGTCTACGGCCAGGCGCTACGCGTCCCCGGGCGAATTCGTGCCCGACGCTACAAGTCCCTGGTCCGCAGCTCACCAGCGCTCGGACCTCCAGGAGACCACCCGACGGTTTGCCCCCGTGCCAACGTCCCACCACGGTGACCCCCAGTCCTAAGTCCCCCCAGCGCTTCACACAGCGGAGTACGTTTTTGTGCGTCATGACGCACATCGGGGGCCACTCCGGTCGCCGTACGACAGGCCCTTCCGGGTCCTGCGACGGGACGACAAGTCGTTCGTCATCGACATCGGCGGCAGGTCGGACCGGATTGCGGCGGACCGCCTCAAGCCGGTGCACGTGGACTTCGACCAACCGCCACGGTTGGCCCTTCCACCGTGGCGAGGCCGCCCCCCGTCCACGGTGCCCCCCACTCGACCGCCCACCACCACACCGGACCCCCCCCCCCCCACGACCCGCCAGGGGTCGCTTCGGCCGGGTCATCAGGACCCCCCTTAAATTGACCCTGCCGGTGCAAGTCGATTCTGGGGGGACGTGTGTAGCGGCTACCGCTGGGTATACACAATCGCCTTGCACCTACCGAGGACGCGGAGCGATCACCATGCCGGGCTCGTCCGGGACGCCCGGGCAGGCCCGCTTTCTACTTGCCAGGCCTCGTCCAGGACGCCCGGGCACGCCCCCTCTCGCCTTTCCCGGGCAAACGCTCCGGGATAATGTGTATATATATTGCTGCCTGATAAACGGGCTTTTCAGAGTAACCGAGTTGATTTGAGTTAATAAAGAAATTCGGACGAATTCCAGCTTTTTGTCGCGTCCATTCTTCCGATTTACGTTGGAGCATAGCCCCTACACTATCAAGTCGGGCCAACATGAAAATATCAAGACCTGAAGAGCTTCTCGAATTAACTGTTCAGTATGGAGATGAGAGCGTCTTCCCCAATCTTCGCATTGCTATTCAGAAAATGCCAACCATCGCAGTTTCCATCGCCACCTGTGAGAGATCATTCAGCAAGTTAAAACTAATACTTTCGTATTTGAGAGCCTCCATGGGTCAAGGCAGACTCTGTGATCTTGCTCTGCTGAGTGTAGAAAGAGAGGAAACTGAAAAAACTGACTTTGAGCACATCATAGACCAATTTGCATCAGTGAAACTGTGAAAGCAAGGACGGTGGCAAGGACAAATTGTGAAACTGTGAAAGCAAGGACAAAGCAAATCACCCCCCTCCCACGCCTCCTGCCCCCAAGCCCTCTCCCTCCCACACTTCTCCCTGCTCTCAAATGTTGTGGTTGTGTGCTTCCCCTTCTCTCCCCATCTTGTCTTCCGCTCCCTCTTTTTGTATATTTTGTTTGTCTGGTTGATTTGTTTGTGAAATAAATGTTAGCTCTTTCACGAGCCTCGATTCAGGAAAAAAAGGAAAAAAAAGAAGAAAAAAAAGTTATCTAAAAGATGGGTGTCAGATGTTTGGACAGGGGCGAAATTTCAGTGGTTGCCATTGGCGCTATTGTCCGTAGATACGCCCCCGCGCGCATGCGCATGTCATTAAGCACAATAGTTAGTTATTTGAATTTCCTCATCTTCTTCGAGGAACTTCCGGTGGTTGTTTTCTGGGCGCGCAGACGGGACGGAAGTGTGAGTGGTCTTGAAGTGTGTGAACTCTTGGTGTGTGCTGTGATCGTTTGGAGTAATTGTTACACTGTACGGATAATTGATGGACGTATGCACGGACAAACAGATGGAGAGCAAACCTACGGTCCCCTCCGGGTAGAGGACGAATAAGAAATCTGAACGAACTGAAAATTGTACAAGTGGCGTTTCGAATTTTGTAAAATGGTGTAAAATGTGTAAAAAGTAAGAGGACTGTAAATGTATGTCACGTGGTGTAACTAGTACAACCCTTCGGCATCAGTATTGTTCGCTAATATGATAAAAGGTAATGTCACAATGTTTACAATGAGTTCGTTAACAAGACATTGCAACCCCCTGAAAAGATCAAGTGATTGACGTGGGGAATCTGCCGTGCGGAAATCGCGAATGAGATAGTTTCGTTTGTCGAGGCAACGCGTCACGTGATTCATTTTTACCAGAGCACGTGATCGGTTTTACCAGAACACGTGGTTTGTGCTCGTGTATCCGAGTGCAACACTTGACCACACACTACCTCTACCTTAAATCACGGTACTTCACACTCTACCTTTCAGTCGCCTCCGGTGCGCCATGAACCGAGATGTCTCCGTTCTGGGAGATTCTCCCTCAGATCGCGGGTCCAGTGTCGTTCCACCTGAGGATGAAGGTCCGTTCCACCTTTCAGACCCGGGACCAGGTACGTGTCCTTCTGCCCACACCGTCACCTTCTGGTGGTTCTTGAAAGTTTTGTTTGAATGGATTTTTTTCTTTCAGGTGTTGTGAAGGTGAAGTCCGAGTACGTCGATGATCCGCTCCCTCAACCTGAAGGTTTGAACCAAAACACACACACACACGATCTGTTAATGTTGTACTTTTTATTAGCATACAAGGTCGAGGCTCATGGAAGAACTTGGACACAGAACAGATCAGCACACAACAAAACAATGGGAACATCAGGAGAACTCAGAAAGGGGAACCTGAACAGCAGAGAAGAGGGGGAAAGGGGGAACATGAACAGCAGAGAAGAGGGGGAAAGGGGGACATGAACAGCAGAGAAGAGGGGGAAAGGGGGAACATGAACAGCAGAAAAGAGGGGGAAAGCGGGAACATGAACAGCAGAGAAGAGGGGGAAAGGGGAACATGAACAGCAGAGAAGAGGGGGAAAGGGGGAACATGAACAGCAGAGAAGAGGGGGAAAGGGGGAACATGAACAGCAGAGAAGAGGGGGAAAGGGGGAACATGAACAGCAGAGAAGAGGGGGAACATGAACAGTAGAGAAGAGGGGGAAAGGGGGAACATGAACAGCAGAGAAGAGGGGGAAAGGGGGAACACGAACAGTAGAGAAGAGGGGTAAGGGGGAACATGAACAGCAAAGAAGAGGGGTAAGGGGGAACATGAACAGCAGAGAAATGAAGAGGGGGAAATGGGGTTCATGAACAGCAGAGAAGAGGGGGAAATGGGGTTCATGAACAGCAGAGAAGAGGGGGAAAGTGGGTACGTGAACAGCAGAGAAGAGGGGGAAAGGTGGTACATGAACAGCAGAGCAGAGGGGTAAAGGGGGAATATGAACAGCAGAGAATAAGGGGAAGCGGGAACATGAACAGCAGAGAAGAGGGGTGAAGGGGGAACATGAACAGCAGAGAAGAGGGTAAGGGGGAACACGAACAGCAGAGAAGAGGGGGAAAGGGGGAACATGAACAGCTGAGAAGAGGGGGAAAGGGGGAACATGAACAGCTGAGAAGAGGGGGAAAGTGGGAACATGAACAACAGAGAAGAGGGTTAAGGGGGAACACATATAGCAGAGAAGAGGGGGGAAAGGGGGGACATGAACAGCAGAGAAGAGGGGGAAAGGGGGAACATGAACAGCAGAGAAGAGGGGGAAAGGGGAACATGAACAGCAGAGAAGAGGGGGGAAAGGGGGGACATGAACAGCAGAGAAGAGGGGTGAAGGGGGAACATGAACAGCAGAGAAGAGGGGTAAGGGGGAACAAGAACATCAGAGATGAGGGGGAAAGGGGGAACATGAACAGCAGAGAAGAGGGGGAAAGTGGGAGCATAAACAGCAGAGAAGAGGGGGGAAAGTGGGAACATGAACAGCAGAGAAGAGGGGTAAGGTGGAACAAGAACAGCAGAGAAGAGGGGGAAAGGGGGAACATGAACAGCAGAGAAGAGGGGGAAAGTGGGAACATGAACAGCAAAGAAGAGGGGTAAGGGGGAACATGAACAGCAGAGAAGAGGGGTAAGGGGGAACATGAACAGCAGAGAAGAGGGGGGAAAGTGGGAACATAAACAGCAGAGAAGAGGGGGAAGGTGGGAACATGAACAGGAGAGAAGAGGGGAAAGGGGGAACACGAACAGCAGAGAAGAGTGGTAAAGGGGGACCATGAACAGCAGAGAAGAGGGGTAAGGGGGAACATGAACAGCAGAGAAGAGGGGTAAAGGGGGAGCATAAACAGCAGAGAAGAGGGGGAAAGTGGGAACATGAACAGCAGAGAAGAGGGGTAAGGCGGAACAAGAACAGCAGAGAAGAGGGGTAAAGGGGGACCATGAACAGCAGAGAAGAGGGGTAAGGGGGAACATGAACAGCAGAGAAGAGGGGTAAAGCGGGAACATGAACAGCAGTGAAGAAGGGTAAGGGGGAACATGAACAGCAGAGAAGTGGGGTAAAGGGGGAACATGAACAGCAGAGAATAGGGGTAAGGGGAAACACGAACAGCAGAGAAGAGGGGTAAGGGAGGAACACGAACAGCAGAGAAGAGGGGTAAGGGAGGAACACGAACAGCAGAGAAGAGGGGAAAAAGGGGAACATGAACAGCAGAGAATAGCGGTAAGGGGGAACATGAACAGCCGCGAATAGGGGTAAGGGGAAACACGAACAGCAGAGAAGAGGGGTAAGGGAGGAACACGAACAGCAGAGAAGAGGGGAAACAGGGGAACATGAACAGCAGAGAATAGCGGTAAGGGGGAACATGAACAGCAGAGAAGAGGAGTAAGGGAGGAACACGAACAGCAGAGAAGAGGGGAAAAAGGGGAACATGAACAGCAGAGAATAGCGGTAAGGGGGAACATGAACAGCAGAGAAGAGGGGAAAAAGGGGAACATGAACAGCAGAGAAGAGGGGTAAGGGGGAACATGAACAGCAGAGAAGAGGGGGTAAGGGGGAACATGAACAGTAGAGAAGAGGGAGAAAAGGGGAAGACGAACAGCAGAGAATAGGGGGAAAGGGGAAACGGTCACTCTCCCACTGACGTCAGGTTTGGTGATCTCTATATTTTGCACAAACTTACAACTGACCTTACTCCTCCTGCTCTCTCACCTTACCAATTTCCAGACATGTTGTGCACCTGCATTAATTCACCCCCATGTTCTCTCGATTGTGGAATCGTCTCTGTGTATCCACTGCATCATCCTCATTTCAGCCTTTCAGAAGTGATACTGATCACTCCCTCATGTACTCACTAACCCACACACACCCACAATCTCTTCCACACATGCTCATTCTTTCCCATGATTTTCCTCTCTGGGCCACTGTTGATTGTTCTCATGTTGGTCCTCATTTCCGACTTGTCCCACAACCCCTTTGATTGTTTTTTTTTTTTTTTTTTTTTTTTTTTTTTGTTGTTGTTTTTTTGTCGAGCTAACATTTACTTCACAAACAACTCGACCAGACAAACAAAATACACAAAAAGAGGGAGCGGAAGACAAGATGGGGAGAAAAGGGGAAGCACACAAACACAACATCCGAGAGCAGGGAGATGTGTGGAAGGGAGAGGGCCCGGGGGGAGGAGGCATGGGAAGGGGGGGGGAGGGAGAAGTATAAAACATATGGACACTGCCAGGACTTCCAGGAAAGAAGTTGGAATTTCAAAAAGTGGAATTGGGGTGAAATTAGCGGGGGTAGAAAAGATCAAGGTTTTGGATGGGGGAAGATAAGAGATGGTGGTGAACAGCTGTTTTAAAGACTTGGAGGGTGGAGTGGGATTGAAGAGAGTGAGGGAGTTTGTTCCAGAGGCGGGAGAAAAGAGGAATGAAGGAGTGAAGGTGAGCAGAGAGTCTTGATTTTGGCAGTTTAACCAAAAGAGGGTTGCAGGCAGATCTTGTGCGACCTGTAGGAATATTTGCGGGACAGAGCCCAGAGAGAGCTGGGGGGGCAAGGCCAGAGAGGAGTCGGTAGAAGACGGAAAGACCACCAACCTGCCTGCGGTGATTGAGTGAGAGGCCCTTGGAGTTAGCTTCATCGCGGGAGATTCCAATGATTCTGAATGCTTTGGTTTCAACAGCGCGAAGGCGAGCTAGGTGAGAGGCAGGAGCACCAGCCCAGAGGGGAGAGCAGTATTCCATTGAGCTGTGGATGAAAGCCTTGTATGTGGTGAGGAGCTCAGGTGTGCCAAGGAAGGACTTCGCACGACGGAGGATGCCCAGTCGGCGACTGGCTTTGGAGGCCAGATTTGAAATGTGGTTTTCCCAGGAAAGATCATGGCAAATAGTGAGACCCAAAAGCTTGAGTGACAGAACTTCTTGGAGAGGATTATTCAGAAAGTGGATGGGAGGGTTTTCCAGTCGGTCTTTTCGGAGAGACATCGTAAGAGTGTGAGATTTATCAGGATTGAAAGACATGTTGCATTTGTTTGCCCAGTCTGTGATTTTGTCCAGGTCTGCAGAGAGTGAGGAGGCTGCAGACTGCCGATCTCAGGGATGAGGAATGGAGCGACAGAGAGTAGAGTCGTCAGCAAAGAGATAGAAAGGATTTTCAAGAGAGTCAGAGAGATCATTGATGAAGACCAGAAAAAGCACAGGGCCCAGAACACTGCCTTGGGGAACTCCAGCCTGAACAGGAAGAGGAGATGAGAGAAACCCATTCAGGGCCACACGTTGACTACGACTAGAGAGGAAGTCCGCCAGCCATGCGTGGAGATTTCCATTGATACCAAAAGAGGAGAGTTTGGTGAGCAGAGCGGGGTGCCAGACTGTATCGAAGGCACGTGATATGTCAAGGGAGACTGCTCTAATTTCCTGTTTGGCATTGAGGACCTCCATCCATTGCTGAGAAAGCAGAAGCAGCATGTCCAGAGTGGAGTGTCCAGGTCTGAAACCAAATTGATGATCAGAGATCAAGCCATTGGAGAAGAGGAAAGATTTCATATCTGAAGCAATGATGGATTCCATGACCTTGCTGATAATTGGGAGAAGGCTGATTGGTCTGTAGTTGCTGGGATCTGTTTTTGCACCTTTTTTGTGCAAAGCGGTGATGTTGGCAGATTTCCAAGCAGATGGAAGATGACCTTGAGCAAAAGAGAGGGTGAAGAGAACAGAGAGAGGGAGTGAAAGAGCGGAAGAACATGATTTTAGGACCCGTGGGCTGATGCCGTCAGGTCCAGTTGCAGAATCAGAGTCGAGGGTTGACAGACACTTTTCCACCTTGTCAGGAGGAAAGGACACAGAGTCCAGGAGTAGCTGGGTACGACTGGGTACGGTGGGTACAGAGAGGGATGGGTTTGGGACACATGATTTAGAGGCAAACACAGAGTTGAGGCATTTGGCTTTTTCACGTGCGGAGTCAGCCGTGTGGCCATTTAAGGTGAGGGAGGGGATGGAGGGGGAACAAACACCAGAAACAGATTTTACCAGATGCCACCAGGATTTGGAAGAGGGAGACAGATAAGAGAGTTCGGTCCTGAGGATGGAGAGATATTGTTTCCTGGCTTTCCTCAGGGTGGACACACACTTGTTTCGGGCTTTGTGAAAGGAAATGAGATTTCCTTCCGTTGGATTTGCTTTCCAGGAGACGAAAGCAAGTTGTTTCTGGGCAATAACCTCACCACAAGATTCCGTGTACCATGGACGGGAGGAAGGGTATGACAACTGAAGACGAGAAGGGATAAATCTGTGCATGAGACTGAGCAATTTACTTTGGAAGAATTCCCAGGATGAGTTGATGTCAGAGGCAGTAGAGATGGGAGACCAGTCCAGATGATTGATGGCTACTTGAAGACCGTGCCAGTTGGCCTGAGTGAAATGCCAGACTCATCGACGCTGAGGAGGCTCTCTGAAAATGGTCAGAGAGATGTCCACTTTAACAAGCACATGATCAGAAGCGGCGATTGGAGCAGAAGAAGAGCAGCAGACATTTTCAGGGAAGTTAGTCATAACCAAGTCCAGAAGAGAAGATTCTCCGTTGACTGAGATCCGGGCTGGGAAATTGACAGATTGTGTCAGTCCCAGTGAGTCACAGAAGTCCTTTGCTGAAGAGCCATGGCTGGTGAGAGAGGTACCCACCCCCAGCCAATTGGCATGGTTACAGTTGAAATCACCACATATGAGGAAGAGAAAGTTGGGATGGGTAGATAGAAGTTGGTCCATATTATCAGACAGCGAGATGTAGATGGAGTCATCACTGTTTGGTGGACTGTACAACACGCATATGAACAAAAGGTGGGAGCGAAGGGGAAGCCGTAGCCAAAGGTATTCCTGGGGGTGAGGTGGAGAGAGGGCAGTGCAGGGCGAGTGAGGAAGAGAGTTTTTTATAAAGATAGCAACCCCACCTCCAGGACGAGGCTCAGGTCTATCATACCGGAGGAGGGAGTAACCTGGGAGAGATACCAAGGAATCGGAGACATCATGAAGGAGGAAGGTTTCTGTTAAGCAGATCACGTCTGGTTTGACAGAAGCAACCTGTATGGAGAGATCAGTTAAGTTTGAGCGAAGGCCCCGGATGTTTGAGGTCCATACTGTTAAGGAAGAGGAAGGGGGAGCATCGGATACAGAACAGGGGGGGGGGAGCGGTAGGGCAGGATGTGGAAGAGGAGGAAGAGGTAGGGAGAGCTGTTGCAGGTGTGTCAGAGATTACAGAATAGCTTGGAGAAAGGGAAGAATGGGGCGGACAAAAAGTTTGATGGTGTTTGGGTGAGGCGCAGTGAGGTGTTATTTGAGGAGGGGGAAGAGTGAGGCAGAAGGTTGAGGAAGATGAAGGTGAAAGTTGGAAGGGGGAAGAAGCGGGGAGGACGCTTTGAGGAGGAGGGGTGAGAGGGGAGTCTAGGAGGGGAGGAGTGAGGGAGAGTCTCGGAGGGGAGGGGTGTGGGGGGAGTTTAGGAGGGAAGGGGCAGGGGGGGAGATTTGAAAGGGATGGGTGTTTGGGAAGATTTGGGGGGGAGGGGCAAGGGGGAAGATTTGACAGAGATGGGTGATGGGGAAGATTTGGAGGGGAGGGGTGAGATTGGATTTTGAAAAGTGTACGATTTATGGGAAACGAACATTTATTGCAAAATGAGTTTCTTGAGACATTCGAGTCAAAAATACGTTTGAGGACGCTGAAGGATGGGTGGAGTTCTGGAGAGTTTAGGGAATGAATGAAAGATGCACTGTAAGAGATGGAATTTTTTTTTTGAACATGGTGCCCTCAGTGCCATATATATATATATATATATATATATATATATATATATATATATATATATATATATATATATATATATATATATATATATATATATTGTTATGGATTCGGCCCTAATTATTGTTGTTATTATTATTATTGTGGGTATTATTATTAATATTATATTATTATTATTATTGTATTATTATTATTGTTGTCTCCCATTCTCAGTTAGGGTTATTGTGGTTAAAAGGTTTAAAAGCGCTCCTGGTAAAAATGTGGCCGGAAATCCGGATCGTGACGGTTTCGTGCGTGATCGCATAGGGAGGGCGGTTTTTGGGGGGGCTGTGGTACATCAGGGGCGGAGAATGAAAATCCATGGGGGCGGCCTCGAGATGAAAATGAGGACCACTCTGACACCACGATTTCTAGAAATCAGAAGACTGCGGTTCCAAGACAGACCTATCATCCAGGGGGCTCGAGGCAGACCGCCGCCCCCATGCCTTGGCAGACCACGAGGTTCTCCTCCGGGCCTACTTGCACCTTTTGCCATAAACCTGGACACTTGATGTCCAACTGTTATGCTCTGAGAAAGGAAAATCAGGAGCGGAGTTCGACTAGTACGACTCCCAATGCGATGGCCATTGTGAGAAATCGCCCTCAAAACGGGTCCCAACCATTTATTTCAGAGGGGTTTGTGTCACTGGATGGAGCCTCAGCTAACCGGAGACCGGTTAGGATATTGAGGGACAAAGGAGCACATCAATCTTTAATGCTTGAAGGCATCTTGCCATGGTCCGAGGAGACGGCAACTGGGGATAGTGTTCGTTTACAGGGGATTGGTGGCTGTGTTAGTGCTCCACTTCATGTCATCCATTTGGAGTCCGATTTGGTGTCAGGACCGGTCACCGTCGGTTTACAAGCCACGCTTCCTGTAGAGGGAGTATCCGTGGTTATCGGGAATGATTTGGCCGGTGGGCAAGTTTATGGTAACCCAATGGTGGTTAAAAAGCCCAGTAGGAAAAATAACACCACACCCGTTAGGGATGTTTAGCAAGTTATTTGTAGGTGGACTGAACTTCAAAACAAAGAAAGATGTTTTGGAGTCTGCCTTCAGCAAATATGGACCGCTTTTGGAAGTGCTGCTGATAAAAGACAGGGAGACACGAAAGTCAAGAGGGTTTGGCTTTGTCACGTTCGAAAACTCGAAGGACGCCAGAGAGGCAGAAATGGATCTGAATAGCAAGGCGTTGGAGGGTCGGACCATCACAGTAGGGGAGGCATTTCCTAGGGGTCGGGGGGGCTACAGTGGAGGACCACGGAATAGTAGTGGTGGTGGCCGCAATCGATATTATTATGGAGGCTTCCAGAGTTATGATAGCTCCCGAAGGAAGGATTATCAGAGCAGTGGCCGAGAAGGAGACTGCCCTTCAGGTGACTACTGTGACAAGTGGTCCCACCGTAATTATTAGGAGTCCGGAAAAGTTGAAGCACTGAATGCTGCGGAGCCGCCGAGCCAAGATTCCTACACAGACTAACCGTGAACGCCACGTTCCTAAAGGCGTCCAGGTAGTGAACTTTCCTGCACGGTCTAACCGTGAACTCCACGTTCCTAAAGGCGTCCATGTAGTGAATACTCGGCTTGGCCTCCCGAAAAAAGTGCTATCGAGTTGCCTAACTTTGGATTTTGGATCAACCCCTTAACCTTCATTCAAAAAATGAAAAACAAAAATCAGAGGTTGATGAGATGGAGTTGGCTTTGCAGGAGTTCAACTGGGAAATTGAACATGTAAAGGGCAGGGACAATGTCGTTGCTGATGCTTTGTCCAGAGGGAATTAACTTTAGAAATCTCTGTGGGTTGTGAATTTACTTTTGCTTGTTTAACAAGGGCATGCAACTAAAGTTTTCACTGTGTTCAAACTTTCTTTCTTGAGGGGGGGAAGTGTTGCGGATTCGGCCCTAATTATTGTTGTTATTATTATTATTGTGGGTATTATTATTAATATTATATTATTATTGTTATTGTATTATTATTATTGTTATCTCCCATTCTCAGTAAGGGTTATTTTGGTTAAAAGGTTTAAAAGCGCTACTGGTAAAAATGTGGCCGGAAATTCGGATCTTGACCGGAAGAGGTGGAGCAAGGAAGACGAGGGCGTACGGAGAAGGAAAAGGCGGTTTTTGAAAAACGCTCCGGACCTAGACGTTCAGTGCGAGTGAACTTTGCGTCCTTGAAGGGAAGTTCGGGCAGTAAGAGATATCGCCGGAGTGCCGTGGAACCTGTGTCATCGGGTATCCTCATTGAGGCTCCGGAGGATCCTTACCTCAAAGCCCGGGTTCGAGTGAAAGCCGTCCGCCATCTTAGCCACACGCGCAACCTGCAATGAACCAGTTTTTGTCGTGTCGGCTGGGCAATATGCCCCGGTGGTTTGCCGGGGACGGCTGTGCAAGAGAGGGCGCTTGAGAATTATACGGAGGCTCGCGGATTGAACCGCAAACGTGTATGTCGGAGCGCGTCTTTGTGAGGTTCCTTTCCACTGCTATATTGCTGGGTGCTGAACCACGTGACCTCTGGATCGCATCGATCGCCTACGCCTCTATTGACTTTGATCGGGCCTCGATTCCCCGATTGCGGGAGCGAATCGACTCCGCCTTGGAGGGGTACAGAGACATTGGGACTTCGCCTTGGAGGGGTACAGAGACGTTGGGGAAGTGCCGTGAGTTTGGGGTTAGGGGCTTGATAAGGTTACCATCGTAAGATTTGATAGTAGGGTTGATTGCCCCCATTGTTGTATGGCTCTTTTTGTGTGTGATTTATAATATATTATGGTTTGTTCATAACCCTTGGTGTGGTTGCATTATTGATGTGCTTGATTTCAACCAAGGATAACATATCTTTCTGCCGGGGACCCTCTCGGGGTTCGGAGGTTAACCGAGGCCAGAGGATAGGGGAGGACCCCGTAACAATAAATACAGACTTGGCATTTAATATGGAATATTTTTAGCCGCGTCGCAAGACGCTGGTCATCGAGTGCCCTCTGCTGTTGTTCTTGTTCTTCTTCTGCTTCTTCTTCTTCTTCTTCTTGTTCTTGTTCTTGCAGAGAAGACAAAACCTCAAAGCTCCACCCATTCTGGGAACCATAGCTCCACCCATTGTGGGAGAGGCTTCATATAAACAAATATCCACCATTTTATTAACTCGCATAGCTTTGAGGCCTGTTTTGTAGGCCCATGGTGTCTACCTCTCTCACACAGTTTTATTTCAAATCAAATTCGATATATCATTTCATTTTTCACAGTCGCTAACATAGTTTTAGACTCGGTTGAAAAAAAACGGGAAGAAAATCCGATGAAAGTTGCCCTTTATAGAACGAAATGAATTCTCAAAGGCCTGAAACTTCAAGTCCATTGAGATATATATTTTTTAAATCGCGGCATGGTCAGTCATACACCGCCCGAAATAACAGACGGGAAAATGCCGAGATATATTAAAAATTCGTCCATTTGATGACAATCGTCACGATGAAATATTTAATTTATACGTCTTCACAATAATGTGGAGAGAGGAGCATAGCTTCGTTCACGTGTCGCCACATACGGGAAATTGCCGAGATATATTTTTTTTAAATCGCGGCATGGTCAGTCATACACCGCCTGAAATAACAGACGGGAAAATGCCGAGATATATTAAAAATTCGTCGCCACACACTGGAAATTGCCGAGATATATTTTCACTTTGCACAAAAATAACATCAAGTAATCGAATCAATAGGAATGTCCTGTGCCTATAACATCGACGTTATAGGCACAGCTGCATCTAGGCATTGTGTAACATCGATGCGGCTTTTGTTTTAATTAAAACTTTTTGTACTTGTTTTTTCTTGACTTGGGTTTCCTTTCTGAACTCAGAATATCAATCTGGTGAGTTTCTTTTATGCTTCAGTGATTTCTTTGTTGAAAGAACCATGTCACTGATTGTCTGTCGCAGCAAGAAGTCAATAACAGGATTATATCACAGGTGGCGTGACAAAATGTACGGACAGGTACATTTGACGATTGGCTTCACAATCGGGTATATAAGGGTTGTTGCGTTCTGTATTAGTGGAAAACAACTGCTGCACGTCTACAAAAGTTATTGCCGCTTCCTCTGGAGATGGTCCGTCAACTCGCCAATGCTGTTTGTCATGGAGTGGTGGCTTTACGAAATTCCGGCATGAAACAGTGTGCTATTGCTCGGCAGTATGGCATCACTCAAGGTCAGGTGTCAAAGATCCCAAAACGAAATGCTCAGAGGGGTGTCCCTCCTCCAATATCGAGGCCAGGACGTCCCCACAAAACCACAAGGAGGGATGATCGCCAGCTGCACCGGTTAGTCCGCAATGGCCGTAGCAAGTCAGCTAATCGGCTTAGGGCTGAGTGGCAGCAACTGACAAATGTGCCTGTATCCAGAAGGCTAGTCAACCAACGACTGGTTCAAGCAGGCTATCGTGCCAGGCGTCCCCTGAGAAAGCCACGCCTGACAAGCCAACACCGCCAGCGCCGATTGCAGTGGGCCAGAGAGCACCGTCAATGGCAGCCAGGACACTGGAATCACGTGATCTTCAATGACGAGTCTTGATTTCTGGTCTATCGTGAAAATGGCTATGTCTGAGTGCGCAGACAAGTGCATGAAGCCTACAACGAAGATTGTATAGTGCCAAGAGTCCAAGCTGGAGGTGGTGGGGTGACCGTTTGGGCTGCTTTTCATGCAGGGGGCAAAACTGACCTGGTTGTTCTGAATGGAAACCTGAACCAGTTCAAGTACAGGGCCATTCTGGAAGAAACATTGCTTCCATTTGCTCGTGTAGCCTTTCGAGAAAACTTTGTCTTCCAAGATGACAATGCATGGCCTCATCGTGCTCGCATGATCCAACACTTTCTTGCTGACCGTGGTGGAGAGCATATGGAGTGGCCTGCCATGTCCCTGGATATGAATCCGATAGAGAACTTGTGGGCAGAATGAACGCGTCAAATCGACCACTTGGACCAGCAGCCGACCTCTGTGCGTGAATTGCAGCAGGCTATTGTCACTGCATGGCAAGCGATTCCTGTCCAAACCTTGGCAAATCTCGTGAACAGCATGCCTCAACGTGTACGTGCTCTCCTGAATGCTCGTGGGGGTTACACGACATACTGAACTGTAATTTTACTATCCGTAATCCCAGTTGTAATTTAACTTTTGTTTTTGTTAAAAAAAATTTTGGCTAATGTGCAAAACAAAGAAATCCTTCTGGAAAACGTACAGAAGTTTAACACAGTACTGTCCGTGAAGTGAGTTCAATATCAGTTTACATCACTTTCAAGGATCAATTTATTTGCTTCGAAATGTCAAATGTGGTTTTTATTTCTTTTAAAGGTCACATAAACAAAATCTAGAATAATTTCAACATAATTCCAATGAACTTTTGGTTCTAAGTCAACTTGAAAAGTAAGTTCACCCCCACAAAAAAATATATTCCATATTAAATGCCAAGTCTGTGTGTATATATACTGAAATGCAAAAGAAACTTACCACCTTTGAAACCTTTAAATATCAACAATAACACTGCGTGTAGTAAATGTGTGAACTTATTTGTGGACAATAGTGTCCTCACTGTCAGACAAAACGGTCACGGATGGTCACTTGAACCTTCAATGGTCACTTCTTAGCACAGCTGTTGAACAGCCGTTTTGACTGTCAGTGATTAGCCAAGGGGTACGGGATGATTTTAATGAGCTGCACGTGATGTCTTGATATTGGCTTTAAAAAGGCCAGTGCAAAATGGGCATTTCAATCAACATGCCACGATTGTCAAGGGATCAACGGCAGCGTGCCCTGGGCATGCTGCAAGGCGGACTGAGCTACCGTGAGGTGGCACGTCGCCTTGGCTGTTCACACCAGACGATATCGGCCCTGGTGGACAGAGACACCCTCCACAACTCTGCAGATGACAGACCTCGATCAGGGAGGCCAAGAGTCACCACTGCAAGGCAGGACAGGCAGATGGTCTGAATTCACCTGCGGGATCGATTCCGTCCAACATCCCGCACTGCGGCAGAAACTCCGGGGCGTGCAAACCCACGGATCTCCAATGATACTGCACGAAGACGACTGCATGACTATGGTCTGACTGCCAGAAGACCATACAGAGGCCCCGTGATGACGGCTGCCCATCGCCGCAGTAGCATAATTCTGTATACAGGGAGATTTCAAAATGTATTATATATATATATTTGCATTTTAATTTCTTTTATTTATTTCATTATTCTTCAATACTAATTGAAATAGAGTGCATTTCGTAGTTAAGGCAGAATAACATATTTTTTTTGTGTTGGATCTAACCCTGGTGTTAGCTTCGTGGTTCCGGTGCTGGCTTGGGATCCTAGGATCCTGGGTTCGAATCCCGGTTGATTGCTGAATTAATGCCAGGGGTGTTGACTCAGCCTGTTATCCTTCCGAGGTCAGCAAATTGAGTACCAGTTCCCTGGTAATTCCCTGTGTGTGGTGACTGATAGGGTTGGTGGCAGGAAGGGCATCTGGCTGTAAAACATTGCTTCAAAAACAGGCCACGGTGCCCAAAAAAGGCCAACCCCCGCTCTGTGGGGGAAATATGGCCTCTCAAGGCGGTTCTTCTTTGTTGTTTTGTGTTGGATCTATCACCCTTTTATTTCAAAATGTTTTTTTTTTTGCATTCATTTTATCTCTTTCCTGAAATAACATGAGATCACGTTGTTTGCATGTCTGGTTCATCCAGTGAATTTTCAAAGTGACTTCCGTCAGAGTTTCCAGGATGCTTTGACCAATGAGTGTGCAAAGCAGGGACTGTGTGATTCTCTCATGGAGCTGAATAATCCTCCAATGATGCATAAAGGTAAGCAGATCCAGCACAGAACACACAGCACAGCTCCACTTGCTTTGTTTGATTAACGATGAAATGCTTAAATTGAACATCATGTCGGAGGAATGATCTGTTTAAACAGTGGGCCGCTTGTGCTACGTGATCCACTTGAGCTTGTGTTTCCTCGATGACTCTGACTAACGTCACTTAAGCGCCAGGAGCTTTGGCTACTCCTGAAGATCTCCGAGCTTACCAAATGTACACTGCGCTCAATTAGCTGATCTTTACAATTTTCATAACCACAAGGATCGCTCCGATCCGAGGCCGAACTCGGCGGTACAACACATGGGAAGTAAAAGATGGGAAGCCGTCTCTTATAATCAAAATGGGTTTCTTCAAAGGGAATACGGGAATAAGGGTAGACGAGATGCAATGATAACTTCAGAGTTCATAGAAAACAATATCCTGCACAGTGTTCAAGTGGATACTTCAATTTTAATAGAATAATGATTTTAAATATAGTGAAAAAAATCTGTAAAAATCCAAACAGAGTGGAGATCGATTCTGCCTCTCTAAAGGTCCAACTCCAACCACAACGTGCCAGCCAAACACTCTGTTCTGATTCCTCTGAAGCCCTCCTTTCTTTTCCCCATTAATGTAACACTTGTTTATGTAACAAGGACGTCTGTTGCATTCATAATACCCAGCGCATTTTACCTAACTTTTAGAATAAACGTAGCGTAACATACCCAACACATTAATAACTGGAACGGCGCTCAGTAGAGAGCAAACCTCCGCCTTGTTGGCCATAATCACTCAATGGTGAAGAATCACTTCAAAAATTACACTAGCTGGACCCAGATCTTCACTAAAATTTAATCGATTCTTCCTTGTCACACACACAAACTGTCCAACAAGTTTCGTACAAATCCATCCATAACTTTGAGATATCCTGCTATGTATCGTTTTTGCCCTTATCTCCCAATGGTGTAGAATCACTTTTAAATATTATAGTGGCTGGATCCGGATCTTCACCAAAATCTAATAATTTCGTCCTTTTCATATACGCTACATCTTTGCCGAATTTTTGTCCGAATCCGTCCACAACGTTTTGAGATATTTTGTGAACAAAAAGACAGACAGGGGGTGAAAACATAACCTCCATCCACCTTTTGTGGTGGAGGTAATTAAGCAGGAACCTGAAGCTGGGGTTTTTAAGACAGTTTCATAAATACGCAGTCATAAATTCTGAAAAATTAAATTATCATTTGGGTTTACGAGGACAAATCCAACTTTAAAAAGTTAAATTTCTGATATTAAGCCAAAGAAAACTTGATCATACATCATGCTGGAAAATGTAAGTGCACTCCATTGAAGATCGTTCGACTAACACAGCCTTCGGCTCAGTGGGACTTTTCTATTCATCCTACGTGCACAGCCGAAAGCGGGGTGACGCAATTAGTTCACTCTCTCTGTCTGACAAATGTCACTGTGAGTTTATGTTCGAGGTACTACATAATTTAATTCGAATTTTGTATTTTGAAAATTGTACAACATGAATCGGAACATTAACCTGCAGTTTAGAAGTGTTCAACAACAACAACAACAACAACAACAACAGGCATTTTAAGGCCATTTTCCCTGCTAGAGCGGGGGTTAGCCTTGAGGGCCCCATGACAATCTTCTCCATTTTGCCCTATTTTCTACATCTCCCCTTGTTAACCCCCTTGCCCACATTTCCTCTTCCACCACCTTTAGCCAAGTCTTTCTCGGTCTTCCCCGTCCTCTCCTTCCTTCTACATTCATTTCCATCACTCTTCTCAACCAGTCACTTTCATCCTTCCTCAACACATGACCCAACCATCTCAACCTGTTTCACTTCACAGCATCCATCACAGGCTCTATTCCCATCATCTTTCGCAATTCATCATTTGTCTTTCTCTCCCTCAATGATACTCCACACATCCACCGAACCATTCGCATTTCCACCCTTTCCAGCCTTCGTTGCTGCTCTATGTTCATTACCCATGTCTCGCTCCCATAAATCATAACACTTCTCACACATGCAGCATACACCTTTCCCTTCAGCTTCAACAACACTCCCCTCCTCGTCGGCACGCTACTCATTTCCTGAAACTTCTTCCAGTTTAGAAGTGTGTTGGCTCTAAATTTGGCAAATTTGATGGAGTCTCATCTTCAGCGTACATACGCACTTGTGATAAAGGAATTGCTTCAGTCTGTCTGTCATTCTGGCAATCAAACAAAATTGAAAATCCTTCCAAACACAAAACTTACTGTTTTTAGGGACATCATAAAGGACAAAAACCACGGGCATGACGAAGTAGTTCAACATGTTAAATATGGTGGTGGAAAAGGGGGTGCATCCACGGCGGTAATCTTCGAATTGAATGTCTTTTTTGCAAGGTGGTGAAGCCACCTCAGTATTTGGCTCTGTCCTTCCTTCCATCCATCCATCCATCCATCAAAAATGAAGAAGACCATATCTAACCCACCGTGTTTAATTCCAAAGGGTTCTAAAGAGTAATTCTCATGGGTTTCGTTTGTGTCTATGCTTTGCCTATTTCATACTAAAGGTACCAAACTGAACTGCTTCCTTTGGACACAGGTATGAATTTTTTGCACTCCTTGCTGTCACTGTATCAACAAAGTCATGTATCAGCCGGCCAGTTTTTGTTGTTGTATAGTCCCGGACAGTTCTCTCAAAGAAACCTGCAGCATGGAGACAGCTGGTCAATCTCCCAGGAGCGACCCAGAGACCCCCCACATCCAGGATGGTGATCCCCCGCCTTCACAAAGTCAGGGCCATGACACAGACAGACAGACAGAGAGGGAGAGGGAGAAGAGAGAAAAGACATGGACAAGAGGAAGAGGAAGAGCATCGGTCCATGAGGACCGATTGTCATGCTGACCATGACCACTCTGCCTTGACGAATCCAGGCAGCAGGGAAGAATGGGGAGGGGTGGGAGTACAACCACCTCAAATAGGCATCCCAAATAATGCCAAAATCTATTCATCTAGTGCCTAGTGCTGACATGGCAATTGATCTCTGAGCCTCCTGCTCATGAACAGCTGTGCTCTGGAATATTGAAAACCTGTAAATGGTGTGTTCCAGTTGGACAGCAACATGAAATGGCTATCGTTGCCACCCTTGAGGGCTGTTGTGAGTACTTTCTTGATCTGTACTGCACGTTCAGATTGTCCATTAGAATGAGGATATGTAGGACTCATTCTCGTAACCCTGAACCCCCATTCCTGGGCAAATGTCCTCATATTGGGACTTGCAAATGGCATGTTGTCTGCAAATAACTCTGAGTTTGCCCTGTCTGGTGAAAACAGACTTCAAAGCTTCAACAATGTGTTTTGCAGTGACCCCAAAAATGTGAATAACTTCAGAATACTTGGAGAAATAGTCCACAATCAGGAGGAAATGTTTCTTGGCAAAGTGGAGAATGTCCGCTCCCAGTTTCTCCCAAAACCCCTGGGGTATATCATGCGGCAATTGTGGCTCTTTGCTGTTAGCTGGTTAGTACTTGGCACATGTCGCACATTTGGCAACAAGACGTTGTATATCCTGGTTGATACTTGACCTGTCACTTGACGTGCTTTGTCTTTGCATTTCTCTTGCCCAAAATGGCCTTCATTTCATGTTCGAAGAATGCCAGACCTGGGTGCAGCAGGAATTAACAAACACTCCCCCTCAAAAATCATGCCATTTTCCACATGCAGCTCACCACTGAAATCTCAGAAAGGTCTAACGGACACAGGAAGGTTGGTGTGGTGCACTGGCCAGCCATTCAGGATATAGTTGGACAGTAATTCCAAATTGTCGTCATGTCCAGTGCCCTGGCTGACAAAAAGACGGGTCACTAGCTGGTGTACCTGAAACTGCATGACCTCAAAGATTGAGTCTTACATTGGGACTGGGGCACTCAGTGCCCTTGATAAAGTGTCTGGAATGTTCAGCCGCTTCCCAGGAACATATTTGTCAACCACATCATTATGCCCAAGTTGAAGCAGCATCAACTGAGCCAAGGTGAAGTGGGGTGATCTTCCTTTGAAGGTGGTTTCCACACAATTGAAGTGCTGAACAAAATGGGCATGGGTGGCCCTTTGAAAAAGGCTGCCATTTTTGGCTGCATACCAAAATCCGACATGGCCACCACCTAAATATATATTGGCCTTGCCAGACCATATGTGGCCAAAAAAAAAGTTTTTTGGCTATTTATAGTTAATAGATGTCACGGAAGTAGATGTAAAATGAGACTCCTGGTGCAGGGCCACATCCCCGTATCCCCCATTTGACCCCAAACCAAAACTGCCTCAACCCAAAAACAGGAATTGATTCACCACAAATCAGAAGTGACCAATTAATTATTTAATTTTCACATTTTCACGATTTTCCAAAAAATAAAAAAAATTGATTTTCAAAATTTCCGATTTGCCATTTTTCTCGATTTTTCTCGATTTTTGTGATTTTCTCGATTTCCCCAAATTTCCAGTTTCTAACATAATTAAATAATTAAAATAATTATAACAACCAATTTTTTCACCATATGGTTAAAAAAAATTATTTTGTGTTCAACATTGCAAGTTTGTGAACATGTGCGAATACTTGTAAATGTTTGTGAATATTTGTGACCGCGAATGCGACTTCCTACAGCGGGTACGCAAAAACCCCCGGCATGCGCCATGGGCAATGCAATCAGTCGCTATATAGGAACTCTCTCCCCGACATATTGCGAACCATTTGTTTTTGTGTTTTTTCAAATATTTGATTGACAACAACATCATTAACTTTCAATCGAATAAATAACCCATGCTCTCCAACCAGGATCTGAGAAACCTCGATTGCACAAATAACCCTCCAGTTTACCCCCATCAAATCTTGAGGATTGATACAACAATCATCAATATTATCTCCAGAAACATTATCCTTATAAAATGTTGTTGTAATCTCTATTTGTGAATCATTTTCATCAGTTGTCATAAGCGTTGGGTACATAGTGATAGCACAATCCCCGATAGATGCCCTCTCATCACACTTATGCCAAATTATATTTACTGTGTTAAGAGGACATTTAAATTTGGTTTCTCTTAATACATGGACTTAACCAATGAAAGAATCGCTTCAAATATTTTCATAGTTTACCTTTCCTCAGTTGATGTAGAATGTAGATGTTTGTGAATTGAATATAGTAATTGGGAAAGAAAATGACCTCATAATTTTATTATTACCCACATCAACAGGTCGGCTTGGTTTAATACCCCAAGACAAATACCTCTGGTGTTTCAATATATAGTTTTGTCATGTTTTCATTCGAATGTTTATATTTAATTGATATTTTACAAGATTCAATCCCCCTGTGTTTGGAATATTTAGGTGTTCCAAAAATTATGTTTTTAATATCAAAATTATCAAAACTCAGTGCCATTTTATATATATATATATATATATATATATATTATATTTTATATATATATATATACACACTAGCAGAAGTACCCGGCATTGCCGGGAGGGGAGGGGAGGGGAACGGGGGGGAGGGGAGAAGAGGAGGGGGAGGGGGAGAGGAGAGAAGAGGGGGGGAGGGGGAGGGGAGAAGAGGGGAGGGGGAGGGGGGAGTCAAGTCAGAAGTCATTGTCGTCAATTGAATGTCGCATTTATTTTTTATTCCCTGTCAAATGGCATTGGTCCCGCATTCCGAACCCTGAAGTCGGAAGTCATTGTCGTCAAATAAATGTTTCACTCTCTGTCACATGCTGTTGGTCCCATGTCAATCGGATGAAGTTGAAAAATTAACGTTACAAAGTTTCTCTGGGACGTAATGATTGCGAATATGAAGTTGAAAAATTAACGTTCCGAAATATGCTGATGACATCATAATTTTAAAACGCGAAGTTTTTTAAATTTTAAGGTGTGCTGTAGTTGCTCTGAGACGTACTGATTCCGAATATTCCTTTGGTTTTGCTCTGCGATGAGTAGTTCTCGATTTATAAGAGGACAAACAAACAAACAAACAAACATACTTTACTGCTTTATATATATATAGATATATATATATATATTGTTATGGATATATATATATATATACAGTGGTACCTCGGCTTACGAGTTTAATCCGTTCCGTGACGGAGCTCGTAAGCCAAATCGCTCGTAAGTCAAAGCAAATTTTCCCATTCAAATGCATTGAAATGCTATTAATCCGTTCCAGCCTCAAAAAAAAAACACCAATTTTTTTTGTTAGGTGCTTTTAAATAACAAAAATGTACTTTATAAATAACAAATAATGTATAAACAAGCACGACCTCGTATATACTGTACATAATACAAGAGAATGTAAAGAAATAAACTGGTTTTATTAAGCAGAGGAGAAGAGCATGCCAGGTGAGGTGTGCGTGTTGTCGACTTGGCGAGGCAGTACGATCGTACTCCTTCTACGATATGTACGATTTTGAAGCAGAAGGAGTCCATAAAGGCTATAACGCCAGCCAAGGGCGTTACGATTATTTCAAAGCTCCGGACCTCTATCCATGAAGATATGGAGAAGTTGTTGTTTGTGTGGTTGAAGGAGAAGCAGCTCGCAGGAGATACCGTGACCGAGAGCATCATGTGTTTGAAAAGATTGAAACTCGGATATCGAGCACGGACCACGAGGTGTTTTTTCTTTTTTCTTAATCTCGGTTTCAGTGAACTTTTGCTCTGTGCTCACGTGTACTGTACCTGTACCTGTAATGGTACGTCAGAGGATGGCACCTGTTGTCATCATATTAAGTGCAAGATGTTCTGCATCGTAAGTTGGTACACCGTGGTCTTTCGGCGGTGTTTAAGCCGGCCGTCTTGGCTTCTGTCACCATTGGCATTGAGTCTTTTGATGTAGGTAGGTCGTTGTGTGCCGGTGCCTTGGCCGAATTCCTTCATTGCTGCATTGTTAGCTCACCTGGTTTTTTATACCACATCTTTGGTTATCGGACCAGCGAATGACGTCATCTCCTCCAAAGTATGGCTTATTCTCACTTGTCTTGGACGATCTTCTACTTCTAGCCTTCCACCATGCATTTGGTGTCCACTGTACTTACTGTACAGTGCCTGGTAAAATTGATGTAATGGGTTTTTGACCGTCAACGCCATGAACCGTCATGAACCGTCATGAACCATGAACCGCCATGAACCGTCAACGCCATGAACCGCTAACACTCAAAAGCCCATTTATCGCGCCTTATAAAGCAAAACGCAAACCGAAAGCCATGCCTCTCAAGCGAGGCGTGCTTCCGTGGTCACGTGATCCACAGGTGTAGCTCATTATACCCGCACGCGCGACACGCTTTGGCGGTCACGTGACCAGCCACTCTGGAGGCGGGGATCCCCGCCGATGACGTCACCGGCTG